>NC_060029.1:3837946-4445893 GCF_905333055.1 Maniola jurtina
ACACACTTTCGCATTTATAATATTAGTATGGATGGATAGTATGGATGGATTGTCTGCCTGCTACTGGGCACAGGTCTCCATTCAGAATGGAGAAGGGTTTATAGTTTACCACTCTGGTCAAGTGCAGTTTGACAGACTTCACACACATTTGAGAACACTATGAAGAGTTCTCAGGCACCAGACAGCTGCAAGCAACAAATCATTCATCATCACCTTATTTAATTGATGGTTACCTCATTAAAAAAAAAAAAAAAAACAAAAAGTGTTATTTCTTGTACAATGGTATGGAACCCTTTGTGTGCCATTCTATCTTGCACTTGATTCTTTTTTAACTGCAATCTCACTTTATAAGTCTCAAGTACAAAGTACCAAATTGGCCTTACACACATTGTATAATATACTATTCTCACTTTCTTTGGTTACATATCTAGACATGACAATGTCTCCATTGGAAGTATAGTAGTTTGGTAAAGTGAGGCACCTGACAGATCAAGTGAGGTCTGTGATGGACATCCCCTTACATGAGTACACTAGGAAGGCAACCATCAGAGAGGAATGGAGACACATTGTAAAGCATTGCAGTAACAACATCAACCACTCACCGCCATCACCATCAAAGAACTTTCAAGAGCATTACAACTAAGAATAAGAAGAATAACAATGTGTTCACTTACTTTTCCCCCTGATCACAGTTGGGACATGTGCACGCCACTCGCTTCATAAGTCGCTTCCCACTGTTGGGACTATTGGGCCGAAGTTTATTAGCCTCACACTCGGTAGTGGTGGTGTTGTTACCAGAGCTGACAGTGACCACTTGCCATTTGCCTGGCTCGTTAGGATCCTGCTGGATCTGTTGTCCTGGAAATGGTGTTTCTGGAAATGAATTTTGATTGTAGAGCGACTGGGCAGTCAGATATGATGATACTTTTTTGGGTGAAGTCACAAGCATGAGCTAGTGTTATACGTAATACTAATTCATACTAATAACTAGATGTGAAAGTGTGTGTTTGTCAAACAAAATTTGACACAGATAAGTATAAGCCCTGGGAAGGACATAGGCTTCTTGTCCCGGAAAATCAAAGAGTTCCCACAGGATTATTAGAAACCCACACAGATGTAGCATATCTAAGTATTTGGTACTGAGATAGCTTGCATTCTGAAGATGGATGTATGGATTATTTGTCCTGGAAAATCAAGACTTCCCGTGGGATTTTTACAACCAGAAAGTTAGTGGACGACGAAGTCGCGGGGATTATCTAGTCTTTAGAAAACCTGATTGACTGATGCACAACTCACTACTGGACGGATCGGACTGAAAAGCATGCAGATAGCTATTATGACGTAGATATCCGCAAGGAAAGGATTTCTGAAAATTCAACCCCTACGAGGGTAAAATAGAGGTTTGAAATTTGTGTTGTCCACGCGAAGTCGCGGGCATACCTACGCTAGTACGTAAAAAGTAAAAGGGGTGTGTCTTCCGCTTAGCATTTGGATGGGATTTTTACACACTTACCCTTTTTAACCTGTCTTTTACGAAGAGCCATAGAGATTGTAAGCTGTCTCCTACGTGGTAGGAGTACTAGGGAGTGGGAAATCACAGTTACCTCAAAGAAACAAGGCAGATAGTTATTCAATATTTTAAAAGGGGTACGTTATTGTTCAGAAAACTAAGCAATAAACAGTGAACGGACGTGTCAACAACTTCTTAAAAAGTGAGGTTATTATGTCAATGTCACGTCAAGTCACAAGCGTCCAAGCGTCATTTCAAACCATAGACTCCTTTGGATAGTCCATCACTGATACCAACATACAGAAGAAAAAATCCGTTTACACAATACGTTACCTATACGATAAATCTTACGATTATAACGTTTTTATTAACTCGCTTTTTGGTTGGTCTGCATGTTTGTCAGAGACAAATCTTGTAACTTAATTTCTGAACTTTCTGGTGAGCTAGAGCCTTGAACTTTTAAATAGGATGGAACTGGAAGACAACATTAACTTGCTTTCTTGTTTTTAGGGTTCCGTATCTCTTGGAACACTTATAGGGTGACATCGTTGTCTGTCAATAGGGGGAATCAAAACCGGTATGTAGGGTACTTCCCGTTGACCCAGAATCATGGCCAAGTAGCAATGTCTTATAGCACAAATAAAGAAAATTTGTAGTTACAATACCAAAAAAATAAAAACAAAAAAATGTTCACTACCATGTAATACGTTTGCTAAATCAAAACGAAAAACGGAACCCTTATAGGATCACTTTGTTGTCTGTCTGTCGGTCCGTCCGTCCGTCCGTCCATCCGTCCGATCGTGTCTGTCAAGAAAACCTAAAGGGTACTTCCTGTTGACCTAGAATCATGAAATTTGGCAGGTAGGTAGGTCTTATAGCACAAGTACGGGAATAAATCTGAAAACCGCGAATTCGTGGTTACGTCATTTAAAAAAAAATGTATTTTCAATTTTCAAAGTAAGATAACAATACCAAGTGGGGTATCATATGAAAGGGCTTTACGTGTACATTCTAAAACAGATTTTTATCTATTTTTATGTATAAAACTTTTTGATTTATCGTGCAAAATGTTGGCAAAATACGTATATAGATATACGAGTACGGAACCCTCAGTGCGCGAGTCTGACTCGCACTTGGCCGATTTTTTACACTAAACAAATTATGCTCAGTTTTGTACACAACCAAAAGAGTATGAAAACTTACCAATAACGGGCTGCGGTTGCGACTGAGCTTGGGCCTGCGGTATCTGCGTGAGCTGTACCGTCCCGGGCAGGCCCATCGCTGGGACCAGTTGTACCGCACCGCCTAGCCCACCCACGCCCAGCGTCGGCATCTGTATAACAGACTTTATTTATAATTTTCGATTTAGAGACAATAATTTATTATTAAAAGTTAGATATCCGTCTGGCAGTTGCAACAAGCAGTCAGACTACATTTTAAAATGAAGAAGAGACTGAAATTCCGGAGAATCGGTAGCTTAGTAAATCGTCGATAGGTACTCGCGAGCCATTGTGACATTGATAAATATCGAGCAATCGAGACGGTAGACTTGATGTAGGTATCCTAAGTAGAAACTTTCGACCGTTTCGAATCGGATCGATCGGTTTCGATCGCATGAGTGATGTTACTCTGGTGTGCTAGTAAGAACTGCTTGTGATGGCTGCTGCTGTTGGTTCGTGTCTGTTACACCGTAACTCCTATCTATATGACTTTCCCACGTCGCCAGGCATATACCTGCACTACATTGGCAGTCCTCACATTGCTAGTGGGTATGACGGTGAGCTGCTGCCCCGTCGGCGTGCTAGTAAGGATCGCTTGCGACGGCTGCTGCTGTTGGCTCGTGTCTGTTACACCGTAACTCCTATCTATATGACTTTCCCACGTCGCCAGGCATATACCTGCACTACATTGGCAGTCCTCACATTGCTAGTGGGTATGACGGTGAGCTGCTGCCCCGTCGGCGTGCTAGTAAGGATCGCTTGCGACGGCTGCTGCTGTTGGCTCGTGTCTGTTTGCATCGGGTTCGTAACCGCCTTGATGTCCGAGCAGCGTTAATGGGTTATGTACATATTAGTTTTACATAAACTACTTAACATTGTGCATATATTACACGTAAGTATAGTCAATATCATCATGCAGTTAGTAAAAGCCATGAAATAAAAAAGCTTGTCACAGTCGACTCATAAAGTTAAGATGGCGGGTGAGATCTCATTTTGTACATATTATATTTACCTGTAGAGTGATGGTGGGCGGTCCAGCAGTCGCAGTGGCCTGCTGAGCGGCTCCGGCCTGCTGCGCCAAACCAAGCCCAGTTTTACAAACCGATAGCTAATATAACTATAAAATATAATATATACAGGGTGTGGTAGTAGGGGTGGTAACCAGAAGGCTAGCAATAACCTTAATAAATAAATTGCCTTATTTTGTGGTTCCAGTTTTAGTATTTTTCATGTACAGCGTGCAAATTCGAGTCAATGCCTCATCTAGGACGCGGCATTGACTCTGAGTGGCCTACTTGTGCAATGTTCGTTGACCTCTAGCGATAGTCAGATGTTTTATTTGCAATATATTGTGAACTTTTTCAAATACAGGTTTTTTTTCGCGTTTTTGTTTGCTGTATCTTATCAGTAATCATTAGTATTATCACCTGTCTTCGTTTCCGTAGCGTTGTGGTTACAACCTGTATAAGTCTGTATGGAAAATAATTTTCACTCCTCTTTTTCTTTTATTAAAAAAAAACTCTTGGATGGCTTGTTTTTATTACTGACTGGTCAAAAATTGGAGCCACGAACTTCTATTGGACTAAGTTAGGTACGAACGAAATGCCAATCCTATGACCGGGCTTTGGGTCAGTGCAAACTGCTCAAGCTATTTTTCTTCAGAAATTGATAATGAACTAAATCACAACTAAAATGAGTTCAAAATTGGATGCAAGGGATAATTCTTCGGGGATTTTCTCTAGCATGCTATTTTTAAACTTCACAGTATGCCACCCGTAAGTAATACGCCACCCAAATCGAGCCTCGCCATGTATGCGCCAGGCTAAAGGGCAAATACGCACAACAGAACCCTTATCTTGAAACAAACAACTAGGTACTATAATAGCCCTTTTATCTTAGGCAAATACGTGCAAGAATAAACAGTCGTAAAAGAATAAATCAGTATAAAATATATCAAGGATAGAAAGCTTCCAAAAGCCACACCAGAATTCCATATTGTACATAGGGTCATTCAATAGGTTTAAAGTGGAAAAATATTACAGGTAATGAATTATCAGGTAAGTAAGTGTATATTTTGTAACCAAATGCAAAGTATAAATGTACAAAGACAATTTCAATTATCAACTCACCTGTACATTACCGAGGGAAGCTATTTGTATCTGTTGTATTTGTCCCGACGGCGTGAGTACGTTAGCTACTTGCGGTTGTGCTTGCATCTGTAAAGTATGTGCTATTTATCATCATATTTTATGCTCCGGTTCCACTATCGGGATTCGGAAAATGATTTAAGTTCGGGCAAATATGGTAGTAGGAACAGCATTCGGTAAACTACTGGCCACACTATTTGGGGTATGACATGTTTTACGTTTGGAGAATTTTTTAAATAAGTTTTACTCTACATAAGCTACACTTGTGGATATAATATCAATCATCAGTCAAATTCAAATTATTTTTATTCAATTAAACTTTTACAAGTGCTTTTGAATCGTCAAAATAATCTACCACTGTAGATATAATAATATCTAATATCGCATTGTACGTGCGACATGGGCATAGTGTCCACATCACTCTCGGATGTGTGACGTCATACCTGCTGCAGCTGCGGGATGATCTGCAGGTGCGGCGCGTGAAGCGGCACGTGCACGGTGTGGTACACGGTGTGCCCGTTGGCCACGCTCACGGGCACCTGCACGGGCACCATGCCCACGCCGCCCATGCCTCCGCGTACCGCCACTCCGCCACCTAGGGAACAGTGGGCGACTCGAATACAACGCAAGCGACCATAAGTGCTAGCTCACGTTCACGGGCGCGTTGCCGAAGCATTGTATGCAATGCACTTGAACAAGCACTTAGACGACCATATTTAGCACTCAAATCAAATAAAACTGCCAAAAATAAACTAAACGATAAAAACTATGCGAACTGTAGTAGTACAAAGTACACTTCGATCTATTTTTAAATCATAATTTATAACTTATCTAACATTACACGCTTTATGTACAATACAATAAAAAATGTAATGTTAGGTACATTAAATTTTTTATTGTAAGTACCTATCTAAAGTAAATTAATAATAATTCAAGAGATCAAATACTTATAAACGATACATTTAGGTGCAAAGTGACGCAAATACTAAAGCATGTGAAGAGTCGGAAATGAAAAACCAAGCAAAGATGATCGCAAGATAATAAGCATGAAATGTTAGAGTAGAAAACATTGTTGTGGAAGAAACTTTACACAAGTCATTTTATTATTTTTGTTTTACGTGTATCTGATAAGTTATAACGTCACAGTTACAATAGTACTTGTGAGTTGTGACATGATCTATACACACAAGTCTGGCAAAAATGTTATAGCAAAAATCTCTAGTTTTTTGTCTAATAGCTGAGTAGAAACTTTTCTTGATGCTTACGCACAACAAAGATATTGCATGTCCACTTGCATGACAGGTTTTAAGCTATGTTACAGTTACAGTAAAACTTTGACCACCAATAAAAAACAGAGTTGCACAAGCCTAAGGTTAAAGATAAAACTTTGGTACAAAATTAACAAACCCCGGTTTTATGCAATCCATTTTGCTTTTATTGGCGTTCAAAGATTAACGGTAACCGTAAAGTAACTTTAAGCACCTGTCATGCATCTGAAGTTTAGTGACTGTTTTGTGACATTACAACTTTATATGAAAGAGTTACATGATACATCATTAATTGGGACCATGGACACTTTTAAGTATCACGATACGTTTAGAAATTCGGACGTAAGAAGAATAAATGACTTGTTCGAAGTTCTGTAAACAAAACGAAGATAACTTTTATTCCCAATTTTTTTCATTCAAAATTGTAGTTACAAAGTTATAATAAATTAACTTTAAGTTACATTTAAGTTTCTTTATTGAATAAAATTTATCTTCACAGAAGCGACTCGTACGAACCTTGTGGCGCGGGACTCCCGGGCGATTTGGTCTCTTTTCCATTACCCCCATTCTTGGTATCGCTTGCCAAACTTACGCCAGCGTTGGCCACATTCCCCACTGTGACATTGGCCACATTGGCCACACTCGCCACGGGGAGTTGAACGCTGGAGCTAGGTATCGAGATGGCCTGGCTAGTCGGGATCTGTATCCCGGGGAAGGAAATGTTTGCCCCCGGGATAGTAATCATCTGGTTGCCGGTGAGAGCGCTGAGCGGGATGGTTAGGTTAGTGCCTGGGATGGAGACGGTCGCCTGTTGTTCTGTTAGGGAGGCAAGCGGGGGCGAAACATAGATTAGTATGATAGAACCGGTTAAGAGCTTGCGTGCCGCCCAGATTAGCGAGTGTGTTATTGAAAGATTATTGCAAAATTATGTTCTTTCGTGGTTGACAAAATTTTAAGCACAAAACTTTGAGTGTAAGGAGTATTAAGATTGCCAATTTTTTTTTAAATTTCATTACAAGTTGGCCCTTGACGGCTATCTCACCTGGTGGTAAGTGATGTTGCAGTCTAAGATGGTAGGGGGCTTACTTGGAAGGGATGTGGCAGTTTTTTATTACACCCATAGGGTAACATTTATCAATTTCAATAATGAAAATAAAATACTATTTATGTTTTGCTCATTCTCTTGAATATAGATAGTGAGTATGAGTGAGAGAATAATACATTGAAAGCTAACGTCTAACTGCCCACGACTTTGTCCGCGTGGATTAAGGTTTTGAAAATTTCTGAGGCAACTCTTTGATTATCCAGGATAAAATAAGTTTATCTCCGTCTTGGGAATGCAAGATGTCTTTGTACCTACCACATAGATGATGCCACGTGGATTTAGGTTTCTAAGAAAACCCTGGGACTCTGATTTCCCATGATAAAAAGTAGCATATATCACCGTCTGGGATACAAGCTATCTCTGTACCTTTCATCAAAATCGTTTAAAAGAATGGGCTATGAAAAAGAAGCAGACAGACAGACACCCTTTTGCATTTATAATATTAATATGGATAGATTGTCTAACATCTAAGTAAAAAATACATTTTTCAATGTTTTTGCGATTTTTATTTTTCGAATTCAGAATTACTTCATAATCATTAGTGAAGCACAGGTTTTTTCGTAGTATACCTATAGTACGCGACAGGTTGAAATGGCAATCGGGGAGGGAACGCTCCGTCTCGTTCCCCTATTGCCATCTCAACTTGTCGCGAACTATAGTTTGACACTTCCATACAAAAGTATTTAGAACCCTATTTTAATAAGGAAGAGCAAATTATCAACAGTGTATAAGAATGAAAGCAAAGCACATGATAATCAGTTAAGACATCCCAAAGAATAATAAGGTAAGGACTCAAGCATCAAGTGATCTTAATGAGAATGTCCAAGGTTAACATAGAAATACATAACACATTCATTATAACCAGAGACTTACCTGTGGGTAAATGCATGACGTTTTGAAGGAAACCCGCGGGTAAAACCGGTGTTCGTACCAACTGACCGTTGACTAGGCTCATTTGACCCATTCCGGAGAAATTCTGGAGGTTTCAAAATAATATTTTTAATGATTAGGTACCATATCAATCCTTTCAGGAGTGAAAAAATATGACGGCCATCTTGATTTTAAAAATGGACATCATTTTCGTAATTTGCACCCAAAATGTCTCATGATCATCATACGATCAAATTACTCAAAAAGTGTCGGATAGTTTCGCAAAAATTCCACATTAACTACGTCCATTTGCAATATGCGTACCTATTCGTTTTATTTACCGATGACTCATTTGAAGAAAATATGCTCAACCATAATGCTGCGTATAGAAACAAGAAATTTTATGGAATTCACAAATGAATTTTTTTCAAAGATATCTCAAACAAGACACGTGCTTGGAATTCGCTATCTTCAAATAAAAGACGTCATATATAATATGTAAAGGAAAAAATCAAAAGAATTAGGAAAAGGTAAGAGAAACAATTTAACTTTCTCTTCGCGTGTTCTCAGCAGATTGACGCCTTTTGACGCTACGTTTGCACGCACGCCCTAAGCAAATGTGCGTAGGTACGTGTTCGGTTCGTGCACGCGCTACGGCCATACTGATGAAATGCTCCTTTCAGGTTACATTGCATGTTATCTTGCATCAGTCTATACGCGGCATAATGACTGGACGAGGTAGGTGTAGTATCTTACCTGAGCATGGTGGGAAGGTATGAAGAGCGCATCCTGGCCATCCACGGTGACGGCCTGCAGCGGCGCCATGCCGCCCACTACGCAGCCACCGTACACATTACCAGCTTGTTGCTGCAAATAAACATACAACCTTCTCATTTTTGTAGTAAAACTTCTTAAGGCGCTGTTATATGGTAGGTTTTGGAGTGGGTTTTAAAATTATGAAAGAATCCTATTTTAACTAAACTTGTTTTACAATGATACAGAGTGTATTTGGCTTCTTCTTCTAAGATTCGCTTTCAATTTAAGTAGTACAAAGCTCTGGGTCGATATGACGCAAGTAGCGATCTGGTTCTAGCGCCTACTGGTAACGTACCTACTGGCTTGTTTTGATATACTTGTACAACAGCGCGCCTTGCAAGTAAAGGCCGGCGTCCATTAGACTCGCCGAGCCGAGTTGAATCGTATCGCATTAATTCGCCACCTATATAACTAGTTATGTTTAGAGTTTACTATAGAACTGCGTCGATACTATAGAACTATGGGCACTTTATCGTGTCGTTACAAGAGTCGCTATTAAAGGCATATAACGCATAATAATATTATGTGATGACGGGATGCGAGAGCTGAGCTCAGTGATTCGTCAACTTGTGACAAACGTCATCCTCCCGCACCGCTCCACTATCGCAGGAGCCTGCTCAGTTATGCGCTATACCTATAATTTAAATGCCTACTAACCAGGTAGATACTGTTTAGGTAGTATTCCGTGGTACTATGACACCGTGATACCGTGGTACCGTGATAGCCAAGTGGTTAGAAGGTCCTCCTCCTGATTGGAGGTCAGGGGTTCGATCCCGGGCACGCACCTCTTCTCTCTAACTTTTCGGAGTTATGTGCGTATTAAGTAATTAAATATCACTTGCTTTAACTGCGAAGGAAAACATCGTAAGGAAACCTGCACGCCTGAGAGTTCTCCATGATACTCTCAAAAGTGTGTGAAGTCTGCCAATTCCCACTTGGCCAAAACCATTCTCACTCTGGGGGGAGACCCGTGCTCTGTAGTGAACCGGATTTTAGATGATGATGATGATGCCAGTAAAATAGAAAATATTACCTGCAAAAGTTGTGGATGTATCTGCAGTAACTGCTGTGGTGGGTTCTGGTAAGTGGCGCCATCGTTGCTGGACACCACGCCGCCGCCTAGCAACGACTGCAGCTGTTGCATAGATATCACCTGGAAACCAATCACAGACAATTTATAACTATCACAAATCAAATCACATCAAAATATATTTAAAGAGTTAAAACGAGACAAATAATACCTTAACATAAATCTGTTTCGTTTTGACCCTGTCTTAAGTTTTTAAGGATTTACATACTAGTTAATTATTAAAATGCAAAAGTGTGTCTGTCTGCCTGCTAGCTTTTCACGGCCGATCCGTTTAACCAATTTTTTAATACAGAGATAGCTAGCACCCCCGAAACTGACATAGGTCAGTCAGTTAGTTTAAAAAACACATGGATAAAGTTGGGGACATCTTCTATTCTTTTTTTATATTTGTGCCTTGACTATTATTTACCTTGCACACTTGCAAGATGAAAAATAGCTAAATTGGATGCACTTCAATTATAGTACCTGTGGTTGTTGCACTTGTATGCCATTTGGAACTGTACTCGCTGCATTTACAATGGCTGCAGACAACTCGTTACCCTGCAAATAAAAAAGATCTAAATAAGTATATAAAAGGTGGAGGTGACTGACTGACTGACTGATCTATCAACGCACAGCTCAAACTACTGGACGGATCAGGCTAAAATTTGCCATGTAGATAATTATGATGTGGACATCCCCTACAATAGGATTTTTGGAAATTCACCCCCTAAGCGGTTAATTTAGGGGTTTGCAATTTGTGAAGTCCACACAGATAATGTCTAGTCAGTTTATAACCTTAATTTAGCCTAAATTATTTAACCATTTACTTCATTTTGACTCTCTTAAAATACTTGTGCACTACTAGTATCTTGCAACTTACCGACAGTCCCTGCGCCCTCAATTGCTGCACAACAGCGGTGCTTATCACCCTCAACTGCGGCTGCTGTTGCTGCAAGTATTGCTGCTGTATCGCCGCTAGTGTAGCTGCGTCGCCTTGCACTTGTTGCACTAGTTGCGCTTGTTGAACTTGTTGCTGCTGCTGTTGTTGTTGTTGCTGCTGCTGCTGTTGTTGTTGTTGTGCTTGCTGCTGCTGCTGCTGTTGTTGTTGTTGCTGCGCTTGCTGTTGGGCTTGTTGTTGTTGCGCATCTGTAATAATTAAATTTTATCTTGATTTATTAAAGACAGCTTTTCAAAATTCTGTAGGAACTCTTTGACTTTCCGGGATGAAAAGTAGCCTATGTAGGTATGTCTGTACCAAATTTCGTCATTGACTCTGAGATGATACCATTTACCTAATCCTTTTACATATAAAACTAACTTATGGAATAGCTATAAAAGTTAATATACTAACTAAAATGTTGTTGTTGTTGTTGTTGTTGCTGCTGCTGCTGCTGCTGCTGTTGCTGCTGCTGCTGTTGCTGTTGTTGCTGCTCTTTCTCCTGCTGCTGCTCGGGGTTCATTGTGGCGGGGCCCAGGCGGCTGCAGGTGGCCGCCAGCAACGCTAGGGGCGACTGGGTGCCGCTACCCTCCTAACAAAGAAATTTCTTTAGCTAGAGAAATTGAAACAAAATCAAAATCCAAATTTTTTATTCTTTGTTTCATCATTATCATCATCAATCTGTTGGCAACCCACTACTGAGCACAGGTCTTTTCTCAAAATGAGAAGGATTTCAACCATTGTCCACCACTCTTGGCCAGCATGCTGAACTGTGGCCTAAACCCTTCTCATTCTGCAATAATGTGGACACCCATGCTCAATAGTGGACCAGGTTGTAATACTGATAATGATGAGATAATAAAAAAATTGAAGTCCATGTCACCAACATAGCAAGATATTGTCTATTAGATCATGGAGATGTTTGATAGAATTGAAGTAAGGTTTCATGGCATAAGCTAGGACAAGTGCTAAGATGAGAAAGAATCTGTTTTGTACCTATATATATATTACCTATATTACCTATGTATATATTTTTTGAGCTATTAAATAATTTCTAGATACCTATACTGCACAGAATAGTTGTGAGATAAATATATGTAACTTGTAAGTTAGTAATTATAAGAAAAGTTAAAATTAAATACCAACTTAAGAAACAACTTTGTTTTTATTTTTTAAATAAAAAAAGGTAAATAGTGCATTTATTCTTTTACTGGGGCTGTATTTGTTCAGTGTAGCTATTACTAGCTAGTTTTATTTTCTAGATGCAACCACTTCTTGCAGTACCTAAGTAATGAAAGTCTAAGAGAATAGAGCATATTATATATTTATAATATCTAGCTATGGAGCATATTTTGACTTTGCTCAAACTTAAGGCTGATATTTTGTTATGCAGCATATTTTGACTTTGCTCAAACTTAAGGCTGATATCTAGTTATGCAGCATATTTTCACTTTGCTCAGACTTGACTTATTACAATGAGGCAGATTTTTCATCTAAGTAAAACCAAAGTAAGCTCTATAGATTCAAGCTTAGTGTAAATGTATACAAATAATAGCAGTGATAGTTTAGATGCCCACCTATTCAGGGGGCCGGAGGTTTCAGTGTAATGTGAATTTTAAGCAATTAAATAATACTTGCTATACCCAATGGGGAAGGCAAACATAGTGAGGAAAGCTGAATGCCTGAGAGTTCTCCATAATGTTTTCAAAGATGTGTGAAGTCTGCCAATCTATACTTGGTCAGCGTGGTGGACTACAAGCCCTTTTCATTCTTGCTCAGGTTAAGGAGACCCTTGCTCAATGATGATGATGATTCAAATAATAATTGTTTTAAAAGCTTAAAGGTAGGCAGATTTCGAGCTACGCAATACCCAAGCAGTGTTTTGTATAGAAATTAATGGAGAGCATCTTGAGGTGAGCGACCGCGACGTGCGACACGTTGCATACAATGGCACAGTGTCGTGTCGCTGTCGCATGTCGCGGTCGCGTATCGCAGAGGCATTTTAGGCAATTAAGATTAAAAAAATATATTGTTTCATCTATGTTTACAAGGTACCTACCTAATTATACTTACTTCATACTAGGAAATGAGGAAAGTTTTTTAAAAAAAATTGTCTTTCGTTTTAGTCTATATCAGGGGCAGGGTCTACACGAGTGAGTCTTTTTATGAGGTAGCTACCTAACTACTTACTTAATTGATTATAGAACTTGCTTGGACTGCTGTCCATGAGCTTATTTACCTATTGATTAATACTATTAAGATTTTTGACTGTTGGGTTTTAATAATAGAAATAGAGAACATTTTTGTCTTGATAATCATAATTTTCAGACATCTTGATGAACGAATGAAAATATCATAAAAATCAAAGTAATATTATCATTCGGTCTCTTGTCTATGAATTAAGTAGGTATATTTTTTCTGAGTTTTTCAAAAATGACAAAAGATTAATTTTGTTTAACTCTGTGATTTACTTAGGTAATCGTCTGTGTAGTTGTGTCTTAATTTTTCCGTTCTGCCATAGTTCTGCCATTCGATAGGTATATTTTGTTGCTAAAATTTTATGTAATTTTGTAAATAAATGACTAATAAATCGGAGTGGCACGTGTAAAATTTGATACATATATTAGTTAAGTTAGTATGTGTTCCAATTACCTACTGTTAAAATATTTTGTGCTTTTTTGCTTTTACACAGAATTTTTTTTTTCGTGTCTTATTGAGGTTCCTTTTCATGGTGCTTCATTACTTTCATAATTACTATGGCTATTTGGCTTGTTTACATGTTAGTGAAAACTGTCATATTATTTAGTTCTTCCTTGTATATGTTATAAAAGTAGTTTATTTTGTAAAATCGTAGTAGTTGGGAACCGACACGCCTTTTCCTAACAAGTGCCGTCAGCCGGGAGTCGTCGCACTCAAGGCCACCGCCGCCCTTTGATCCACCCACCTTGACTCGCGTGACTGAGATTTTACGCATATAACTAGGTTAGGATTAATTTTATTTTCGAGTGCTCTGTGCTACTTCACATTTATTACATTTTTGATTAGATTAAGTACTTTATAATGTTTGCTTTACTTGTGTTGTTTTGTTTTATTCAAAAGAAACATCTTGAAAATGGCGAACATTTTGTTGTAAGTAAGTAGTGTTATCTAAAATATCCAAAGCTATTATTCAAAATGACTTTGTAGCAATGTTTGAGATGAATGTTTATCGTGTAGTTTCGAATAGATGTAAACATTGGGAGAGGAGGATGTTGATGCTATTTCGGCAAGGGAGTAGCTGACTAAGCGGTCACAACCTCCTGCGTGTGGCCTGGCGGGCCCCACACGGCCGGGGCCGCGCTCGCCCCGCCCTCCCCCTGCACCGAACACACGAGTGCCCGCTAGCGTCCAATCTGTTACACAATAACACTTTAACGCTATACCACACACTTTTTACCTGAATTATTTCGTCCTCACTAATGAATTCCACAGTCACTTTACAGGGTTCAGAAGACATTATCCACTTGACACTTACAAACACTTGTTTGTCTTTGTTCACGTACAGAACGCACCATTCTCACGACCGGCCGCCAAACTGCGGCGAGCGAACTGGCGAGTGAAAACGAACGCGATCGTCAAACTTCGGAGATCCGCCTCCTATCGCGGTCGTGTTGATTGCAATTTTAACCAGTTTTTAGATTTTTTTTATTCTAGCGTGCTGAAAAGTGAAATCCATTGTATTTCTCAATCACCTAAAGTACTGCCTTTAAGTTTTATTTTACTCGTAGGTCAAGCCATTATTGCTCTAGATAGTTTGGCAATTTGGCGGCCGTTATCTCTGTCTCTCTCTTACTGCGACAGGTCTTGATTATTGGTAGGCAGCAGCTGCGCCTCTCTTCTCCTCCCCGTCGCGGGTGCGGCGCCGCCGCCCGATAATAATAATTGAAAGTAGGAAGGACGTAATAATGGGTGTATAACCTCGCGCCCGCGGCCTCCTTGGGCGGGTAAAAAAATGCACACATGTCGCATAGTTTCCCGCGCCAGCCGCGTCCAGCGTCCCCAACAGTCAAGATGTGACAAGTAAACAAACTAAACAACAGTGGTTAGTATTTTCTACTAAGCTCTCTCCCTTTGTTATTTAAATTAATGACGCAGACAGCAGCAAGCTATATGAGACTGACTGCCTGAAACTCAGGAATATGTCTTTTTTTTTAATTCTATTTTAATACAAATAATGACGATTCAATATGCCCAGTGGTTTTATGAACAAATCTCTAGATACTCTCGCAGACATAAAACACCACATTGCAAATATTTCCACTCTGTTCAATGATATTGCGTCGTCGATGTTGCATAATTAGACCTCTTGTGACTTTCCATTGGGTAATTATCTTAGTATCACTGTGTTGCATACTACACTGATACATTATTCAGACTGATGGGCATGATCACATTATTTATAGTCCAGACTGGCTTGAAGTGAGAGTGAAAGTCGGGCCATGTTTTGTCAAGCGTCAGCCGCGTTTGCCCCAAGTCCATTATGCACGAATGAGCAGCCGCCCCGAGAGAGCGTGTGTCTCCGGTTTAATTATCTCCACAATCTGCAATGGAATATAAACTTAATATTCGAGTCACTAAAGTTCATAATTGAATGCGGCAAATTATTTCAACGTGGATTTCCAAGTGAACAGTGCTCTAGAAACGTTACATTTGAATTTATATCTTGTGCTTTAAACAATAGAGCTCAAAATTGAGTAGTATTTGTTGATAGAATAATGCGTTGTTAATTTGCTCTAACTCTATTATGGGTGTACCTCACTGCCGTGTGGCGCGGCATGCGGTAGCCAAGTGACGTAGTAATGTTTGCTTATACTTAATTACTAGTCGTTGAACAGAACCGATGAAATCATCTTTGCATTGTTTTAGGTCAACGCCTATCACATCGCATTTACTACGCACTATCTCAGGCGTCAACTTCAAAAAGAAACATACTTACTTAAGTTATATCTACCTACCCACTAAGTAAGTACACAACACATAAGTAATTCACATTGACATTAATACCTATTATAGTAAAAAATTATTCGTGAGTTCCGTGATAAACTTGTTTATCAACAAAGTTCGAGATTTCATTTCTACGAATGACAGCTGCTATTGACTAACTTAGATAATGCCCATCAAGGTCAACAAAGACAAAAACAAGAAAGGACTGAAATACTTACAGAAAAAAAAAATGAATAGGATTGTAACGCTTTTGTAACTACTTAAGTAAGTACCTAGGTAGGGTAGGTATAGGCAGATTGTCTTCGGCAATATCTAAAAATCTATAAGGGTTCCGTTTTTTGCCATTTGGCTACGGAACCCTAAAACCATGAAAGAATCTTTTCTGATTGTGTGTTCTGTGATTGGGCAGGTAGGTAGGTAGGTAGGTACATACCTACCTACTGTAGTGCGCGACAGGTCGAGATGGCAACCGGAATGGGGACGCCTGTACACCCGCAAAGCTCCCGTGCTAACCAGCTGCGTGTGAGCCTGGGTGACGTGTGGTGTGCGGGGCGTCCCCCCACTTCATACCCCGAATAACACCTATCTAGCCTATCCAGACTAGATATTTTTTAACAATGTGGGTAGATATACAAAATATAACATACTTATTAGACACAATAAAGTCTAAGTACCTACCTATCTACACCGTCTAGTCTCTATAGTCTCTACGCTCTACCAACCCATTTCAGCCCCATTGTCATGTAAGTAGACCATAAGACATTTTTGTGTTCGCGTCGTCGTACCGTTATATCCAAAAAATCGAGGAACAAGATTAATGACTTCCTTTAGATGGTATCAACTCCATCAAGGTGACTCGTTTTTTACCCAGTTAAGGTCCCGTACCTACCTACCCTAATTGGTAGGTATGCTGTGTTTTACCTACACTAATCAAAGTACTTAGATATGTTTAGTAAGAACTGGAAAAGCTTCAGCTGAATTCCCAAAAGTTATTACGAAAAGCACGAAATCTTAGTAGGATATCCGATTGTTGCACAAGGTACAGTCAACGGCCGTAAGTCGTTTAGCACCTTAATGATCATTTTAACATGGCACGGGTATGCACATGCATTTAGCTGTGTGTGGCGTATTTATAGCAAAAAGGTCATAAGTACGACAGGTTTTTGGTACAATAGTTTCACGGAATTGCTACTCGAATTCCGAGGCCAACAATATAAATTTTAGGTTAGCGATAGCATTAGATTTGTTATAGCTTGACCAAAAAATAAGAAACTTCGCTATATTGTGGAAAACCAGTGGAACTAAATAATATTATTAGTAGATATACCTATTGTATACTTAATTAGTGTGGCTATGTAAAATGTTATTTACTTTCCTGGTGAACATGATATTTTTACGCCTCATAAACGAACAGACGTGCTATGGTGCCTCTTTTGACAGCATTTTTTTGAACGGTTGCCCAACGAGTCACACTCAAACGTGTCACAGTGTGACTCATTGGGAATTCAGCGAAAATTTTCTCCGATCGAGTGACACTGTTACTAGTTGCAACCTTTTTAACATCCCAATTCCCTGAAACGAGTCACACTGTTACTCTGGGTATGACTCGAGGGGAAGAAAAAAATATTTATTTGAGTATGATGTTGAGTTTGAGTTGTGTATGATGGGTCAAAGGGCAAGGGCAATGGACTGTCGTCACAGGTGTAAGGCTGCAGTGACGGAAGCGGAAGTGATGGTGGGCGGGCCGGACCGCCACCCGCCTCCCGCCTGACACGCCCTAGCTATCCACGCTGCATCTTAATACTAATTAGCACAATCATTGTAATTTGGCAAGACATGCTTAACACTGACTGAGAGCCCTTACCTACTCCTTAGATGAGTTCTATTCAAAGCCTTGTGGCTAGATGCGAAACATCACCTGCATTCAAGATCACGTCATAAACAATCATCACGTGACATTAAATAGCTAACCTTACCTGCCAATTCTAATTGATGAATTTAAGTGTTGGTAATAGGTAGGTACAAGGAAGGAAAATCATGAGGAAACAATCAGATTGTAGGAGTCCTTTAAGTAGACCAATGTTTTGCTGGATAAAATTACTTAAGTAAGTAGTATAAGTATTACCTGCCTAAGCCTACCTCCTTACTTAAGTACTTAGGTGCTCGTTTCTAAAATGACTCTTAGGCTTTTTTAGGACATTATATCACATTGTTATTGGGTAGGTAAGTAGATAGGTACTATAATATCCACCTTTATACAATACTAGCTGTGCCCGCGACTTCGTTCGCGTGGAATGGCTCTCAGCGCGCTTTATATGGCCACGGACGCACAGGTGCGAGGCGTGTAGTAGGTACGTACTCTGTACGTTAAAAATGTTCGCCGTGATTCTTTAAATTGACATCACTTTTTTATTTATGAACCGATTGACATGAAATAAACACTAAATATTAAGTGAAGCTTACTACAATATATTAGTGAAAACCGTATCTAAATCGAATAAGCCGTTTCTGATATTAGCGTGCACAAACACACAGACAAACAGACAAAAAAAAATTAATTAAAATTTCGGGTTCGGCATCGATATCACACTAATATTATAAAGGCGAAAGTTTGTATGTGTGTGTGTGTGTGTGTGTGTGTGTATATGTTTGTTACTCCTTCACGCAAAAACCACTGGACGGATTTGGTTGAAATTCGGAATGGAGATAGATAGTATCCTGGATTAGCACATAGGCTACTTTTTATCCCGGAAAATCAAAGAGTTCCCACGGGATTTCGAAAAACCTAAATCCACGCGGACGAAGTCGCGGGCGTCAGCTAGTAATAACATATTTCCATTGTACAGACACCACTTTTCTACAATTTTACTATATTACAATATAATATACAGACAACTTAGGTAATATCTAAGTACTTACTTACCTACTACTTAGATACGTTTGAAGATGACATAGGTACTTACTTACTCTTGACTTGAACAACATTGTATATTGTACCTACTTATCTACGTAAGTATTTGTAGCGTAGACGCTACAAATGTCAAGGTAACTGGAGTAAAACAAAAGAGCCCCACCGATAGAGACCCTTAGCTCTACGCTCTACCCACGCCACGGCTCGGATTACGGAATAAAGAGAAATGTGTCACGGTTAGCGCCGAGCTTTTGCACGATATCATTAGGACATATTTTTTCGAATTTCAACTGGCAGGTGGCCGCATTGATGAATGGAAGGGTGAAAACGCCATTATGAAATTCTTTGCGTAGCTAAGTAACTAAGTACCTACCTACTCAGGTAATTTGTACTTATAAAACATTTTTTAATAGTTAAGTAAGTATATTCAACTGCCTACAATTTAAGTAAGTATATATTTAGATAATAAGTTAAGATGTAGGTAGTAGGTACTTATTTAATCTCTAAAAGTAGACGATTAAACAATAAGTATGAATAAGCTAGGTGTATATTTTTATACTTATCTGGAAAAATAGTAAGTATTAGGTAGCTAAGTATTAGGTAGCTACCGTGCAGATGTTTAGATTCCTGCGTAATTTGCATTTTATACTGGACAGTCAACTTAGTTATAATCTATGGCTAAGCGTGGGAGGTTAACGAGTAAGTATTTAACATTTAAGTCGCAATTAATCATGAGTCAAGGATTTAGTTATTTTTTGCTGTTTGTTAACTTGATTAACAAATAAACAAAGTGTCATTTTAAGTATTTGGGTAGATAAGTGTTTGGGTAAGTTGGGTAGGTACCTACTTATCTACAAGTTCAGAAAAACTGTCAAGAAATTTTTATTTTCGTTAAGTACCTACCTACCTACCTACGAAAAGTGTCAAGTGAGGTAGGTACCTACCAACCTATAGGTACCTATAGGTATTGTCTTTTAGAAAGAAGAATTTAAATAAGATTTATAAGTAGAAAAATAATTACCTATTAAAAATTATGTAACTAGTATAGAAAAATCTCAAAAGAAGAAATGAATGAAAAAGCCGCCTTTGCACCACAACATTTGGTAAGCCTCATTATTATAGTGACTATGAGCCCATGTAAAGGGTAGTTACCTAATTAGTAATTATAATGAGTAAACCAACGTGGTCATAACCATATGAGTGGTCTACCGTCTAAACCGTACCTAAGTACCTAAGTATAAAATAATCTTTCCCATGAATGTATGCTGGCCTCGGTAGGATTCTCGATAAAATCTTACCAACCGTAACCAGGAAACCCGTTTCAAAAATACAATACAATCCCATCTTGATCCAAATGATGCCGCAAGCGAATTCACCCTCAAGTAGTGCGTTTAAAAAATTCATGAACACGCGGTTGTTGCGCCCACCCACCGCCCGCCCGCGCTCGCACGCCGCGGGGGCGTAACCACCGCCCTACGTCCGAACCACGTAACTTACAAGACTTACAAGTTTTATATCAAGAAGTTTTCACGTTACTGAAACGAAACTTATTGAAAGTAACCGAAATGTACCCACAATACCCTAACTAGATTTTTTTTAAATCAAGTTTTTTGAGAAATCAATTACCTACCTAACTAGTAAGGGATAATTAAGGACAGCTCATTAAATACCTGATTTGTAAAAAGCACCACCTTAACAAATTATGATAATTAGATTATATCGCATAGATAGTTACTATAATGAGCTGTTATAACTAAAAATTGATATTTTTAAAATATTCTACATGAGTAATTAAAAATATGTAGATATTATGTAAACTCAGCTGTCACGGTCGGAAGAAAATTAACTAAGTACTTGTAATAATTATTAGAATCTATTAGAATCGTATTTTACTTATGTAGGGGAACGTAGAATAAAAAAACTCCTAAACAACAATGTCAGCTGTTGCAATGACCTTGAAAGTATAGGCGGGAACAATTGAATTTTAGAACGGAATTCGTTCATTCGTTCTTTCATTCATTTGTTTATGGTTGGTTTTTCCTACATTATACATAGAGTAACTAGTTACTAAAATTAAAAATACTAATTCGTCCAAAATACTCAAAATAGAGTTTGCCGAAAAAATATACCTAATAATAATTATTAATCCTGTGATATAAGTTTTGAAAAGAGACAATGGGTTTGGTACATAACCAAGTTTTTACAAGATACTTATTCAAAAAGCGATATTTATCTATTTGACTGATTTCGGCTTCACATGGATTACCTACTTCAGAGTTCAGCTTCAGGCCAAGTAATAATAAACTAAAATGTGTTTACTTAACATGTAGGTAGGTACCTACCTGTTTATGCTTACTCACTTATTGTACATTATACTTAAATGAGTGGATAAAATGAAAAATCAATCAGCACATTTCAAAATTAAGTATTACTTACTTACTTAATTGTACTGTCAAACAAACATTTATGATGGTGAAGGTAGGATCCCTAAGGTCCGGAGTATGGACGCCCGTCCGGCTACAATATTATGTTGCAGGCGGGTCACTCGAGCCTAGTTCAAAATGTTCCAACAGGCAAGTAGATCATCATGCTAGATTGCGATGCAACTTGGTTGCGATATACCTACTCACCACAACAAGTGTTTGCACCCTGATTCTGTCACTGCAACAGTGAATCTAAAGGCGGGTTCTCACGTTCCAATTAAGTAGCATAACAAACACTTTTTTATAAATAACCAGCGACCGGCCAGTGCATGGGTAGTTCTAGCCTATTAAAATTTTTGTAGGGTTCTCTACTTTTTTGAAAATAAAATATAGCCTATATCACTCAGGAATAATATAAATGTAGCTTTCTGTTTCTACTGGTGAAAGAATTTTCAAAATCAGTTCAGTAGTTTCAGAGATTACTTCCTACAAACTTACAAACTTTACCTCTATATAATAGGACTTATTAGTAAGTACTTATAGATATTAGACTTGTCGGTAGGTAGCTACTTTTTGCCTGAAAATGGCAACTGCTGAGTTTCTCGCCGCATAAATCTGCTTTTCAAACTTTGTCATAATATATTATGTGCCACAAGTTGTCCTACATGAAATGAAGTTTCATTACATTTACATATAGTCCTTATCTTCCAAATAACCATGGGTTTGTGGATAATACCTGTGCAGAGCTGTTGAGTATAACAATAGCTCATGAGGTTTTAAATAACAAACACCATGGGAGTATTACATAGAAGAGTATGCACAAAACAAGTGGTCCGATCTGAACAAGAGGCGTATGATTGTACAAACCCAGATCTCTGTTGGGATTATGTATTTAATCCTGTCTTAAAAGACCTGTGGAAAACTCTTGTTGCAACTCTAGATTGTACTGCTTGTTTTGCACCAACTACCAGTCTTAATAAATATTGGTAGGAAAGTAATGAAAAATAGAGTTAAAGAAGTTCAAATATATTTATTGCACAAACAATTTTACATGAATATATTATAAATCCAAAAAAATATACGGTTTAACAAAACACACGCTTAGCGTGATAAACATTGTACAATAATATGTTGTATTAAAAATAATAGTCTGGCTAAAATATTCGTTGAAATTTCTTCAAACTATCAGTACATAGGTAGTTAGTTATTCGAAAAATAATTATTTTTGTGTATAAATTCATATCCAGAATAATATAGCATGACATATGTAACGATTGTATTTAAATAATTTAAAACTACCTACAAACAATCTCAGATTCAATCTGAATATATATTTCATAAATTAAGGACTACATAGGTTCTAAATTTTAATAAATTCAAACAACTCATAGATTGAATAAAATATTTGTTTCTATGTACATTTTTCGAGAAACGGCTACAATTAATTTGTGATCAAATAATGCACTGATTCATACACACAAATATTTCAAATCTCATAATATTGGACGTATTATATGAGTAAGTAATAGGAGAAATAAATTATTAAGAATAACATAGGTTTGTTTCGTGTTTGTTTTATTTTATGTAATACTTATATTTTTAGTGATTGCTCTTAAAACTACATTGTTGCGATACGTATAACTATTCACCTGAAACAATAAAATCTGTTAAAAAATTAAAGTTAAATCATTGGAACGTAGATGGCAATGTACTAAAAAAATCAATAACAGCTGATTCGGAGGTTGATCGACCGGCGTTACTCACGTGAAAAAGATTTGTACACTTGATTGATTTTGAATCTAATAGACTACAGGCCCATGTTCAAAAATGGATGGGTCATATGAACCACCAGATGATGTATATAGTACGATATAAGACCATGCAATAATAAGATTCAGCACTATGAATGTACTCACTCTACCTGCACTTTTGAATTTTCACCAGCACTCAGTTGGACAGCTTACAAGTGACGGCATAGTGCTGAATCTTATTATTGCATGGTCTTATATCGTACTATATACGTCATCTGGTGGTTCATATGACCCATCCATTTTTGAACATGGGCCTGTAGTCTATAAAGCCTGGCTATCCAGAACTGCGCACGGACTAAACGTGAAGCGTAAATACTTACCTATAGTAAGAAGGCGTCCTTAATGTTTGCGAACGAGCCAGCTTGCAGTCTGATGGTGAGATCTATAGAGTGCACTCTGACTTTGCTTAGACTTAACATTGAGTTGATATGAGACAGATTGGAGAGATATACATCTGTCTCATTTTAACTCTGTCTTAAGTCTTAGCAAAGTAAGAGTGCACTCTATAGATCTCACCCTGAGCACTTAGATATAACATATCCTAACGATCTATTACTAAGAAAAATTAAAGCTTGTTCTGTAGATTTTTGCTATTGTATTACCCATCCCCGATCTCCCCCCTTTGAGCCCACAGGAACGCTCTGACGAGTCTGGGAAGACGGCACCTTGCTGTGGCACAAGCTGTCATGCCTATATGCAAGGTGTATGAGGGCAGGGGAGTAGGTCAGTATACCCTTCAGGATAAGCCCAATGGGCATCGCGCAAGAAAGGCACCGGCGTACGTTCTTTAGCTCGAGAGCCTTTTTGAATTTTGAATTTTTGAATATGCGGTAAAGATGACCTTCAAGCGGGGTTTAGAGGGTAAAAAACCCATATAACCTGATCCTCCCCAAAAAGACAAGACGTAAGATTTCCCCCCGCCAAAAAAAGGGATCTCCAATGACTGACTGTGTTAATCGTCCTAGTCTAGTCTGTGACCTACCGTTGTCTACAAGCCGCCGCCACTCCTCTCGACGGTGATGCTCTTCTTGAGCTGCTCCTGCTCATGATGCTGTTCCTCCATCTCAGCCATGCGCGCGAAGCGCGAGTACGCCACGTGGCCAGATTTGATGGCTGACATCATCTGTATATTTATGTTATCGGATATAATTCAAAATATAAATGCATAGGATAAATTAAATTTCAGAACAGGTATTTTGTATTCAAGGTGCTTCTTAGATATTCTCAATGATAGAAAAATAAAAGTTCTATGATTAAAATCGGAAAAAAATCACAATACTCCTCAGAACCAACCATCAACCACGGTCACCTTGGTTGAAAATCAACTGTGTAGACTGTAGATGTAGGTTGATGTCAATTTTTGGTTGGTCAAAACCTTTAAACACCTTGGTCGGGAGCGCATCCCTCCACCAAGGGCAAATAGATGTTATTGAGTTAAGCTACGACCTTTTGGACCCCTGGGCCCTGTTTGCCCTTTAGAGTAGGTATACACTGACAAGGCGATCCAACCATACCACCTGTAGACTGAAACTCCAATTTGGATGATCCATCCAAGGTGACCTTGGTTGGTGGTTGGTTCCGATCGTGTATTCGACTTAAAACATTTTTACACTGAGTCTACTTAGCTTAAAAATTATTATTTTTAAGCTAAGCCAAAATATTTGATTAAAGTAAATGTATCAATTCATTTCGTTTTAGGGTTTTTTTTATACAAAAAAGTTTTGTGTAATATCTACAGAAGCTTTTAAAGAGACTTTGCAACCAAAGTCTCTTTGGTTTAAATAATGGTTAAAAAAATATGATGTTAGTTAAAAAACAGAAAACAACACATTACACAGTACTTCGCACATTACACAGACTCGATACCAATTCAACACCGTTTCAACTTGGAACACTTCTTTGAATTAAGTAAATGTTGAAAATTCCACGGTAAGGAACACGATATAAAGCTCACATTTCCATGCTTTACGAGCACAGTTTACGAGTGACTGAGTCGAGTCGGAGTGGAGTAGGCAATCGCAAAGACCTTTGATAAGCAAAACATGCACAATTACGAAATTTTCACACGTGATCATTAGATCATACTTGAAAGACTGCCCGAATGAAGAAGTTTAATCGTTAGTTTCATAATTTTTTTCTTTGTTGAGAAATTTTACTGTTTTTTTTTTCATATTTTTGTTATATTTTAGTAAATTATTATGATTAATTCATGGAAACTTCTGCATTCGGCACCATTCAGGCAGCCTAATATTCAGGTTAAATTCTCGCATTTCTAGACCACCTCCATCTTCCATCATCAGGACAGAAGTCTTCGTGCCCTTTATGGAACATGACGAAGTCGTCGGAAAAAGTACCTAATTGACATCGTTTTTTGTTCTCGGCCGAATTTCATAAGCATGCGATTGTGGGAGAGTAACTAAAATGTTATTCCGCCATAACAAAAGTGAAAGGTTAGAAACAGGACTAGAACAATACAAACGCCAAGATGCATACTTTAAAGCAGACTCATCGCATACATAAATAAGATAAAATCAGCATACTAACCGGTTACAATATTGAAATACTTGATAATGAATTCACATTTAAATTCTTTACTTGCGATATAGCATTGTGACTTATATGTGACTGTATGTCATAATAAGTCTATGTATATCAATATTGTGATCAGTCATGTAATTATGCCATAACTATATTATACTATAATTGCACGACCAGTCCTAAAGACTAAATCCAGCGATTGGGGTATAGGTTGATGTCAGTCAGTCAGTTTATCCTATATACAGGGTGGTCAAAAAGTCGTGGATCAAACGCAATAGGGGAGATATAGGAGGTCATTTCCAGCAAAAAAAAATTCTACAGCATGGCCATATTTAAATTGCCCTAAGAGTTATGAATATTTTTGGGTTTTTAAAAAGATGTGAAAGAGAGGCATAGTTTTTTATCCTTTTTTTCCTAGAAAAGAGGGCGTTCTGGGTAGTTCTGGCACGTGGTGGTAGTGAAGAGTTTCTGTTCTTTTCACAAATTTTAAGTGTGACAAGCACAGTGATGTTTCTAGCATTCCAACGTACAAAAAACTAGCAGTTTAATTAGCAGCATGATAATCTTCAAAATTATTTTGAAGTAAACTAATCTACTGAAATTTGCACCTTGATATGAAAAAACGATTATAATACCAGAATTACGAAACAAAGAGTAATGTGTTATACCTCATTTGAATTGGCATTAAATCAGCAAGTTTTTCTAATACAGGGTCACTTTTCCGTAGTACATTTTTTTTTCACAGTGCGCTTTTAAAGTGACATTTAATTTTTGGTAACGCTTTAAAAGTTTTGGAAAAAAATTAATTGCTCCTGTAATTTGGTAGCCAGAGCCTCAATAGAAGGTTTGTAGTACTGATACATTATCTAGTAATGACAGAGCATAGTTTGTTTTATTGTTTTTTATCTCATTTTTTTTTTAATTAGTCTAATTGTAAGAGAATCTGGTATTTTTTTTAAAAACCCAAAAATATTCATAACTCTTAGGGCAATTTAAATATGGCCATGCTGTAGAATATTTTTTTGCTGGAAATGACCTCCTCTATCTCCCTATTGCGTTTGATCCACGACTTTTTGACCACCCTGTATATATATTGGAGAGGTAAAAAAGCATGCACTAACGACGGACCTAAAACTGTCATGCAAATAATTTATTATTATACAAATGCATGGTTGAATGTGTAATGTGTATGGACCTGCAGATACTCGTCGAGTTCGACCTGCCCGTTCATGTTAGTGTCGATCTCGCGCAAGATCTCGTGCAACTGTTCCCCGGTCACTTCCTCACCGTAGTTCTGTGGAGCAAGCCCGAATGTTCAACACCGAAGCGTTTACATGACGTATCTACTAGTTTATGAGAGTTGTGGAACATTCTTATATTAGGAGATCACTACTTACAAACGTTTTAAAGAAATATCTGTAAAGTATAAGCCCGATTTTAGTCTTGCCGTTGTAACCTAGGCCAATAAACAGAGATTTTGGCCATACTATACAAGTAATATCTATTTATTTAGTTAGACAATAACTAAATTGAGCGTGGTAAATAAATATAGTCTTTCGAAATTGCAATTGCCAAAAATGTTCCACAATTCATGTCGAGAGTATTCTAGAATTATGCAAAAAGTTTACTACTCAAATTGTGTCAAAAAAAAAATGCTCTAATTAACCTACTGCAAAAAAAAGGAAGGATGTTATTACTTCTGCTAGCAATTCTGCATTATTCTGGAACAATCTTTCTCACTATAGATATTAAAACATAAAACATCGTACACAGTGTTCTACCCTTCCCATCATCCTAAACCGTTAATACACATAGGTGCCACATAGACCCCGTCGTATCTCCTGTCTACCTGCAGGTAGTCCTGAATCTCCATTTGGCCGTGATACGTGACGTCAATCTCGGACAATATCGCCCTTATTTCGTCCTCTGATGGCTTCACACCCATACTCTATAACATTTTGTTGCATAATATTCAAAAAATAAGTTACGCTAAGCTGAAAGAAAGAATTATTATAGCTGTTTCATCATTTGAATGGACCATGATGGCAAAACACGGTTTCATCAATACGACATAATAATACGGGTAGGATATCTTTAAAACAAGAGTGAATAGGCATCTTCTAGGTAAACGCGTCCCATCTTAGGCCACATCCTTCCATGTGTGATTGTGGTCAAGCGCTTACCTATAATGGATTAAAAAAACAAAACGCGCAAAACAAGTAGTATGATGTAAACACGAGGCATATGACTGCGTATTGTACGCAAAAAAGATCTCGTCCGGGCTTGTGCCTATA
Source organism: Maniola jurtina (assembly GCF_905333055.1). NCBI lineage: Eukaryota > Metazoa > Arthropoda > Insecta > Lepidoptera > Nymphalidae > Maniola > Maniola jurtina. The sequence goes on from NC_060029.1 coordinate 3,865,852, forward strand.
TTTAATCCTTAGTCTATAACCTGCACAAATGGCCATGTAGCAACTTCAGATGGGACTTCTTAAAAGAAGCGAAGTGCGCTGGAAATTTGGATTTTTTTCTGAATCCTCTAAAATTTAACTACCCTCAAATGAAAAAGGGTGTTACCTTCAAACTCCTCCTCAATAGTTCGAAGCCCTTCTTGCCTTTTCGGTGATTTAGATTTTAGAAGAGCTTGATATAAGACAACCTTATTTTTGGTCAAGTTGATCGAGAACTTGTTACGATTAACCCTATTCCTTTAGTCTTGTGATTATAAAATTACCCTCAAATGAAAAAGATAATCTTAAAACTGCTGAGATTTTGAGGAAACGCTCCTACCCGATTTTATATTATATCCTCTAAAATACAACTACCCGCAAATGGAAAAAAGGTGTTACCTTCAAACTTCTCCTAATATCGTTAATAGAGACAAAGCCCTTCCTGTCTTTGTCGATGATCTGGAAGCGCTTGATGTAAGACTGGATCTCGTCTTTGGTCAGGTTGATCGGGATCTTGTCGCGACTGGCGCGGTTCACCATTTGTCCCATTTCGTTGGCTAGGAAATCTGCCGCTGCTTTGGTTTGTTTCTGAAAATCATTTTTTCATACATTGAAAATTGTCCAAACGGCAGGATTTGGAGCGTTAGTCGCGTTTGAAGTTTTGGGAAATCGTAAGTGATAAAACAGAGAATTATCCACGTATTCGTCACTAGTCATCGCTTTCGACAATAGATTTCCCGGCGCGGCGGCTTACGCTCGTACCATTATAAACATACCTGCTTCTCGGCTTCAGACCACTTCAGTTCCTCAGCCATGATGTCAACGACTGCAGGCAAGGCTTCGGCTGCGGCCTGCACGTTGAGAAAGGCGAGGCGCAGGCGACGCGCGATCATGTCTACCGCGGTACACGCGTACTCGCGCACACCGTACCTGACGAGACAATGTTAAAGACTAGCAATTAAGAAAAGTTGGGACATCTCGGGAAACAAGGGACGACTATTCAACCAATTGCGTGCTCCCGCGCGTTAGAAATACCCTCAGGCCCCATTTAGTTCACCAGACCTAAGAATCGATACTGCACGTGCGTTCAAACTGTTTGCCATTGTAGTAAATTAGTTACCAAACCGGCATACAATTTTTGTGCAATGACGTTCAATTTTGTGCTGATTTTTTGCGTACACTTCATTGAGTGATACGTCCGTTGCGTTAGCGGTTATTCGTGGCGTTCATACGCACCAAGGAACGGCTACCTTAAAAGTTCAAATATTTGATAGTAAAAAATCGAGAATAGTGTTGATTTATGATAGATAAATACAGTACTACTCCTTTTAACTTATTCAGTCACTTTTATTTATTAGTATTTTTGAATGGCGCGAAAATATCTCAGCCAATCATAGTGCGCGTCCGTGCGCTATTGGTTGTTGCCAACACGTCTCGTTTTGTACGCACGAATTATGAGCGGGATAGCATGAATCTCTGTTTGTTTCTCTTGTGTTTAAAATTACCATCAAGCATTAAGGTCTGTATTTCATTGGTGTACATTAGGTTTGGTCAGTGACGCAATAATGCGACATAAAAGTGGTTGTACTTTGGTTTTAAAACATATTTAGGGTAAAGGTCAGCGTACCTAATTTCAGCATCAATGTAGGGGAACTCTGGGTGGATCTTGTTGCCAATGATGGGCCACCGCTTGCCGGTCATCTGAGCCATCTTAGCGACCGCGAACGCTCTGTCCCCGTAGGATTTAGCTAAGTGCTGAGCTACCTGGAATGAGAAAATTTGTATAGTTCATAAGTCGTGATAGCTTTGTCGTCGACATTCCATCTACACGCACGAAACGTTTTGCGTCTTCATTCCTCATACGCATGGCTAAGGTTTGGAATACTCTTCCGCGATCTGTGTTTCCTACCAATTACAATCCGGGTATCTTTGAAACCAGAGTGAATAGGCACCTCCTAGGTAAACGCGTCCCATCTTAGACCACATCATCACTTTCCATCAGGTGTGATTGTGGTCAAGCGCTTACCTATAGTGAATAAAAAAAAAAAAGCTTAGTGGTTAACATGCCACCTCTTATTCGAAAGGTCAGGGGTTCAAATCTTGGCTAACTTCTAACTTTTTGGGGTTATGTTTATTTAAAGCAATTAAATAACATCGAGAAAGAAAACATCGTGAGGAAGCTGGCATAGCTGAGATCTCCATAATGTGTGGGAAGTCTGCCAATCCGCACTTGGCCAGCGTGGTATGCTCCTATAGTCTACCACGCTGCCCAAGTGCGGATTGCCAAATCCTTCCTATTCTGAGTGGAGACTCGAGCTTAGAGCGAATCGGCGATGGGTTGACCACGATAATAAGAAACGATATGAATTTTCATTGCAATTCATTGGCAAAATGCATAAATCACAATAAAAATTAGTAAGTCGTACCTCCATTTCAAGTCCGAAGTCCTGCACCAACCTGATGTACATGGTAGGAGTCCAGCCGTGAGCGCCTTCTATCAAAAAGCCGTCCGTCTGGCATTCCTTGAACAAGGGTTTCAGATTCGCACCTGGAATTATACAGCAAATACTTACGTAACTCTGGTACAATATTAGGATTGAAATATTTAGTAAACATTGCAGATATTCCTTACTATATTAGGCAAATACATTTTCCTAAATATATCTGACGAAAGTAGTAGTTTTTCGGGAAGCCACAAAAATCTAGATAGCTCTGCCCCAATTTTAGAACAGTTAAACGTTACAGTAAAAATTTGTATTAAAAAAACGCTTTTTAACCGACTTCAAAAAAGGAGGAGGTTCTCAATTCGTCGGAATCTTTTTTTTTAAATAAAATAAAATTTTAACAAGTACGTTAAACTTGCCAGTTAGGAAAAGAATTTATCGACTCTTTATTTGTTCGAGTTGGTATTGAACCCACTACTAATTTACATATCGCTTCCTACCGCGATTGCGTTTTTAGGCGGAAACACCCTATAGTGCTATTGTGAGATCTTCTATTCAATAAATTACAATTCATATGACTCAGTCCTTAGTTTCGAGTTATAAAGTCTTACTTTCGATAGCAGCATCAATGGTCTCGGCAGCCATGGCTCTGTAAGTGGTCCACTTTCCTCCGGCGATAGTGACGAGGCCTGACGGAGACACGTGGACGATGTGGTTTCTCGCGAGGGACTGAGTGTCGGGTTTGTTGGGGTCCGATACTAGAGGTCTAATGCCGGACCACGCTGAGAGGACGTCACCGCGCCGGACTGCAGGACGAAAATTTAGAGTTAAAAAATTGCTAAAGTATTTGGGGGACACATTCATAATAATTTTTATTCTAATCCCGCTGGCCCCGTTAATGGGGACACGGCTAATGGGGCCAACGGGACTACACGAATAATATCGTCGAAAATGGCTGGATACTGTATATAATATAAATTGCGAAATTGCCACGAAAATCATCATCATCATCATCCTGAAAATAAAATTCACAGTTGAGAGTACATTTAGAAGCAAAATTGACGATTTCGTTCCTCCATCCATCTGTTACCAAAAAGGTCTAGGGACATTCTGCAAATGACCGAAAACTTTCTTAACACTACTGCCAATGAGGATACCATAAACTCCATGCCGAACGCTCAACTTGAGCATTTACTGTCAAATAGGAAAGAAGTTACAAATAAAGCCAATATACCTTCAACGTCAGGGTTGAGGTAGTTCTTGACTTCGGTGAGGATGAAAAGGATCTCGTCCTCGGTGGGCTTGGGGCTGTGGGTGACCTGGCACGGAAGGTCAGTGGTACCCGCGATGGTGCCCTTGAGCCACGGCAGGAAGAAGATGACCCGACCGTCCGACGTCGACGGGTCAAGGAGACCCATGTGCTCTGGACTGAAAACAAAACCATCCCATTTACTCGAGCCATATCATTACCCCCGTAAACATATTTGTATCATAGCCGGTAATTTTGCATAATTATATTCGACATCCATATAAGAGACATACAAACGTGTTCATGAAAAGGGCCGGGTCAGACCTTCACCTAAGAAACATTTTTTCTGAAACTCTATTGCCCAGAAACAGATTCTTTTAAGCCACCTTTTTGTTCTAGCAAATGGTGTTTTTGCGCGACACGGGATTTCAGCCTGCCAAATTTTGGCCCAGCTTTTAAATTAAATTCTTACGTGTTAAGTTTGGAGAAACAATATGTATCGATAAGTAAGATCAACTCCATCGAGCGGGAAGAACAATTTTTAAGGCGATTTAACGATCTCAGTCGCTCGCCAAAGACCCAATAGGTTTTTGTCACGAAAAAAACCAGGTAAGTAATGGCTTCTGCATGCAAAATATAATGAAAGAAGAAGGGACTATCAAACCTGTAATATCCTGGCAATACAATGTGTACTCCAGAAGAAGGGCAGCAGATGTCCTTAACCGCTTGGTCATCCATTTTCCTGATGGAGTCTGTGAAGGGACCTGTCGCGTTGATTATGGACTTGGCTTTGATGTCCCACTCCTTACCCGTTAGTTCGTCCTGAAAGAGTTGGCCACATGTTTCAAAAATAGATATTTTTTAGATGTTGCTAATATTATATTACACTAGTTGATGCTCGTGACTTCATCCACGTGGATTTAGACCAAAAGTAGCCTATATCCGTCCCTGGGATGCAAGCTATCTCTGTATCCATCAAAATCGGTTAAACGGTTGGGACGTGAAAAGCTAGCAGACAAACAGACACTTATAATATTAGTATGGAGTATGGATGAAAGTATGGATTTAGAGGATTTAAGAATATGGTTTGGTGGTATTCTCTTGGAAACGCCTATGTGGACGCATACAGGCTGATGGATTGGATTGGATGAATATCGTTGAGCTTACCCGTAACCGTGCGCCGCTGAGTTTGTTATTGGTCTTGTACAGCTTGGTAACTTTGACGTGGTTAGCGATAGTAGCGCCGTGCCGAGCTGCCGTCAGCGCTATCGCGAGATTCATACGGGCGTCATCTTGCTGGCCTGAACACATAAATATTTGGACGTAAGGCCTAGAAGTTAACGCCACTCAAAAGAGATGAAACTGTAACTCGAGTTACTTTAGTTTCATGCGTATATTGTCTTTTATCTGAAACCACACATCACGCAACTGGTTTGAAACAGTCACTAACCATCGTAATATACGATGCCGCCGCACAAGTTGTCGGATTTCAACATGGGGAACAGTTCTAGGGTATTCTTCTTAGACAAGTAGTAGGAGCTCTTCAGATTCCTGTCTCCAGCGACGATGTCGTACATCTTGATGCCGAACCAGTAGTAAGGGACTTGCCACCATCTGTAAATAAAAAATATATTATTAAGTAAAATCAGTAGCGAAAATGGCCCACGACATTTCGCGCGCAGCAATTCTCTGTGGCGTTTTGTCCGCGCTGATATGGCGTCTTCTAACAATTGCATGACGCGTTCGAGCAGATTTCCAAGCGCGTTGTTTCGCTTGCAGATTTACGCTAATTTATGTACCAAGGAAGATTTCTCGTTCGGAAATGCTTTTGTTTACTATTGCCGTCTCAACCGGTGTATTTCAACTGGAAGAGATTTTCACACTCCACGGATTTGAGGTCCAAGGACTCGTTTGAGGTCCTCTTTCCATCCAGAGGGAGGTCTACCTATATTGCGCTTTCCGGTCCGACCATTATAACACCGAAGGACCCTAAAGTGATAAGACTATCAAAAAAAAATCCGTACCAACTTTGTATTGACAAACTTTGTCGAACTTCTAACTGAGCTCAGATTGAACGGAATTTATTCTACTTACTTATAGACAGGCAATAATATGGGCAGCGGCCTCGTCAAATGCGGCGCCACTTCGAGCATGTTCGCTCGTTCATGTAGCGCCTCTTTGACCATCTTGTACTGGTCATAGTCTAGATGCAGGATGGCCTTCTGTAGGTATCTGACGCCGCCGTGGATGAGCTTTGTGCTTCTACTTGATGTGCCGCTCGCGAAGTCGTCTGCTTCCACTAGTGCTGTGCGGAGTCCTGAGGACAAAACATAAATTAAGTGAATGGTTTAATCATCAAGATCAACCCATCGCCGGCTCACTACAAAGTACGGGTATACTCTTAGTATTAGAAGGGTTTGGACATAGTTCACCACCTTGACCACCTGCGCAATGTCAGACTTCACAGAACTTTGAGAATATTATAGAGATTCCTTAGGCATGCAGGTTTCCTCACGATGTTTTCTTTCATCATTCAAACAAGTGATATTTATTTATTTGGAAAACTTTATTGCACACGCAAACATAGCAAACATATATACAGAAAATATCTAGATAGTGTAAAGGCGGCCTTATTGCTATAACAATCTCTTGCAGGCAACCTTTAATACTGAAAACGCACATAACTCCGAAAGTTAAAGGTGCTTGGCCGAGATTAAACCCCGAACTCCCGAACAGAAGGCAGAGGTCCTTCTTGTTCTCAAAGGTGTGTGAAGTCTACCAATTCGCAATAGACCCATATGGTAGACTATGGCAACCTCCTCATTTTGAGAGGAGGCCCGAACTCGGTATGCGAGCCGGCCGGCGATGTACTGATGATGATGCCAGATAAACTAAATGGCGTAGTTAAAGACCCAGTACCTCTAGTGGTGGCATCCAAAGCACAGCCTGCCCCAGTGGCGCCGCCTCCGATAATGAGAACGTCGTACGTGTGGCCAGCTTGCAGCATGTTTACTTGTTCTAATCTGGATGGCAGAGGCCTCTTCTTCCGCTCTGTCTTTGCTGAAACTGTCGGCGCGTTGTACCATTGCTGAAAATGTTAGACCAATCATGAGGAAATTCCAACACAGGCTTTTAAAAGTTTTGTTTGTCTGTCTGTTTAATAAGTTAATCCTCGAAACAGCTGAATCAATTTTGGCAGAATATGCCCAGCAATAAAAACTACTTTTTATCTGTTATACAGGGTTCGGCCCTTAATTAGTACCGTTGAGACACCAGTAACCAAAACAACCACCTGTAGGTACAAAAGTTTCAGGTTCTCAGGTAAGCTAACTAAGGAGGTAGGTAAGCTCTACTCACAAACCACTAATTAGCTTAGTGGTCTGTGACTCTACCTCACACAGACGAACCTGAAATTTTTGTCAAACCTCACAAAATATCCAATGGAGAGACACATTAAAAAAACCTAAATCAACGCTGAGTAGAAGGTAAAATCTGGTAAGTATTTACATAAATGTGGAGTTAATGATTTAGGTGTTATTACATTGCACTTTTAAAAATAAATGAATTATTATTTTTGCACATTTTTAACCGACTTCAAAAAAGGAGGAGGTTCTCAATTCATCGGAATCTTTTTTTTTTTTGCATTTAAAAAATTAACGAATCCATACTTACTAATAAATAGTTTGTGTGTTTTGTTTTAAGTGTATCTGTGTGTCTATTAACTTTTCACGTTTCATCTGTTTAGTCCGTCTAGTATTAGGTAGGTACATAAAGATAGAAAACATTTATCGTAATCCCAAGCTAAATTAAACCAAAATTAAGTAGGTGTACTAGTTAAACGCCTAGTAAATAAAAGGTTTCTCGACTGCCAAATGTTTCTTGGCAAAGCGTTGGATGTGTTGTAATGGTAACTGATCGACGCAAACCTAGTTTACAATCACTTGAACATTTCAATACCTGAACGAACCTAAAGATCTATATAGGTACCTATGATTAGGCGAATAATATCTAAGTGGTAGTAACAAATAAATTGCCAACTGCGGTTTCCTTATAGACATAATAATATGTGGTAGTGTTAATAATGTATCGATTTTATTGAGGTTGATTGATATCAATAAGATTCTAAATAGGCGTACTTCTCTTGCTTGGACATTTAAAATAGAACAAGAGAATCTTGTTGTAAGACAAGCATAGGTACCTATTATCTGGAACCTTTAATAGGAAACCGCCCTCTTGGATGTCATATTGGTAGCATACAAATAAGTCGCTGGATAAACTTTATAAGCCTCAATATCTCGATGAAGCGGACTGAATTCCGAAAGGTCGGTGGTTCAAACCCCACCCGTTGCACTATTGTCGTACCTACTCTCAGCACAAGCTTTACGCTTAGTTGGAGGGGAAAGGGGAATATTAGTCATGATTTAGCATGGCTAATAATATTATTTATAATTTGCTATGCCCATGTTAAAACCCTACTGTTCACTAAATTATTACACTAATCGCGAGCAATTTACTCTTATCTATTGAGGAGTTATGTTCTCCATCTCCGAAGATATTCATCAGACCTTCATCAAATTTATATGGGACCACCTGCGAAGTAACCCTTTCAAACAAAAAAAAAATCTTCCAAATCGGGTCCAGGCGTCTTTGACTAATCGGGGAACATATTTACATAAAAATATATATAAAAAACGTTCAGACGAATTGAGCACCTCCTCCTTTTTTTTAAGTCGGTTAAAAAGAAACGGAGCTTCTACACGATGTAAGCAGAGCCAGTTATATTTTAACATGTTATTCAGTTTGTTCCTTTAGATGTTCATAACTGAGAATAGTTCATTTAAGAGGAAAGCCAATGCGAATGACATAGACGATTTCACCTTCAAACTAGCAATTTTGACATGTCATGACCCTCTATTGACAATTAATCAAGCAGACATTTCAATCTGCGAAATTTACGCGGACTTTTAGTATTTTGACGTAGGAGGGTAAAAGATCCAGTACATGAACGAATAAGGACTACCCTGACTTTGACCTAAAATTAAGATATATGAGAATCGTTCTATATATAATTTTTATATTTTTTTTTATCTGTGTCTATACACAGTAGGTATACACTCTTAAATTATTTAAATATCAAAAACGCAAAAAAATGCGTGGTATTAATTATTATAAATTATTTTATTTAACAAAAGGATAAATTGCCAGTAAATGAACTGGGAATTTCAGTGAATGAACGAACTCTATCTAGTGCATAAACTCTCGATTCCTATTAATAAATTCTTAAGTATATTTTCGCCTTGGAATTTTAAAAAAAATGTCAGATTTTCAGTTTTTGACTTATTGTATATTTTTTTCTACATTTTGCGCGATAAATCAAAAACTATTTTACATAATAATAATAAATAAAACCTGTTTTAGAAGACTGCAAGTTACAATAGAGCCGCTTGGAACAATTTTTTTTGCTGTTTCTTCTGGTAATATTCACAATGCAGAAATAATAATCATCATGGTGTTTAGATGGTTTGCGCCAAATTATAAAAAATTTTTTTAGTAAAAGTAGTTAACTATTCTTATTTGCTCATAAACGCAACGAGGAAATATAGCTTCCACATATAAAAATTTGAGTCCAGGCCTTGCTGTTAGCTGCTAATGGGTTCTCAAAGTAGCCCGAGTATGCTTGTTTTACTGGGCACAAAAGGAAAGAATGAAAGGAGCTTACCCAGTACATCTTAAAAGATCCGTTATAGATACATGCATCCTGCCATGCCTTACCTATGCCAGCCAAACATGGGTCCAGACAAAGAATATAAAAAGAAATAGTGACTTGCTAAAGGGCGATGGCAAGGTGCATAAATTAAGCAAAAAATATTCAAAGTGAGAATTGAAGACATAAGAAAAAAGACAAAGCCTACAGACACCTTGAGACATGCCCTAAAACTGAAATGCAAATGGTCATATTGTATCGATTTTTACAGATGAAAGAAAGACAGGTAGGTAGACCGAAGACGCGTTGGTCTAATGCTATTGTGCAAATCGCGAGAGAAAATTAGCTTGATAGTACCAAAGACAGAGAGAAATGGGGATACCCAAGAGGGATCCATATCCAAGAAAGCAGAATACCAGAATAAATATAAAATAAATTCAAAAGAAAAATAAAACCGACTTCAAAATCACAAACACTAAAAAGTAAAAAATAATTTAAGTTATTGTGGTTTTTGAAGTCGGTTTTATTTTTATTTTGAAAATTTTTTATTTCAAAATTTTTAGTGGCCCCACTGTACTATAATAATATGCCATGCCCAGCTAAAACCCTACTGTTTACTAAGCAATTACACTGATCGCGAGCAATTTGCTCTTATCCATTGAGGAGTTCTGTTCTCCATCTCAGAAGATATTCATCAGAACTTCATCAAATTTATATGGGACCACCTGCAAAGTATACCTAGCTTTTCAAAAAAAAAAAATCCAGATCGGTCCAGGCGTCTTTGAGCAATCGGTGAACATACATTAAAAAAAAAATTGAATTTGCTCTTATCCATTGAGGAGTTCTGTTCTCCATCTTCAAAGATATTCATCAGATCTTTACCAAATTTATATGGGACCACTTGCAAAGTATACCCTATCAAACAAAAAAAAAATCCAAATCGGTCCAGGCGTCTTTGAGTAATCGGGGAACATACATAAAAAAAAAAGATACCAACGAATTCAGAACCTCTTCCTTTTTTTAAAGTCGGTTAAAAATATACTAAGATTTACTAACATGGTGTTATACCATAGAGTAGCAAACAGAGGCAAAGCTTCTAAGAAGCGAGCAAAATTTATAACTATTTTGGTAGGGCTGGCACTGGAGGATACAATTTAATTAACAATAGTTATTTGTTCAACAAGATGGTAAAGTTTGTTTTTGTTGTGATTGCCTAGTTTAAATATCGATCTTTAAATATCGATCGATAGATCTAAATATCGATTTTGAACGAAATCAGTCAATTTAGAAAGAATTATAAATGGTGCCAACTTTTTTAAATTTTGGTTACAGGTGTGAATGTGACCTATTTTGTGATCCCAGGGAGCTCTAAATATCGATTTTGAACAAAATCGGTCAATTAACAAAGAATTTCAAAATGGCGTCGACTTTTTTAAATTTTGGTAACAGTTTCTTATTTTGTGATCCCAGGGAGCTCTAAATATCGATTTTGAACGAAATCGGTCAATTAACAAAGAATTTCAAAATGGCGTCGACTTTTTTAAATTTTGGTAACAGTTTCTTATTTTGTGATCGCAGGGAGCTCTAAATATCGATTTTGAACGAAATCAGTCAATTTAGAAAGAATTATAAATGGTGCCAACTTTTTTAAATTTTGGTTACAGGTTCCTATTTTGTGATCCCAGGGAGCTCTAAATATCGATTTTGAACAAAATCGGTCAATTAACAAAGAATTTCAAAATGGCGTCGACTTTTTTAAATTTTGGTAACAGTTTCTTATTTTGTGATCCCAGGGAGCTCTAAATATCGATTTTGAACGAAATCGGTCAATTAACAAAGAATTTCAAAATGGCGTCGACTTTTTTAAATTTTGGTAACAGTTTCTTATTTCGTGATCCCAGGGAGCTCTAAATATCGATTTTGAACGAAATCGGTCAATTAACAAAGAATTTCAAAATGGCGTCGACTTTTTTAAATTTGGTAACAATATCCTGTTTTGTGATCCTAGGGATCCTCAGATATTGATTTTGAACAAAATCTATGACAGTTCAAGAAAATAGATTTTAAACACTATTTAAATTATTATCATTAACATTAAATTAAATGAAAACACGACGCGCGACGTGTACTGCAGCCCCTGAGCTTGAGCACAGGCCGAGCCGGTATAAACCGATTTCTCTCCGTACGCGACGTAGCGCCTGTGCTCACGCACACACGCGCCTCAAGCTTGTAGTAGTGTACCTATCGTAGCGCGCTTGTATGAAGCTTTGACTCTGTTCGCTACTCATGTGGTTATACAACGCAATACCACACTAACAAACACTCGTACAAACATACAGACAAGTATATACTCACACACACTCACACACACACATGGACGCACGCACACGCACTTTTGAACGGTTTGAACGGAACACGGTTTTGAAATTGAAATTGAAAAAAGTGTAAGAATTTGTAAGAAAATATTTAAAAAAGGTATATCAGCCGGTTTTTTATTCCAGCTCTTAATACATGTAAAAACGTCCAATCTGTTCATTTACTTGAGCCTTTACCCTAGTACCTAATTATATCGACCGCCCCATATCAAAACAAAGTAAATGTCATTTTTCCGAAAATCGTTTTATGTCATAAGCCTAACTTTCATAGTATGTCCCGTTGTATTGTAAGGACACCCACATTAAAGTAAAATTAAAAGCTAGTAAGTCGCTTTGACCATTTTGAAACATAGTAAGTCTATGAACTGGCTAGGTTTTTTATAGATTAATGCGCCTTACTAAGTTTTTCAAAGGAATTAGATAAAATAAAATAAATATCACCCATTATCTAAATACCATGTCAAAACAGTAAATACTTAATGATGCATTAAAACTTAAAAGTAAGATAGGAAAAGTCAATGACCTCTACATGTCAACTGTTAAATATGGCTTGCAAGGGAAATACTTTGCATACTTACATAATGTTTTTAAGGTTCCATATCTCAAAAGGAAACACGGGACCCTTATAGGATCACTTTGTTGTCTGTCTTTCTGTCCGTCTGTCCGTCTGTCGTGTCTGTCAAGAAAACCGATAGGGTATTTCCCGTTAACCTAGAATTATGGGCAGGTAGATAGGTCTCAACTCTCATAGCCCAAGTAAAGGAATAAATCCGAGAACAAATTTCGTGATTCTAGATCAACGGGAAGTACTGTATAGGTTTTCTTGACGGACGGACGGACAAATGGACAGACAACGAAGTGATCCTTTAAGAGCTCCGTTTTTCATTTTGAGGTACGGAACCCTAAAAAAGAAAGTGATGCACATCTAATGAATAAATGTGTAGGCCAGTCTTCACACTAAAATATTTAAACCCCTTTAATTTAAAAACTGTCATAGCCTAGTGGTTAGAACGTCCGCCTCCTAATCGAAGGTCGGGGGTTCGATCCTGGAATCACGCACTACTAACTTTTCAGTTATGTGCGTTTTAAGCAATTTAATATTGTATATCAAATCTTTGAAAAGAGCAACCGCCGAGTTTCTTGTTGAAGACTACGGCCTAAACTTCTCTTGAATTTAAACCACTTACTAGGTTTTGATCTGAGAAAGAAATTTGACATTAATTGACAAAATTGAGAGACCTAAGCTTGTATAAGAACACAGAAGTGTCATAATTCGTGTTCACTTTGCCTAACGTCTCTCGGAGAGCAGAGAGAGATTTAAACTGTTTCTTATAATCACTGGCCATATTTCAAATGCGAAAGTGTGTTTGTTGGTTTAATATTCAATCACGCTGCAACGGAGCAACCAGTCGACGTGGTTTTTTGCATGGATACATTTAAAGACCTTGAGAGTGACATCTCTCTCCGCATCGTATTCTTTATTGCTGAGGGTTGTGACCTCTTTCCATTATTCCTACATCTAATGGTAGGTTTTCTTGGGATAATAATGCGGTGGGTTCAAAGAGCCTACGGAACTCGACTAGAAAAACGAGATTTTGACTCTTAGTTTTAACGGTTATGAATTAGTTATTATTATCAGTGATAAAATTGATTAGGGCTGCCAGGTAAAATGACATTTATCTCGGAAAATCAAAGAGTTTCCACGAGATTTTTTCCAAGTTTGCGCTACTAAGTACATATATTATGAAGAGGAAAGGTTTGTTTGTTTGTTATCGATAAACTCTGAAACTACTGAACTACTTGCACTAAAGACATAATCATCAACATCAACCGACAGACGTCCACAGTGAACATAGGTCTTTAATAGGGTCTTCCACATGCTACGGGTTTGCGCCGCCTGAATCTTTGCGCTTGCGCTTGACGACAATCATGCTTTAAAGAAAGCAATGATGAGGTCCAAGTTGGAGCACGCTTACCTGGAAGATGCCTATTCACTCTTGGCTTGCAGGTATCTATGGTATATATGGCAGGAAACACGGCCGCCGAAATGGCGTTCCAACCTTTAGGCTCTCCCCATTGCCCGCAGCATGAATCTGAGCTTCCTTATGATGGTTATATTATGTACATATAATATCTCATAAGAAATCTCTAACACACAATCCAGCTAAGTCCAATTTCGAAAAAAGCTAGCTAGCCGACAAATCTAACTCAGGCAGCCTTCGGGAACCTTCGAGATGTCTCTGTCCAAAATTCCTCAATGCTTGAAGAACAGTCTTTGAATAGTGCATATTGTCAGTGATGAAATATGGATCCGAAATATAGGTCTTTTTTTTGTACACAGGAAATGCCTGACGCATACCCCTCCGTCATGTGGGGCTTGCACCAAACTTGCACTACTACGAAATCCATTTCGGAACACGGCACCCGGAACGAGGCGCGCTATCTCCTAACATAGGTATAATACCTATTTAGAACACTTACTATCTGTCATCATAATCTATGACAACCTCCGAGTATTTACCTGGTAAAACCGTAACTTTAGAATAAAATTTAGTATATAAGCAGGCTTCATTTAGAAATGAAAAAATCCCTATTTTATTTTTCAACGATTATAAACACAACTTTCATTCAAAAATAATAAGCTTATATTCATTTTAAATAATATTTTGCGACGAAATGACGCGCACAGTCCTTCCGCCATGACAGTCCAGTGGACACTGAATTCCATAGAGCGCCTGCAAGAAAATAAATAGCACAGGAAGTTTTTTGGTTAGTTTTAGATTATTTAAGAAACGAAAAACATTTAGTATAAAACTAACAGTTAAAATTGATTGCTAAACCTAAACATATCATTTTCTGGAGGTTGGCTTCAAAGTATCAAGATCTTAAAGAAAACTTTTACAGAACAAGTTGCGAACAGCAATGTTTTCAACTTGGTTTTTTTTTATTATTGGGATAATGTATACTAAATTAAAAAAGGCCCTTATAATCTTCACAAACTGAAGTTTTTAATTGCATGTATTTAATAGCTGTTAATGCTTTAGAAAAATAAACAATTTACTTCAAAGTACAGCATTTTTGCGATTTGTCAAATAGCAATTACCTTAAGTAAATAGATTTAGATTTTTTAATACTTGAGCTTTATCTAGACTCTAGAGGCTTACTTAACGGTAAAGGCAAAAGGAGTATAGGATCGCGTTTTCCGCAAATAAAATAGGTACCTACTTGTCATGAGGTAAGTGTATTCGCGGAAGTGCTATACTGGTGATTATGATAAGAGTATTACCGGCTTATCGTCCGCGTACAGCGCCCATCCCGCAACCAATGCGCCGGCGACTCCCGCGCCGCCTATTAGCAATTTCCTTCGGGACATGGTCTGAAAATACAAGCAAACGATGTTATACCTTATACTAAACACTGCATATACTGATACAATTGAAATTAGGTCTAGGTTCTCAATTTCACTGCTTTAAATACCTACAATGTAATATACTAAGTACCACAAATTCGTACCTCGCAAAGATTCTCTTAACGAAAACTACACGCCTACTCTAAAGTGTGAACTGCCATGTAAGCACTTACAAGCCCTAATAAACTTTTACAAGTGATTTTGAATTGTCAGCTCCTAAACTAATAAACCGATTTTAATTTAGTTTTTTTTTTGTTTGAAAGGTGGCTTGATCGAGTGTGCTTAGCTATAATCCAAGAAAATCGGTTCAGCCGTTTGAAAGTTATCAGCTCTTTTCTATTTACTGTAACCTTCACTTGTCGGGAGTGTTATAAATTTTTAGTTTACACTTGTTTATTTAAAAAAAGGCTCAGCTTGCCAAGGACTTCTAAAAATATTTTATTTTTACTGTTTGCGAATCCTGCATACCTACCTATAATCTGAACGACCTGAACTGATATACCTAGTTTCAAAAGGCCACCTGTTAAGTAGGTACCAAGTCGGGTTAATAGGTCAACACTCTACGGGGTATGTCTTTGCTCTATACAGATTAGAAGTTGTTGACCCAGCAATGTCAAGGCTTCGCTAATCGTTCCGTGTTCTCCTTATTTCTTCCGAGACTTCTCTCAAGCCAGATAAAATACTAAGCTTTAAATATTGAATTTGGTTTGTCGGATTCTTAGAAGCTTGTTCCTTGTTTATTTGTCGCAGCGAAATGGTACAAACCTGGATTTGGTAATATCCCTCAGGGATATGGTCGAACCCCGCGAGATGTTAAAACACAACTCAGTTGGACCATTTCACTAAACGATTTGGCATTGGCCCTATCCCTATGATAGGGCCAAATCCTGTTTTTTACCATTTCCTCGGATTGTAAGCTACCTGTATTCTGTGCCTACTTTGATTTCATCGGAATTTTATACGGTTTCATATCTAGCTAGATGATGTCCGCGACTTCATCCGCTACCAAATTTTAAATAAATCGGTTAAACAGATGGGCCTTTAAGAATACCGTGGGAACTCTTTCATTTTCCGGGATAAAAAGTAGTATTCGCCCTTCCCCGGGAGGTAAGCTAACTCTGTACCAAACTTCACCATTTTCCGGAATCAAAAGTAGTATTTGTCCTCCCCCGGGATGTCAGCTAACTCAGTTCCTACAAAACTTCACTAAAATCGGTCCAACTGTTGGATCTTGAAAAGTTAGCAGACAAATAGACAGAAAGACACACTTTCGCATTTATAATATTAGTATGGATAAGGATGCTTGTTTGTGTGTCGGTTAGTCAGAATGCTGATTTTCTGTTTCCTTTGAAAAATTAAAAATGTAAAATTATAGAAACATGAGACGAGTAGGTAGGTACTCATTCATTGATGGCATGCACTCTTTAGCCTGATTTCTTATTAAGCTATTACCTACCTACTTTCAAGATTTATAAATATAACTACTTACCTACATTTATCACAATGTTAACAGGGCTCTCTCCGTCACTCGCTTCATACAACCGTAGTTCCAATTTCATTTGAATATTAAGCAACCAAAGTCCATGAAATTTTGCAGACATATTCTAGAAACTAATATCTGTGTCTGTGGTGTTTTAGATTTTTCTAAAAATATGTAGTTTTAAAATTACAGGGGCTCAAAGATTTGTATGTAAATTTTTAAGACCGCGTAACTTTGAAACCGAATATTTTAACAGAAATCTGGAAAACCGAGTGACCGAGAGAACCCTCTTAACACTGTATACCTACATTATTATAACTACATCCGTGGTTTTACATGCAGACATAAATAATAAGATAAGAATGTCATTTATCTATCTACCTACTATGAGAGAGAAAATGAATATCAAATCATTATTCATTAACGTGTAAGCTCATGCCAAAGTACCGACAGTACCTATTACTTGGTCTCTAGGTAGGTATATTTCTGAACTTGATGACCGATAAGTGAGATACCTACAACCCTATTAATCAGTAGACACATCATGGCCTATGTATTTTATTTGAATGAGTCTTAATTATAAAAGAACATTTTACACCAATTGTTGTACCTAGACCAAAGCACTAGACAAAAACTGAGACTGGTGTTTAAAAGTAGAAATAAAAAGTATTAAAAAATTATAACAATTGGTCGTGGTCCTGACTCCCGTCCCTACCTAGTCCCTAGGACTAATTTTTTTCTGGGAAAGCGACAAAATGTACAGCGGGGTGACTCGCTAACTCAGTGTCTAACACTGAATGATCAATGATAACCACGTGCTCATCTGACATTGGTTGGTTCTACATGGCTGCTTCAGTAGGTATACTGAAGAGGTAAATCTCTAATAGAGGCTGCACAAACTCAAAATCGGAAATTTCTTTTCGTAAAGATTTTTTTTCCGGAAGGACCTATGCATTATTATCCAAAGAAAACTCGCATCATTATTTGATTACTGGATAAAGATCACGACCTTCAGCAGTGAGGAATATAACTACATATCTATGAATATAACACATAGAGTCGAGAGTAGGTACCTAGTAGCTATTTTTTTTTAATTTATTAACCCCCGACCCAAAAAAGGGGTGTTATAAGTATGACGTGTGCATTTGTCTGTGGCATCGTAGCTCCTAAACGAATGAACCGATTTTAGTTTAGTTTTTATTGTTTGAAAGATGGCTTGATCGGGAGTGTTCTTAGCTATAATCGAAGAAAATCGGTTCAACCGTTTGAAAGTTATCAGCTCTTTTCTAGTTTTCTTATAGAGGTGTTTGTGTCGGGTGGTTTTTAAATTTTGAGTTATAGACTAGCGCTTGGCTGCAATCAGACCTGGTGGCAAGTGATGATGCAGCCTAAGATAGAGCGCACTTGCCTAAAAGATGCCTGTTAACTCTGACTTGACGTACCCATATTATAATCTAAATTGTAAGTAGGTATTCTTAGTTTTCTCAGCCAAAACTACTAACCAAACATTTTACTTCAAGAATGCACCTAATAGATCGCCCGCCATTGCACGAGTAGATTGATTGCATTGTTATCAGCTGTTATCTGTAGATATCATTGTACGTAACACGCTTCTCTTAATTAAATTGATTATCACTTCCACATGACAACATTGTGATAAGCAGAGACCATTGTGATGAGTAGGTTTAGTTTCCGTAAAACTAGCGGCAGCGGGCGCGGTAGTGCAAGCGAAAATGTGAAGTCTACACTCTACAGCTGGACTTGAGCATCTTTCAGGGACTTCTAGAGAGTTCTAGACGCTATGGTCTTGCGTTGCCCGTATCCAGCGGCTCCCTGAGGCTCGTTTGATGACGTACGTCCACATAGTGGGGACCCTAACGTCTAATGGTTCTTCTAATTAAGTTCCCCACCCATTTCCACTTACTTCGCAACTCTTTGAGTACCTATAGGTAACTACATTTTCTTTAATTGTACTCCACTTAAAACAATAAGAGTCCTCATCATCATCGTAGTCAATCGATAGACGTCCAAAGCTGGACATAGGTCAATGTAGGGACTTCCACACGCCACTGTCTTGCGTTGCCTAAAGTCAAAGTCAAAGTCAAAATCATTTATTCAAGGTAGGTACAATTGTACTCCTTTTGATGGTCGAAATTGTTAAATTTGTACGATTTAATAATTAATTACGTAACTTAAAACTAAAGCTACGTGGTTTACAAACGCGCCAAAGTCTGAGAAGAGCCCACAACAAACTCAGCCGGGTTAAATAAATAAATTCAGCGGCTCCCTACGATTCCTTTGATGTAGTCTGTTCACTTAGTGGGGGTCTTCTAACGCGGTGCTTTCTGGTGCGAGGTCGCCATTCTAGCACCTTGGGACCCCAAAGCCTATCGTTCTTTGAACTGTCTCTGCCTGCCCTGCCCATTGCCACTTCGGAACCCGTTGAGCTATGTCGGTTATTCTGGTTCCCCTGTAGATCTCCTCATTTCTGATTTGATCACGTAGAGAAACTCCAAACACAGTTCTCTCCATGGTTTGCTAAGTGACTTTGAGCGTTGTTGTGAGACTCATAGTTAGCGATCATTTATTTAGTTACTAGCTGATGCCCGCAGCTTCGCCCGCGTGGATTTAGGGTCTGAAATCCCGTGGGAAAGTTGTCACAAAGTTCCTCTATCGATTAAAAAAAAAATTACGCAAATCGGTTCAGAAATCTCGGAGATTTCGGTGTACATAGGAAGAAAAACACAACTCCCTTTTTGAAAGTCGGTTAAAAAAGTAGCCTATGTTACTCCCTGATCAATCCTCTACTTGTCTGTGAAAACCCCGTCAAAATCGGTCCAGCCGTTCCGAAGATTAGCCTTTTCAAACAGACAGACAGACAGACAGACAGACAGACAGACAAAAATTTTAAAAACGTGTGATTCAGTGTTGGTATCGTTCAAATAACCATTTGAGCTTAATATGAGGTAGTTATTTCGAAATTACAGACAGACACTCCAATTTTATTTATTAGTATAGATTCCAGGCTCTAATGACATTTAGATACAAGTACCTATTCTTAATTTTTTATTGCAAATTATCTCAACCACGCGCTCTACATACGACAGGATATAAATAGCAACAGACCGGCTGTTTCCTACAACTATACAAAATAGTTCAGAAATTTCAAGGACGATGGGCACGAGACTATGTACATAGATACCTATTGTTTAAAATAAAACGTACAACACGTATGTTAATAATACCTGTGTAACTGTCACCAGATTTGCATATTTACCATTCAAGCATTCAACTAACCTACATCAAATAAACATGAAGTTTTTTTCGTTTTCTAGGTCATGAGATTATCACAGCATCTCTGGAGGACAAGATGAACCTTACCAATATTACAGAATGTACCTGCTGAACCATTGGGCTATCACTTTCGCAGTTCGAATGGTAGAGACAACACAACATGGGTTGGGTTGAAACAAGGGCAAAAACTCTTTATTTTTGTATGTATCACACTTCACACTAATATTATAAAGGAGAAAGTTTGTATGTGTGTGTATGTGTGTGTGTGTGTGTGTGTGTGTGTGTGTGTGTGTGTGTGTGTGTGTGTGTGTGTGTGTATGTTTGTTACTCCTTCACGCGAAAACCACTGAACGGATTCGGCTGAAATTTAGAATGGAGATAGATTATACCCTGGATTAGCACATAGGCTACTTTTTATCCCGGAAAATCAAAGAGTTCCCACGGGAATTTTAAAAACCTACATCCACGCGAACGAAGTCGCGGGTATCAGCTAGTGTGTGATAAGCCGAAAATGTATTTTTAAAATTAATACTAACTGCGTCGAAAATTCGACACTCGTATGTACGCAGTCCGTTATTTAGGATTAAATCAATATTGTATTAAGCTGTATTAAGTACTAGCTGATACCCGCGACTTCGCGTGGATTTAGGTTTTTCGAAATCCCGTGGGAACTCTTTAGTTTTCCGGGATAAAAAGTAGCCTAGGTATGTGCTAATCCAGGATATTATGTATCTCCATTCCGAATTTCAGCCAAATCCGTCCAGTAGTTTTTGCGTGAAGGAGTAACAAATATACACACACACACACACATACAAACTTTCGCCTTTATAATATTAGTGTGATACTAACTGCGTCGAAAATTCGACACTCGTCGTATGTACGCAGTCCATTATTTAGGATTGAATTAATATTGTATTAAGCTGTATTAAGTATGCCTTGGCAAATGCAATGCTACGATTGAATTGGATCGAATCGACTGTCAATAATTTTTGCGCCACTCTGTACCACGCTCTTGGAGACAATGTAAAAGCATGACGCAGTCATGAAGCAGCCAAAACCCAAAACTCTTTGTTACGATGAACTCTATGCGATGTCAAGGATAGGGATTTATTTCTAAGACGCAATAACTTTACGTTTAAGAAGAAAACCTTCAATGGATAAGAAAGGCCAAGTGCGAGTCGGACTCGCGCACCGAGGGTTCCGTACTCGGGTATTTTTTTCGACATTTTGCACGATAAATCAAAAACTATTATGCATAAAAATAAATAAAAATCTGTTTTAGAGTGTACAGGTAAAGCCCTTTCATATGATACGCCACTTGGTATAGTTGTCTTACTTTAATACCACAAATTCACGGTTTTTGGATTTATTCTTTTACTCAATTGTGCTTTAAGACCTTCCTACCTGCCAAATTTCATGATTCTAGGTCTGGGAAGTACCCTATAGGTTTTCTTGACAGACACGATGCACGGACGGACGGACGGACGGACGGACGGACGGACAGACAGACAACAAAGTGATCCTATAAGGTTTCCGTTATTCCTTTTGAGGTACGGAACCCTAAAAATGAGTTCGGTGGCTATCATTCAGTATTGAACACTGAGTTAGAGAATCACCCCGGTGATTCCACAATTTGTCTCAACGCGGAACATATTGCGACCCGAATTCTTCTCCTATATTATTATGCTAGGTATATTTCCCGGTAAGTATGTTGGGCAGTCGATACGTTAAGGTACCTAGATGATAGATCATTGATAATAAACACAATGTATTTATTCTGAATACTACACATACGTATCATACCGAGCCAAAACCGAAATAGAACGAGCCGGTGGGACAATAGTTGTCGCAGTTATTACAGGCCCACCGGTGATTGCGTATATCTAGGTATCATACCGTATTAAATTGACTCTAGTTAAAGAAATTGAAAGATTTTTGTTCAAATAAACTTTTCCACATCTACCACTGTTTCGGCCGTACCTCCCGCCGAGAAGAACCTGCAAGAAACTCGACGATTGCTCTTTTCAAAGAAAATTATAATTGTGTCCCATTCATAAACTTTTCACCTTGCGGTTAAAATTAAGTAACGTACAAGTGACCGTTAAAGTTCAAACGTCAATAAAAAATGCAGGGGGTTGTGAACTTTGGCCCTAAACTTTACCCTTTAATCTTAATCGTGGGAGTATGAACAGGTATTATCTTCTTTGCTTTAGTCGTCAGAGTTTAAACGTTACCGTAACATAGCTTTAACCACCCGATATGTAACTCACTTTTAACGGGTTCCAATACAGTTTTTACCATCATGTAAATACGAGATCGGTTTATAATATGTTGGTACAATTCAATCATATTTAGTCTTTTATAAGTACGTAATAATCAGGCCAATGCGAAAATTAAACACTTGAAAAGAGCAACCGCCGAGTTTCTTGCTGGTTCCTTTCGGTAGGAACGGTATTCCGAACCAGTTTTGTGAAAGTTTACTTGAGTGAAAATATATTCTATTCTATTGTAAAACGGGTCTGGTCAGCTGTTTCTAATTTAGTATAGCTTCTGTATATCGTAGTAAAAATCGAAATATCCACTATAAATTAATGTAAAACACTAGAATGTTTCTCTACTTAGCTCTATATTGTAATTATACTTTATTTTGTTATTTAAGAAATTCACAGCCAACACTATGACCTACTTCGTAATAAAGCATAAGACAATAAAATACTCATTAAGTATTTTCTATCATCAAAGGTACGTTATTTATTAATCCTCAAAATGAATTAAAAGTGAGAATTAGTATCAAATAAGTAGGTATATGGATGTAAGAGGTAAAATGACCTCTTTACCGTACAGATGACCTTGGCTTACAGAAGAGTGATGTCATACGGCGGTAGTAATTATGCCGATATAACATAATTGAAGCGAAATACTAACACTTCAACAAATTAAACAATAAAAGATATAATTTTACATTAAATATTAAAAAAAAAACCGTTAAAAACCGTAAATAAATGTAAATTATTCTATGTAGAGCCCAACTTAATGTCTCTGTAAAAAACGTACAAGTTTTAACGTAGGTGTGTAAAGTAACGAATTAACTAACAACAGTGAAATTGAGAACCAGTTCAACTAAAAACTAAATATTTCTTCAGAAAAAATTTAATAGCTTAAGGCACAAACCATGACTAAATGACTAAACTCTATAGAAAATACGTTTTCTTCCAAAAACTCACCTTTTATCCTTTACCACAGCTAGAGTTTAAACTAAGGACACATTTAGTTATATAAAAAACTAATTATAGTACACAAGGGCACTGTACGATATATTTATGCAATTTTAACACATCCAAATTAAATAAATTGGGTTTTCACATCACTTTTGTGTTAAACTATGCTAAAATAACACTTATGTTAATATATATTTTGTATACTATACTAATCGTACGATATCGCGGCAGGGCATAACGCCCTACTATATCCGACCGACCGAGGACGACGGTGTATGGAATAGGGACTGACTATATTAAACGCATATCTATGCGTACGGCAAAACTTGTTCGGTTCCGAGCTCGGGAAACCTTGGGGAGAACACAGTGAAGTGATCAATAATGCACGCAATGCGCGGTTAACTTCGCGTTGCTACAATGCCCTCTAGCGTGTGGACTGTGGACTTGTGTAGAGAATGCAAGTGGAGAAAGATAACCAGCCAGTTTATGATGACCCTTGGCCTATACTAGAAACGCAAAGCTTCGGATCAGATAACAAAATGTTTGTAAGGCCAATCCAAAAAAATCGGTAGAAATTAAGGAAAGATTTATAGAACATGAAGGCCAAATCTTGAGGCCTCAAAATGTTTTTATATTCAATAGAGGCACACACTTGAAACGATGAGATGATACGTGGCCTAAGATGGAACGCGTTTGCTTAGAATGCCTATTCGCTCTTGTTTAAAACATACGCGGATTATATTATCACACATAGACACTTGACTAGGGCTCTGTCTAAAAAAAGTCTATTTATATGTTTTGTCAAAAACACAGACCCAATATACAAATGCAAGACAAAAGTTACAGTAACAAGATAAATACTACCACCAAAAACAAATCAACAACCTAAGTTGTGAGAAATAATTTGGGCTTATCCCAGATTTTTTCTGAGATATGCAGTATTCTTCATGGTATTTAAATGAAATTAATCTCTTATTGTTTATGACATAATTTATTGAGATTAAATTAACACTGTTTGTGAAATTGTGCAAAAGAACGCAGAACTTTTCATCACTTGTCGTTCACTTTTTAATCACTTTTCTTTCTTCTCAGATGAGAGTGAGTTGTACAGCTTAGTGATCTCGTTGACTATGAGCGGCTGGACGACAGTGCCGTTTGTGTCTATGAAGTTGGCGAAGGACTTGTTGACGGAGGCCTCGCGTGTCTTGCCGTTGGAGTCCCTCATTACAAGCACTAGGTTGTATTTGTCGTCATGCCTGGGAACAAAAAATATCTATTACATTAAAAAAAAGTACTGTTTAACGGCTCGGTGTTCATAGACCTCGCGGACGACCTCAAATGCGAAGTTTGAATTTCGATTCCCGATTTAGAAATTATCAAATTATTAAGTTTCCCTGTTAAACCACCATCACTTACCATTTAGTCAAATTAGTTTCGTCTGACACGCTTCAAATACACGTAAAAATTTCGCCGTATGCAAAGAAACAGCGTATCGCAATACAGTCGGTGCGACTTCGCATCGTGAAAATTTACAACGCACGACGCATCGTCGCGGGAATTTACATGAGAATCGCAAGAGGTACGACGTCGTTTCTGCGATGCGATATTGCACCGCAAGTTGTGAAGGGCCTAAAGAGCCCGTTCGGACGGCCAATCATATTATTATTCATATTAGAGCAAATAAGCAGTCACAGCCTAAACAGCATGGAAGAGTGATCACAGCGTATCGGTTACGAATATTGTGATTGGTAATAGACGTGATTTCTTGAGAACTTGCCATGTCCAATTTCATACCACAGATAGCTATAAAGTGTAGCAATATTGACAGATTACGCACACGATTGGACATATGGGAGGTTAAAAAATTTATATGTGATCATGATTGGCGAAAAATTCAGTGGATCTTTCAGATCTGGGTCAGCTCAATAGCGTTGGCAGTTGGCAAGGTCACAGCTCAGGTTTCAACATTTAGTCTATTAGACGCAGTTTTAACTGAGCAACCGTTTATAAATGAAAAAAATTGGCAGTCAGTCGAGACTGCCGACTGAAGTGAAAACTTAAAACTATGAAATAAAACTAGTTTTTCTAGGATTTTAATTGTAGTATCAAAAATTTAGTTTAGCACAGTTTTACATCTATCGGCATTCCAAACACAATTAATCCCAAAATCGCCCAACGCGCCTACAAAAGTTTTCACCGCAAAAGAGATGATTAGAAGGATCTTCTAATATAATATATCGTACTTACTTCTTGACGTATGAACTAGCTTCCCAGACCCTGGTGTTGTTGTCCACTTTTTCCTTGGCCACCACAAATATGCCCTTCTCTTTGAATGTTGTGTACAAAGTCAGGATGCTCATGAGGATGAAGTATGAAGATACACAGATTATAAGTACCAGTCTGTAAAAAAAATTATACTTAAATTAAAAAAGAATTTTACAAAATTAAAAATATGTGTAGAAATGGTAGAACCACCACACAAATGGTACTTGATTGTGTCCACAACTAAAGGGTTTTGAATATTTTGACCTACCTAGTCAGCCAACTTAAAAAAAAAAGGGCAAAAAAGAAATGTATGTAGCTAGGCTCCATACTAAAATATACAAACCCCGTTAGTTTAGAGAAATACAGTAGAATCGACACCAATGACTAGTGAAACAGCAGTGGGCATTCTGGTAAAAACAGACATTTGCATCATCATGATCAACCCATCGCCGGCCCACTACTGAGCACATGCCTTTTTCAGAATGAGAAGGGTTATGTCATAGACTGCCACACTGTTGAGAACATTATGGACAATTCTCATCTCTTCCAATTCCAGGCAAGCAATGGATAAGTGCATAGATACAGGTACTAGAGGTTATTCATAATAGTAGGTAATTACCTTGATTGTGGGAATGGGTAAAGGTAGTCCCACAGTAGAGCATAAAGAGCTACTCCCACTGCCAGAGCACATAGGAAGAGGCGTCCATCTATTAGTGCAAAACTTTCCTTACACTTCAGCTCACCAGTGAAAACCTGTAACAAATAGGTTTGAGCAATCAACATTGAGTTATGGCGTGCTGTGCTGTGCTCAGCTAACTTTCTGGTGGTTTTTTACTCAAACATTGAACTGTGCTGTGCTGTGCAACTGCAACAGCGCAACATGCGTGTACACAAGTGCAAGCGAGATACTGAGCAAGATGGGCAGTTTTCATTGTAATCTAAGAAGAACAATAGGGCATGCACAGCATAGCTCAGTGTTGATTGGTCACCCTATATATTGTGAATTGTGTTGTATATTTGTTTCAAAGTTCCTCTAAGGAATATTGTTTGAACTAATGAAAGCAGTTTGTTTGTGTCAATTGCTTCCTAAAACTTGAATTAAATTAGTAGTATTAGTATTAAAACCAGTCCTATGAAGTCAGTTGCAAATACCTGTCATTTTATTAAAAAATGTGTGCAAGTAGGAAAGGGTAGGGAAGTAGTATGTATTACTTTACAGTTCATTTATTTAAGATAACATTGATACCTCCCACACAAGATGTATCCCCAAAACTGCCCAATAAAGTGTTATAAAAAGTTGAAAGTTTCAACGATTTCACTGTTATTTTAAAAACACCCAACACAAAATTAGGGGCTGGCACGTAGAGAGCACGTGGGACGTATCGACATATTTATTCGTAAGTATCAGTTAAGCCTAAGAAGTTTTGTAACCTAAATGTTTAGTGTATTTAAATCTAATTACCTCTCTGATGGCATCATCAATTGCATTCTTAGCAGCAGCGCCATCCCATTTGTTGATTTTAACTACCTGGAAGGAAACGACACTATTATGACTATCAATGCATTATTATGTACAATTCAATAAAACTTTCTATGATAAACTGTCTCAACAGTAGGTTATAATTTATGTATGTCATATGTAGTAATTCAAACAGCAATGCTAGGCGAATTGTGCAAATATCGATTCGCCTGCAAAATTTAATGCATCAGTATTAAAATATGGAAAACATAAGTTTGTAAAAGCAAGATTTCGGCAAGAGTGACGTGTCCCTAAATCTCACATTATATTTTGGAAAAATACACCTTTTAATAACACAAACATTACCTCAGGCGTTTCGTTTGTCATTGTTATACACGATTTAGTTTTGAATGCTGTTTAATTGCACAGTTAATCGCTTTTATCACAAATTAAAATTAAAAAACCAACAACTTTCGTATTTTTGGTACCTTATTTTTTTAAATGACAGCAAACGATGCAGTTTCTGACATTGACAGTATATGACACGTAAGTCAAAATTCTAAGATAAAAAATCACAGATAAAAAATGTGAACAAATAGTGGGCAAATCATAGACATACGATTTTTCAGGGCAAATAGTGGGAGATTCAAGTGGAGACCAGAAACATGCCAGAAACTCAACTATCCGAGAATTCGAGGCTAAGCCACTCTTGGTCTGCTTAGTCTGGCCTAAATGGCCTGCCCGTGTACCTAGAGCCTAGCCTAACTATGTAGAGTAGTATTTTTGCTTGGCCTGCCCGTGCTGTCCCTTGTACGAGCGCCATCTGTGAACGCCATAATGACAACAATCATTTTTGATGGACGACGGATGTTAATTAAAAAGGAGTGATGGATTTTATTTGATAAAATATCAATTTATTGTGTTTCCATTTATTGTGAAAGAATTTTGAAATATTCAGTATATCCATTACGATCTCTACTGCAGATATTGATGAAAGTCTCTTCATTTATGATAGAAATGGTATGTATTAATAACAATACTTTTATGTTTTTAAGGACACTGCACCGGTGGTTACGCTATGTGACTTTTTATTTACTAGAAAATTAATTATTGCAGAATTTTACGTCTGAAACTGCGGTAAGGCGCTTAATGTAAATCATGGAGTTTGCATGCAACACAACAACATGGCATTGACAAACGAGTAACGATTGAAAGAGGTCACTGTTCGTTTCAAAGCATGTTTCGATGTTTGTCTTAGCTGTGTGAATTTTGTGTTTGCCTATAATGGCAAAGAGGAGGAAGCCAACAACTAAAGTCCCTTCGCGGCGGTCCGCTCGGCGCGGAAAACAAGGCGAGGGAGCTAACGCCAACGAGGGCGAATCCTCCGCTTCTGCCGAACCAATCCCTGACACATCTGCCGAAAACAAGGAGCCCCCGGAAACTGAGAGTGAGGGAAATCACCCTACAGGTCAAACTATTCCTGATATAAACACATTGCAAACCGCTCAACTAAATCTAGTGCCAGTTGTGGCTCTGCATAAAAAGTTTGGTAAGTATAGATGTTTGTTGAGTAACGAGAATCTTAAAAAATATGAAGGTAGTGACAGTGAAACTAGCAGTAGTGTAGAAATAAGAACAACAGATCCAAATTGTGGTTCAGAGTCAGACTCTAATGCGATGGATAATCATTCTGATACCAACAGTGGTGCTTGTCCTAGTCCACTAAGCCTGCAAGGAAACTCGAGAGAGATGTCACCTGTTCCTTCTCAAAAAGAATCTGTTATGTCTCTGTTACAAAAAGAGTTGCAAAGTGTAAGTAATGATATAAAAGACATAATATATAAGGCAGAAACAACCCAGGATAATTCCAGTATAGAGCAACCTTTAAAACAAATTGAAACAGATATTAAAATGGCAAATGAAGTTGGATATGAGATACAAAATCTTGTAGAACCCATTAAAGAATCAAATGTACCTGATCTGTTGAATGAAGAGCGTGAGTTAACAGTTGAAGAGCATTTGGAATACAAGTATAATGATGATGATGAAGTGATAACCATAGTTCAAATAGTTGAAGATGACAACCAGGAGCTGTATTATAACATCAACATTGAAAGCCCCACTCAGCTGTCACAACAAGATGAGACAATTGCAAAAGTGGAGGAGTGTAAAGATGTAGATTTTCAAAAGGATTTTGCTAAGCTTAATCTGCAAATTGAATCAAATCCAAATTCTCCCATGGACTGTTTAGACTTTATAGATCTTAGAACACCACCTTGTAACACTCCAGATCCACAAAGTTCCAGTGAAATATTGATAAGGCCAGACCCAAGTCTAACACCGAGCTCTACTTTATCCGATGACAGTAATTCCTCCAGAGTGACTGAACAGAATCAAAATAATTCCAATGATTCGGCGGAGTCCTCCCCAACTGGAGTACGTAGGTCAAATAGGATTAAAACCATAAGTACAATGAAGCAGAAGACAAAAGGCTTTGGTTTAGTAAAAACTCCTTTGAAGAAAGCATTGATTACACAGACTAAGTTGAAGTTAGAGGAACTGGGATCTGATAGCCAAGAAAAGTCCTGTGATGGACTACAGGGTAATACACATACACTACATTTCCCAATTCCTACAGAAATGCCTGTTAAAGTCAAATCTCGATGGCGGAGATCTAGCGAGTTGGAAATGGGGGCAAACTCTCCTCTTAACTCTCCCTTAGCCAGTCCCAGCTTACCGTCAAAGCTACCAACATTAGAAGAAGAAAATAAATTGCTAGAAGATGAGAAATCTATCACACCACTCAGTAAAGAGGCTTATGATAAGATAATTGAAGAAAGAATGAGCCAGTATGAACATTTGGAAGAGAATGAGTATTTGTGTGATCGTATGATAAGCAAGGAGACTAAGAAAATGATTTGTGACTGCTTCTTGACAAGAGATGAGGCAGAGAGAGGGGAACTAGCTTGCGGAGAAGATTGTTTGAATAGACTGCTGATGATTGAATGGTAAGAATCAGATTTCCATTTTCATAAAGTCTACAGTATTGATATCATTTTGTAGGATAGTTGTTAACTTGTACAGGTAATTCTTTTGTAATTCTCAAAGATTTTTCATTTTTAATCTTCAAGTCTAAAACTAAAGAATCCAGAAAACAAGTATTGAATTTGTGATTGACTAAAAAAAGTGAATGAATAGAGAGAGTTGTATCATCATTGATGCAATTCACATCAATAAGTAGAATTTAAAAATTACCTAATATTTTTGTGATGTTCAATGTACTCTTCTTTTCTTTAAATTCTTAAACACCACAGTATTTTTTGATGTTAGTGATATAGCTAAGATGCACAAAATTTAGGTTGCTTAAGTTAACTAATAACAACAGTTAAGAAATATACAATTTTCAGTAATTCAAGATGCCCTGTGGGAGACAGATGTACAAACAGAAAGTTCCAGAAAAGGGAGAATGGGCCGTTGAGAGTGTTCTACGCTGACAAGAAAGGGTGCGGTGTAGAAGCAAGTGCAGATATCCCACCGTGAGTTTCTTTTCTTAATAATAGTTTTAACAAGTGTATAAAAATTTTCAACACCCCTGACAAATCATTTCCAAATAAATAATTATTATACATAATTATTTATTTGGAAATGATTTGTCGGTCTAGGCAACGTCCATCTTGACAGCTTGAAATTTGTCAATTGACACTTGAATATTATGAATCTAAGGGTTATCTAACCTTCTTTTCTACAAGAAAACTAGAAAATAGCTGATAACTTTAAAACGGCTGAACCAATTTTTTTGGATTATAGCTAAGAACACTCGATCAAGCCACCTTTCAAACAAAAAAAAGTAAATTAAAATCGGTTCATTCGTTTAGGCGCTACGATGCCACAGACAGATACACAGACACACAGATACACACGTCAAACTTATAACACCCCTCTTTTTGGGTCGGGGGTTAAAAAGCTACTAGCTATTGTCAAGTTTTGATGACTGAGTAAGTAGCTGTAGTAACTAAACTAAATTTATAAGTCTAAATCTAGTCTTTTCTACTGGGAAATATAATGAAAGACCTGTTATTTTAGTTTGGTTTAGAAATTTAATGTTAGACAACGGAGTTAACCTCAAAACCCTTGTAGTTCCTTGTAGTTTAAATGTAGTATTAGGAAAAATTTAGTCATGAAAAGAAGAGACCCATTAGGATTTCTAAGATTTTATTTTAAGTAAACAGAGTTATTTACTTTTAGATATATTTATATGTTTTGACTTGCGAAATCTTTATGTGCGAATGTACACATAATTTATTATGCTGTAACAAAAAATTAATGGTGGGTCCACACTTGTATTTTTCGCTTTCGTCAAATGGCGACCACTATTATCTTCACGTATCCTCGGCGTTCGACGCTATCGTCTTTATCATTATTGATTAATTTTAACGCAAAATGTGGTGTACTCTAATATTTATTCATGATCACCAATCTGGGTTCTTGCTTCACCAAAATTGAGCCCTGTGCTTAGTTTTTCTGTCGCATAATATGTGTTCAACTGTACTAGGTCTACTATTTCAAGATACAGTCAGATGAAGGGGCTGGTGATTATGGCTAAAATTAGGCATCCAAATGTATGCTACGAAAAGATAAGATGTGGACCCATCCTAATGTATTGAATTGATGATATATGATATATTTTGTACTAGAGGATGCCCGCGGCTTCGCCCGCCTGGATTTCGGTTTTTTAAATCCCGCAGGAACTCTTTGATTTTCCGGGATAAAAAGTAGCCTATGTCCTTCCCCGGGATGTAGCCCGTGTCTGTACCAAATTTCATCAAAATCGGTTCAGCGGTTAAGCCGTGAAAACGTAGCAGACAGACAGACACACTTTCGCATTTATAATATTAGTATAGTATGGACTATGGATTGTATTAAACTGTAACTTTTTAAAATATACATATCTTTTATGACTATGAATTCTTACTTTAGTTTCCAGACAGATATATTAATAATTGTTGATTAATATTGTGACAATACTAAGTTGTGTAAACTCTTCTAAGATCTTTGTCCTTTAACCAAAACAGAAAGAAATTATTCCACTCTTAGCCTCCCAGCATTGGGTTTTTTTTAAAAAAAGAATATTAGCCATTTTTAATCATGACTAACATTCCCTTTCCCCTCCAACTAAGCTTTAAGCTTGTCCTAGGAGTGGGTACGACAATAGTGCAACGGGTGGGGGTTGAACCGGCGACCTTTCGGATTTCAGTCCACTCCTATAACCGTTGAGCTATTGAGACTAAAGTCACTCAATAGTTCTGTAGCTGCCAGTCAGTTTATTTTTGTAGATTCAAGAAACTTACAAATGTGTATTGGTATAATTTTATTTTTTATTATCATTATCATCATCATCACCACACGCTATTGTCGGCCCACTATTGAAAATGAGTCTCAGAATCTCAGAATGAGAAGCTGGCCAAGTGTGGATTGACGGAACCCTCGGTGCGCGAGTCTGACTCGCACTTGGCCGGTTTTTTATAGTCATAATATTTCGTGTTCCCTTTTATTTTGCAGAGGCGAATTCCTAATGGAATACGTAGGCGAGGTGTTAGATTACGAGCAATTCTACAAACGCGCGCAGGCTTACTCTGATGAGAACAACTTACATCACTATTTCATGTCGCTAAAAGGCGATACAGTTATCGATGCAACTGTTAAAGGGAACATATCGAGGTTCATTAACCATTCCTGTGAGCCTAACGCTGAGACCCAGAAGTGGACGGTGAATGGAGAACTAAGAATTGGCTTCTTCAGTAAAAGGGATATTGCTGTTGGTGAGGAGATCACGTTTGATTATCAGTTTCAGCGGTTTGGGTGAGTTGATTGTTTTATTTTTAATTTCATGTGTGAATCTGAGTGTTCACGTTAACAAACTCATTGATTTTCCATAGTAAAAGTAGCCTATGTGATAATCCAGGGTATAATCTATCTCCATTCCGAATTTCAGCCAAATCCGTCCAGTAGTTTTTGTGTGAAAGAGCAACGCACATCTATACATATATACAAACTTTCGCATTTATAATATTAAAGTAGGATATAATATAATGTAAACTGTTATAGTAAGGTGGCCCAACGTTGCTACTGCGGCGCGGAGAACTGCCGCGGTTGGATCGGTGCAGAGCCTGACTCCGATGACGAGTATGATGAGGAGGTAACGTTATTGTTCAAATTAAGGTCGAAACATTTTTAACACGCGCCGCGACCGGCTAAACGTGTTCTTTGGTCGAATGAACCCAGACCAGGCTAGAATAATACTTCAGACTAGTGTTTATAATTCAGTTCTAATTTATAGAAAACTAGAGGATGCCCGCGGCTTCGTCCGCGTGGATTTCGGTCTTTTAAATCCCGTAGGAACTCTTTGATTTTCCGGGATAAAAAGTAGCCTATGTCCTTCCCCAATATGTATCCCAAGTCTGTACCAAATTTCATTAAAATCGTTCAGCGGTTGGACTGAAAACGTAGCAGTCAGACAGACAGACAGACACATTTTCGCATTTATAATATTAGTATGGAAGTATGGACTAGATGATCCGCCTGGCTCCGCTCGGGTGAAAGATATACCCATGTAAATAACTAGCGACTCGCCCCGGCTGCGGCTACGCACGGGTACCTTAGTAAAATTTTCGTAGGATCTCTAATTTTCGCCCCAAGATTCCCCTTTTCTACAAATCAACAACGATATGATAGTTTTTTTTTTAGGGATGCTGGCAATAGAATCTTTATCAATAGTACATTTGTTTGCGAATATGTAAATGAAAATTATTTCGTTTTACACACATTAAAAATATGAGTCCATTAAGATTCTTTTCAAAGATTTTATTTCGTGCGTAAGTCACATAAATGCAGAATCAAGAAATAGGTCAAGGAAGTCTGCGATCCTTTGGCCCATTATGTCCGTACTATATTCATACGTTTGAATTTGATTTCGCCGGGAAACGGCTCATGTTCATATTATGGTCTGAGCTGATAGTTGCGATGTTGCCGCTCTTATATATGGCAGCCAGTTGGGACTTGGCCGAGCTGCCGTCGACGCTATGCGTGGATTGCGACGTTGCCGCTCTTATACAAAAGTAGTATTGGCGTCACTCAGAAAAGCAGGTATTATTTAAATATTTTTATCGAATTATTGGAATGTCCTCTCCAAAACCAACACAAAAAAAACACAAGTTTAATGTGCAAGGTTATCCGAGAGTTTTAATCTAAACAAACTAATGCCAAAATAAATAATTTAATTAGAGCGTGATTGCTATCACAACATCTAATTATCCAGTTCACAAAACAAAAACCGAAAATATGCGATATCGCTCCGAATCTCAGAAGGAGACTGAACTAAAACCTTCAAAACACCCGTATTTATGCAAGTTCAATCTTGTTGGCCTCCTAGCAACAGATTGTATGACATCGAATGAGTGAAATATCGATTTTATCAAACTACCTGCATTAGATAAATTAATAATTTTATATTATTTTTGACAACTCAAATCAATTTTTAAAAATAACCTTACAGTTCGGCCGTCCTGAATTTAACACGTCCTCGTGTTTCTAATTAATCATGTCATGTCAGTCGCGGGCTTCCTTGCCCTAGGTCAAATCCAAATCATGGGCTATCCTGCCCTCCGTCAAATCATTAAAACCTACCCTTGAACTGCCGAACTCTCAGTTTTAATATCCAGTCAACAATAAATCCAAACGACTAACTTCTCATTCGATGTATACAAAATCTGAACCACTTATTGCAAATTACTTTCCACTTCACAAAAGACTAAATTCTAAAAAAAAAACTAAAAAATTTAATCACCAAATCAAACTCAATTAAAATTTTAATCAAATGTGGGTTGTTTAAAAAAAGATACCAAAGCAAAATTAAGGCAACGTGAGACACATCCCACTTCTGAATTATTGGCGTCACTCAGAAAAGCAGGTATTATTTAAATATTTTTATCGAATTATTGGAATGTCCTCTCCAAAACCAACACAAAAAAAACACAAGTTTAATGTGCAAGGTTATCCGAGAGTTTTAATCTAAACAAACTAATGCCAAAATAAATAATTTAATTAGAGCGTGATTGCTATCACAACATCTAATTATCCAGTTCACAAAACAAAAACCGAAAATATGCGATATCGCTCCGAATCTCAGAAGGAGACTGAACTAAAACCTTCAAAACACCCGTATTTATGCAAGTTCAATCTTGTTGGCCTCCTAGCAACAGATTGTATGACATCGAATGAGTGAAATATCGATTTTATCAAACTACCTGCATTAGATAAATTAATAATTTTATATTATTTTTGACAACTCAAATCAATTTTTAAAAATAACCTTACAGTTGATGCTGCACTCCGCAGAGACGATGTCACTGTGTGCGAGTACTACACTAGCGGCACGCTATGATGGCCGGTTTGACACATTACAATAGTGATGTGGAATGTCAATTTATTCTCGAACAAAAAACAATTAAGTTTTGTTTTTGTACCTGATTAAATAGGTTTAATAAAACAAAAATGTATATGTTTATTTAATTTATTTGAACGAACTGAATATTTGAACGAAAATGAATATACATACTTTATATGCACACAAGAAACATATGAATACAAAAGATACCAAAAAAGGTGCCACAAAAGGCCATAATTAATCAGATTCGTCCATACTACTATTTTCACTGTCGTCACTGCTATCATCACATACATTAATAATTATATGTTCGTTTTCTATAATATTATCTATTTTCACATCTCTTTCATAATCTTCCCTTATTAATTTAACAGTTCTATTCACAACCTTTTCCCAGTCTCCTTTAGTCACATGTTCACAAGCTTCTTCTAATAATTTTAGCATTTTTTTTGTGGTAAATGGGGGTTCTGTATTGTGTCTTGCAGCATATCCCTTAATTTGAGCCCACACCAACTCAATCGCATTATACTCACAATGGTAAGGCGGTAACCGTATAACTCTGTGCCCATGTTCTAATGCTATTTCGTCAATGACGTATCGGATCTTGGTTGGTTTGTTTTCTTTTAAAAGACGTACTAATTCCGCTTTTAACATATTCATGTTTGCATCTACGCCATTTTTACGAAGCCATGCGACGATATCAGCTTTCTTTTGGGATTGGGCAGGTGGCTTGTCAATTTGCATCGAGTGGTATGGGGCGTTGTCCATAATTATAATAGATGGTTCAGGGAGGCTACACAACATTGAGGTAAACCATTCAGTAAACTTTTCTCCATTCATGTCTTCATGATAGTCTCCAGTGGTTTTTGACGCAAAAGCCATGAGAGAACCTTCGACAAACCCGTTGATGGTTCCGGCGTGACAAATTATAAGTCGCGATCCTTTTCCTACAGGAACTTTGGAAGTAGATGCTGCTGTGTCATCGTTCCAAGAACGGCCTACAGTATGGTTAGCATTAAGCCATGTTTCATCCAAGAACACAACATTTTGCCAATTTTTGATTTCTTTCACTTGCCGTAAAAAAGTATACCTTGCCATCGCTATATGAAATCTTTCCATCAATATTTTGCGTTTGTTACATTTTTTGTATCGAAATCCAATGGTCTTCAAAATCTTCGTTAAAGAACTTTCCCCACCGAAGAATAATCCAGCTTCCTTCAGTGAATGCACCAACTTTTTTCTTGTTGGATACTCCTTCTGTAAATAGTAGCCGTAAACATGTCTTCGGATAGCATCGGCATCAAAGCTATCGATGCCTACGACTGGTTTTGCTCGTTTTCTCTTTTTTGGTGTGTGAAGTTTATTTCTTCTGTGCCAGTCTCGCCATATTTTTTTTTAGTTATCCGTCTAACAGTTCGTTGTCCAATATTAAGCGCATCAGCTACGCGTTCAACCACTGACGTTATAGGTAAAATTGGCCCTCCATTTTGAGCTTCACGATCGAAATAGTTACGAAGGCGTATTACGAACTCACGTGTCTGACTATTTAGAACAGTTCTCTGCGTACGTTCGGTCATATCGACGAAATCCACAACAAAGGGCTTGAACAGAGTCCAAATTAACGAGCAAGGGTCAACAGTAATGCAGTATCAATATTTGAAATCCAAAGCCAGGTCAAAACTATATCACAATCGCATTGCACTGACAGTTTATACTTTTCGAAGCAACGTCAATTCGAAACTGCTTTGTTTTGCATTGAGCATTGACGCGAGTTTGCCGGAGGTAGTAGTTGTGCTAGCCAGCGATCCTATGTGACGATCGTATTAGATTCCATTTTTAAAAATTTATTGATATTTTTTTGCGATTTCAGAGGTTTGTCCACATAGTGAAAATTGTTCATATTCACAAGTACATTCACCCCTTAAATGGTGCAAACTGATTTTTCTACACTTGTATACATTTAAGAAATCAATTTAATAAATAAATTTTGAGTCCTAAACCTAAAACTACATTCGATAAAATTTATGAATCTCTGCACATCACTATCGTCAATAAAGTAATACAATTATTTCCTTCAAAGTCGTTATCAATTAATACGGAACTTCATGAGCGGACAAACGTCAAACCGGCCATCATAGCGTGCCGCTAGTTTAGAGATTTTAGGAATGATCGATTTTTTTGCTTAGATTATTTTCGTTATTTTAAACTCTGATACAATATCTAGATATATCTACATTGGAAAAGTTTAATAGGTCAATTGACTTATGAAATCTCCGC
Source organism: Maniola jurtina (assembly GCF_905333055.1). Classification (NCBI taxonomy): domain Eukaryota; kingdom Metazoa; phylum Arthropoda; class Insecta; order Lepidoptera; family Nymphalidae; genus Maniola; species Maniola jurtina. Next base: position 3,903,487 of record NC_060029.1, read on the forward strand.
GCTCCGATTTGGCGATAGATTTTAGATTTTATTGGATGAAAAATCCGAAATCCTTTAGAAAAAACTAATAAGCATGCATCATGTATTTTTCTACTAATTTCATATTTACATGAATTATCATATCAAGTAAGAGCAAGATGAAAACTCAGGGGTAGGTACTAGGACCTCATAAAGACTAGCAATGTCTACAAATTTTGTTTTGGACCTAATTATATCTGCAACAGAGAGCTTTTCAAGTCATTGTCACAGTACTAGGGTTTCATAAAGTCAAGCAATAATAATTTTATTGTCCGCATTCAGGAGGAAGAAGATGTATCGACATCCAAGTCTGGAACGACCGAGTCTTCGGAGGAGGCAGGGGAACTGGTGGGCGGAGTTGAGACAGACAGAGTACGAGTGCGCAAGCCGAAGCGAGAGAGGAAATACAAGCCTAAGTCACCTGATCTAGTGCAAGATGCTGATGTGAGTTTATTTCCTTAATGATTTATCATTATATTCTGTATAATATTATGATAATATAGTATAATGTTTGTTATAAAACTTCAAAATTGATGTTCCAGCACGCACGAAAAGTACACAGTAAAAAACGCGAACGTATTGCACGTCAAATAGCAGCCTAATATCAAAATCAAAATATTTTTTTGTTCAATTAAACTTTTACAAGTAATTTTTAATCGTCAAATACATTTACCATCAACCACTGGTTCGGATGCCTTTCCTACCGAGAAGAACCTGCAAGAAACTCGGCGGTTGCTCTTTTCAAAGTTTTGATATACAAAATTATATCACGCATAACCAAAGAGAAACAGACAAAAGAAGATCTAAACACGTACATTTGGGTGCAAAGGTGGTCTTATCGCTAAAGAGATGTCTCCCAGCCAACCTTTACTGAGGCTTTCTTAATTTATGCACAATAATTATTGTCAAAATATCTCTTCACAGATCGAGGATGACCTAGAAGCCCTGAGCCGAACAGGAGTAAAGAACCAGGCGCACACCTTACGACTGTCGCGTACGGTCGTGCGCGCTAAGACGCGACGCGCGCAGACCGCGCTGCTGCGACTGTTGCGCGACGCTGACCTGCCGTGCCGGCGACTGTTCCTCGACTATCGCGGCTTGCGACTTTTGGCGCCTTGGTGTGCTGATGCTCCCCTTGCTTTCAGGTAAAGAGTTTAGGTCAGGAGTATGTGATTGAAAAAAAAACGCCCAAGTGTGAATCGGATCCGCACATGAAGGATTCAGTACCATCGTATAAGTTATACTTAACACTTTTGTGACTTAGTAAATTAATTTGTACGTGAACCTATTTTAATTTTTTTAAATGATGGAACCACAAACTCACGGTTTTCGGATTTTCTCTTTAACTTGTGCTATAAGATCTACCTACCTGCCAAATATGATTCTAGGTCAACGGCAAGTGCCCTATAGGTTTTTTGACAGACACAACAGACAGACAACAAAGTGATCCTATTAGGGTTCCTTTTTTCCTTTTACGGAACCCTAAAAATTAGTTGAAAGTAGTTAAAATGTCGGTTTCCTATGGCATGAACCGGGCAGCCACCTCTAACTTTTCGGAATTATCTATTGGAGCAATAGGTATTGCTTTAACAGTGAAGTAAAACACTCGTGAGGAAATCTGTATACCTGAAAGCTCTCCATAATGTTCTCAAAGGTGTGTGAAGTTTGCCAATCTGCAATTGGCCAGTGTGGTGGATTTTTGTCAAACCCTTCTCATCTGAGTAGAGAACTGTACTCAGTAGTGAGTCAGCGATGGATTGATGATGATATATTTAAGAATATAATCCAAAATAGAAACACTGAAATAAAAACCATGGAAAAACTTTAAAAAATACCTACTAGAATTTCATACTATTATTATCCGTTTGTAAGCGATTTCATACTTCCAAATCGTCTCCAGACTAGAAATGTTGCTGACTGTGGACCGTCTACCGATTCCCAACAAGACGATGGTGCAGGAGAGCCGCTTCTTCACAGTGGTGGAGCGCTGGCTCAGCGCCAACGACTTGCCTGCGCCCAGCTCTGTGTTCATTGATGAGGCTACAGGTAATAAATACCTAGTTTCTGTTAGCTCTACTATCGAAAAAGCGATAGACGTTGTGGGGTTCCAAGGTGCTGGCATTACATCAAACGAGTCCCGGGGCGCCGCAACGCAAGACTGGCGTGTGGAAATCTCTATGGTGAACGGCTATCGGATGACGATGATGATGATCGCTATTTTTATTTTTACCCAGCTGACAAAACACCATAACCCCCAACAGCCTTGCTCGTGGAATTTTCTAGAAAAAATCTTCTAACACATATTTCTTAATTTTGAACCGAATTGTTTGATTTTTTTATCTCTTAATCCTAGAGTCTTAGGGGTGGAATTTTCAAAAAGCGTTTCTTAGTGAGTAGATTCGTCATAAAATAAGTTTCTTCCGTAGTGGCTTAGGCTGTGAATTAATTGATCAGTTAATCTTGATTGTCCCACATATTACACACAAAGGTACACATGAACACAGCTAACATTTCTGATATAACAATATGCTTCTTTTTACTGTAGGTTTGCCAATAGAAATTCCTAACAGGACTCCACAAGATGAGGCCGCGTCGTTAGAAAAGACCAAAGAAGCTTCCGCAACATTGGAAAAAGTCAAGGATCTGTGCAATCAGCTACTTGAGAGATGGGCGAGCTTAAAGGTAACATAAAATGTTAAAAATAAATTACTTACTCTACTGGTAAATCCAAAATTTTAAAAAGGAGGCCTAAACACCCCAAAAAATCTCTATAACTGTAAAAATGGAGTCACATCAAAAGAGTCCTTGACCTTCCGATTTTTTACGGTAACCTGGAACCCGCAAGATTTTTTCCAACAATTATGCTATCTTTAGCCTACTTGGACCAATCTTTATCACTAGTTCGTTAATATCCAGCCTTTTGGCTTTTATGATGATAGATCAGTTACACATGGTACTTATAATTATAGATGAAATCATATTTGTAGTCTAAGTTTGATTAATTTTTTAGGAAGTTTTCAAAATTCCAAAGAAAGAGCGCATCCAGCAAATGAAGGAACACGAACGTCAAGCCAACGTAGAAAGACGCGCAGCTGACTCCAGTGGCACAAGAGATCGCGATAGAGATAGAGAAAGAGATAGGAGAGATGAGCGGGAGAGGGAGAGAAGAGATGAGCGAGAGCATCGAGATAGGGAGAGAGAAAGGGAGCGGGAAAGGGAAAGGGAACGCGAGAGAGAAAGAGAGAGGTATAGGGAAAGGGAACGGGAAAGAGAAAGGGAAAGGGAAAAAGATGATAGAGATAGAAGAAAACGGAGAGGTAGTCCTGAAGCTAGGAGGAGTATTAGGTATGTAACATGTAAGATAAGTTAACAAAGGTCAAAAACTTTTCATTATTTTTTGTGTGGAGTATTGGTTGATTTCATGACTTGTTGTATTCTGTCTCGCTTACACTTTGAAGTGTCAGGTGTCTTGCGACGTCGATACCTCATGCTTTTTTCTTACTATATGAGAGAGCTAGACGAAAGCGTGAGGCGAGATTGAAGCTTCGTTTCGTCGGATGTCCCATGACATCTTATGTCTTTTTTCATTTTTCCTAGATTTTCCCGCACTTAGACATAGTGCACGTAGCAGCATCAGAGTGCAGTATAATAACGCATACCGTATTCTGATGAAACTGCCTAAATACTGCAGCGCGTCGGGCATGTTTGCTGACGCCAAAGTGCCCGATTATTTCGCGATTATTAGATCTCGGGTTGCGGCTTTCTGGTTCCGCATCCGCAATTCTCAGAACGAGATTCTCAGGGTATGCTCTGAGTGTCCTGAAAATCGCATACCGAAGTACTGGCTTGCCGTACATCGTGGCAACAACCGTAAATAATTTTTATTTTACTCTTGTATTCTATTCTATTTTATTTTATTTTATATTTAAGAAATGGGTGTAAAAAAAAATTGCCTGAAAATAAACTATTATTATTATTATATAGCCATCCGTTGCATGTGAGAAACCTTACGTCTTTTTTCTTATTATAGGATAGAGCGAGGCAGCACAACACTTCACAGCTTCCTTTTTGTTGTAGACTGAACGAGCGTGTATTAGCAGCAGTGCCGCCGATGAGCAAAGAAGAAAGACGAAGGGCATTTGCGGAGGCGGCCGCGGCGGCGGACGAGAGTCGACGCCAGAGGGAGCGCGACGCGAGCCAGCCGCCCTGGCCGTCGCACTACCCGCATTGGCCGCCCGAGGCCTTCGCGCAGGTAGGGCTTCTAGAATTTTCTGCCTGAAGAAGTGCCTGCCATGACATCAGCACGACATGTGCTGTCGATAAGTTAGTCTCACTGCAAAGATTATTTTTCTTTTAAGACGTATATTCCTTTCTTAAAAATTTATAGTCCACAGCTTGGCTGCAATCAGACCTGCTGGCAAGTAATGATGTTTTTAGTATAATAGTGAAGTTTATTAGTATAATAATATGGAATAAGTAAATCATTGGAAGTGCCAACTGATGCATAATAGTTCGTAAAGAGAACAGGACAATCGTGGTTAATCTTTGGAAACCTGTCCATTCGTTTTGACATGCATGATGAAACACTAATCCTAGGACAGAACTATTATGCTCTAAGTTTTACCCCGATTATTCCTTGCAGATGTTTCCCCAAGGCATGATGGGCGGCAATCCGAACCTGATGAACGGACCACCCAACATGCTGGGTGGTCCTCCAAACATGCTGGGTGGACCTCCAAACATTATGGGCAATCCACCAAACATGATGGGCAACCCACCCAATTTGATGGGCAATCCTCCTAACCTGTTGGGCGGTCCGAACATGGTGCCCATGGTACCCCCCGGAGTGGTGCTGCCTCCGGATTTGCCTCCAGAATGGATAGGGCCGAATGGAGAATTCCAAGGTCCTCCTGGATTCTGCCAACCTTTCCCTGGACAGCAACCTTTCTGCATGGCACAGCCTAAGTAAGTGATACTTAGTGATTTTTTGAGGCAAAGCTTTTTAGAATTTAATATAAGTGTTGTTTAAGATTTTCGATTTATTCGCTGAAATCAAATCAGTGAAATCTACGAATGCGGATCGCACGGGTCTGGCCCGTGCGATCCGCATTCGTAGATTTCACTGTCGATAAATTCGATTTTCGATCGTGTGCGCCCGCGCAATCAATCTACACAGACACACTATACAATATTGTCAATTGCGATACAAACGCGTGACATATTATCAATTGTTAATTTTCGATTTTGTCGCAATTTACTATTTTACGATACTTAGATTGCGTCTCACGGTGCGTACGCATAGAGTTTAAAATTGTATGTGTACGTGCTACGACACATTTTCTATATTCATTCAATTGTTGATTTTTATTCGATTGATAAATAATGGATTATTCAGTTGTACGATTGTTGATTCATATTATATTGTTCTTTTTTTGCCCCTCACTAGGCACAGTGTCAAAATCCTACTAAAACCGCGCACGCGCTCAGCCGCACAGATTACCAGAACTCTGTCAACACAAAAAAAATTACATTGACAATATTTTACAGCTCAGTATGGCTAAGACTAATAGCCAGACCCATAGTCGTGAAGCCAGGTTGAATTGTACTTTGATTTTTTTTTATGTATGAGCATAGATAAAGTCACTTTGTGAATTCAGAGTGAGCATAAACTAACAAAGAAATGGTTTTGCAGCATAATGGGCATCAGCGGGTTCGGCATGGGCGGGTTCATGTTCGGGCAGCAGCTGCCGTTCCCGCTGCCGCAGCAGCCGCCCGCGCTGTCGCACGCGCCGCACATGTCTCTGCCCACTGCACAGGTACAATGTCGAAAAAAAGCTCAAGAAACACACATGAAATTTCCGCACCATCATACAAGAAATCTCAAACCAGTATAGTAAAAGTGTGCAAGTTAATGACGGACAGCGCCATCTTGAATTGATTTAGTAAACTAATTTAGTTGGGAACACAAATCTTAATTTTTTTTAATAGTTCTATGCGTGTATGCGCCATTACGTATTCGGTAAGATTTATACTATAAAAATCATGTGGTGTTAATGCCGTATGAAACCTTTAGGGTTAGCAACGTATTTAAAAATGACCTATTTTTCCGTCGTAAGTTGCATTAAACAATTCAAAATAAACGAAGTTGGATATTGATTTTAATAAATTAATGATTTCAGTTTTGTTGCTTTTCTAAGTTTAATGTAATTCGAATTATTCCCAAGGTGGAAATGCCAGAAGACGGCAAGGAGCCAGTATTGCCATCAATGTGGCGCAGTACAGTGGACGAGCGAGGCCGCCGCTACTACTACCACGTGAAGCTGCGACAACCGCAGTGGCATCCCCCCGCGCCGCCGCCCGCCTCACCGGGTAAGTCTAGCTATGCTGGTGGAAATGCCAGAAGACGGCAAAGAGCCAGTATTGCCATCCATGTGGCGCAGTACAGTGGACGAGCGAGGCCGCCGCTACTACTACCACGTGAAGCTGCGACAACCGCAGTGGCATCCCCCCGCGCCGCCGCCCGCCTCACCGGGTAAGTCTAGCTATGCTGGTGGAAATGCCAGAAGACGGCAAAGAGCCAGTATTGCCATCCATGTGGCGCAGTACAGTGGACGAGCGAGGCCGCCGCTACTACTACCACGTGAAGCTGCGACAACCGCAGTGGCATCCCCCCGCGCCGCCGCCCGCCTCACCGGGTAAGTCTAGCTATGCTGGTGGAAATGCCAGAAGACTGTTGTCTTTGGTTTCACGTCGCTCCAAGCCTAATATTTGACACATGTCGATTTCAGGATTAAACCGAGAGTTTCCTCACTTACCCACTCTGAGTTCCTCTGGTATAGGGGAAACGAAATGGCCAAATTCAGATCTCTAAACTCTATCAACCATCCAGTTACCGACTTGAGACAAAGTTGCGTAATCAGCGCATTAATATGCACTGTCGCATATAGGCCATACATCCCCCAATCTTCCATCCTAATAATATCTATTAACCTTTGTTAGCAGAGGAAAGCTCATCAGAAGAGGAGAGTGAATCGGTGGCCGCGCTCGAGTCGTCAGTTATGAGCCGACCCATGAAAGGCAAAGTAGTTGAAGGAGTCAATGGAATTTATGAAGGTAAATCATATTAGTGATGTTAACACTAATATTTGATTATTTATAAGTACTATACTACCTATATTAATTAATTTATTAACTTTTGAAATTAATCATTAAAATGCAGGTACAATCAAATTCTATAAATTTATATTCAATATTCATATTGATCTCCCCTCACCATGTAGCCCACCTGCTGAGAAAAAACGTATACATTTTTTTCACGCGCTTTGAATTGTTTCATAATGTGAATCAACCCTAAGGGTTAAGTTTTTGAAAGGATAATTCAAAAGGGAAGGGGAGATAGGAGGATTAGTTATGACTTTATTAAGACTTCATTGAATATACCAATTTTTATTAATTAGTAAATGCTCTCTTTCTGATTGCTTAGGGCCTATTTATTATATTCCACCATACATAATGGGAAGGGGTTTCCTTGGCATTATAATGCTTTGAGCTCCCAAATCCTTCTGCAAAGCAAAATCTTAATAACATTACAATGTTTGACAGTAATAAAAGAAGATTCCCTCAACGGCTTGATACCTGATCATGCGTTGGTCAGCATCAAACCACGAAAACGAAGACCGGGTCTCGTCTCCGAAAGACCAATCAGTGTAAGTATTTATTTTCGTAATAAAAATGTCGAAAAGGCGAGTAACAAGTGGACCACTTAGGTGGGTCTACAGAGGTTACGTCAGCGCCAGCCTACGTGACTGACGTAATCTACTTTCCAGCACGATAGATGCTGTTGACTCGTGGATTCGCAATTTTAGTTCTGAAAATTAAATACATAAATGAATATACTGTCTTGGCTACAGTTTCCTTTTATAGAACCCTTGCTCCATCTCCATACATCATTCATCTCCACTGCTTCCATAATTTTCAGAAAATTATCTTCATATTGCGGTACATATTGCTTGATTGCTTTTATACATGGCATAATATTGTATATCAAATCTTTGAAAAGAGCAACCGCCGAGTTTCTTGCTGGTTCTCGGTAGGAAAGGCATTCCGAACCAATGGTAGATGCTTTTGACGATTCAAAAGAACTTTAAAAGTCTAGTTGAATAAAAATATTTTGAATTTTCATAGTCTTTCTAAGTGTAACTTCAAAATGTAATCCCTTGCAGCCTCGAACCGAAGAAGACAAGCTAGCGGGTAGGATGGAAGTGAAACGGTACAAGCAAACCAAAGAAAAGCTGAGACGTCGTCGCGAGAAGTTGCTGCAGAAAGTGCGATTGCTGTCCGCGGCCAAACGACGCGGCAAGGAAATCTCACACAAGGAACTAAAGGTGAGAAAGGAATTCTTCCACTTCTGATTTTTTTTTCCAACTAGCTTTACGGCTCTGGGTTATAGCCCTTTTAAGCCTTTCAGAATTTTCTTGTTTTCTTTATTGCTGGAACAAAATATTTGCTATTTCAAGGTGGACTACTTAGCTTAATTATTATTATTGTTTTATCTTTGTTATTTCATTAGTGAGATTGTATAATTGTAAAGGCAAAATCAACTGATCTTAAAATAAGGAAACCTAAGCAATGGTGTCTCTGCAAACTATGTTTTTATATAAACAAAAATTTTTTTCATCTCTCTCATCAGTGTTCGAAATGAACTCGTTCTCGTCTCGTAGTAAGGGTACAATGTGTGTTCATTGAAAAACTATTTTTCAGTTCGTCGAACTCGACGAAACGGACAGTGACTCGGATACGGATTCCGACGAACCCGTGGTGGTGATCGAGAAAGTGATACCGGTACCAATACCACCGGCCTCCCCCCCACCGTCTCCGCCTCCACCTGCTTCCCCTCCACCGCCTGACTCACCCCCTCCGGAGCCGTCGCCGCTCCCCGCGCCGCCCCGAACACACTCGGAGAAGCCCGAGCGCCGCATCAAGGAACAGTTCCGCAGCAGCATGGCGCGCGTCATGGTGCAGCATCTCAACCCCTACCGCCACTCCGATGCGCCGGCCGGCAGGATCACGTGCACTGCGGACTTCAAGCATCTCGCGAGGAAGGTAAGCCTGTCTCATACACTCGTCGCTAAAACCCGGAACGTATTAGCACTTTTATATTTATTTATGTAATGGAACGCACAATTGGCGCGAACATGCCGATTTCGCACGTTGGATGGCACGCAATGTACTTACAAACCTTATCTGTTATATCCAAAGTGGTCACCATAATATAGTTGCCATTTAAAAATTTCAATATTATAATTATATTATGAAGCTTTTTAAAACTTCATCTTAATTTGAGATGAACTAGAATTGTCTATGATTTTCTGCAAAGTGCAGTGTTTTATTATTCTTAAATCCAAATAAATTCATATAAACTAATTGAAATGTTTTTCTTTCCCCCAGCTCACCCACTTCGTAATGCTGAAAGAGTTGAAGCACTGTCGCTCAGTGGAAGAACTGATCGTGACCGACTCAGTCCGGTCCAAGGCCAAGACATTTGTCAAGAAGTACATGGCCAAGTTTGGGCCTGTGTACAAGAGGCCGGCGGAAGACGCCGACTAGCATCAAGTTGCCCAGCTCAAGGCTGCGATAGAGAACATTTGCTTTTAAGCCAATGTTTGACATTGGCTGTGGACTTTTAGCCAGTGTTGGCTCTCAAATGTACATGAGTATAAGTGAAGCGCATAGTGAATGCTGTGGTTATAAACTATTCATATTTCTATGATGAAGGGATGAAACAGTTTGGAACAAACAATGTCAATTTTATTTGTAACTCAATGAATGTGGTTTGGTGATACAGTGAATAAAAATAATGTGAAGGATAATGTTTCAAGTTGTGACAGTATTGACAGAACAAGGCATCAGAATCGACATTGTCAATATAATAATAACCACAATCTTTTTGGGTTTACCGGCACTCTCCCAATATTACATACATCCCTATATCAAAACTGATAAGAGAAACTAATAAAGCAGATTTTTTATAATCTACGAAAGTGTTAAAAGATTTATAAGGATAATTGTGTTTTGAATGACATAAAGTATAAATAATAATCGAGTCAGGGATCAGAAAATTGGGTTATCTCAAAAGGCAAGGTTTTTGAGTTGAAACAGTTTTGATCTAGGGGTGCAACATGGGATCAAACCTTTAAATACTGATATGGTGACTTAGCCATCTATCTGGAAGTGCGATATAAAAATAATTTGAGATCAACTCATCAGTCTGCATGTACATTATCAGAAAAATAATGTTCCTATGCATCTTAGTTAAACTATGAACTGTTTGATCATCATGACATGCAGTCTTTTATGAAATATACAGTGTATTTCCTCCAAAGCAGAGTGGACACAATATTTTTAGTAGACTAATTAAATCATATTATATGATTAAATTACCTAGTTACTCAAAGCATACATGTCTACACTTTGTTCATGTGCTTGAATGATGTGAATCTTTAACTGAAATTGGTTTGTACCAGTTACTAGTCAATATTTTTGCAGTGTGTGAGTGGTGTATAAAAAAATTAATGAAGGCAAGAATGAATTTGAAATTTTGACAGATTGTCAATACCCAAAATGACAAAAGTTAAATTTGTTTCTCAGTTCAAAACTTGGTGAATGAAAAATCTGCCCTAAATCTAATATTCTTTTCAACTTGGGAAGTCCTTACATTATTTAAAGTGGGTTTTATTTTTGGCATTATGGTATTTTCAATTTATGCACTATCATGTGAACAATGATACATACATTGTAAAAAAGTTGGATACATTTTTGGTAATATGTAATTTTTTTGCTGCAACATTATTATTAAAAATTCGGTAAAACTAATATTTCAATGTAAGCATTAATTCAAAAAGTTTTTATTCAATTTTTGGCGTTAGCGCATAGTTGCGATTGTGAATAAGGAAAAATGACATTGCAAGAAACAGTGAGTATTTAACTTTTATGAGTGTATTATAGTAGTGATGCTTCATGTGGACAAAAAGGCATTGCCTAGTGCCTACCCTAAAATAAAAAGTTAAAACATCATGCTGCATAAATAAAATACAATTAGCACTTAGAAACCAGTCTCTTTTCCCCGTACTTTGTTCGGTGGTATAACATTTTTTTTTTTCATATATTTTAGCAATATTCTTCATTGATGTGTAAAAAAGTAATGCAGATCGGATTCATTATAAATTTGTTATTCAGTTATGTATGAAATTCCAATACATGATTGTTCAGCGTTTTTTTTTTAAATTTGTATATAAGGACTCGTTACACTGATTATATTGTCTTACCCTTAGACCTTAGAATAAGTCCCTTGATAGGATAAGTTTATTTTTATACATTCTTAACATAAGTTTACTTGTATTTGAAATAAAAGTATGTTTTACTTTTCTAAAGAGTATAAGCTATATTATGATTTTGTAAATATAATAGTCAATAATTAAGATAGAGATTTAGAAGAATGTAGTAAGGAACTCCTCATTTAGTTAAAAGCTTGAAAAGTAATTTAGAATAAGGTCACTGTTACTAAAGACTCGTGCATACTATAGAGTTTGCAGCATCGCAACTAAAAAAAACTCCTTTGATTTGTAAAGAACCTTCAGAGAATTAAGTGAAAAGAAAATTAAATCATCTGGATCTAAGTTTTTCTTTTTTTTTACTTTGATATTTCTTATTTTACTAAGCATTTTATGATAAATTTTAACTTGCATTTTAAAATAATAATGACTTTGGAACTGATAAACTTACTAACAATCACAATGCTCTTGATTAATTCATAACCTTCATTGTTTAACCTAGTCAGAAAAAATATATTAAAGGGGTTTTGTACTGTGTGTATTGCACCACCTTTAGTGACCATTCAATTGTTCACTAATGCAATTAAGCTATTTATTGATGATCTCTAAATGGGTTAAGAGATTATTTTTTAATGAATGACTCGAATACGAATATTGTAATGACTTAAGTACAGTATTATATTATTATAGAAGATAACTGTTTCAATGTCTTACACCTTTATGACACTGGCGTATTCGCATAAGGCATGCCATCTAAAGGCGTTGATGTTTCGCCACCAAATGCAAAATGCGTCAGTGTGCTAACAGCGTTAATATAGTTTAGAAATAAATAAACGTTCAATATTTTTTTTAACTTGGTCTTTTCAGAGGCAGTAGCTCTAGATCTATGAATGTCAAGTGTGTCCGTACTCTGGAATAACATAACTGTTTAATGAATAATGAAATGATATATTATGTATAACACTCAGCAACTTTACCGCGCTTGTTACTTTTCATTAATTTGTAATTTTAATGAAATTATTAATTTATAGCACCTCGTGACCTAAACTCACACTTAGTAATGCTTAGCCGTGACTTAAGTAGTCAATGTTTACACCGTGCATTATAATGCATTAATTTTGAAAACTCACTCACCATATTAGCTCAATGTGTCAACTGTCATGTCAAAAGTACGGTTCACTCTTTGGAACGATGAAATACATTAATTATTCCGAGGTTTTTACCCTTAGATTGAGGACGATGACAGTTGACACATACAACAAAAATGGCGGCTGCGTTCTCAAAATGTATGCATTACAATTAAGTCATGGATAAGCGTTAAGAGGCTATAGGTCACACGTGCAATTAAATAATGTACGATACTGTGACTTGAACAAGTTTATGTTTATTATTGCACGCGCGGCGGATAATGCTGTAGTCATTCTTAAGCGGAATTCACATTGCGAAGTTAGTGGCACGACATTAGTTTCACGACATTAATTTCATTATCAATTGCACGTGCAATCGATAATGAAGTTAAAGCCGTGAAACTAATTTCGTGCCACTAATTTCATCATGTAAGGCGAACGGGCAACGAGCTTATTGAAAATTGGAAGGTCGATACAGTCCGAATCCCACCAGTTGCACCAATGTCGTGCAGATGACGCCAAACTCCATGAATGCTCTGAGGTGACGAAGAGTAGCAACGCAGCACAGTTCACGACAAGTAACAAAAGCTCTAAGCTTCACCTACTTTATTTTCAAACTTCGCGCGCGCATTGCTGATATGCTAAAGAGAGTGCGAGCGAGAACACTCGCATTGCTTTCATGTTGGAAAAAGGAACATCTACTTCATTAAAAATATAGCAACCGAATAAGCGCGAAAATTCACTTTCCGTGAAACATCAGTGCTATTGATCATGATCATAATTCCTAGTAAAATTAATGGAACTTAATGATTGTAAATCACCTTTAAAATCACTATGAACAAAAACAAATTCATGAAATGAAAGTTATTTCAAAGTAGTAGCAAGAATGAGCATCTCATAGTGTTTATTGTATCGTTGCAAATAAGAACGGCAGAGAGTTCTAGAAGTTTGGCGCCCTATAATTATAGCAACTCCTAACATAAGTTTTAAGTTTAGCATTATGTGTGAACAATGTTCTCTAAAAGTTTTTATTCTTTCGTGGCGTAAGCTGTTTGTTTGCTTTGGAGTGTGTAAATATTGTAAATAATAATATGATGAAATAAGTATGTTACGTTAAGTTATAGCTGTATGTTTACCCTGTATGTTTCACATGAATAGAGTGGCTATGTCAGTTGCGTCTAGCATCGTTGTGAGGATGAGATGACAAGTTTAGGTCGATATTATGATATAACAGATGTTTTAAGATGTGTGGCAAAATATTAAGTATGTGATCAATGCCGTGAGAACAAGTAAAAATTTATTTCTTTTAATACAATCTCGTTTCATTTATAAAAATTATATATTGGCCAATCACAACCATACTTCCATACTATTATTATAAAAACAAATGCGAAAATGTGTCTGTCTGTTCGTTTTTACGGTCCATCTATTTAACAAATTTTGACGAAATTTGGTACGGAGATAGCTGTCATCCCGGGGATGGGCAGCTACTTTTTATCCCGGAAAATCAAAATTCACACTGGATTTTAAAAAACCTAACCGCGAAGGCGCGGGCGTCATCTAGTGGTATTTTATCTATCATAATCTTTTTGGGCATTATACGAGTATTGGTCTAGGAAAAGTAAAACACTAAGGGCCGATTTTTCAACCGTCAAATAACTTGTCTGAAGAATTCTTATTTCATATACACAAACTATTAGCCCCTTTTATTCCTCGGGTAAAAGTTATTTGACAATTGAAAAGCGGCCCTAAAATGTGTAAACATTAGTAAGCCGGTATAAGACGTATATTATGAATTAATTATTGTTAATATTGTAATTACGTTGAATATGGTAATATTTCATTTATAACACAGTTGGATATCACATGATGGCTCCATCATTCTTCGAGAGCTTTTTTGCACTTCTTCGCATTTTCTGCCATCTCCGTGCAAACGTCAAGTTTCTTCCACGAGTCGCATTCCTGAAATGTTCAACAAGAGTGAAGATTTATATCTGTATAACTGTCTTATTTCTTCTGTCTTTAGTTTTCAAGCCATGTTTGAAAACTAGACTGTGGGGACAGTTAGCAAGCTACAGTGGAACATCTCTCATCTAATTTTACCATCCGCCATTTTTCAAGTTAAATCCTTCTATAAAATCTATATCAACTTAGTATATTTTAGATTTTGGTTAAAAATATATTGGACTAGTGCCATACCTTCGTTATTTTATAAAGCGGAATTTACATTACGAAATTAGTGGCACGAAATTAATTTCACGACATTAATTTCACTATCAATTGCACGTGTGAGTACCTAAACGTCTAAGCGGACGTCCTAACCACTAGGCTATCACAGCTTTTACAATATTAGGTACATATAGTGGCGTAGCTACTTAGGCGGGGCAGTACCTCGGGGCCCTCAAGTTCAGGGGGTCCTCGAATCCTTACCAGAAAATCTCAATCGAACTAAACTTTTGAAAACTTCTCCCATTTTCAAAATAAAAATTACAGGTTGCAACCCGACTTTAATCATGGCAAATCAGTTGAGAGATATCCGAAAGTTATACCTAGGGAATTGCCAGACGTGAGAAAAAAAAACCTAGGAAATTTCCCTAAATTCTTTCTGTGGATTGTTGATACTCGTAAAGTAGATTAGCATTTTTAAAGTACCTATTTGTATATTTAATGTTTTTACTTGATAAAACCTAACCAGTTTAGATAGCAATGGGCCCCATTTTTTGATTTGCCCCAGGGCCCTTGGTTGTGTAGCTACGCCACTGGGTACATACCACAAAAGTGTTGATATAGCTGCACACGTAGAACCTGACAGCAGAACAGCCGTCCTCCGGAGGGTAGTTGTTGTATTTCCCGTCCAAGCATCCTCGCCTCACTCGTTCTATTATGGACTTTTCTTTCGGGTAGTCTTTCTCAAGCTTATCGTAAAACTTCATAGCGCCGTCCTCGTCTATTTTACCGTCCTTTATCATCCCCGTTTTGTTCAGGATGCATTGGAAATCCTCGCACTGTGAATATATTAAATGTTACAGTCACTTCCAAAGCGTTTTATAAATCGATGGCTAAGTTCGCAAATGACTCTACATAATTTTTGATTGTCAAACTCAAACTCAAATAATTTATTCAAAGTGGGTAGGTACCTACTATTGTACCTACTCCTTTTGATGATCAGAATTGTTAGATTTGTAAGATGACATGTATTTGTAAGTTGTGATAGTTAATAACGTCAAATTAAAGCTACTAGAGTTCCAAACGCGCCCAGGTCTGAGAAGAGCCCACAGCAAACTCAGCTCATTTTACAGCTACAGAGCTGTTTTAAAGTTCTGATGTGACTAGCACAAAAATAGTACCTAGATAATTGCAATGCAGTTTAGCCAATAGGCTCTTCGGTACGCTAAGTTACCTAGATACCTAAGACCTAAGTAGTAAGTATATCAAAAATAAATAAATAAAAAAATACTTGGGGACCTACTCGGCCGTAAATAGCTTTATTTGAGGCCTTCCTAAATAATGTAGGTAGGTACTATTAGAGAACCGAAATCAATAAAATACATATCAAAGTACAAGTAACTAGGTACAAAAGTATATAAACCAGCCATTCCTCGGAGTCTTTTTTAAGGCACTCTTCGTAGTCTTTAGTCAGATCGTCAATGCTTTCCAAGTTTTCGCAGCACATTTGGTCAATACCCTGCAAAAATTGTAGGTATGGTATAGCGCGTAACTAGGAGGCTCCCGCGGTAGTGGAGCGGTGCGGGAGGGGTGACAGTTGTCACAAGCTGACCAATCACTGAGCTCCCGCGTCACGTCATCACACCCCTCCCGCACCGCTCCACTACTAGGAACCTACTCAATTAATCATTATGCCTGTAAATACTTACAATTTATAGATTCAAGAGAATTGTAAACAACTGATAGTTAAACAAGTGTAAATTAAAAATTTATAACACCCCCGACATGTGAAGGTTACAGTAACTAGGGAAAAGAGCTGATAACTTTCAAACGGCTGAACCGATTTTCTTGTATTATAGCTAAGAACACTCTTTATTAAGCCATCATTAGTTTAACGTTCAAAGAGCTACGATGCCACAGACAGATACACACGTCAAACTTATAACACCAGTCACCACTCTTTTTGGGTCGGGGGTTGATAAAATGGTTTGTATTTGTAGATATTTAGGACACGCACTTCCATCTTTTCGGAGTTGTAATATCACTTACTTTAACGGTGTAGGAAAACATCGTGATTAAACCTGCATGCCTGAGAGTTCTCCATAATGTTCACGAAGGTGTGTGAAGTCTACAAATCCGCACTTGGCCAGGGTGGTATACCTACTATGGCCTAGATTTTTCTTAAAACCCGTGTCAGTTCACTCGTACCTATATTCTACGAAATATTAGGTAGGTAGGTAAGTTATTGAGTAAAATAAAATAAGTCTCCTTGATAATAAATTAATAGTAGGTACTTACATCAGGATTGAAGAGTTCCAAACATGACAGCATATTGTCGTTTTTATCTCCTGCGGATACCTTAAATATATATGAATAGGTTTTGTTATTATGAAAAGATTTTTATCGATTTTCTTTTGTTTTATTAGATTAAGAGTGGCCTGTCCGTCACTCGCTTCATACAAACGTAGTTCCAATTTCATTTGAATATTAAGCAACCAAAGTCCATGAAATTTTGCAGACATGTTCTAGAAACTAATATCTATGTCTGTGGTTTTCCAGATTTCTGTTAAAATATTCGGTTTCAAAGTTACGCGGTCTTAAAAATTTGCATACAAATCTTTAAGCCCCTGTTAATTTTAAAACTACATATTTTTAGAAAAATCTAAAACACCACAGACACAGATATTAGTTTCTAGAATATGTCTGCAAAATTTCATGGACTTTGGTTGCTTAATATTCAAATGAAATTGGAACTACGATTGTATGAAGCGAGTGACGGAGAGAGCCCTGTTAAACCTAGATATTAGGTATTAGGAAAGTAGATAAGTACCTACCTAAGTTAAAGTAAGTAAGTACTTACGTTTGATATAAGTATAAAAATTACTCCAACTAATAAGTAACTCATAGCAACCATTTTTAATACAGCTTACCGTCACTATGTCGTGTTCAAAATGTCCTCACATTTATATGGGACCTGGACAAAAGAGCAGTTTTCTGATCTGATGCCTCGATAATGGCGTCATTATGTTGGCGCAAATTATACTATTTATTTACACTTTAACAGTGTCGTATAAAATAATTTAGCGTGTCCTTCAGGTGGTAATGATTATACTCGGTGAGCCTAAAAGTATGGTTTTCGGCTCTTTTGATATGGCTAATAACAGTCATAATGTCAACCGTGAGGTGTGGACCATGATCGTGTTGCTAGATTCTCATGCTTATCCATTACCTAGCTACAATGTTGTGGCATTGTCAAACGAACCAATTTTATTTGTCAAACAAACAATTTTATTGATCTTATAAAGATCTTATACTTATAGTAAGTTGCACGTGTCTTATTTGAAATGCCAAACTTTTATTTCAGACTTGTAGGATTCCGTTACTCAAAGGAAAAAAGGAACCCTTATAGGATCACTTAAGTTGCCAGTCTACCTGTCAAGACCCGTATAGGTAAATCAAAACCTATAGGTAGGGTACTTCTGGTACCTAGAATCATGAAACTTGGCAAGTTATAGCCATGGTGGTCTAAGGTACTTACTTCGCACAAGTGAAGGAAAAATCCGAATTTCTACCTGAACATTCGAACCAGAGCAAAGATGAGCTCCCTAAGTAAATAAGTCCCTAAGTAAATGAAGCGATTCTTCTGGCTGATTTTACGTAGATAAATCCCTCGGTACGCATCCTTATGACGAAGATGATGATGAACGTCATATAGAATCATCAAAGGAAATCAATGAAAATAATTGTAATGTTGACATTTAATTTTAATAACAACTTACATACTGAATGTTAAATCTTAATCTACCTAGGGATGTCTTTTTATTACACTGCGCTAATTGATACATTTTGTGCATAAAATAACGTTCAGTAGACGGTACTACAGTCACAGAGTAAGAATAGTTTATGTTACCTGTGGTAATTACGTACCTGTAAGAGAGCAATCGGTAAAGGAGTGATCCAAGACGGCCCCAGTAATTCCGGGACCTATGTTGAAGTCTTCGTAGTCGTCATTTACCACGAGGTCTGCAAATTCATCGGACTTCTGCGTCAAATCTTTGAAAAGAGCAACCGTCGAGTTTCTTGCTGGTTCTTCTGGGTAGGAAAGGCATTCCGAACCAGTGGTAGATGCTCTTGACGATTCAAAAATACTTGTGAAAGTCAAATTGAATAAAAATATTTTGGATTTTTTGTCTCTCCTTTTATACCTACCTACTGTACTACGGTATGGATACCTACAGTACGTAGACACTGGATACCTAATCATCCGCCCATCTTATTTCATGTGGGGTTTTTAAAGTCTAATATTAACCTATCGTTTATATGCTTAGTGTTTCGTAGCAGTTTGTTGTTGCCTCCAAAATTCTTCTCTGTTTTCCAAAAATCGTATCGCCTCCTCCGCTTGCTTCAGAACCACGGCGTTTTTCTTATCCGCAATTGCTAGATCTGGGTTCTTGAGCAAATTCTCCAAATAGATTTTGTCTGACATCAACTGACCTAAGACCGGTCGGGACGATTTCGATAATCTACGTTTATTTGGCGCCTTTTTAACCGCTTTTACTGCGCCGATGGTATTTTCTATGGCCTCCTGAAACAATTAAAATCAATCATTGTTATTTTGTTAATTTTCTTGTCCGTTATATATAAAAGTGATATTAAACCAATTAACAAGGGTACGACAAGTAGATATAAACTTAGCTACAATATTGGATGAGTTTGTAATAACGATACTTATGATTTCTGGTTTGCAATTGCATAGGTATAAGTTACAACGTTGTACGTAATTTGAGCTATGGAAGAGCTGAGCTTAGATTATATAATATCAGTGTAGGTAGGTAGAAAAATAGAATAGACAAGCTTTTTATTCAAATAAACTTTTATCCTTCCTATTGAGAAGAAAAATCAAGAATCTAATACCAATAATTACCTAATTATACCTAAGTAATTATGGTAAGCGCACAAGACTAGACATCAATGTTCAAGAATGTAGTTTCTAGATATTGGGCTAGCTTACCTGAGCTTTTTGAACTCCGAGCCTAAATTCACTCAGATCAGGCCTTGCCCGAAGTCCTCGATGGTAGTGAACCAGGCTCAATTCGAACTCGCCGCAATAGTACAACGCTTCAGCTTTCTGAATAGAATAGAATAGAATAGAATAGATTTTTATTCAAATAAACTTTTACAAGTGCTTTTGAATCGTCAAATAATTTACCACCTGAAGCAGTGCCTTTGCGTGTTTGGGGTCGAGCTTCAGGGCGATCTCCGCGTCTTCCAGGGCTTTGTGAGGCTCGCCGAGGAGCAGGTAACATCGGCTGCGAGACACATAAGCTGCTTTTTCTTCAGGGGCCAGATCGATTGCCTGAAACAAAGATTAATTTTAGAATGTTTTAAAATACTTTTTAAGAATTGTTCACGTTATAAATTCCGCATCATACTTTCTCCTTGATTTTATTTTCATACTAGCTGATACCCGCGACTTCGTTCGCGTGGATGTGGGTTTTTAAAATTCCCGTGGGAACTCTTTGATTTTCCGGGATAAAAAGTAGCCTATGTGCTAATCCAGGGTATAATCTATTGCCATTCTAAATTTCAGCCCAATCCGTCTAGTAGTTTTTGCGTGACGGAGTAACAAACATACACACACACACTCACACACACACATACAAACTTTCTCCTTTATAATAATATAGTGTGATGTGATGTGATTAGCTGATGCCCAGGACTTTGTCTGGCGTGGATTTAGGTACTAAAAATCCCGTGGGAACTTTTTGATTTAACGGGATAAAAGTAGCCAATGTTTACTCTCCAGGTATTTAACTAAATCCATTATCTATATCAAAATCCGTCATCCGTTACTCTGTTGCAGCGTGATCGCTGGATAAGATAAGACGTAAAAACAAATGAAAATAAAAAGC
The DNA here is from genome assembly GCF_905333055.1 of Maniola jurtina. Taxonomy (NCBI): domain Eukaryota; kingdom Metazoa; phylum Arthropoda; class Insecta; order Lepidoptera; family Nymphalidae; genus Maniola; species Maniola jurtina. Next base: position 3,924,040 of record NC_060029.1, read on the forward strand.
CGTGGAGTGTTGGGACTTCTGACGGAAGCGCAGCTGTATTCTGACTCGCTCAATCATAATATGTGCAACAAGACGCGCGGCCAAACCAATGAGAATACATCGCGTTTCTTTTTGAAAACCACCATCCCATCCCAAAGGTACCTTTAGTTACCTATGTTAAAAGCTCCGCTTCAAAAAATAGAGTCGCAATACGCAGGCGCACGAACTTTAGCTGGGTAGGTAATTAACAGCAAACCTTCGTCCAAAGCACCACCAACAACACCTACAATGGCTTCTGACATCATGACGGATCTTCAATAAAGGTACCTAGCTGTATTGTTAGGAATACCTTATCGACGAACGTCAGCGCAGTGCGGTACCCCTCGCGCATCATCTCGGCGCGCGCCAACGCCAGCAGCGTCCCAGCATCCGCCTCCATCGGGATCTGCAAGTTGTTGCTCCTCTCCGCCTTATCCTTCATGCTCAGGGACTGCTTGATGTCCCTCGTGCCTATCACGACGGCTGCAGCTCTATCTTTATCAGTGTACAACTCCTCTTCCCGACGACGTCTCTCACGCTTTGGCTTCCGACGAACCCTTTTCAGACTTTTTTTAGGCTTTTCAGATACCTTTCGTATTATTACGGTCAAATTTTCATCATCAGTAGAGTCGAGTTTTTCCACTGGGGCTCGTTTGCTGATGGACGCTTTCGGGACTGGTAATTCCTCATCCTCTTCTCCAGTTCCGACGCGAACGAAGCTCTGCAGGAACTCCGAGTCCTTTGTCGGGCCGAGGATGGACCGAACTTGGGCTTTAGCATTATCTTCGCTTTCGAAAGTCACCACAGTTAGATTCGACATGTTGGTGATCTCGGGTTATGTAACATGTAGGTGTGTGAAGAGGCATCGATATCGACGCCCGAGCTGTGGTCGTCATGGTGACAGAATGTGTTTTCGCACCCACTTATCGCCTTCCGTTTCCCTTTAGTGGTTGAGAAATAGGCATGCTTTTGGGTGGTGCGTTTTACGATTTCTCTCCTCATAGAAATCGAAGATAGGTAAGAAATTTTTCCAAATCTCATAAGCCTAAAAGCTATCTTCGATATACTACATAAGTGTACTTGGACCTACGCATGGCTATCGTATGTGAGTGGTATGTATACCTACTGGCTTCGATGGCCGCTTGAGACTTCTTTCGAACTAATAAAAAGATAGACCTAGACGAAAAGTTACTATATACTTACATATGTTTTTGCTGACGCTATAGGTAGGTACCAATCATTATCATCATCACCAACCCATCGCCGGCTCATCACTGGCCCGGGTCCATTAACTACTAAGCCTGTATTGCGATTTTAACCGCTGAATTCTGTGAACATGGAAATTGTATGGAACTGCAAGCACTCGGGGCTAGTAGCTTTAGTACCTTTTCCAATGAAGCCAGGGCTCGTCCGTAGTTGCCGCTCTTGAAGTGTCCGTTGGCTTCGTCGAGGTATTTCTTCGCCTCCGCCGGATTGTTGATCGGCTGGTCCTCCTCTTTCGCGCGACCCATTTTTCAAACAACTGAAACCAGATTTTCTCATTAAATATTTTTGAAAAAAATTCGCAAATCGGTCCAAAAACATCGGAAAAATCGGTATACACTATACACCTCTGTATTTACATAGGTTTTTTAAATTTCACATTCACACAATGGAAAGTGATGATGTGGCTTCAGATGAGAAATAACAACAAGCTACTTAATTTGTAATATTTAGTATGGTAATGGTAGGTCTGTTTAATTACTATCTACGGATACTACTTATATACGCATGGCTAAGATTTGGAATACTCTTCCGCGATCAGTTTTTCCTACCAATTACAATCCGGGTATCTTTAAAACAAGGGTGAATAGGCACCTTCTAGGTAAACGCGTCCCATCGTAGACCACATCATCGCTTTCCATTAGGTGTGATTATGGTCAAGCGCTTGCCTATCCACACTAATATTATAAATGCGAAAGTGTGTCTGTCTGTCTGTCAATTGTCTGCTACCTTTTCAAGGCCCAACAGTGTAACCGATTCTGACGAAATTTAGTACATGGTTAGCTTATATCCCGGGGATGGACATCCCGGAAAATCAAAGAGTTCCCGCGGGATTCCTAAAGACTCATCCACTTAACCGATTTGTATGAAAGGTACCGAAGTAGCTTGCGTCCCTGTGATCGAAATAGGTAACTTTTTATCCCGGAAAATCAAACAGTTCCCACGGGATCTATAAAAATCTAAATCCACGCGGACGAAGTCGCGGGCATCCTCTAGTAGTGAATAAAAAAAAAATATCTCGCTATGTTACACAAACTGAACCGCCTGCTGTTGCCGTTGGACAGAGACCGTCGGCTTTTCAACGATCTGAAGCTAAGTTGCGGCAATAGTTCAGTAGGTACATAATACAAGTACGTACATCGATTAAGCCCAATAAAACTGATTGATTGTTATCCCAATAGGCCGCAGTTTTGCCAAATATTTTACCAACAACCTGGTTGAGTAATTCGAGTCAATATTAGCATGACCGAACCCAGTTTTGATAGATAGTTCGTAGTGTTCCGCTTACCTACCCCACAGTAGCTCGCATCTATGTAATAAATTTTCTATTTTGTTTGCCCTCCAAGCTTATGATCTGATAATTTTAACTGCTTGTATCAGACGGGGAGGTACCTTCGTGTAGAAGCTCAATTTCTCCCGTGGCTTATCGTGGGATCGCCGTTTTGTCAAAGCCAATGGTTTTATTTTACTACGATTGAGAGATTTTAATCTGTACTTACTTCCATTTGAAAACGTTTACCGAATGTTCTATATCTACCGTAGAACGAAAAAAAAATTTGACGACCTAATTTTTATAGATACACCTTTAAAATTTGCTAGGTATAGATACATTTTAAGGCAGTTAACGGAGAGTTAAGTTGATAAGGAACTGCCTCGTTGGTCCAGTGGTTACCATGTTCGACTGTAGATACTCGAGGTCCTGGGTTTGATTCTTGAGTCGGGCTAAAAATAGTTAGGAATTGGGTTTTTCTGTTAAGAATGGTCACATCAGTAGCCCGGAGTTGTTTTCTCCCCGTACGTCGGAGAGCTCATAAAGCTGACGGTCCTGCGGCTGCTCTCTCTTCGTTCATGATTTCCGTCTCATCGGGCTATGAGATTGAGGAAACAGGGAGCGCACACACTTAAATGCACTATAACATCTCCCACTCAGTTGGCTAATCCTTATTGAGATCGACCGACGTGGCAGAGATTCGAGCGGGAGAGGTTTTATAGGTTTTATACAATACCTACTTACTTAATTGAGATCATGATGCCTTTTTACATCGTTCCTTTCTCCTAATCTACGGATATACCGACTTGACATAGCACAAATACTTAATCTGGGTTTAGGTTTCTGAAACTCCTTTTAATCTTTTGTATGAAATAGTTTTGGTCCTTCGAACCGGATCCTCTGTGTGCTGTGTTTATATTTTATCAGTAGGTGTGGCATTACCTTTTGAGACATACAAATCAACAGGCTATTCAAATCTGAGCCAATTTAAACAGTTTGCTAACTTGGTACTTTGAGATCAAGTTAGTCGGTAAGGTAGGTAGGTAAATAGCGTAGCGTGCAGGTAAAAAGTCGTTTGATCATGCTTGTCCTATCCTAAGCCAAGGTTGGTAGATGTACTTACCTAGTTAGTTACATCACGAAGCTAATAAACAATTTGCTTAACCGGTAACGTCAGGGCACCATAACTTTGGCATCGGCCCGAACTTATTACGGAAAATTACTTATTCATGCAATCATCCAGTTTATGAAAAATAGCTGCAAGTTTTTCAACATAATGCAGAGAGAAATGGTGCATCGATTTTCATTGGACACAGTTTTCTTATTGTCAGACTGTCAAAACTTTTTAATGGCATAATAGGAAATACATGTTTTCAGAGAGAACGGAAACAAACTTTGTACTTTGTAGCGATAGTTTTGTTTTCCTTTAGAATTATTTTTGTTTAGAATTGTAACAATTATTTTTCACTTTATTGTACACAAGATGTAGAATTCGTCATCATCACCATCATTCTGCAGCACTAAACTAAGTAGGTCCACCTTTTATTGCTCCTAGCCTCCTCCAGCCATCCATCCATCCATCCATCCATCCATCCATGGGATCTTTTTCCATTTATTGCGGTCTGCCTTTTTCAGTTCGTGAAGTTACCTAGGCACAAGTATTTCCCGCATTTCCTCCTTTCTTATGCTCAAATTGTCGTGTTAAATGCAGTCTGGATTTTTTTTACTTTATCTTAAACACCGAAACAGTAAACCGAGAAGGATGTGAGAGACGTAATGTGGGTGTGCTCAAAAGCAATGACCGATAAAAAAATACAAACTTACTTAATATTATAAAGGCGAAACTGCGTGTCTGTCTCTTCCTTTAACGGCACATCCGCTTAACCGAACTTGAGAAAATTTGATACAAGGATAACTTGTATACCTACTGGTTGGAGAGTGTTTTTAAATTTAAAACATGCTTAAAATGCTACTACTAAAAGTGCTACGGCCTACGAGTATGTACTGCGTAGCCCGTAGCTAGCTTTGCGCTTTTTTATGTAAAGTACGTAGCAAATGTTAAGTTTTAAATACTTAGTTGAAGGGCACTTATTAATTGATTATAATCTCCCTGTTCACTATACGAATAAACATATGTTACAAATACTTATTAGGTAGGTACCTACTCTTATGATTTTATTAACCCCCGACCCAAAAAGTGGGTTATAAGTTTGACGTGTGTATCTGTGTATCTGTCTGTGGCATCGTAGCTCCTAAACTAATGAACCGATTTTAATTTAGTTTTTTTTTTGTTTGAAAGGTGGCTTGATTGAGAGTGTTCTTAGCTATAATCTAAGAAAATCGGTTCAGCCGTTTGAAAGTTATCAGCTCTTTTTTCGTTACTGTAACCTTCACTTGTCGGGGTTGTTATAAATTTTTAATTTACACTTGTTTGTATTCTATACTTCATTTGTGTTACTACCGCTACGCTACAATAAGGAGAAATAAATTAGAATTTATTTTACAAACTAAATTATAACTTATTTATAAGTTTCCTCGTGGATTTAGGTATTTATAAATCCAGTATGAGAACTCTTTGATTTTGCGGGTTGAAAAGTAGCCTATACCGCTCTCCAGGCCATTAACTAGACAGGTAGGTATAGGTAAGTATCCGTGCAAAAAATACACCGATCCATTCCTCCGTTGTTTCGTGATCGGAATAATCAAACCAATAAACAGATAAATATTCGTATTTATAATATGTGTAAATACTTAAAATTATTAAAAATAGATCTACTCACCTTTACTTTTTTTTTCACGTAAGTTTAGTTTTTAGAAACAGATATATTATGTACTACTTCACAGAGTCATACGGTGGGTTGTTTTGCCTTCTTTGAGAGCCCCCTGAGGTTTTATCCGGTTACTGATTGCTTTCGGGATTTGGCTTTAAGGACTGGCCTATTATTATAGTTATTAAGTTTATGTTAAATCGCTAGTAAACCTTTAAATAAAAATAAAATATTTAGGTAGAAAATTGTTCACTTTATAATTTTACAACTACTGTTCTCCATTTCATTTTGTAATTCACTATTTTAATACTAATATATCACAGAAAGTATGACAAATAGCGGTAATACGTGCAGCAGTTGATGTCACGGCTTATTACATTACGGCGACTTACCCCAATCAAAGGGTTGTTTGTACTGCACGGAGTTCCTTTGACTTGCTAAGAAAGTTGTTGTCGTATTCACGTAATAGCCCTGTTTTCGTAACCACTTTAAAAAGTCAAATCATAACAATCTGTTTTTATACTTTACTAGAGGATGTCCGCGACTTCGTCCGCGTGGATTTAGGTTTTTAAAGATCCCGTGGGAACTGTTTGATTTTCCGGGATAAAAAGTTGCCTATGTCAATTACAGGGACGCAAGCTATCTTGATACCTTTCATACAAATCGGTTAAGCGGATGGGTTTTTGGGAATCCCGTGGGAACTCTTTGATTTTCCGGGATAAAAAATAGCCTATGTCCGTCCCCGGGATATAAGCTAAGCCTGTACCAAATTTCGTCAGAATCGGTTAAACTGTTGGGCCGTGAAATGCATAGCAGACAGACAGACAGAGAGATAGATAGACAGACAGACACACTTTCGCATTTATAATATTAATAGTAAATAGTATGAATAGTATGGATATGGATTGAATATAAACATAGGTAGGTATACGTTACGGCTAAAGTTAGACGACGATGAACCGAGCTTTTTAGAAAATTAGACATTGAGCTTTTTAGAAAACCTGACAAACCCTTTATTTTGCTGACGGGTCCGTGAGTATTTTTTTTCAAAAACCCGATTTCTTTGAAGAGAGATTGGGTTATGGTGGGATTTCATCCACTAAAACTCCCTCGATGGCCATATGCTCACTGCGAGCGTGCGCCAGTGCCTCTCTTGCGCGATGCCTAGTACCCAACCCTGCTATGTACTCGTAAATAAGTCGGGTGCCTATATTTAGCACTATTTTATTGCTAAATCTACCTACCTGAAGTACCGAGTGGCTGAGTGTTATTAAGGTAAATAAAAAAATTAAGTGGTGATTACTTGTTACGGTTTTTCCAACCCCTATAAATTTTTTTTAATTTGCAGATCACACTTAGGTATGTTTAGCCGTCTAAATCTTAAATAAACTATTTTTAAACTTAATTTCGTACTTTTTCATCTAGGTACCATATAATCAGTAAATATAAAGTAGGTATTGTTCTTACTTCAAACTAACTTTGCTCAATAACTTAATCCACACTGAAAAAGCTTAAATTGAAATTATACTGTACCTAATACCTATGATTGATAATTTAGGCAGCCTCAATTTCAATTCAAAGATGTTATTATATTCTGTTCAACAAATATAAGGCTGATACACAAGTTTTCGTGAAAAGTTTAACCAATTTTTTCCATCAACGTCAACCAAATGACGATAACCACGCACCCTGGTCTCAGGGTTCCGTACCCGAAGTATACCAAAACCAAAGTAATCTTAATAGGTACTAATCCTTCACTCTCCGCCTGTCTGTCAGCCTGCTGTATCTGAACCGTAATCATGTAGAGAGTTGACACAGAATGTATTTAAATAATTAAAAAATCATGATGGCGAATTTTAAAATGTCTACAACGCTAATAAAAAAAATTATAAGGCACTACATAACTTTACATCTCGTACGGAATGGTACGGAACCCTTCGTGTGCGAGTCAATTCGCACTTGGCCGGTTTTTTTTAGTCACGCATTCTACAGGAATCGAGCGACATGCAATTAAGCGAACATTTATTAGGTAATTTTTGAATTTTTAGGATTTCGTACTACAAACAACAACACAGTAAACGAAGAAAGGTAAGGGTGGGTCGAGCGTAATTTTTAGAGTTCCGTACCTCAAGGGTGCCAACGGGCCTCTATTGCAAAATAAATATAATGTGACCGTCACTGTTAAAAGATGCATAGGTACCTCAAAAGTGTTTGCACGGAATCTAATAACACGGCAAAAAATTTAACAGGGCTCTCTCCGTTACTTACTCCATACAATCGTAGTTCCAATTTCATTTGAATATTAAGCAACCAAAGTTCTAGAATATATCTGCAAAATTTTGCAGACATATTCTAGAAACTAATATCTGTGCCTGTGGTGTTTTAGATTTTTCTAAAAATATGTAGTTTTAAAATTACAGGGGCTCAAGGATTTGTATGTGAATTTTTAAGACCGCGTAACTTTGAAACCGAATATTTTAACAGAAACCACAGGCATAAAATATATTAGTTTCTAGAATATGTCTGCAAAATTTCATGGACTTTGGTTGCTTAATATTCAAATTAAATTGGAACTACGTTTGTATGAAGCGAGTGACGGAGAGACCCCTCTTAAAGGTACGGCTACTTTACGAAAACGCGACGACGCGAACGTGTGGAAGGGCCAGTTAGTCTACAACACATTATAGGCCTACGGTCGAAATTCAGTCTCCGATCACCCCAACATTTAGGAAGATGTTGATGAGGGGTTTGACGACTTAGCTTTCACAGACAAATTCACGGTTATTTGTTAACAAATAACAAAACATTTAAATGGCAAAAAATCATGTCACGTCAATAGTAATTTAAAGGGAAAAGTGCAAGCATTTGACGTCGCTGCAAATACTGAATACTGCTTTCAAGGCCTTTACGACTGTGCGATAAAGTCTACATTTCCGTGCTCTAAATTAAATTAACTTTGTCGCTTGGGCACGCAATTTCAGCATAATAATAATTTAATTATAGCATTGGATTATGCTAGGGGAAAGAATATTAAATATTCGTATTAAAGTTTTAAACTGTAGATAGATGGCTATTTACTTAAAACATAATCTAGTTACCTAAACTTAGATATAATAGATAGATAATATTATGTAGATATTATGATTCTTTGCTTCTAAAGCTAAAACTTACCTTTTTAAAATTTGCGTGGATAGAGGTTTTTGCAGAATTCCGTAGGAACTCTTTAATTTTCCAGGATAAAAAGTAGCCTATGTGCTAATCCAGGGTATAATCTATCTCCATTCCACAGCCAAATCTATCCAGTAGTTTTTGCGTGAAGGAAAAACAAACATACACACACATACACACACACACACACAAACTTTCGCCTTTATAATATTAGTGTGATAGTGTGATTATACCTAATACCTAGCTACATCAATCAATCAATCAGTGGTATGGGAACCGATTTTCTTAAAATTAAGATTAATAAAATAAAACAAATCAAATAATATGTATCCGTTTATTTTGGCCAAAAAATTATTATTTACTTAATCATTATATCCTACAGTGTACACATGAAGTATCTATCAGGCTACTAGACAGCAAGGCTTTTCAGCACTATGAGTATTGAGTCTAGACCTACGAGCTAAATGACTTATCGTAAAGCATCATCCAAACCTGCGCGACCAAAGCGATTACGAAGCGGGAACGTCCGCGTCAGACGCGCGGCGCGGTCGCCACCATATTTAAGGGCTATGAGACGGGTCTGCCCGCGAAATTCAAAGTTAATTTGGTTTTTCGCAATTTGTAAATTATAACGACAAAGTAGACATGTCTCATGCACCTAATAGTGCCATGCACACCTACGCACCTATAAAAGTCGCACGTATCTATAGATTCGCGTTGTGGACGCTCCCGCATCGCGTCCCATATCCCGCGTACATGATGCGCAGGTGTGACCGTAGTTTTAACCACATTTATACGACAATTATAAATCTTGTATGTTGGTAAATAGACACATATGCTTAATGCTAGTAAAATCGGATTATAATATATGGAAAATAAATTTCCAATTCGAGAATTGAGCTTCGAGAAACGGACAATATTTTTTTTTAACTTTTCTTTTTATACTTTTTATATACTTACAAGCATTTATATCTGTTTAATAAATATAAATATACAATTAACGAAAATATAAAATATATTTTTCTTGAAAATTGTTATCTAGGCAGGTATAAATTATATTAAGTATTATTATCTAAGTACAAATTACAATAATATCATGTAAATACCACATTGATTTTTTTGTAAACAGCGAATGGGCTTATAATAAAATAGATAAATATTACATAAATACTAATATATTAGGTACATATAGATGATTGGTATACAAAAAGGAATGATTACAATATAAAATCTTTGGTTACGTTATTTAATATACGAAGCATTTTACTCGCTCGCGCTAGAGAGTACGATCGTCGGTAGTGCAGACCTGTCGGCGGATCCGATGGAAGGACAAGGCTGGAGAAAAGAACTTAATTTAACTTAAAGAATTAAGGATAAGAAAGCTCAGAGTATGGCGCAGTGGTTATCGATGTGGTCTTATAAGCGAGAGGTCCCGGGTTCGATGCCCCGCAGGGGAAATTTGGAATTTTATAATTTCTGGTGGGAGCCTTTGGCCGTGGTTAGTTATCACCCTACCGGCAAAAGATGTGCCGCCAAGCGGCTTAACGTTGTAGAAACCAAAGAGGTATGGGTAAAATAAAAATCCTATACCCCTTCCAGATTAGCCCCTCAACTAGCAAAAAGCGGTTTTTCGAAACTGGGAACTCGCCGACCGACTCCACAGTTCTGTTACTATCTCCACTGACGGCACTCTTTCTCCTCCTAACAGAAAACTTCTCACTATATTTCCTGCTCTATTCCCTCTCTTATTAATACTTAATACCTCTTTACTATCTTCTTCTCTCTGGGCTGGTTCCCGCACTTAAACGTTTCTGTCTGTTGTGCTATCCTCTTTACTATATTCCAGATAAGATAATTTTGTATTCTTCTTATCTCTTAATAAAGTTACTTGAATAATAAATTTAAATTATTACATACCTTATCTTCCGAAACAGCAGATAACTTCCTTCGAGATTGGGAACTCGCTGATCGCAGCTTCTTTCCCTCCGCAGTGCTGCTACTATCTCCACTGACGGCACTCTTCCTCCTCCTCACAGTGGAGTCCCCGCTATACTTCCTGCTCTGTTCCCTCTCTAGCTTCTGCTTGACTTGCCTCGCGGCGTTCTCTCTGATGATCTGGTCAGCTCGAAGGCGTAGAATGTTCGCGGCCTCTTTGTGGTATTTGAGTGCAGCGTCGAGGTCGTTTCGCGATAGTGCGAAGAGGCTCGAGTATCCGCGAGATCTATAAATATAGAAGTTTTTATAAAAAAAATTACGCTGCAAAAGTTAAAAAAAATGTTTTGATGCCCATTAAGGGATTATTGTATTCCCCCAAATAAAACAAAAGCAATACCCCAGAAGAGTTCAAATAAACTAAACTGATGACCGCTAGGGGGCTGTCATATCCCTTCTAAGTTATAGCCTGCTTCCACTTTAGACTGTATCATCACTTACCACCAGGTGAAATCGCAGTTGACTGCCCAGCCCTTGAAGGATAACTTGTAATTTTGAATTGTTGAATAAAAATAAAATAAAACAAATATGGGAACTATTTCTAAAGTGTCAGTGATTTTTCATAATCGAGTTGCTGAAAAAGCGTTTAAGGAGACTGTGTGATTATACTACTAATTGAATCAGCAATTTACCTTACAGTAGCAGTCCGCCGCCGCAAGCCGTCGATGCCCAGGAGGCTGATTTCTCCGAACACTGATCCTTCACCGAGAGTCGCCAATACTTCCCTCTCATCCGGTGAAAGTACCTAGTAATAAGAAGAACGAAATTAAAGCTACGATTATATTACAAGGCGCAAAGGGCGACACGTTTGATCTACAAGACTAAAAGAAGTGCCTAAATTACTGGCACATGGGGCAGGACTGACATAAGCAACCCTCTGAATATTTTATATCTACCTCCTGAAAATCTTCAGGAGTCATGGGATATTTTTATCCAATTCAGTAAATAAGTGGTTTGTACCGATTTTCGTACACTTTACTTTCGTACACTCCTTTTCTTTAATTTATAGCGCCTAGCTGCAATCAGACTTGCTCGCAAGTAATGATGCAGCAATTTTCAATTCGCGACAGTGAGCAGTTCATATGCATCTACGTTAGATGATGCCCGCGACTTTATCCGCGTGGATTTAGGTTTTTGAAAATCCCGTGAGAACTCATTCATTTTCCTATGTCACTCTCCAGATCTTTACCCATGCAAAAAATCACGACAACCCGTTTCTCCGTTGCGACATGATTGAAGGACAAGCCAACAAACCAACAAAGAAACACACTTAAGTAGTGATAAATAATTTTTAAATAACTACGATATAATATATCAAAAATTGCGGAACCGGCAGGATTCGAACCTGCGTCTACTGGGTTCGCTCCGCGACGCTCTGACTGCTAAGCCACTGTATCGCTAACTGCTAGCGACGAAATTTGTGATAGTATGTAGATTGTAGGTTCATTCAGTACTGAAGCGACTGTTAATGCTATCTAGTAGCGACACTTTGCAGTTATCGAAGTTCCTTTCGAGATTACTTTGAAGGTTAGATAAAATTCACTATCATAAAAATTATAAAAATAAGCAGTGATAGTTTGTTACATAGCACTCCCCGCACTTGACGATGTACATCTCATGGCCGACGTCCCCGCGCCGCACCACCACGTCCCCCGGCAGACACGACACGGGCCGCAGTTGCAGGACCAAATCTCGCAGGAGGGACGCCGAGCAGTCGCGAAACAGTTGCACCTAACAAGGGTTTAAGGGTCTTAAGTTAAAAAAACTGGCCAAGTGTGAGACAGACGATGGCGGAAAGTGACTGAATGAAGAAGGCAGAGAACTAGGATGATTGATGAGGTGTGATGGCACATTGGAATAGGCTTACAGGATCTACCACAGGCTGAAATGATGATATACACTTACTTTGCTCAAAGTCGTTATGTGGACCTCAAGAGCTACATCTCGCTTCATGTTGGAAGGTAGCGAGTTTAGTATTTTCGATTCATCTGCAAATTTACAATACGAATGTAACTGCCCTAGTACAAGAGTAAGCTTGTCAAAATAGGTAATCTTGAAAAATTTCATCTACCGAAGCATCGTTGCTGTGTCCAAGTATAGCTGAACCAGCACGTGACGCGGCGCTGTAGAGATACCGGCATGTTCAGTTTGCGGAGGTAGCGGGTACATCCATCCACTGTCTTGCGGTATTCCGTCTGGAGCAAGAATACAATCTAAATAAGCCTCGATAGTTCAATGGTTAAGGAGCGGACTGAATTCCGAAAGGTTGGTGGTTGAAACCCCACCCGTTGCACTATTGTCGTACCCACTCCTGGCACAAGCTTTACGCTTAATTGGAGGGGAAAGGGGAGTATTAGTTATGATTAGCATGGCTAATATTCTTTGAAAAAAATATGTATAAAAGCGAAAGCTGACTATCAACAGCTCAAATTACTGGACGGACCGGGCTGAAATTTGGCATTCAGTTAGCTATTATGACGTAGGCATCCGCTAAGAAAGGATTTTTGAAAATTCAACCACTAAGGGGGCGAAATAGGAGTTTGAAATTTATGTAATCCTGCACGCGGACTAAGTCGCGGGCATAAACTAGTTACCAAATAAATACTAAAGCTCAGAGTCACTCAGCGGGCGATGGAAAGAGCTATGCTCGGAGTTTCTCTACGCGATCAAAAATGAATGCATTCGTAGAGGGACTAGAGTAACAGCACAGTTCAACGGGTTGTGCAGCTGAAGTGACATAGTTTGAAAACTCATAGACGTTAAGGTCTCAAGGTGTTGAATGGCGACCTCACACAGGTAAGCGCAACGTTGAAAGACCTCTCAATAGGTGGACAGACGATATCAATCGAAACGCCCCCCCAGCACCAGTTTTCCCTCCCACTTTTAACATGGGTACCTTCAAGTCAAGAATGAATAGGCAACTTCTAGGCAAGCGTGCTCCATCTTAGGCTGCATCATCACTTGCTAGCAGGTCTGATTGCAGCCAAGCTCTAGATTATAAAATTTAAAAAAAGAAAAGTGGCATGGAGTCGCTGGATTCAGGCGGCGCAAGACCGCGGCAAAATACGGCTACATTTTGACAGTTTCTCTGATACTAAAAATGTTCAAAAACAGCACTTTTTTGCTTGCTAATACGTAGGTACCCATATAAAATTAGTGATATTTTTTAATTATAACTCACCCTAGCCCTGGTAGCCGTGGCTATGATGTCCCGTATCTGACCAATTAGTAAGGCGAAGACAAACACGCCCATCAGCCAAGCAGCGGTCATGTACAAGTACTCTTTCATGTTCTCGGGTTTTGGATTCTTGCCTGTAAGTACATTAATATCAGGTTCCAATACTTCTACTCAGATATTTTACCCTAAAAATCTATATTGGGCACCCACAAAAAAAAAAAGATTCCAACGAATTGAGAAACTCCTCCTTTTTTGGAAGTCGGTTAAAAAGTATTAGAAGAATTTCAGGATATTTTATTGCATTCCGGTTATCATCGCAATCATTGTTGACTAATAAATATAATTGATCTGTAAACCAAGATAAAGAATTTTGATCTGTCTAGTTCACTTGTACTGTTCCGTTGTAATTTTCAATGGTTTAGGGTACTCTTAAAAGTTTTTGCAAGGTTTTAGCTGCTTCCTCGTATTAAGTAGCCAGATTTGTCAAACTTTCAGTACGAATTATCTCTACTTACCAATGGATGTAGCGGTTTTAGTAGCAAAGTAGAAACAGCGGATGTAAGCGTTCCCTTGGTTGTCGTACACCCAGCCATTGGAGCCAAGTCCGATATGATCGCTCATGGCGTAGTACGCGCACGCGTTTAGATGTATCAGGTAGAAGATGTAGAACAACATCTTGCCGATACGAACCTATAAAAATGCCCTTTTAATGGAAATGCTTAGTTCATTTACACGATTAAAGTTAAAATGCCTTTGCTAAGGACACAAGAGTCACTGTTTTTAACCCCCGACCCAAAAAGAGGGGTGTTATAAGTTTGACGTGTGTATCTGTGTATCTGTCTGTGGCATGTAGCTCCTAAACTAATGAACCGATTTTAATTTTTTTTTTTTTTTGTTTGAAGGTGGCTTGATCGAGAGTGTTCTTAGCTATAATCCAAGAAAATCGGTTCAGCCGTTTGAAAGTTATCAGCTTTTTTCTAGTTACCTTCACTTGTCGGGGGTGTTATAAATTTTTAATTTACACTTGTATTTGAATACATCCTGGAAGAATCTAAAGAAAGCGGGAAAATTTAGCTTTTTAATCTATTTGAGTATCGTAGTGATCAAAAGCCAGTGGTAGTCAATTGGAGCAAGTCACAAAAACTGTTTTGCTTTTTATGTACCTATTCCCTCTAAATAAATGTGTTCCATTGTGGAACCATAGGGAAAATACTATGGAGTGGCCGTGGAGAGTTTCAGAAGAATAAATTACCTCTGTAAATAAAAATAAAGATATACTTAAAACTTACCACGTACGGAGAAGACAGAACTCGGTCCATAGCTTGATGGAACTCCCAAAATGTCTGCAATTTCAGTAGTCTTGGGAACCGCAAGATCACTTTTTGGGTGCCGAAATAGAAATACAATATTTCCAGTGGCAAAAGCGATATCAAGTCGAACTGAAAAAAAAAAAAGAACTGCACGTTAAAAATTCGGTTAATTAGTTTCAAATGCAAGGGTAGTGCTGATTGCCATTGCTATGCCGTTAACTAAATTGATAAACATTTGTGGAATTTTTTCGATTAACAAAAAGTGTTCCGTTCAATCGAGATTCGAGACTGCCAATCGATCGGTACTCGGGATAATTTTCAGCAATAAAAAATATCATACTTATACTGTATACGGAGGCAAATGTCAGTGGAAACTCCGAAAATATTTTTTTAACCCCCGACCCAAAAAGAGGGGTGTTATAAGTTTGACGTGTGTATCTGTGTATCTGTCTGTGGCATCGTAGCTCCTAAGCGAATGAACCGATTTTAATTTAGTTTTTTTTTTGTTTGAAAGGTGGGCTTGACCGAGAGTGTTCTTAGCTATCCAAGAAAATCGGTTCAGCCGTTTGAAAGTTATCAGCTCTTTTCTAGTTACTGTAACCTACACTTGTCGGGGGTGTTATAAATTTTTAATTTACACTTGTTTTAAGTTTAAATTTTACCTTACCTTATATTGAAGTTTCTTCCTATAATTCTTCCTGGTTTCCGCCGGATCGTCCACCCAGAACCCATCATGCAGGAACATGAGCCTCGGCTTCACAAACACCACGTCCAGCACGTATATGATGTCGCAGAAGTAGTCTGCCGTCATCCACATTGGCGTATTTTGAGGAGTCTGGTAAGGGAATGTGGCGCGAAGAGCGATGCACCAAGCATTGTAGCTGTAGCAGCAAGTTACCAGGAGCAACCAAGTTATGTAGCCTCTACCTGATAAAGAAATTATATAGAGCTCTAAATAGTAGGTACATTTTTTTCTAATACCTATATGGTCCTTTATGTAGTTTGTCCAAATTGTAGTTTGACGCATTGTTCTTAATAAATGGACGATGCGTTTATTTAAATACTAGCTGATGCCCGCGCCTTGGTCCGCGTGGATTTACGTTTTTCAAAATCCCGCGGGAACACTTTGATTTTCTGGGATAAAAAGTAGCCTATGTGCTAATCCAGGATATTATCTATCTCCATTCCCAGCCAAATCCGTTAAGTAGTTTTTGCTTGAAGGAGTAACAAACATACATACACACACAAACACATACACACAAACTTTCACCTTTATAATATGAGTGTGATTAATTTATTTATAGATGAAAGGGTTTGCTCCTAAGATGCCGAAACTGCGGTTCCTATATAATATGTACCTACCTAATAGGTTATCAACAAATCAAGTACTAATTAGGTGTCAGGTATAAAGCTTAGGGATGTTAAAGCTTTTCTTTGAATTTCTTACCGAACTTTATGACTGAACGAATCTCTTGTAGCGTAATCGTTTTAAAATTCAAAATCAAATTCAAAGTATTTTTATTCAATTAAACTTTTACAAGTGCTTTTCAATTGCCAAGCGCTGGTTCGGAATGCCGTTCCTATCGAGAAGATTTTAAAGTACCGTACTTTTGCCTTAATACACTTAGATCATTAAGGCAAAAGTGGTCGTTTATGAGGTTTTCTCGTACCATAATGGTGTTTTAATCAAACGTTTACGATCTCTTTGTGTATTAATTGATGTCCAGGGGAGACCAATAAATTGCATTTAATTTTAACCTATTAGTGCAGTGCTGATGACCTATTAATATAAATACATCAGTAACAATGAAAATATTACAATAAAACTTAAAGCTAGCCTTATCTAATTACTATACAAATCATGCCCGCGTGGAATGGTGCCAAGAATACTGGCTGCATTCCCGCGTTGGACAGCCAGGCTGATCCGTTGCGCAAAAAATGAGCCAGCCCTTCTGTCACCCGATGAGGCTATTAAACGCGGTGAAATCTCTCTGGGCTGGTTTCCGCACTTAAACGTTTCCGTCTGTTGTGCGTACGCGGTGAAATGTCTCGTAACAATTGATGGAATTGACTGATGCAGAATCTATTGACTAATGGACCCCTAGTAAGCCCAAAGCTCTTACCTTGCGGATCTATGGTAACGGATGGGTCACAGCATGTTGGCAATCTGAAACGCTTGCATTTATCCCGCGCTGGAGAAGACGGTACCGGACTTTGAGGAGTTTCCACTATCTCTTCAATTTCCTCTATTATATCTGCAGTCCTGTGAATAATAATTTTTCGTATTACATATGGATAACTGTTTTGCAAATATTTTAATGGCAATTTTTTACTAGACATGTTAATTATGATTCATGACTAACTCATTAGGTACGATAATAGCTAGTGCAACGGGTGGGGTTTGAACCGCCGACCTTTCGGAATTCAGTCCGCTCCTTAACCGTTGAGCTATTGAGGCTCCAAAAAAATATTGTGACTGATGGGTAAATGGAAGGGCGAAGATGCCGTGGGTTACAGTATTTGTATAATACATTTCAAAACTACGTTCAGCTTTATTTTGGCTATGTGAGTAACCCATATTATGAGTAATCCGAGAATTCCTTCCGAGAAATCCTTAATATATCCAATCTAATCTAAATTAGCCTGTACTATCCCACGTCTGGACAAAGGCCTCCCTCCGATTTTTCCACCATTCCCTATTTTATGCCTCGTCAGGCCACGTAACTGTAATTTAATTCATGATCACGCCATCTGTCTACAACGGTGGCGTTGATGATTTTGGGGAATCCAGAAAGAAGCAGTTTTTTCCCATAAAAAAACAGCACACATGACCTGCCCAGTTCCATTTAACTTTTAAGAAAAGAGACTGCAAGGCCAACGTCGGCTACTCGCGTTTTAGCAGAAATCCTTACGTGATTTGCTGGTTTTATTTCAAGTATGGTGCGTTCCATGGCTCTTTCCTTAACATATTGTAAAACACATAAAATATTTCTACCCATGTCCGTTATAGTCTTTGAAACCATCCAACCGATGTGCCCTAAACCGGTTTCATTAGAAAGGCAATAATGCGAAGATGGGTTCGTTCTTTTTAGCGCAGTAGCACGTACTCCGGCTACCTGCTAGTAAAATATAAAGTTATATGTGCTTTTAGTATAGGTAGTAAGTAATAACAGAAAACACTTTTACTCTTTTGCTGCAATCTCCTTGGGTTTTATTTCGTTGAGATCCTCTAGCTCCGTCACAAACTCCTGTATTGTATCTGTGTCCTTCACTACACATTTTTGATTTGCACTCAATAGCCTGACTCTTTGAGGCGGTATTACGGACCTAGAATAAAAAAAGTGAATTTTTATACTGCTTACTTTCTGTAATTATTAGCAAACTAGATAGTGCCCTCGACTTCATCCGCGTGGATTTTGGTTATTTAAAATCCTGTGGGGACTCTTTGATTTCCGGGATAAAACTAGCCTATGTTTTTTCCCGGGGTGTAAGCTAACTGTGTACCAAATTTCATCAAAATCGGTTTAACTGTTGTGCCGTGAAAAGGTAGCAGACAGACAGACACACTTTTTCATTTATAATATTAAGAATGGAGTATGGATAAGTCACTAAGCTTGTGCTAGGAGCTTCGCAAGCAAGCATGGAATGAGTATGACGATAGTGCGATAGGAACCACCGACCTTTTTCGGTCGGTTTCCTGTACGTTGAGCTATACAATAATAAAATTATAAGTTTATTTCTTTTGATGTTGGTAAAGTTTACTTACTTTCTGTTTTGTTCAATGTCATCTTTTATATATACTTCAATATTGGAGCTTGTTTTTGCTATGCTGCAATGAAAAAATAAATAAATGAAATGAAATGAAAATTGATCAATCAAATTTACATTCGAGATTCATGGAGTCCTGGCCCCTAAACCAGGACAGCCCGTATAAGTGGATACATGTCGAAAAATTTACTTCAAAACATTACTGGATCTGATTAAAATTTCGGGACAAACCGATCAAAATTTGGAAGCCACTATAGTCTAGACATATTAGCTGGTAATCTACAGGTATTTTGCAGTCCAGGAACTTCGAGAGACAAAATATGTTTACCTAGCATGTTTGGGCGTAGAGTCTGGGGTACCCCATGAGTTGTAAGGTCCTTGGGCGATACAGGCTGGTTGCGCTTTGCTTGACGACGGATGGACTGTGTGCTGAAAACACAAAAAAAAAAATCTCATCACTCCCTTAGATATATTATGACGCAAAGGTGTGTATATCGTGATTAAATATTATCTACTAACCTATCTTATTATATTCTTATTTTCTACCTGTAGAAGAACTAGGTAACTCTGCAGGAGATTATTCTAATTATACCTATTACGTTTTCAATCCTCAAAACTAAATTTGTAATTTAAACATTCCATTGCCATTTGATATCAAAACTGAAGGCGTGGACAATGGACATCGTATATGGAGTTACGACTTCTATAAAAATATCATAAACCGTCTCAGTGGCCATATTAATCTCTATCGTACGATTAGGTCACATTTAGATATTATAGTCTGTGGCATGGTTAGACTTGAGAATAATGCATTTTCTAGTTCTTACAGAAGCATTTTTAGGAAAAGTCATAACTTTTCTTTTTATATGTGTAAAAAAAAAAATCATGAAATCTCTATACCTATTATTTGTGTATTTATGAGTATAACTGGATAACACAGCCTACGGAACTTTTGACTACGGTACCCTACTTTATGCGTTTTCTGAGTTCTGACACGTAGGTAATTTGTTGTTTCTCGTAATCGGGTAAAAGCCACTTAGCCACAAATGTAGCGTTTTAATTTTCCGCCTCCGCGAGTCATACCGAGCATTGTTTATCGCAATAGGAAAGCGCTGCGCTGCCGGCACCCGCTCGGTATTCAAATCACACGCATCGGAGGTTAATGGGCGGCCTTGCTCACACGTACCTGCCTCAGTACATCCGATATACTTACCTCAATTTGATCTTTTTACGCTAAGTACTATTTGTCATCATCATCATCATCATCAGCCCGTGGACGTCTACTGTTGGGCATAGGCCTTCCCTAAAGAGCGCCACCACACCCGGTCCACAGCCTTCCTCATCCAGTCACTTCCCGCCAGCCACTTTATATCGTCAGTCCATCGTGCTGAAGGGCGTCCCACACTACGCTTGTTTGTACGCGGTTTACACTCAAAGACTTTCCGGCTCCAACGGCCATCACCTCTACGACAGGCATGGCCCGCCCACTGCCACTTCAGCTTGCTAATAATTTGGGCTATGCCAGTGACCTTGGTTCTCCTGCGGATCTCCTCATTTCAGATCTTATCGCACCGGGAAACTCGTAACAGCTCTCTCTATAGCTCGCTGAGTGACTCTGAATTTGTGGACGAATTTGTGAGACTGACTAATTTGTGAGAATAGTCGATACTTTAATTTATTTCTTAAACTGGACCTTTTCAAGTAAAGATTTTTATAATATAAACCTGTGAGGATGATATTGCCAATGTCGCAAATAAAATAACCATAAGCCTACGTTGTCGTATTAGTTTACAAATTGCGAAAAACCAAATTAAATTTGAATTTCGCGGGCAGGCCGGTCTCATGCCCCTTAAAGTGAGCCAGCTATTCTAGCACTAGGTGACGTATTGAAATGTTTCGTAAAAAATTTTTTAGCGTCAAGACTCCATAATAGGTTTCCACGGCCAACGGAAAAAATGGATCGAACCCCGGACCTCTCGACTAGGAGGCCGCGGCGTCTTAACCACTAAGCTATCACGACTTTTTCGAATAACGCGCTTCTCTACCTCTTGTGTTTCAACGTTGAAGGAAAACATCTCTAGGTATCTATGAAATCTGCCAATCTTCACTTGGCTAGAGTGGTAGAGTATAGCCAAACCTATTTCATTCTGATAGGAGACCCGTGCTCTGTAGTGAGCTAGTGATGAGTTGATGATGATGATGATGATGACTAAACACTTCTGTTAAGAGCTTAACCGTTTAGTGACTAACCGTTAAATGTGCAACTGGTCCGTAGTTTGATAAATTGTTCTTCACACAAAAAATGATCTATTAGCGGATCTTAAGTAAATTAATTACTTACAGCTAGGCTAGCTCCGAAGGACAGGGTGTGCGCGCTTACTTATTAGCTAAATAGCTAATCACTAGGTTAGACATATCATGTACCTACTATGACGCCCGCGACTTCCTTCGAGTACGGGTTTTTAAAATTTCCGTGGGAACTCTTTGATTTTCAGGGATAAAAAGCACCTTTTTTTAAATAAAATAAGCGAGCAAATGAGTAGGTGGTTCACCTGATGTTAAGTGATTGTACCGCCGCCCATAAACATTTGGAGTACCAGAGGTGCGCGAGTCCTACTCGCACTTGGCCGGTTTTTCATTTTTTCATCTAATTGCTAGGCTATCTTTTGGCTGGTGGCAGGCTCTGGCCGTGGCTAGTTACCACCCTACTTCTTCGACTGTATCATCACTTACCACCAGGTGCGATTGCAGTTAAGGCATAACTTGCATGTTGAAAAAAAAAAAAAAAGGCTATCACCTTAAAGGAAAAGGGTCACGTCCCTCAGCAATGTGAGAAATGATGAACACGCATTAGGATTGTACCTGGGCTGTACCATAATCCAAACAGGCGTGTTTCCGCACATGCACTACGTATCGCATTTTCCCCTATCTTGATGTAGTAGTAATTGCATCAACAAATAAACAAAACCGTTATTTTCGTAGTTCTGGAATCGCGTGCTCTACAGCCATCGAGTATTCAAGCTAAGCGCTTAATTGCGTGAAAGACTTAGCTATTAAGTAGATTCACTATAATTAGTCTCTTAATTCCCTGAGGAAAATTCTGCAGAAATTAGTCTCTGGACTGTTTAACGTCTGTTGAAAGTTGACTGTTTAAAGATCAAAAAGGTCCAATATCAAAGTGAAATTTTTTAAAATTTAAGATCCATAGATTGCTGCACATCTGAGTGGCCTATACCTATAAAACTTGCTCTTAGGTGATAGATAATGATCTATAAATTTAAGAGAAATCTACAATATCAGTGGAGTATTACAAAATATACAAACATACATATAATATTTTCTACAGCATTTGAGGCGGTTCCACTTTTCAAAAATTCAATACGGATGATGCCCGCAACGTCGTCCTCGTGGAAAAATCCAACGGGATCTCTTTGATTTTCCGGGATAAAAGTTAAGTTTTGCAGCACCAGAGAAACCGCCAATGCCTTGCCGGCCTTTTAGGAATTTGTAATACGTACAATACGCAGTAATATAAATCGATGCGAGTAACGACAAAACATTTATCAAAACCTATTTAAAAAACTCTATTGAGTTTCCGCTTTTCCAGAGTAGGGCTAGGTACTTTAATTACTTCGAATTGATCGAAATATTCAAGGGCAACTAAGTAAACAACTAAAAAACAGCATAGCATTGGTGCGGGCGGTCTCTTTAGTACTTACAAAGTGCAAAAATAATCACCTGGTGGCGGGTGGCGGTCATAAAAACGTAATATTGTATATGCAAAAGTGTGTTTGCTAGTTGGTTCTTCAATCACGCCACAATGAAGCAACGGATTCGAATACATTTTTGCATGCATATTGTCGATCCGGAGAATGACATAGACTTCTTTTGTCTTAGAAAATTTCTACGGGATTTTTAAAAACCATCCATGCAGTTATAGTCAGGTTTACCGCCTTTTTGTTTGCTTTACACTTTTTCGATCGATTATGTATACTTATAAGTAGTTATAATAATTAGTAACGTATAATAATAGAAATATTAAAATAAGTAAATAATATATTTAAAAATCCTCTGCCGGAAATCGAAACCGGGAACCCCCACTCATAAAATCACCGCTGCACTTGGTAGGTCGAAATCTAGAAATAAGTAATTCTGTAAGCATATTTTTAAAAGTCCTCTGCCCGAAATCTGGACCTCCCACTTTTAATATCACCGCTCACAGCCTGCACTTGGTATAGGTCATCAATGGGTACAAAAATTGTAAAAATCGCTCACCACGTCAACTTTTATTTCCATTTTTTCATTCACATTTTACAAGGTCTTTAAACCATATCACTTATAGTATCAGCAGCACTATTAAGACTTAGGTTAATGGGAAAACTGAAGCGCTGAATTAACGGGTTTTCTCGCAGAATTTTCCGAACGCGTCCGGCCGGTGCCTCCACCAAATACCTACTTGCCCACTTTACTACTCAATGCTCGGTAAAGAAAAACTTAGGGCGCCCGCATATTAGTTGTGCGACGTAAGTTATGTGATAAGTACTTAATCTTTTTTGACATTTACTAATTCAGTACAATTATCACCTAAGAGCAAGTTTTATAGTTATAGGCCACTCAGATGCGCTGCAAACTATATGGATCTTAAATTTAAAAAAAAAATTTACTTTGATATTGGACCTTTTAGGTCGTGTTTAACGTCTAGAGACTAATTTCTGCAGAATTTTCCCAATCACCAAGCATAATTAATTTAAGCATGATTTACTGACCTGAAATGCCTAATAATTAAGCATTTGCTGATTTGACTCATCAAAGTTCATGAATTCATGATGCATTTTTTAATGCAAAGCATCTACTAAATGTGAAATACCGATAGAAAATTACCTGTTGTACTAAGTGGATGTTTTGATATTGTATTTGAAGGTATTTTTAAAATTAAGTAAATTGGGGTCATGTTACTGGATAGAAACACTATCTCAATTCACACATGTCTATTAAAATCAAATTTTATTTACTTTTGAATATAAATATATGTACATTATACATGTAATATAGTTAGTATCTAATATCGAAAATTGAAAGATTTTTTTATTTAAAGGAGTCATGTGAATCTATCACTGATTCGGTACCTTTCCTACCGAGAAGAATCAGCAAGAAACTCGACGGTTGCTCGTTTCGAATATTAAATTATTTCCTCCTATATCTTCTCGCATATCTAATACTTATATTATTTGTTTTTAAGGATTTTCATTAAGAAAGCTCATTTATTTAGAAATCACGATGCCGTAAGTAGGTATAGTTAATTGACAAACTGGGATCTACTAAGCGTGCTTACATGAATGAAATAAATTGCGTGTGTGCCATAGACAGATCTCTAATATGCACGCGGCCTTAACTACACACAATAACAAGTTCGAGGGTTGTCCTTAGCACATAGAACTTGAGCCATGGCTCTACCAATACATTGGGGTGTTGTTTGGGCCACTTTTTTTTTACTCTAATGGCGGAATTCTTATGCTAACATTTCGGCGAAGTAACCGATTGCCGTGGGCCGTGGATTCAGGCTAGCGACCAAGTGTAAATAAACGATATCTGATTCCGTCATTCGGGCAATTTCCGTAGTTAACTCTCTCTGCCGGTCGTATTTCTCATTGCTTAGGATCGTGCCCCCTTTTTAGAGTTCCTACCTCAAAAGGAAAAACGGAACCCTTATAGGATCAGTTTTGTTGTTTGTCTGTCTGTCTGTCCGTCTGTCCGTCTGTCCGCCTGTCCGTCTGTCGTGTCTGTCGAGAAAACCTACAGGGTATTTCCCATTGAACTAGATCTAGAACTATGAAATTTGGCACGTAGGAAGGTCTTACAGCACAAGTAAAGAAAAAAACCGAAAACTGTGAATTTGTGGTTATATCACAAAAAAAAATTAAAATGTGTCCATGAACAAATATAAATTAGTAGGTATTTTTAATTTTCAAAGTGAGATAAACTATACCAAGTGGAGTATCATATGAAAAGGCTTTACCTGTACATTCTAAAACAGATTTTTATTTCTTTTTATGCATCATTTAGTTTATGATTTATCGTGCAAAATATCGGGAAAAATACCCAAGTACGGAACCCTCGGTGCGCGAGTCTGACTTGCACTTGGCTGGTTTTATAATTATCATAATGAAGCGGTGTGTCACGTCGATCTCGTTTTCGGGAGGTCGGGGTTCGACCCCGGGCACGCACTTCTAACTTTTCGGAGTTATACCTATGCGCTTGTACATAAGAAGGTATCACTTGCTTTAACGGCGAGGGAAAACATCGCGAGGAAAACTGCATGCCTGAGAGTTCTCCAAAATGTTGCGTGGCGGACTATGCAGCCTACGTCGAAGTCAGGATTTTTTTTCTGGATCCAATGTCAGGATAATACGACCGCTATTTTTTTTATTTGGTAACATTTTAGCTTTTTTTTTTGGTAGCATTTTTCGTATGTGGTAAGTGATAATGTTATCTAAGAAGGAAGTGTGTTTGCTAAGTTGGAAGAGTTGCTTGCTAATTTACCTACTCAAAACCCACACCAAAAATAGAAACTACTTACTTACCTTGTACAACGTAGTAGTGAAAACACCTTTCACAGAAATTGGAAAATAAAATTCATTGTCCTTACTGTTGTTAATGCGAAACAGAAAGCTATTTCATGGTTTATAGCTAATTAAGTGGTCGTACCCTTTTACTGTTAAGTTTGTAATTAAAGTGTTTTCTTGGTAATCAAGCAACATTTATAGACAGAAAAACTGCCCATTTTTAACCGACTTCAAAAAAGGAGTAGGTTTTCAATTCATCGGGATCTTTTTTTTTATGTATGTTCCCCGATTACTCAAAGATGCCTAAACCGATTTACTTTTTGTTTGAAAGGGTATATATAGTTTGCAGGTGGTTCCATATAAAGGTGAAGATCTTTTTTTTTTATTTTTATTTATTTATTCACACTAATTTTACCTGTCTTTAACATTTTGTATCTCGCCAAACTGAACTCGCCATATCTGATGAGATGGAGAACAGTTACTCTTCAATGGATAAGAGTAAATTGCTCGCGATCAATGTAATAGCTTAGTAAACAGTAGGTTTTTAACTAGGCATAGCAAATTTTAGTACAGTGGGCCACCAAAAATTGTGGAAGAAAAAATTTAAACGACTTCAATAAGCTTACTTTTTAACCCTGAAAATTGAACAGTTTATGCGGGATTTTTGAAAACCTAGTAGGTACATATCTATACAGGTAATGTCGCGGGTATCATCTAGTTTAAAAAATATATGGACATATTATTAAGATTTCCGTTTTTAAATAAACATAGGTAAGTTACTACCTGATGCTTATCCTATTACGCAGTTAATTCTTATTTTGTACACATAAAATCAAACAAAACATTACCCAAATATATGTATTTCACCTGACAAGTTTAAAAAACTTAATACTTGGATGAGAGGATGAGAGTAGGTAAGCCTATACTTACAATCAGAGAGACAAAAAAGCGTCCCGACAAAACAACAAAAACAATCACGTACAATGTCGTAGATCTCAACATCGAACAAAAGCTTTTCACTTACCCTTTTCCGAAAATTGAGCTTATCGAAAATCATCTTTGATATATACCTAATTATTTATTTATTTATTTTATGTTATTCTTCCGTCCTAGCATCGTATTCCCTCAATATTATATTCTTTTTAGTTCAGTCTAATCAGTAATATCAATAGGGTTATTTTAATCAATATCACTTCACTTAGTTTCAACTTTCAACCCCAATCCATAAAAGATTTAACTTGAACAAATCAAAAATCTTGCTCTGAAAGCTCTTCTGATTTCAGTTTTCAGGGGCTACTTCATTTCGCCGTATAATAAATTATTAGCTGCGAGGCTTGGTGTAAATATTTACCGTGATAACCCTATGCAATTGAATAGTTCAGCGATTAAAGCGCTGAGTGAGTACGAAGTATCTATAGAGAAATGGATAGAATTTCTCGTTTCCACAAAGGCGCTTGAAATGCGCTTAGAGAAAATACGGAAAATTGCGCTGTGCTGAAGTGTTTGAATAAAGCGCACCTGCGCGCGCATTTTCATTTCAGTCCACGTTTCGTTTTACGGTCACAGTTTTTAGCATAGAAGTACATAGAATTAGTTCAATCAAAAGTGAAAACACTATTGCCAACAAGAAGAAAAGTACGTACGCACCAACATCATTGTTAAAGGTAAATGCTGCATACAACTTCTTTATGTATTAAAAGATACTATAAAATCAATAATTTTGCAATGACTTTTGCCTAAAAAGAAACGTAATTCAGTTGTAACTTGTAATTTTCATAACAAAACAAAACAAACAGCAAATATTGCTGACGTGTTGCTGACTTGCTGACGGTAGATTGAGGAATTAATTAGGGAACTAGTTAATACCACTTATGATATAGCACAAAATAATGGTACGCAATAGAATAACACTGCTTCTTTAAACTGAATTCAACTGCAAAAACCCGCACGTAGAAACTAGAAATATACTTGTCAGCTGTACTTTTGTGTGACATTTTGAAAATGGAATGTTCTTGTTTTTTACCCGACTACGGCAAAGCCGAAAGGAAGGGTTATGATTTTATTGTTTTTCTGGTCGGTGTTTTAGTGATGCGAATTTTAATGAACGACGAACAAAAGTGAGTTTAATTCTATATACACGTATATTATTATTAGATGGTATATATTTGAGATTGTTATTGATAAAGTGTTCTTTTTACAAAAATACAGAATAAAGAGTAGGTACTTACTGAATTCTAGAAGTATTTTGCCAATCTTTATTTTTCATCTGTTGGTGAAATATGGAACTACATAAACGTCCATGTACATAACAAAAAAAGATAAACTTTCCTGCTATTTTAAGTACCTATCCTACCTATATTGTCACACTAATATTATAAAGACGAAAGTTTGTATGTGAGTGTGTGTGTGTGTGTGTGTGTATGTTTGTTACTCCTTCACGCAAAAACTACTGAACGGATTTGGCTGAAATTTAGAATGGAGATAGATAATATCCTGGATTAGCACATAGGCTACTTTTTATCCCGGAAAATCAAAGAGTTCCCACGGGATTTCAGAAAACCTAAATCCACGCGGGCGAAGTCGCGGGCATCGGCTAGTTTCAAATAAAAATTACGTGGTCTAGTCCACGCTCCACGGCCTCCACGGCTCAAAAAATATAATCACTTTATGGTTATGGGAATAACTTCTGTTCTTAATTTAATTTATTTTGTTTTACTTACTTATAAGAACATAATATAAACAAAAAACTTTATAACTGGGGTATAAGTAATTAAGTCAGCTAAGTGAGTATCTAGGTAGTAAAAGTTTTACTGATAAAATAAACTTAATATAATTAATTCAGCTCCTCATTACGCTGCTCTCAAACTATATAAATTTTTCAAACACGTTCAAATTATTCTCTGAATCTGAGCGATTTTCGTAGAAGATTTCCATAACTTATATTGTTTATTGCAGAAGTATACAGCCTGGAAAACAAAATATTGAAAAAAAACAGTAGTCAAAGTCATAGAGAGATCTCAAAATAGATGACCACGAAGAACAGAGCAGTTCTGTAAAAACTGAAAAAAGCACAAATGAAAGCTCCATACAAAATGGAAACAGTTCAGGTAAAGTCTCTTGATTAATTGAATAAATTATTGTGAGTAGGTATGATTTTATGAATTTAGGCGTATAGATTAAATTAATAGAGCCCTTGCACACTAGTCTGTCTGTATGTGTGTGTTCACTTGTGTATTATAATCTGGTCATCATCAAAAATTGTGTCAAGTGGGTGTGTTGGTCATAATAATTATTGCCAATTTTGTAAATGTGCAAGACATTTGCGTAAGTAAGTTTTTCTATTTTTAACCACCTTAGTACTTAGAAACTCTTATCCCTTGTCTACCATGTGTTAATGATATCTTTAAATATCAAGAGATTAATTTCACTTTGCAGATCATGAAGGGAGCTTCTAAATATAAAGAAACAGAAAATAGACAAAGTTCAAAAGGCTTTCTAAACAATATCCTCCGAAATAACCAGGCTCGCCAATGTTGTGGGTCATTTTATGAAAGACTTTACTGGGTATGTACCTAGTTAATCAAAACATCACTAGCGAATTAGGAAAACCTGTAATGCTAGATGTAAAGATTGAAAAAATAAATAAATAAAATAATTTTATTTTTATGATTATTAATAATTATAGTTAATTGTATTATATTGTGTATTGGTATTTACATATATTGATTTGATTTACCTCTACGAAATCCAAGTGGCACTAAGTCCAATTTTATAATTAAATGTAAGTTCTTATCGCCTATATAGTACGAGTACCTACTGTGTTTTGTTTATTTAAAAATACTTTAATGATACTAAAAAAAAGGTTATCATAAGTTGCGAAATATGCACGTATTTCATTCATAATGCCTATCCATGACTACACACGCTGTGCACGGACACAGCGTGTGTCCATCGCATCGATCTATTCAGCAGTGTGTGGCCTGCAGTGGATACGTGTCCGTGCGTTGCACTGGACGGTCGCCATTAAATATTAAAGTTATGTTATGCATTTTACTGAAATCTATACCAGTTACATAATCTACAAGATTTACTGAAAGATTCAGAGCAAATCGGCTGTGACCAATGAGCAGACAGGTAATCATATTAAGGATTTCGTTTTTTCTTTCGAATGCACAAAACCCTAAATATGTGAATTTTATTATATTAGTTGGCGAAACGGACGGATCGACATGTTCATTTTTATTTTATAGGAACCACCAACAGAATTAGGCACACGTATGATGAATTAGGTACTAAGTATATTAAAGACAGGTACAGCATAATATGATATTTATAGATAGATTTTCTACATATATTATACAAAAATAATTTTAAGGGGTTCCGTATTTTAAATACATTTCAAAAATTATTTAGAGATTACCTTGAAGTGTAGATAAAAACACTATCATGAAAATTATAAAAATAAGCACAGGTCTACTCCGTTACTCTACAAAGTTATTAGAGGTAGGTACTTATTGAACCCCCGGTATCGAACCCACGTACCTCCCGAAGAGGCTCTTAATCACTAAGCTAGCTTGTTTACTATACTTATTTTATTTTGGTCATTTATTATGTTTTAAAATTAAATTTGTAATCAAGCAATCTGGCATTGAAACGAATCGAATAAAAATGTTAACAAGTGTATCACATAATATATATTAAACGTGTAGAGTTCATATAGTTCAACTTGATAGGCTAAGTACATCACAGTTGGATCAAGTGTATTAACGCGTAATATGATATTTGAATGAGAATAGATTGCATATTTCATTGTTGCGTGTACGACAAATTGTGTTTTGCGTAGTTTATCTGTACACTGTTTATTAATGTGTTAATTAAAACGTTGAAGATGATTAAAACTGTGATATTGTTTTTAGTTTTACTGGTCAATTGGTAAGTCTCACATTTTAACTAAATTTTATTAACTAACTGGTTACTGAATATCTCTGTATGTGCTTAACATATTTGGTAAAGTGGCCTTAATAATGAAACTGCATTCTCTGATTCTTCTGACTTCGAAGTTTTGCGCTGGTTTTTACAAAACATACATAATAAGTGCCAAAAATATTTCCAACGTACCTTTGGCTATAGAATTAACTGCAAACATCAATATCAATAAAACGAACTTTACTTTGAGTTTCAAAAGTTCTAGTTCGAGACTACTAAGTAAAATATATTTCCAATCAAAATTAAAAAGGCCAATCCACGTCAATCCTACAATCTGGCTAAGGGTAAGCCCGCACTGCGAAATTTTACCGCGCGATTTTATATACTTACCTACTTAAGTAAATTAATTACCTACGGTGCGTGCGGCTTGATAAAATTTTTGTCACAGCAGTGAAAATCTCGCGGAGAAATTTCTCAGTGCGTAGGTACTTATTCTAACTCTATATAAAATAATTTACACCCCTATTCGACAATTTGAAACTAAATTCTAAACGTATGAGCTATGAATTAATTTAAAGCAATTATTATTAATCTATGAAGTTAGTTAATTGCACTATATAACGTAGCGATTATATTCTCTTTCATTACAGTCAAGGAAAGGTAATTTTATCTAAAGATGACGATATCTCAAATGATATAATAGATATGGAAAATATAACGAATTCCAAAAAACCTGAAGACAATAATATTCATAAAGATCTTACTGTAATAGATATATCAAATGATATAATACCTAAAGACACAACTAAACCAGAGATCCATATAGAACTACCAGTGTATAATATTACCTCATCTGAAAAGGTCAAGAATGATGGTCAAGATATTCGTATAAACGGGTCTATACCAAATCAAAATATTAGTGAAACCACCACTATTAGAAATATATCAAAAAATTGTGATCATACAAATTCAAATGATGAAGATGACGACTATAATAATATAATAATCGATCCAGAACAAAGTATACATTGTGATACCATCGAAAGAGTGGATAACGGCACTGCTTTAATACTTACCCCTTTTATCGAAAGCGGGCGACTCAAAGAAGCTCGGAACGCTTGCAAGGTCAACCCAGAAGTGTTTCTAGGATACGAAAGTTATTCGGGCTTTCTGACAGTTAATAAAACTTATAATTCCAACACATTCTTCTGGTATTTTCCTGTTCAGAACAAAAATGTGAATGAGACACCTTGGATTATTTGGTTGCAAGGAGGTCCTGGTGTGTCCAGCTTGATTGGACTGTTCGATGAAATAGGGCCGTTTAAATTTAATACCTTTGGAAATTTAAAAGGTAAGTTTGAGCAAATTCTTTTGCAATAAAATAATATGTGCGTCTATTTAAGAGGGCTCTCTCCGTCACTCGTTTCATACAATCGTAGTTCCAATTTCATTTGAATATTAAGCAACCAAAGTCCATGAAATTTTGCAGATATATTCTAGAAACTAATATCTATGTCTGTGGTTTTCCAGATTTCTGTTAAAATATTCGGTTTCAAAGTTACGTGGTCTTAAAAATTTTCATACAAATCTTTGAGCCCCTGTAATTTTAAAACTACATATTTTTAGAAAAATCTAAAACACCACAGACACAGATAGATAGATAGATAGAAACTCTTTATTGCACACAAAAACACATATAAGGATAACAACACAGTAAGAAGAAAACACACATATTAGTTTCTAGAATATGTCTGCAAAATTTCACGGACTTTGGTTGCTTAATATTCAAATGAAATTGGAACTACGATTGTATGAAACGAGTGACGGAGAGAGCCCTGTTAAATAAACATTCCTAAGAGCCGGCAATGTATTGACAATTCAACTGCTGCTAAAGATGTTTATGGGAGGCACGAGGCAGTTATAATTTAATAGTATAGGAAACCCACCTGATCATAATGTACGTTAGTTATATTTTTAAAAATTCAGGCGTTCGGGGGAAGCCCGACCGAAGCGAAGTGACGATGACGGTGACGGTTACGATGACGATTATTAGGATTCCGTTCCTACGGAAAAAAGAACCCTTATAGGATCACTTTTTCATCTGTCTATCGTGCCTGCCAAGACCCGTCAAGGGAATCAAAACCTATAGAGTACTTTCCGTTCACCCAGAATCATGTCTGGCTGGTACTTAGCTGCAATGTCTTATTTATTTTATTTAGATCTAAGCTTTTATATATGACTTTTATAAATCTGTAATAATATGGGTACATTTTGCCTGAAATAAAGAACATTATTATTATTATTATACTGTGATCTTCTATGATGGTACTCCCACTTCATCTGTTTTTCCTCATTTTGTTCCCCGGAATTCAAGGAGAGGAGGCCGGAAGGAATTTTAGCTTGAAAACTATCAAGTTCCTGTATCAAAATACTATTATCTTGTTTCTTTCTAAATAAATTCTGTTTTCGTAGAGAATCCTTACACGTGGTTGAAGAACCATTCGCTCGTCTTCATCGACAATCCTGTTGGAACTGGTTACAGTTTTACTGAGCATCACGATGGATTTGTAAAGGACATGGCCACGGTAACTATGATCTCACGCGTAGTAGATCGTTTTGTAAATTTATGCTTACAATCCATTTCCTTTGTGTCAAAATATGGATTTCTAGAGACCACAATTCATGATCTCTGAATCAACAAGAGCAAGTTCGTTTTTGGATGCTGAATAATGTGAATCAATTAATTTTTATTACGTAAAGTTGCGATAAATTAGGTGATTAGTGATTTTTAGTTGTTTTTTTTTTTAACTTCTGCCAGAATTTAGTTTCTGAGCTATTTAAGAACAGAGTATTACTTTGTAACTACAATTTTAAAATTATTAAAAAAAAATTACAAAACAAAAATGTCACTGTAACGAATCAGGGTGCCCAGAACGCTGGCTGCATTACGTCGCTGAATCAAGTGATTACATACTCTTTGGCTGAATGGCCAGACTAATTTTAATTAAAAACAGACAGAACAGAGTATTTCTTTAGTTCTGAAAGGTTTAAATACTTAAATGAAGATGTTTCACCTTGTTTCCAGTACGGCATGCACTTATACGAAGCAGTATCCCAGTTTCTGCAAATATTTCCGGAACTCAGGAAGGCGCCGTTATTCGTCGCAGGGGAATCTTACGCGGGAAAATATGTGCCAGCCCTCGCCATGGAGATTCACAAACATAAGGATTTACCGGAATCTGATATCAACTTAGAGGTACTTATTATGAGATTTTACATCTCACCAACTTTGATAGAATTTGAGGATGAAAACAAAACAAAGTCAATTTTGGACCTAAAAACAAAATTAAATAACACTCGAGTTCAACGATAAATTCAGCCACCGAGCTTATTTGACATTGGTTGTTTCAACATTGCTACTTCACTGATTGATATGAAAATGATTTTTAGTAGAAAACCTTCAATGGATTCAAAATAAATGTCTAATGAGCTTAGTGGCTATCATTCATCGTTAGAGCCTCAATAGCTCAACCGGTAAAGGAGTGGACTGAAAACCGAAAGGTCGATGGTTCAAATACCGCCCGTTGCACTTGCACTATTGTCGTACCTACTCCTAGCACAAGCCTGACGCTTAGTTGGAGAGGAAAGGGGAATATTAGTCATTTAACATGGCTAATATTCTTTTTTTTAAAAAAACTGAGTTAACGAATCACGCGGAGGTCAGGCTAATATTTTTATTTATTTCAGGGTGTAATAATAGGCAATGCTTTTGTGGACCCGAGTGAGATAGCTAATGTGACACATCCCTTTTTGTACTTCGGTCTTCTCAATAGAGAGCAAATAGAAATAGTGAATCCGTTGCTGACGTCCTTCCAACAGGACATAGCCAACAAAAATAGTGTCGGAGCGAAAAACGTGAGTTATTTCTAAATAGTGAATAGTTCTAAACGAATAGTGGTTATTCTAAGTCTAAATGAAATGTTAAAAGCGCCCATCAATCTGAGTGCACTCAAAAAATTTACACGGGGTCATAGGTAAGCAAAAACGACCTTTTGCAAATATCTCGGTATCGGTTCAAAATTCAAAATTCCTCTTGTTCACTCCATATTTAGGATCTTTCTGCGTTAGGGCACTTTTCCACTAACTTCGGGTTTTAAAAATTTGTTACTAGGTTATTATGACCATAAAATTGCTTTACCGTTTTTGACAACTTCCAGCAAATCAAAAGTTTCACTAAGGCTCAGACTTTTATAAAATGTTAGGTCTTGTGAGCGAAAATATTCAATAGTGTTAAAGCAGAGTGTAATTTTATGGTATATGTAAGCTTTTGCTAGGGGCTTCGTCTGTGTTGGTGTTGGCTGGCGGGCGTGCTCTGCTTTTTTGGAGTGTTTTTTTTTGTTAAAACTGACTGGAAAGCGCTCTAAGGGGGTGCCGTGCGTGTGTCGGCGAGCGCCGGCACAGACGGGGTCCATACTTGTATAGTTTAACTAACTTGTTACAAATAACTATAAACTTGACATTGGCTAATCTTTGTAAAGCCAGACGAGAGAGAAAACAAAAAGCTTTTGCTACTCCTCAATTGGAATTCTTTCTTGATAACAATCCTTGATACATTTTTCAGAAATGGACCAGCCTAATCTCCATTTTGTTGTTCCTGACACATCAAAAGCAAGCCTACAATTTCTTGAAGGACGAGATGACTTACGGTCGCTTCGCCAGCCACCTCAAGAGTACGGAAATAAAGCGCGCTTTGCACGTCGGCGATATCGAGTACTCGTTCATCAACATAACAGTTAACTATGTTATGGCGAAGGATTTCCTCAGCAGCTCCACGTCACTGTTTGAAGAACTTCTTGAAAATAACTATCGAGTTCTAGCTTATTGGTGAGATTTTTTGCGCTACTTTTTATGTTATGACTAGCTGATGCCAGCGACTTCGTTCGCGTGGATATAGGTTTTTAAAAATCCCGTAAGAACTCCTTAACTTTCCGGGATAAAAAGTAGCCTATATGTTAATCCAGGGTATAATCCATCTTCAATCTAAATTTCAACCAAATCCGTCCGGTAGTTTTTGCGTGAAAGAGTAACAAACATACACACAATACACACAAACTTTCGCCTTTATAATATTATAGTGTAAAGTGTGATGCGAAGTGTTATTGGCTTATATGACGCTATTCTTGACCTATTTTAGCCAATAGTGGCAGAGTATTAGTGTCAGAAGAATTATCACATTGACTACGTCATAGTTCAGTAGGAGGGTAATGTTCTACTGTGGTGGCCATACTCCCACCCAACCACCAACCTCGCCCCGTTCGGTATACATTTGGTCTTGGTATGTTCACGAGGTGCCTTCTCAACCTGTTTCTATCTTCATCCCTAGCCTTAATAATTATGTATGTTGTAGTGGTCAGCTGGACCAGATGCTGCCGTGCGTGTTCACGTCAGAGCACTACCGCACGTGGCAGTGGAATGGAACCTCGGAGTTTCTGGAAGCTGCCAGATATCCTTATATCTTCAATGCCAGACTTGCTGGGTATGTTTGCTAATATTTTATATAATAGGAAAATTTGTGTGTAACAATTAGGGTGCGTTTCCATTGAAACGGAGCGAATACATGTGTTTTCGACCAATCAGATAATTTTATTGACATCTAACAATAATCTAATTTGTCTATTGAACACGTCTCCGATCCACTCCGCTTCAATGGAAACGCACCTTTCGTATCGTCCAGTCCTTTGGCCCGTGTGAATGTAACAGGCATTTATTTATTGTAGGTATCACAAAACAGGGGGTCGTTTGACGGAGGTGGTGATCCGCGGCGCGGGGCACATGGTGCCGGTGGACGAGCCCGCGCCCATACAGAACCTGGTGGCGCGCTGGACGCACAGCAAGCCGCTCAGCAGGCGCTTCGGCCTGCTGGAGGGCTCCTATGTGCAGGAGTTCGTTAGGAACCACTCCGCTGTGCACTTGCAATGACGTCTCGTGGAACATCCCAGAACAAGCGAAGCTTACAACCAATCGCATTATTGAAAGAAGACGCGATAAAATTTTCGCGTCATCTAAATATTTAAAAAGGAAAGTCCCGACTCACTGACTGGCTCATCAAACCCTGGCCCAAAATCCTTTAATTTAAAACCTGAAATTTTGCAAAGTTCTCTGTATAATGTAGACAAGGAATAAGACCAGATTTTTTAAATTTCCATGGAATAAGGACTATGGAGGATTTATATTTTTGCCGAACGAAGCCGCAGGCGAGCGCTTGCCTATCAGTAATCTGATTGATCATGTAAATACATCTACGCTCTGCTCCATTTAAGTGGGCAGGCATCTTAAAGATGTGTTTCCACAAACGTAGTACGCGCGCTCTTGAGTGCTTGAACAGAGACATAAGCTGAGTGCTTGAACAGGACGTCAGGAGAATATTGTTATTCCGCCGCAAGCCCACACATTGTATAATATCGAACCTCATAATCCGATCTACTAAATTCGAAACGTGGAAAAACGCAAAGGAGTTCCAGGTTCTCGGAGATAGTAGATTATTTCATTTTTATAATAGATTATTTCATTTTTATAAAGAAACATCTCAGTTGAAATAAAATATGTTAAGTTTGATTTATCATAAAATCTTAGATAAGTACGTATCTGTGATGGTTTTATTAACAATTCTTTAACGAAAAGTTTCCCTAAATTTCCTTTCACTCTGATTGCGCTTTAGGTACAGGATGCCACAGTGAAAGTAAAAAAAAATTAAATACTTACCTAGGTACTTTACATGCGAAAGACATTCGAACGCATGAGACGTACCGAATGAGGTCAGTCACATTTTAAATTGGCCATTAGGCTGCCTGTCCACTGAAGCGGAATGGAGCGGAGACGTGTACCTACAGCAGACGGATCCGATTATTATTATTAATAAATGACTTAGGTAATAATGGCATCTCTCAATAAACTGATTTGTCAATGCACACAATACTTCGCTTCTCTCTGTTCCAGTGGGTAGGCGGACTTACTCATGCTAAATGTTGTCCTTCAGCGTTGATTTCCCAGGATAAAAATTAGACTATTTCTGTCTCGGGGTCCAAGCTACTTCTGTATTAAACGTCAAAATCGGTTAAGTAGATAAGGTAACAGACAGACTTATCGCATAATAATAGTATGGAGTAGAAAATCTGTCTGTCTGTCTGTTTGTTACCTATGCATTCGCGCATCAACTTTAAAAC
The DNA here is from genome assembly GCF_905333055.1 of Maniola jurtina. Classification (NCBI taxonomy): domain Eukaryota; kingdom Metazoa; phylum Arthropoda; class Insecta; order Lepidoptera; family Nymphalidae; genus Maniola; species Maniola jurtina. Next base: position 3,961,487 of record NC_060029.1, read on the forward strand.
TTTGTCTAGTGCGTGCAAAACAAGTAGGTATCTAGTCCAATCTAAAGTTGTCGTATTGCAACGCTGGATAAAAGAATATAGTCTCCAATGAAAATAAATTATAAAATTCGAATAAATAAGATTGTTTATATTCATCTTATAACAGGGAGATAAGAATGATAGCACCGACCAGAAAAAAATGATAGGTTATAAGTTCTATTTTTTAACAAGTCTGTGAAATGATAAATGTAGTGTTGTCAGCTTTCTTGTTTTACTACTAACTTAGTAGTTATATTTCCATGTAAAGTGTACCTTTTTACTGTTTTATTTAACTTGAGTAAATGACTATATACCTTAATAAATTGAAATAAAAATGTGATTTTTTACAGGTTTGGTTTTTTTGTTTACAGGATATGGTGGCAAAATTTGAGCAAAGGTGTAGGATTTAATATTGGAACATATTTCAACAGTAATATTATTGTTGAAATTTAATAGTTCTTACTTAATAGTAATTTGATTCCTTACCATAATTCTTGACTTAAATATAACTTAGTTAGCTTAAAATGTAAGTCTCCTTAAACTAGTTTATTTTTCTAATCTTTTTCATTCTAACTATCTTATTTCAAAGATACCTATTTTACTTATTAAAGATCTCAAGAAGTGACTTGAATCTTAAACAGGCCAAACTTTAACAAAATTGAATTATTTAGTGAAAGTGGTAGAAATTTTTGTGTTTTTAGAGTAGCAACTCATTGATCTACTCTACTCACAGGTCACCATACCATAGACTATACGACTCTCACTTTGCAAAGCATTTTAGGAAATTCTTTTTTTTTGGTCGGTGATTTAAAAAAATCCACATACGGTGTTCATAAAACATATTATGTACAATACCTAATTTTTTATAATAATATCCACAGCCTTGTGATTTGTGAATGAACGTGATTTAAAACCGGATGTCTGCACTCAGATGTAAATGTTGCTGTAAACATAAACAACGGGGATACTGTTATACAATGTATTATATTAGAGGAACGACACTATTTGCGTAAGTTATCCAATATAATTGAATATAATTTACCTATTTGTTATGTAGATTTAGTGAAAGTTTAAGTTTTTTATTTTATGTTTTATTCAAGACTAATTGGATTAAGTATATACCTACTTAGATAGACTACCTTCTAACTAGGTATCAGTAGTAAATAACAGAAGTTGCATCATAAATTGGAAACAAAAATGCATTAATTAATTATTATTATTATTATGGTAATTATTGGTAAGTAATACGTAATGAGAGTAGAGTGAAACTGGCGGCAAATTTAAAAAACTTAGTTCGTTTTTCCCATAATGACTAGGAATAAATAAATGTACCTATAAAAAAAATATTGATGAACACATTTAACAGAAAGGGGTCTTATATTTTTATTATTGGGTCCTAAAGACCGACCTTACCAAAGGAAATCTTTTATTCGCGGAATATCATATTACATTTTTATTTCATCAGAGAAGGAGGGTGTACTGTTCTTGCGAATAGCAATCGAATTATTCGATTGTTGTTATTATTTCATAACAATCGAACATCAATTTTATTGAACAATCGAAAAGCTGTTTTCGATGTCGGTTTTTATTCGATTGTTTTTGTTAAATCAAATAATTTTATAAGTTGTCACAGTTGATTATTCGATTTATTCAATTGTTTTTTTTTTGCAATAATCGCCCATCGCTAGCGTGTATCAGTCCGATATACGACAAACGATGACATTATATTACTAGATCCGTGTTCTATTTGTAAATCTTACTAACGTTATATTATTTTCTCCCATGTTTCTATTGCAGAATCACACTTCTTACGATAGCGACATCACTAGCCGCCACACCCGCTCTAATCCTCACACCTCTAATAAAGGAAAACAAATGGGAACAAGCGAGAGAAGCTTCCACAGTCAACTCCAAAGACTTCCTTAATATCACAAGCTACTCCGGCTTCTTAACCGTTGATGAGAGATACAACTCTAATTTATTCTTCTGGTACTTCCCCGCGACTGAAAAGCGGGTCTGGGAAGTTCCTGAGTCTAAAGAGAAGCAGGGACAGACTCCATGGATCATTTGGCTCCAAGGTGGGCCGGGAGCTACCAGCTTGGCAGGACTTTTTGATGAAATGGGCCCGTTTGAATATGATACGAGTAGCAAAACGTTAAAAAGTGAGTTATTTATCATTCATCAATCTACTTGTACGGCAAGTACCTACCACTGGAGTGATGAGCTCATTTGACATTTATTTTTAATCCATTGAAAGGTTGCTATGAAAAATTATTTTAATAACACTTAGTGAAAATGCAATGGTAGAACCAATCAATGTCAAATAAGCTGATGGTTAACATCAAGCTCATTTGTTTAAGTGTTGATCACTAAGTTATCAGGCAGGGCTCACTCAGTCACGTGACCCCAAAAATATACCTACGGCAGCGCGCCTCTACTATGGCTCCGAGTAAATAAGAGTAAGAGAGAGGGAGATAGTAAGAGATAAGTCTTTATGCGATAGAAAAAGATGTGTTTGTCAATTTTTAGGCTAAAGTTCTGTGCGAACTGAATTGCACTTTATTACGTCGTAATAAGAGTCGTTATTTATTTAAACTTCTTTGCAGATATATCCTTAAGAACTCGTTGATTTTTTCAAGTAATTTTTAAAAACCTAAATCCACTATGAAAAAACCTTAATCTAAGTCAGGGGCATCATCTACCGAGTCTTTATTTTATATGTATACTAGATTTTTGATTTCAGAACGTAAATTTTCATGGTGTGCCGAATACTCCATGGTGTTTATCGACAACCCCGTAGGAGCCGGGTTCAGTTTTACGGACAGTGAAGAAGGCTTTGCCCAAAATATGGAAATGGTAAGTATATACCTAACACTTATCTAACTTACTAATATTATAAAGAGTTAAAGTTTGTAAGTTTGTTTGTAGGAAGTAGTCTCCAGAACTACTGAACCCAAAGGCTATTTTGACCTTTAAACTATTGTGATTTCCATTATATACTCACATACTCGACGCGACGTTAGCTCGACTAGTTTCGAACCCATCCAGGGTCCTTTTTCATAGACACTCAGCTCGCTGCACGTCCCTGGCGGCGCATCCCCGCGGTTAAAAACTGGCCAAGTGCGAGTCAGACTCGCACACTGAGGGTTCCGTACTCGGGTATTTTTTCCAACGTTTTGCACGATAAAATATTTTGAATTTGAATTTGAATTTGAATAAATCAAAAACTGTTATACATAAAAATCTGTTTTAGAATGTACAGGTAAAGCCTTTTCACATGATACCCCACTTGGTATAGTTATCTTACTTTGAAAATTGAAATACATTTTAATTTTTTTTAATGATGTAACCACAAATATAATATTTCAGCGTTTATTAAGACGATCGCAGTCGGGTTTTAGTTTTCAACTTTATCTTGTTCTAGTATGCAGACAGCCTATACAACGCTGTGAAACAGCTCGTTCAAGTATACCCAGAACTCAATAAAGCGCAGTTGTATCTCGCTGGAGAATCGTATGCCGGCCTGTACGTGCCTGCTTTGGCGATGAAGATTTTGGACGGAAGGGATGAAACCAAAAACTCAATCAATTTAAAGGTAACTAAGTTTAAAGGTGTAGGCACACTTATCCGAGCCGAACGCGTCGAACGACTGGAACGAAGCGAATTTTAGAATTCTGTGTATGTAATCTCATGAAACCTCGCACACTTCCCCGCGTTGTACCGTCCGAATCGGAAGTATTTCTGCCACTTCAGCTCCCCAACCCATAGAGTTATATGTCGGTTACTTTAGTTCTACAACAGATCTCCTCACTTCCGATTTGACCACAGTAAAGCAAACTCCAAACTTAGCTCCCTCCATCTAACTGACTGAACTTTCTTATATGAAATTCATAGTCGCTATGACGTTATTGATTAAAAAACCGGTCACATAGGATTCTGTGCCATTGTACAAGAAAAAGACTTTTTGAAATTTTTATTATTTGTTATTATAGCGGCATTAGACATACACATTGTGTGAAAATGTCAACGCTCTACCTATTTTAGTTCACTAGATTCACCCTGCCGACAGGCGGACGGACAGTGGAGGCTTAGTAATAGGGGCCGGTTGGCAATTTTCGAGTATGAAACCTTAAAAATGGCCCTTACCGAAATTCTGCAATGTTCCAGGGTCTCATCCTGGGTAACCCCGTGCTAGACCGCAGCAACATAGTGGACTACACGAGGGTGTTCTACAACTGGGGGCTGGTAGACGCGCAGGGCGCCAGCGCGGCCAAGCCTCTGCAGGATCAGTACCAACAAGCGATTCACAAAGGGGATGCTAAGGCTGCGTATGATGTAGGTATAGTCAACCATAAAATTGGTATAGGTACAGTCAAAGGCCGTAAGTCGTTAAGCACCTTAATGATCATATTCGCGTGGCACGGTTATGCACATGTATTGTGTTAGGTGTGTGTGGAGTTTTTATAGAAAAAGGTCATAAGTGCGACAGGTTTTTGATGCAATAGTTTCGCGGAATAGTCTGAGGCCGACCGTACTTACCATTTGACAACGTCATCACCATTTTTTTTTTTTGGATGGTGATGATGCAGTCTAAGATGATCGCGAGCTAACTTGGAAGAGGTGTAGCGGTTTTTTACTCCACCCAATACTCTTTATCGGTTTCTACACGTCATCTTGCCGGAACGCTTAATCGCTTGGCTGCCGGCTTTCGCCTGTAGGGTGGGTACGGCCGTAGCAACCCACCAAACCAGACCAGAGACAATTTAGAAATCATAAATTCCTAAATTGCTCCTACCGGGCATCGAACCCAGGACCTCCCATATATAAGACCACAGGGTTGATAACTTCATAAGTCATTAACCCATTACCAGCTCGCTACTGAGTACAGCTCTCCTCTACGATGAGAAGGGTTTAGTCATTACAGTCCATCACGCTGGCCAAGTGCATATTGGTAGACTTCACATACCTTTGAAAACATTTAGAGAATTCTCAAGCATGAAGGTTTTCTAAGTAATATTTAAATTGCCTAAAACGCACATAACTCCACATAACAGAAAGCAGTTCTACGGAGAAGAGCTGGCAAGAAATACACGCTCAGTTTTTTTTTAGTTACGCGAAGAACTATTGGACAAACTTCAAGATATAGCCTACAAGGGACAACTGTACAACGTTTTACAAGACACGGGAGGGTTGCAGGACTTCGTTCCCTTCATCACACGGCCTGATGTGAGGGAGTCTCTGCATGTTGGTGACTTAACGTTCACATTTTCCAACGGCACCGTTCACCAGAAACTGTTACCGGACTTCTTGTCCACCGTATCTTCGAAGATTGAAATTCTGCTTGAGAATTACAAAATTTTGATATACTGGTAAGTAGTAAGGTCGATTGCGGAAAAATTTCACCAATCATTATTACAAACTCAATTGTTGTGATTAGCTAAATTAATGGTATTCTTGTTGCAACAATGCATTGTAACCAATAGAGAGCGAGCGCCAACCAATCAGAGGTGATTGCGATCGTGACGTAGCTGTCATTTTACCGTAATCGAGCAACTGTCTGCACTTTGATTGTCATGAAAATTTCACGTAAATTTTTGGCTTAGCTCGACTTCAGCCGGTCAAAAAGAGGAGTTTCTCAATTCGCCGTGTTAGCTGTTTTTTCTGTTATGTACATTAATTTCTTTCTCTCTCTCATCCAATATATTTATTTTTAACTATATTGATCGGTTTCAACATCTCTTGCAGTGGTCAGCTAGACTTGACATCGCCGTGCGTGCTCAACGCTGAAGCTCGTCGCAAGAACTGGCGCTGGAGTGGAAGAGACAAATTCCTCGCCGCGCCGCGCGTTCCGTTGTGGTTCAACAATACTTTTGCTGGGTAATTCCAATTATTCCTTTTTTAGGGTTCCGTACCTCAAAAGGAAAAACGGAACCCTTATAGGATCACTTTGTTGTCTGTCTGGCCGTCTGTCTGTCTGTCTGTCTGTCCGTCCGTCGTGTCTGTCAAGAAACCTATAGAGTACTTCCCGTTGACCTAGAATCATGAAATTTGGTAGGTAGGTAGGTCTTATAGCACAAGTACAGGAATAAATCTGAAAACCGCGAATTTGTGGTTACATCATTAAAAAAAAATTAAAATGTATTCGCGACAAAAATTTATTTATTCAGTTTCCATGTACCACAAAATTCTGCAGATAATATAGCGCAGTGGAAATTCGAAATGCATGCCTACCCAAACTGGTTCCCTTTTGTAAGACATCTAAAGTCGTCGCCTTATGTAAATAGGTGTGATAATTCAAGGGCTTTTCAAATCTTTAAAAGATTTTATTTTTGAACAGATACGCAAAAGCAGGAGGGAATTTCACTGAAATTCTGGTCAGTGGAGCGGGTCATTTAGTACCAATTGACAAACCGGCGCAAGCGCAACAGATCGTGACCAATTTCATCAGGGGTCAAGACTTTCCCGTGCCAGCGCACTATAAACTCATGAAGCACGACCCCAAGTATCAAGAGTACATGGATTTACAGACCTCTGAAATTTTATCTAATAGTTCTGGTCTAACTAACGGGTTGATAGCCAGTGTTGTATTGAACGTGTTGTTGTTGATAGGTATAGTTATCGGTGGAGTTATGACTATGAGGTGGAGAAGGGAGTATAACAATTACTTCAATCTGCCCTTCAGTGATGATATACTTACTTTGGCATAGAGAAATCATCTACGATTTCACCAGGGGTCAAGAATTTCCAGTGTCATTGCACTAAAAACTCATGAAACCCGACCCAAAGTATCAAGAGTACATGGATTTAGGGACTTCTGAAATTTTATCTAAAAGTTCTGGTTCTGGATAGCCCGTGTTGTATTGAACGCGTTGTTGTTGATAGGTATAGTTATCGGTGGAGAAGGGGGTGTAACAATTATTTCAACCTGCCCTTGAGTGATGATATACATACTTACTTTGGCATAGCGATGTCTCTACATATAAATCATGTACAATTTCATCAGAGGTCAAGATGAACTTTATTTTGATATTGGCGATTCAAAAAGCGCCGGTTACTTAGTTATACAATATTTCGGTGTACCTACCTACTTAATTTAAGCGACTTGAAATAGGTATTCTTTTTATAGACTTTTAACCGTCGATATAATTTTTGTAAGAATTTTATAGATTTTTTTTACAAATTAATCTTAACAAAATGGACCTATAGGACCATGTCTAGCAACCGAAAATATTAAATTAAGTTATTTATCTTAGGTCTTAAGCTTAAATTGTTTGTCAATTAATTTGATGATCTTTGGTAAAGAGATACCTTGCATTCCGAGAAAGACAGGCTGCTTTTTATCCCAGAAAATCAAAGAGTTACCATAACATTAAAAAAAATCTAAATCCACACGGATAAAGTCACAGGCGTCATCTAGTCTAGGTAGTTATAAATAAAATAAAAGTCCAACTTACATTACAAGTTACTGTTGTGATATTTTGGTGCATAATTGTTGTTATTGTAGTTATTATTTCTACTTTTATACTTTTGATTAGTCTGTATTTAGATTAATACATATTGATTGAGAATGAATATATTTTATACTGCAAAGACGGAAAGATTGTTTGATTTTAAATTATTTATTGATTACAATCATTCAGAACTGATTCCCAAATTCCAAAGGGGAGAGGCCCTTTGGAATTTTGGGAATTTATAATTTCTAAATTGTCTCTGATCTTGTGGGAGGCTACGGGCGTATCTACTTACCCTATCGGCAAAACCGTGCAGCCAAGCGATTTAGCGTTCCGGTACGATGCCGTGTAGAGACCGATAAGGGGTCTATGGTGAGCGGCAGGTTACCCTTTCCAAGTTAGCCCGCTTCCTTCTTAGACTGCATCACTTACCACCAGATGAGATTGCAGTCAAGGTCTAAATAATAAGTATAACTAAAGTTGGGTGGGTAAGGGGTCTATGTTGAGCGGCAGGTCTCGCGCGAAGGCGGTGATGAGCGCCTGCGCCGCGGCCGGCTGGTCCACGGGCACCATGTGGCCCGCGTTGCGCACCATCACCTCCAGGAAGTTGCCGGCTTTCTTGTAGTACCTGTGTGTAAGCACAAATGAACAGCTAAGTAGGTACTCATCCATACTAGTATTATAAATGCGAAAGTGTGTCTGTCTGCTATCTTTCGCGGCCCAACAGTTTAACCGATTCTGATGAAATTTGGTACAGGGTTAGCTTATATCCCGGGGACGGACATAGGCTACTTTTTATTCCGGAAAATCAAAGAGTTCCCACGGGATTCCTATGCTAAAAACCCATCCGCTAAATCGATTTGTATGACATTTGGTAGGTACCGAGGTAGCTTGCATCCCTGTAATTGACATAGGCAACTTTTTTGACACAAAATTGTGCCAGAATAGTTGACAGTACGACGCACACTTTGCTTTTATGTCATTCAACGTAAATTGTCTTTTAGCGAAAAGGTCATTCTGATAGGCATACGCAGTGTCGCATAGAGGCTGAGAAATCTACTTACTATAATTCTTCCACAACACACTACCAAAATTCAAGAAACAAATAATAGAATTGTTAAGGACATAAATCGGTTCATATTACATACTATTACACATTACTTGTAGTCAATTTTCACCATTTGTTCATTAATAACTAGTTAGTATTTTTATTTTCTTTATTTTAAGGCATAAATGTATATTGTAAACTTTTTTATTGTTTAATAATAATTATTTTTTATTTCTTTTGGCACAAGTTGTGACACCTAATTAATAAGTTATATATTTAATAATGTGTGTGTGTGTATATAGATTTAAGAATGTATTAATATTATAATTTTCTGGTGTCCTAATAAAAAAAAAAAAAAAAATCTAGGTCTCTTCGTGATAGGTATTTTCCTTTTACCCGATTTAAATCCCTAATTTAGGGTAAATACTTACCTACGTAGGTAACTAATTAGTCTAAATGAAAGCGACGAGTAAGTTCACCAGAACCTCAAGTAGGATTCAGGTCAGTCAAATCGGGTACAAGTAAAATTCTACTTACCCAGCTACATGTTCGCCTATAAGCCAAACTTCACGTTTAGCAGTTTTATATTTCTCAGCATCGGCAAACGAGAGGGAATTGTACGTGTTGACGGACGGATGATACGCCACCACTGTGTCTAGATGCCCACTGAAAATACAGTAAGGTGTAAGAAAAGAAAGAAAATGGATTTATTCGGTGGTAGTGTAATAAACCTCCCTGACGATATCCCGGGCGCAAGTAAAGCGCTGTGGTGGTGGGAGGTCACGAAAGGCCGATTGCTGGGGCAATTTGGGATCAATAATTCCTAAAGTCGTTGGTCTGGTCTGGTTGGAGACTTCAGCCGTGGCTAGTTTACCACCCTACCGGAAGGTCTGTGTTCTTCTTTCTTCCTTCTATTTTTCGTGTGTTGTGCGTGCATTGTTCCTCTCCGTCGAAATCTTCACTCCAGACATCTATCGCTCCAGAAGCCGAGTAGAGCGCTCAGGTGCCGAGAAAAGACTGAGTGTTGTGGCACGCTCTCGGTAAGGGCCATATCCAGCAGTGGATGCAAACAGGCTCATTGACAGAATGCTACTTACTTGTAAACCATAACCCTGTAGTGATCGAGTAGTTCTTCGAGCCAACTCTTGGCACTGTTCATAAAATCGGGTACAAGCTTGCCATACACTATGCCGACGTTAGTGTATGATGTATTCCCGACGTGTAAAGCGCGCCTTATTTCAGGTTGCTGTACAAACTTCACATAATCGCCAAAAAGTTCCACGCTGTCGCTCAAAATGTTGTACGGATTGTTAAGGTGCGCTCTCAAGTCCACCGTAAACATCGCTGTGATCAGATACTGTGGAGATTTTAAATAAATTAATAAAGAGTTAGGAAATCAAGAAGAAAAATATGATTTAATATTGATAACTACATTATGCCGGCGTCGTCGTCCGTGTGGACTACCTAAATAAATTCCAAACCCGTATTTTAGGGTTGAATTTTCAAAAATCCTTTCTTAGCGGATGTCTTCTATGTCATAGGTAAATTAAGACATCATAATATAATTTTATGTTCTTTGTGAAACCCGTTTATAGTTTGTCCCTAGGTCCTCTAAGCCCTTTTATTCCGGTATATCTACGCCTAGATAGACCTAACTAAATTCTTTATCGGTTGATATTCCAGCCGGATTTTATCACCTACGCCTATTTAATTTGATAATCTAATTATATAAAAGGATAATCTAAATATATAAAAACAAGAGTGAATAGGCATCTTCTAGGTAAACACGTCCCATCTCAGACCTTCTTAGACACATCATCACTTTCCATCAGGTGTGATCGTGTCAAGCGCTTGCCTATGATGAATAAAAAAAGAACAAGCTGACTGACAGACTGACTGATCAATCAACGCACAGCCCAATCTACTGGACGAATCGAGCTGAAATTTCAGATATAGCTATTATATTATGACGTAGACATCCGCTAAGGTGGTAAAATGTGGGTTTGTTTGTGTGGTCCTCACGAAGTCGCGGGCATAAGTATTTGGAGACTGGAGACTGGTAGGTACTTACATCAAAAGCTTCTTCGAGTTTCTTCTCATTTATGCACTTGACCACGTCCTCTTCAGCTTCGCGTACTTCGTCGGCTACCTTGTCGTCCACTAGGCCTATCTCGCGAGCCAAGTAGCTGAACCTCTGAAGCGTTACCGGGTCCACGAAACCGTTGCCGATGGCTAGACCCTAAGCAGTTTCCATTTTTAATTTTTATCAGTTAGTCTTTAAAACCGAAACACAAATAATAATAATCAATAGGTAACTAATTGGTTTTAAATAGAGATTTTTAGAAATGTATTTTTTTTACGTAAGCCATATAATAACAGCGCAAACTAGGCAACTTTTCATCTATCACCTCAACCAATCACTAGGTACACCACACGTCAGCAAAACATCAGTAGGTAACTAGTTGGTTTTAAATAAGATTTTTAGGAATGTATTTTTTTTACGTAAGCCATAACTATATAACAGCGCAAACTAGGCAACGTTTCATCATTATCACCTCAACCAATCACTAGGTACACCACACACCACACTATTACTGAATATGGGGTTTCTGATTGAGAAGATAATAGACAAGTGCAGATTCACACACCTTTAAGAATATATTGAGACGTGCAGCAGGGCGATTCAGAACACTCGATTCGGTAAGTTATCGTATAGGTAAGTTACCGAATCCAAGTGTTCTGAATCGCCCAGCAGGTTTTCATTCACCATTAATATAATTATTGCTTAAAACTTGCATGCCTAAAAGTTCTCTATAATGTTCCCGAAGGTGTATGAAGTCTGCCAATCCGCACTTGGCCAGTATGGTCGACTATGACCAAAAGCTTCTCATTGTAAGAGTGGACCAGTGCTCAGTAGTGAGCCGACGTTGAATTGATGGTGTTAGACTCCTTCCGATGGACGTTGGGAATTGGGATCCCGATGCTCTAAAATAGCGACTTCGCATCGGAAAGCGCAGTGTTGTCGACCCCCACTATCCGGACAGATGATATCAAATCAGGGAGCCGCTGAATTCAGGCGGCGCAAGATTACGTGGAAGGCCCTACAGGCTACAAGAGACATATATCCAGCACGAACGCCTATTGATTGACGATGATCGTGATGTATCTACCTGTAGATTGATGGGTTGATCCTTGCCTTTGTGCCATAGAATCTGGATCGCTACGGAAGGGATGTGCTTGCCGGCGTACGACTCCCCCGCGATGATGAAAGGCGCCTTGCGAAGTTCAGGGAATATTGTGAAGAACTGCTGCAGAGCCTTGTAGAGGTTTTCTCCAATCTGCATTTCATCGGCAGGTATTGAATGGACGATATGAAATGAAATGAAAATTATTTGTTTCATATACTTTAGACTAACTTATGGCACTTAGGACCTGTCAAGACTACGCCACGCCCGTTTCGGAAAGCAGTTTCCACAGAAGAGCTCAGCTATTACTTACTTTCTTTTTTATGTGGCAATCGGTGAAGCTATGTTACAATAAATACCTATATAAGAAATCGTTATACACTATTTTTTGTGCTACTGAATGCAACGCTGATCACTTCCATGATTTTTTTTTAATAAGAAATCCATCAATTTTCATAATAACCTCGATTTAACAAGAGAAGAACAATTTTTAAAGTAAGTGAGTATCAATTTTAGTATGGTTTTTTTGCCTCACCGTGGGTTGATTGGTTGAATATCCATCATCGGAGTCGGTAAAACTGAAGCCGGTGCCCACTGGATTGTCAATGAACAGGAGAGAGTGCTCCTTACTCCAAGAATGATTCTTTGCTGCAAAGTTTTATTTTTTAAACCGCGTGTATGTGTAAAATAATTTTCAAAATTTCAATAAAAAAAACATTAACAATTTAAAAAAAACGAAACGCTTCTATTTCTTGAACTGACTATTTGTAGCACCATGAAGCAGTTAAACAATCAAACCAAATAAATAAATTTACGAGTAGTATACCTACGTATAGGTACTTAAGAGGGCTCTATCCGTCACTCGTTTCATACAATCGTAGTTCCAATTTCATTTGAATATTAAGCAACCAAAGTCCATGAAATATATGCAGACATATTCTAGAAACTAATATCTATGTCTGTGGTTTTCCAGATTTCTGTTAAAATATTCGGTTTCAAAGTTACGCGGTCTTAAAAATTTTCATACATATCATTGAGCCCCTGTAATTTTAAAACTACATATTTTTAGAAAAATCTAAAACACCACAGACACAGATATTAGTTTCTAGAATATGTCTGCAAAATTTCATGGACTTTGATTGCTTAATATTCAAATGAAATTGGAACTACGATTGTATGAAACGAGTGACGGAGAGAGCCCTGTTAAGTATCTTTCCAAAGTATGAAAGTTTCAGTGCGCGAGTCACTCATACTTAGCCGGTTTTTTTAATTTAAAGAATGATTGATAAAAAGTAGGTTAGGTACCTTCGACTTTTAAATCCTTCGTAATCGTATAAGGGCCTATTTCCTCGAACAGGCCGTACAGCGAGGAACTCCCGGGGCCTCCTTGAAGCCACAGGATCAGTGGGGTTTCATTGAGTGGCTTCCTCATGACGGGAAAATACCAGAAAAACAGGTTGCTGTTATATTCTTTGTCCACCTGCGTAGGGGGAAAATTAATATCAAAGCACAAGTGACACGTATTATGCTGGCCATTTTTCTCAGTATCTAAGTATAAGGACTTTTTCTTTTAAAGTCGTAATGGTTTAAAAACTACCCGTCCTCCTAACTTCTGATAGATTTTTAAAAAAAAATTGAAATCCAAATGTGAAGCTCGCCCGACTTCATACCTAGGTACATTACATGTGTAACTAAACAAAAATTATTTATTAGTACTTTTTAGTGCTTGTGGTTTTTGAAGTCGGTTTTATTTTTCTTGTGAAAATTTTTTATTTCACAATTTTTAGTGGCCCCACTGTACTATAATATGCTATGCCCAGTTAAAACCCTACTGTTTAGTAAGCTATTACACTGATCGCGAGCAATTTGCTCTTTATCCATTGAGGAGTTCTGTTCTCCATCTCCGAAGATATTCATCAGATCTTTACCAAATTTATATGGGACCACCTGCACAGTATACCCTTTCAAACAAAAAAAAAATTCCAAATCGGTTCAGGGGTCTTTGAGTAATCGGTGAACATACATGAAAAAAAAAAGATTCCGACGAATTGAGAACCTCCTCCTTTTTTTGAAGTCGGTTAAAAAGGAATTCAAATAGAAAAAAATCATTTTGATATTCATATCTCGTCCTTTCATTGCAGGAGAAAATATCATGAGGATCTGAGGAAACTTGTACAAAATTCAACTTGTTTTTCTGGATACAAAAAGTTCTTAAAACTTTTAAACTAAACTTATAGGTTACTAGGAGATGCCCGCGACTTAGTCCGCATGGATTTAGGTTTTTAAAGATCCCGTGGGAACTGTTTGATTTTCCGGGATAAAAAGTTGCCTACGTCAATTACGGGGACGCAAGCTACCTCGATACCAAATTTCAAACAAATCGGTTAAGCGGATGGGTTTTTGGGAATCCCTTGGGAACTCTTTGATTTTCAGGGATAAAAAGTAGCCTTTAGCCGTCTCCGGGATATACCTAAGCTAACCATGTACCAAATTTCGTCAGAATCGGTTAAAATGTTGGGCCGTGAAAAGGTAGCAGACAGACAGATAGACACACTTTCGCATTTATAATATTAGTATGGATTAAGTACACTTAATAGATAGATATCCAGTAGCGATGAGTAAGTAGACTTACCAACTTCGTTTGCTTTTAGAAAAGCAATAGAATAGGTAACAACTCACAGTCAGATATCCAGCATAGCTGTCCACTCCAGGTACAAAATGCTTGGAATCCACGTGGGCTGCACGCCTAGCCTCATCTGTCTTGTTCTGCTGTATGTACGGAGTCAAGATAAGAGGCTGCCCACAATCCACGTCGCCTGCCGGTGCTCCTTCGTAATCTGACACGTAGGTTCGTTCGAGCAGGTTTCGGTAACGATCACCTTGGTTCAGGTACTTGTGCTTGTTCTGATGAGCGCTCAGAATGTTTTGAGCACATCTACAAACAAGTCAGCAGCAATTACATGTTTCTGGTTACAACCCCCAGCGATTGAAACCCAATGCGTTGGTATAAAATACCTAATATAATATACATGGGTTTTACATAAAATTATAAAGTTGTGGGTAGATATCAAAGGACAAATTGACCCAGGCTCAGAAAGGAATTTATCAAAAAAAATATTTTTTAATAATTTTTTTTTTTTGGAAATATCTTAGGCTCGGAAAAAAATTTTTCAAACAAAAAAAACTTTCCAAATCGGTCCAGGTCTTTGAGTAATCGGAGAACATACATTAAAAAAAAAGATTCCGATGAATTGAAAACCTCCTCCTTTTTTGAAGTCGGTTAAATAATTTTCAACGTAACAAAGAAAATGAAGGTGCAACTTTTATTGTTTTTCATCGTATGCAAATTACTCCTATGCAAAGAAAGGATTTTTAGAAACTTTACCCGATCCGGGGCGGGTCAGCCTTTTTAAAATTCTGACACAAGTTATCCCTCGACGGCGATCTCACTTGATGGTAAGTGATGATGTAGTCTAAGATAGAAGCGATCTCACTTAGAAGGGCATGCTAGTCAGCAGATATATTATACAAAATTCTAAAAGCAGGTAGGTACTTACAATAATAGGAACAATAATTTTAACTTCATGTCTGCGAAAGCTGGAAGCTTACCAAACAAACGCTAATGAAGTAGGTACTGAATTACAGCCAATGGAATTTTCCGTCGCTTTTTATACCGCTGAATTATCTGAATTAGGGCCAATTTAAATTATAATGCAAAGTAATATAATGCAAAGTAATATTTAAAATCAATTGTGATTCATTAAAATCGGTTCGTTAATTAAATTCGTTCAGTTATACCTATCTAATATAGAAATACTAACAATGTTTTATATGGTTTTATCACACTAATATTATAAAGGAGAAAGTTTGTATGTGTGTGTGTGTGTGTATGTTTGTTACTCCTTCACGCAAAAACTACTGGACGGATTGGGCTGAAATTTAGAATGGAGATAGATTATACCCTGGATTAGCACATAGGCTACTTTTTATCCCGGAAAATCAAAGAGTTCCCACGGGAATTTTAAAAAACCTACATCCACGCGAACGAAGTCGCAGGTATCAGCTAGTTTTATGATAAACTTGTATTCGGCACAGACTTTTAGCTTTTTAGGCATTGAATATACGCTATTAAGTATACTTATACTACAACTTTTTTCCAATTAGCTTTCGCCCGCGACTACGCCTGCGGTACATATGTTATTACCTATTTTAATTGGTTCAGTAGCGTCATAGTTTATCGATGACAAATAAACTAACACAAATCTTTCCTCATTATAATATTAGTGTGCCGTGTGGATACGTAAATCCTCGCCATCCTAAAGCTCCCTTCAAGCCAGTTGTTGTTTTATAATGATTGTCGCTCATTAGGTTTTAATGACGCGTTTGGTATGAAAATACGTTTTGAAAAGCTGTAATTATTGATTCACTAGAGGATGCCCGCGGCTTCACTCGCGTGGATTTCAGTTTTTTTTAAATCTCCTTTTGAACTCTTTGATTTTCCGGACTAAAAAGTAGCCTAGGTCCTTCATTGGAATGTATCCCAAGTCTGTAGGTACCCAATTTAATTTAAATCAGTTCAGCAGTTGGGCCGTGAAAACGTAGCAGACAGACAAACAAACAGACTGACAGACAGACACACTTTCGTATTTATAATACCACTACTTACTTAGTATACTCACTTTATACTTAGTACTATTACTTTACTATGTATGTATTACTTTAGTATGTATGGATTAAACCACCCAAAAACTTAATTTTTAAATAAGTAGCAACTAGTGGCCTTAGCTACTAGTTGGTATTTAAAAATCAAGTACCTACCTATTCAGTATTTTCAACATAATAAGTACCTCGAAAGCCGTTTCTCAAACAACAAAGTAATCCTTCAAGGGTTCCTTTTCTCCATTTTGAGCTACAGAACCCCAAAAAAAAACCACACTACGGGATCTGCAAACTCGTACTAAGAGCACTGACCTCCATTATCTGATAAATGTAAATGAGTTCAATTAAAGTTCTACATTAATGAACTGGCCTAATTCGGGTAAAACCAAACTCAAAAAACCTTAAATACTTCGGAGCTGTTGGGATTCGAACCCAACTCTTCTTAATGTAGGTAGCCAGTATCTATTTTAAGGTACCTAAGTATGTATCACCCCACACATAATATTATATGCATAAATTTCCTTCTTTAACAATTCTGTGGTTAACATTTAAAAAAATTGTGTCTTAAAATAATAGGTAACTGTTGCCATTTACCTACTTGAACAGTTACTTATTCTCAAAACTTTATTCGAATTGATCTATGAACCGTTTAACAATAAATTTGGTTGCCTCTGGTTGCTCAACCATGGTTGCGTGACCGGCGCCACGAATCAATACCTCCATGAAGTTTCCGCCACTTTTTGAGTACCTGCAATTTAATTTTTATAGGTTTAGAGCTGAGGCAATGATATTAAATCTAAGTAAGTAAACATATTTTATTTCTTACGTATACTTACAGAAGTTAAATAGGTTCTTATAAAAAAAATCATAATTATTATTAGATTGACTTAGATTTTTTTAAATAACTATTACACTGTCATCATCATCATCATCATGATCAACTCATCCCTGGCTCACAAGTCACAACTGAACACAGGTCTCTAACAATGAGGATTTGGCCATGATCTACCACGCTGGCCATGTACAGATTGGCTGACTTCACACACCTTTGAGAACATTGTGGACAACTCTCAGGCATGCAGATTTTGCTTAATTGCTTATTAAAACGCACATAACTCCGTAAAGTTAGAGGAGCGTGTCTGGGATCGAACCCTGGACACTCTGACTAGGAGGCAGATGTCTTAACTACTAGGCTATCACCGCTTTTACATTGTACAGTCCAAGACCGTAAGTCTTATAGCACCTTAATGATCATATTCGCGTGGCACGGTTATGCACATGCGTCTAGGTGTGTGTGGCGTGTTTATAGAAAAAGTTAACCGCCGTTTGGCTCGTCTTGGCGGGGGCACTGCCGTGCCCCCTGATAAGTGCGACAGGTTTTTCTATGCATTAGTTTCGCGGAATTGCTACTCGAATTCTGAGGTCGACTGTACGTATACCTACAATCTACATACCCTATAATAGGGGCTTTAGTAGTTCTTCGCAGTAGAACGCGTGGGGCGTTCTCATACTCCTCTCGCTGCGGCCACCGCAGTGCGTCGTACATGTACTTGGACAAGCTGTACGCCAAGATCAGGTCCAGCTGACCACTAAACAAAAGCAGATAAACATTAGTATCAGGACTGTATTATCCTTATAATTAAAATAGTCTAGTGACACTAAAAGACTTCTAAGAGATTCAAACACGTTGATTTTTGCTTGAGTCAAGCATCTTTACAAAGTTTGCTCGAGTCAACCGAGTCTCGATAGCTCAACTGTTGAGGTGCGGACAGAATTCCGAAAGGTCGGCGGTTCAAACCCCATCCATTGCACTATTGTCGTATCCACTCCTGGCGCCAGCTTTACGCTTAATTGGAGGGAAAAGGAGAGTATTAATCATTATTAGCATGGCTAATATTTAAAAAAAAAAAAAAAATTACGTGCTTGACGGTGATTGATGGGATTTAAACAGGGTGTAACCAGAAAGGTAGCAAAAACGAAGACAGGTGATAGTCCTGATGTAACTGATAATGATAAAATACCACAAAAAAAAAAACTATGAAAATCAATCATCTAAGAACATAAATTCCATCGGTAAAATAACAGACACACTATGTACCTAAATTGTGGAAAAAATACAACCATAATTATCTATCCATCTCTCACAAAACATACCTATAGCACATAACCCCATAATACTCCAATAGCTCCTCAAGCCAAGGTTTGGTGGTTTTCATGATATCTGGCAACATCTTCTCATATACCAGCTGGTTATCATAGTTAAAGCTGGCATTGCCCACATGGAGCCATTCTCTCACGTCAGGCCTTTTCAGGAAAAATACAAATTCATGCGATTCATTGTCCGGGTTCTTTAGATAGTTGTAAACACTGACACCGCTATGCATTTTGATATATTTTATCGTTGCATTGAATGTCTAAAATTAATAAAATGAATACCTAAGTTAGTTCATTAAATCCTTGGACCTTGATCGACATACAGTTTGGTCACTGATTGTCGAACGTGGCGCCTAAAGGTGAGAACGATATATTTGAATATTTCAATTTTCAAGGCGAAATAAAAAGGACACTAAGGCCACGACGACGGTACACGAGAGATTTTTAACGTCCGTTAAAAAAGCGTCCAAATATGTAGAACAAGTGTATAATTCCCAAGTACCTATATGTTCACACGGAAACGCTTTTTTACCTGTGAACAGATACTTGGAAATATGTACATAAAGCCCGATTTCACCAACGTAAAATAAGTGTCTTAATCCGAGCGTAAATTTGATATTTTAGCAGATTTTCTATACAAATACTGCCATTACGCCCAATTAGTAAATCATTCCTCGATTAAGACGTGTTACTCGACGTTGCAGTTGGTGAAATCCGCACTAAGTACCTACCTAAGTGTAATTTACAGAATGTACCTAAGTATCTCTATATATAAAATCGGTACCTACATTTTGTATAATTTCATAAAAAGCTCATGCTCATCTATGTCTTCCAATCTTACAAGGCATCTACTAAGGCATCTCATAACTTCACACAAAAAGTTCGCTCTCAATAATGACTAGACCCTTCATACCTCGGTAGCCAGGGTCCACTTTTTGTGGTCTATCAAGTAAACAACGACGCGCTCGAGTATCTTGACCTCGTTGATCTGTCTGTTTCCCAAGATACCGAGGATTCTGCATAGCTCGCTGTAGTGCATCATGCTACGCGGGTCGATTAGGCCGTTGCCGATCATAACGCCCTGAAACAAGTTTCAATGGAATAAAAAAACCGACCAAGTGCGATTCAGACTCGCGCACTGAGGGTTCCGTACTCGGGTATTTTTTCCAACATTTTGCACGATAAATCAAAAACTATTATGCAAAAAAAAAAAAAACTCGGACGGACGGACGGATGGACAGACAGACAGACAGACAACAAAGTGATCCTATAAGGGTTCCGTTTTTCCTTTTGAGGTACGGAACCCTAAAAACACAAATTCAAACACTGATCGTAGTAGGTAGGTATATTTGTCATGTTAAACTAACAACCACAAAACCCACGAGATATACAACTGATTCTTAGGGCTCCATACTCGACGGGGGCGCTAACGGGACCCTCCGGGATTATTAAGCCTCCTCTTTTTAACCCCCGACCCAAAAAGAGGGGTGTTATAAGTTTGACGTGTGTATCTGTGTATCTGTGTGTCTGTGTATCTGTGTATCTGTGTATCTGTCTGTGGCATCGTAGCGCCTAAACGAATGAACCGATTTTAATTTAGTTTTTTTTGTTTGAAAGGTGGCTTGATCGAGAGTGTTCTTAGCTATAATCTAAAAAAAATGGTTCAGCCGTTTAAGAGTTATCAGCTCTTTTCTAGTTTTCTTGTAGAAAAGAAGGTTAGATAACCGTTAGGTTCATAATATTATGTCAATAGACAAATGTCAAGCTGTCAAGATGGACGTTGCCTAAATACATAATTATTTATTTGAAAATGATGTTTTGGAAAACTCAGATACTTTGGATCGTCGGGGTGTTATAAATTTTTAATTTACACTTGTTTTGAAAGTAGGTTCAAAAATAGAATCAATTTAATTAGAAATCTGGTAAGTTACGCAAATGTGGGATATTAAAGACACACGTCTGTGTATAGGAAGATAATTAAATTAAATGGAAGCCTTAATAGAATAGGGTACTTTTGATTCGATGAACTTCTATTCTCCCAGTTAGATAGAGTAGATTATAATCATAGGCTCTTAAGGCTTTAACAGCAACGGTTGAGCATTTTAATATGCTAATATTTACGTGTAACCTAAGACTAACCTAAGACTAAGTGTGCTTAGCAACTTTGAAGGAACCATCAAAGTTGCCAAGCACGCTACTAAAATGACTATTTTAGGTAACACAGCTAATAAGTATCTAAGATTATAGCCTGAGCGTCAAACCTAACGATGTAAACTAGCAATCTGAAGTGCTAGTGGTCAGGCCACATTTGTCGCTGAACCATTGGCCACTTTTATAGAGATGTTTTAAAGTGGAAACCGCGTACCAACATCAACATTTTCTCTTTAAACATTGTAAGTGAAATAGCCGAGATAGTGGGTAAGAGGTTGGCTTTTTTATTTTGGAGGTCGGGGATCCGATGTCGGGCACGCCCTAATAAAATATCACATGCTTTAACTGTCTGTCTGTGTCGATGAATTTGTATTTCTAAAGCAGGTGCGTACTTCCCCGTATACGACTTACCGGCTATGAAGAGCGGCGCTCAACGCAGTTCCGAGAACATTGCCAGGAGCTACATTGTGAGTCTACTTGCCTTAAAGTTGATAGAACTAGTGCGTCTGTGTCGATGAATTTGTATGCCTAAAGCAGGCACATACTTCCCCGCATACGACTCGCCGGCTATGAACAGTGGCGCCCGACGCAGTTCCGGGAACATTTCAAGGAATTGCTGTAGAAACTCGAACAATTGACTGCCCACCTTGTATGAAACAAAACATTTTCAGACAATTTTTTACTATGATAGAACTACTCGTCGCTCAGAATTATATGCTTTCCTGATATATACCTACTTAGTATAAAATCTGCAGCAAGCTATCTGCATCATTGATTTGATGGCTAGCTTGATCAACTAATGAGGGCCCTGGGTTCGAGTGAAATGGAAAAAAGTTTTACCATCAAGAAATTCTCAGTACGTAGCAGCGTAATTGGAAAGTTGGCGTTGTTACGCCCTTGTGCTTGAGAACTCTCTTCGATTTTTAATATCTCCTTATTAGTAAGTCTTCGTTGAAATTGGCTGACGTGGCCGAAAAGAACATTATTTTAGACAGATACAACTATGGCCTAGCTTACGTAGGTACTAGATACATCATAGACAGATATCATGAATATATTGTTCTTTCAGACTGTTATAGGCCTTGGCTAACTTACGTCATCCTCATTATCCAGATAACCACGTTCGTCGCCAGTGAAGCTAAACCCAGCACCTACCGGGTTATCGATGAATAGCAAGGAGTAGTCTTCAGCCCATGTCACGTTCCTAGCAGTGACTGTAAATCACACTAATATTATAAAGGTTATTTGTGTGTATGTGTTTGTGTGCGGGTGCGTATGCGTGTGCGTATGTGTACTCTTTCACGCAAAAACTACTGGATGGGTTTAGCTGAAAGAAATGGAGATAGATTAGGTAAACCCTCGATTAACATTTATAGGCTACTATTTATCCCGGAAAATCAAAAAGTTCCCACGGAATTTTTATAAAAATCTACCCACGCGAACGAAGTTGCGGGCATCAGCTAGTTGATTTATAAATGTATAAATACTAGGTTCGTAAATGAGTAGATGAAGATGAGCACCTAAGTTACACTTACAAATGACAAGACAGAGAAAAGCATACAAATGATCCCAACATAATCTAACGTGAAACCGTCTTAAAGTTCTAAACGGTTGACTGTAGGATCGACAGTTTATCATCATAATCATCATATTTACCGATCAAAAAATGAAATTTAAATAAATAGGAAGTTCAGAAGGTAGTTAGCACATTGGTATACATCCTAAGTGCTATACCTAATCAGTACTGCAAAGGCACTCTTAACCTAGGTATATCCTACTTTTTGCTAATGTCGGTTTCAAATAGGCAAACTTTTCCAATGGCGCATTATTATTTAAATTTTTACTAACGTAGATATCCCATGTATAATTTAATTAATTTTCCAATTAATTCCTTCACACCAGTGGCGGTGCCAATTTTTTCAGGCTAATTGGCACTAAGCTTTATAAACCTAGTTACTTACTAAAAACTGGTTGCTATCAAAAGATAGAGCCGTGCGTAGAGTCCATATTTTGTAGTTTAAAGTCTTCACGAGTAGAGCAAAGCATCAGAAATAGAATGATGTTTTATTAAAAAAAATTAGAAGCTTCTGGAATCGTCATTGAATCGACCACTGGTTCGGATTGCCTTTTCTACCAAGCAAAACCAACAAGAAACTAAGCGGTTGCTCTTTTCAGATATTCAATCTATACTAATAAATAAAATTGGAGTGTCTGTCTGTAATTTCGAAATAACTACCTCATATTAAGCTCATATGGTTATTTGAACGATACCATAACTGAATCACACGTTTTTAAAATTTTTGTCTGTCTGTCTGTCTGTCTGTCTGTCTGTCTGTCTGTTTGTCTGTCTGTCTGTCTGTCTGTTTGAAAAGGCTAATCTTTGGAACGGCTGAACCGATTTTGACGGGACTTTCACAGGCAAGTAGAGGATTGACCAGGGCGTAAAATAGGCTACTTTTTTAACCGACTTTCAAAAAGGGAGTTGTGTTTTTCTACCTATGTACACCGAAATCTCCGAGATTTCTGAACCGATTTGCGTCATTTCTTTTTTAATCGATAGAGGAACTTTGCGACATTGTTTCATAAAAAATTTGGAGTCCAACTCCTCAATCCTGATGCTGCAGGGGATCTGACCAATCCACGCGGGCGAAGCTGCGGGCATCAGCTAGTTTAAAATATAATGACGTAAATAAATAAGAACCACGCATTACTGCAACGAGCTGTGAGTCAAATCCACTAACACTGAACTCACAAGCTGTACAGGCATTTGCAACCTACCTTTGCCATCAACAATCTGTATCGGACCAATCAGTTCGAATTCGCCGTGCAGCGAAGATATCCCTGGCCCACCTTGCAGCCAAATAATCCACGGTGCCTTGTCCATGTCAGCTTTAGGAAAGAACCAGTAGAACAGATTGGAATCGTATTCTTCTTTGACGGTGAGAAATGCGGAGTAACTTCTTATCCCAAGAAAACTGGTGCTGTTGACTTCGGATAACTCGCGAGCAAGCGGTGCCTGGCCGTTTTTTATGAGTACTGTCAAAATTAGGCAACCTTGGCAAGGGTCTTCCGTTAAAAGTGGCTTGACCAGTGAAAGGCTAAAAAGACGCACAGATAATATTCATAAATCAACAGCTTATAGTCTCGATAGCTAACAGAGTGGGTTCAGCGCCTATGAAATTCCGATACGGCCAAGCGGCTTGACGTCAAGCACGTAGATTTTTGCTTGAGCCAAGCATTTTGACCGTTTACAAAGTTTGCTTGATGCTTGAGCCAAGCATTTTTACCGTTTACAAAGTTTACTTGATGCTCGAGTCAAGCATTTACGTGCTTGACGATGATTGATGATATTTTATGTTTTTGCTTGACGTGATGAGAAAAGTGCCGTTTGCTGCTTGTCAGGCGCATCAAGCTGCTTGATCAAGCAAAACAAGACTACGTGCTTGACCGTCTCGGAAGACACCGTACTTAGGTACCAGTGATGTTCGCAGAGCCAGCCCTTTATTCTAGGTTAGATACAGATTCAACCCTCATAGTTGGAATAGGTGGTAGCACCCTTCATTGGAGTAATAGTTTGGTTCAATAAGTTTGAATACTGCAGGCTCTAACCGCATATGGGTTTGGTTAAAAATATTTAAATGAATTATAGAGAGTGAAGTTCTCAAAACTTCGCAGGAAATTAACAATACTCAATAGTGATTATTTAATCATTGTTATGATTGATGAATGAGAGGGCTTTAGCCATAATCCACCACGCTGGTCAATCGCAGATTGGCAGACTTCACACCCCTTTGAAAACACCATGGAGGTTTCCTCACCATATTTTCCTTCGCTGTTAAAGAAAGTGATATTTAATTGCTTAAAACGCACGTAACTCCGAAAAGTTAACAACAATTGATTACATATACGGTCTGACAAAATATAGACAAAAATATTGCACACAAGTACACTTGTGATGAAAAAGTTAGCATATTTACCAAACAATGAGTTGATACACATTTAACCCGATATCCATTTTATACATAAAATTTTATACATAAAATAAAAAATACTTATGAATCTTACGACAGCAACAACACTAGGCATGCATGTACTCGTACGTACTGTGTGATTTCAAGAGTTTCTTATTCCTAATTATTTTCAGTGATGAAGTGTGAAGATATTTTAAGAGGGCTCTCTCCGTCACTCGTTTCATACAATCGTAGTTCCAATTTCATTTGAATATTAAGCAACCAAAGTCCATGAAATTTTGCAGATATATTCTAGAAACTAATATCTATGTCTGTGGTTTTCCAGATTTCTGTTAAAATATTCGGTTTCAAAGTTACGCGGTCTTAAAAAATTTCATACAAATCTTTGAGCCCCTGTAATTTTAAAACTACATATTTTTAGAAAAATCTAAAACACCACAGACACAGATATTAGTTTCTAGAATATGTCTGCAAAATTTCATGGACTTTGGTTGCTTAATATTCAAATGAAATTGGAACTAATTGTATGAAACGAGTGACGGAGAGAGCCCTGTTAATACAGCTATACCTAATCTAGCACCACAATCTGACTCGTTACGCAAAATATGAGAAGCATGAAAGTTAAAACTATTAGAGTGCCTTTATAATATAAATGTATATAGTAACTTTAATTAAGAAAAACCATGTAGGTTAGGCTACAACAACGATGAAATACCAGGCGACGACGACACAAAAATCAAGGAAGAGTAATATATCCAAAACTAAAAATTAAATAGAAATTATCCATGCTAAATATTATTATAAATGCGTTTTTGCATTGCAGGCACACTTTTGTGTCCGTCTGTCTGTTTGTCTGTCTGTCTGCTAGCTTTTCACGGCCCAACAGTTTAACCGATTTTGATGGGTACAGAGTTAGCTTACATACATACGGAGATAGGCTACTTTTTATCCCGGAAAATCAAAAAGTTCCCACGGAACTCATAGAGACCCATCCATTTACCCGATTTTTATGAAGGTATAAAAGAATTGCCATAAGAAACTTTTTTTCTCAGAAAATCAAAGAGTTCCCACGAGATTTTTAAAAACCTAAATCCACGCGGACGAAGTCACTACTAGATGATCTAGTAGAAATTATTTTCAAAACTCTGTAGTTATGATGAATTTTATTTTCCAAAATTTTATTTTCCAAAATAACCTGTTTAACCTTTAATTTGCTAATTGGTAGTTAGGTACCCAACAATACCTAGTCTAAACTAAAAAAACCGGCGAAGTGCGAGTCAGACTCGCGCACCGAGGGTTGGTTCCGTACTTGGGTATTTTTTTCGACATTTTGCACGATAAATCAAAAACTATTTTATGCATAAAAATCTCTTTAAGAATGTACAAGCAAAGCCCTTTCATATGATACCCCACTTGGTCAAGTTATCTTACTTTGAAAAAACACATTTTAATTTTTTTTTTTTTTGATGTGAATTCCTTTACTTGTGCTATAAGACCTACCTACCTGCCAAACATGAATCTGGTCAACGGGAAGTACCCTATAGGTTTTCTTGACAGACACGACGGACGGACGGACAGACAACAAAGTGATTCTATAAGGGTTCCGTTTTTCCTTTTGAGGTACGGAACCCTAAAACACCCAAGTCTTTAAGGTTAAAATTAATCAAAATAGAAGTTGAACAACAAAATGTAATAGATAAGAAGACTCGCCATCCGGAGCCGCTCTCTTATCTCACAGATGATCGCTGATATTGCGAACACATAATTTGAATGTACAATTAGGTGTTACGAGTCAGAAAAAAACGTCGAGCGTGGGAAATCCGCGCTACGGGCCGGGTTGTAAGTTGTAAGTGATTACCCACAATTACGCACCCCGCACACGTCGCAACTGTAACGCATCGGTGTTTGTTTTACTATCAACATCCTAAATATAGAGCAAATCACATTTTAAGAGCGTGCAAGAATCTATCGCAAATGTCGGGAGCGTGGGAGCGCGTTTATGCTAAGCAGGTCATTGGTACCCTATACCTGTTCGCTCTGTCTCTACAGTGTGATCCCAATTTGTTACGGAAGATTCATCTTATTTTTTGCAACCTTTTTGCACTTTCAAAATTATTTCATATGTACTTACTTACATGGCACATTCTTGATCATTTTATTCAATGACAATATTCACAAATACCTACTATAAATATTACAAAACAAAAATGACATCCAAATCACAACGAGGCAGGGTACCCAGAACGCTTGTATGCGTTACCTCGTTGGATGGCTAGACTAATATGCTGACCAAGGTAAATGCCAGACCTCCGGTCACCCGGGGACTCTACAAGACGGGATGACGGGGTTCTTAAAAAAGGATCCTATTTACTTATTTGTTTTTCTAATTTTTCCCTCTTATTTGATTGCTAGCTTCGCAATTCGTTGTAAAAGTGCGTTGAAGAACCAAAGTGTTTTGGTTCTTCAACGGATCTCATTTTTGATCACGTAGAAAAACTCCAAGGATAGCTTTCTAGGTTGCCCTTTATGTGATTTCTTTTCAGGCCCCTTATAAGAGACCATGTTTTCCTGTGCAAGAAAGCATTTCATTATAAATGTTATTAAAGAATGTACTAGTTAGATGATACCTAGGTACCATGGAATACCCCCTAGGTACTATAGTTGTATACAAAACTTCATTCTGTTGTACAGTAAATAAAGGGTTGTATTATTTATTTATTACTAGCTGATGCCCGCAGCTTCGCCCGCGTGGATTGGTCAGATCCCCTGCAGCATCAGGATTGAGGAGTTAGACTCCAAATTTTTCATGAAACAATGTCGCAAAGTTCCTCTATCGATTAAAAAAGAAATGACGCAAATCGGTTCAGAAATCTCGGAGATTTCGGTGTACATAGGTAGAAAAACACAACTCCCTTTTTGAAAGTCGGTTAAAAAAGTAGCCTATGTTACGCCCTGGTCAATCCTCTACTTGCCTGTGAAAGTCCCGTCAAAATCGGTTCAGCCGTTCCAAAGATTAGCCTTTTCAAACAAACAGACAGACAGACAGACAGACAGACAGACAGACAAAAATTTTAAAAACGTGTGATTCAGTTATGGTATCGTTCAAATAACCATATGACCTTAATATGTGGTAGTTATTTCGAAATTACAGACAGACACTCCAATTTTATTTATTAGTATAGATTATTATTATTAAAAAAATATTGTAAAGAACGTAGTGCCTTAAAGAGCACGTACAGCTCTTGGTCCTGGACCAGATCTCTCTTCAAGTGTCGGATTGCAGTTCCATCGACTATGGACATATTATAAATTTTATCCTACGCAGCTGGGTAGTCTCCAGAGGTTGGCTGCCGTGGCTGAAATCAGCTGAGGAGAGCATAATAATTATATTATGCTGTTCGCGAAATTTTCTGGAGCATCCTGTAGATAGATCGAGATAAATCCAAGTTCAAGGCGCAATATAGACAAGCGGCAGCGGGTGTACAAGGCTCCATTCGCCCGCCATCCCCCAGGGGAGGAACACAGCTTTACTTAGTTCGATTTTGTTTTTAATATTCGTACTACTCGTACTACTACATCTAGTTTTTTCAAATACCAATATGCTCGCAAAATGGCTGACCCTTTTTACGTAAGTATTTTTTTTTTGTTTTCTTTTCAAATATTTGAATCTGGAGCCAGTTTGGTCGCAATGGAAATATATCATATTTGCTTAAATATAGCACTTTAAAACTTAAGTTTGTAGACAATTTAGCAGTGATGATCTGAACCAAACCGACTTCATACAGGGCTACTTTCGTACAGAGATAAAAAATCCGACGAAAATCTGCTAAATATGGATTTAGAACAGTAGATTTTGGCCAAGTATAATGATGGCTTCACAAATTCCTATAATTTTGCATAGAAGTACTTAATAATCATTTTGTCCCTATTTAGTATCTACCAATAAACATTTATAATTCAAAAGCTTTCGAGATGAAACCTGATTTAATGCCGTGGGAACTTGCCGCTCGAGTGCCGTTGAAATCTTTTACGCTAGTACTACGCAATAGCGTACCAGCTTGGCCGTAACTTATCGAAGTTTTTTTGTTTCAATGATGAATGCGAAATACAATTAAGTGACTTAATCTTTTTATATTATGATTAAATTTATTGAATTAGGCTTTTATTCATTTTAACTTTCATGGTTTACTTATTTTATTTAAAAAAGAAAATAATAAGTACCTATGTATCAATTAGCTAGTGAATTGGAAGCTTTTTGGAACTTTTGGTTTATAGATTTTGTTGCGCAATGCGCTCGCGGTTTTTAAGCTCCTAGCGTAGATACTTGCATCGCGTTAATATTTATCCTAGATACAAGATACAAGATACAAGATTTTTATTTGCAGAAACATTTTTTGTTTACAGTTAGGTGTTATTAAATACATTGTAGAAATGTTTCACCTTACATAATCAGGCATGCAAAACCTACCTACCTACTTAGAAGCTCAGATATAGCAAGGGAATGAGTTTCTCTTAAACTTCACCCAGTCTCTATCGTCTCTGTACCTTCTACCTTCAAGTTGTTTATCGTGGGAGGTGATAATTAACATAATAATTATTATTATCATCATCAACTGATATACGTCCACTGCTGGACATAGGTCTCTTGTAGGGACTTTCACACGCCACGGTTTTGCGCCGCCTGAATCCAGCAGCTCCTTGCGACTCGCTTGATAATGTCGACCTTCCATCTAGTGGGAGGTCTTTCAACGCTGCGCTTTCCGGTACGAGGTCACTATTTTAGCACCTTGGGACCCCAAGTGTATCGGTATCGGGAACCTTTGTTTCTAGATGCCTGCACCAAGTTTTAACCGCGGACCGCAGCTACTCTTTACCCGAACTACCACCAGGAGAAGCGCCGGAACCTATAGTCACATTCATGGAAAGGACATACCAACCTGCGCGGACTAGAGCAGGTTTTGAAGGAGGAGAACCCTTGCTGTTAACTCCCTTGATAGAAGCGAATAAGCTTCAAGAAGCAAGGCGAGCTGCTTATGTGGACCCTGACTTCTTATTGCCCGATATGGATAGTTATTCAGGATATTTAACCGTAAGTCTTTCCCTATTTCTTTTGTCGATGCCAAATCTGTCCTAGACTAATATTAATTTCATCTGAAGTTCTACTACGATAGAGAATTGGAATATTATCTGCAAAATGCAGTAACTAGGTATTGATCCAGATGGATTCCAGGTACCAGCTCGCTTTGTTATTGGTAAAAGTGCTTTATATTTACTTAGTAGAACATAACGAACGCCTCGTTCAGCTATGAAAATATATACCTACGACTAAAAATAAAAATAAATTGAAAGATGGAATGGAATGGATTGAAGGATGGAAGAGTTAGGAATGTCCTGCCGAGAAGCCAGTAAGAAACTAAGCGGTTGCTCTTTTCAAAACTTCGATTTACAATATTATATGAAGAGCGTCCAAGTAAAAACCAATGTCCTACTTAACTCAACTACCTAACAATCGAATCAAGTAGCTACCGCTGTGTTAGAAAGGTCGAGTGATTCCAATCAAATAAAAATATCTGAGATTTTCTTGTGATCATTCTTGTTCTATTGCAGGTTAATAAAGAGTATAACGCCAATCTCTGGTTCTGGTATTTCCCTGTGGCAGACAAATCTATTGAAGAGACACCCTGGATCATTTGGCTTCAAGGGGGTCCCGGGGCGTCTTCTTTGTACGGCCTGTTTACTGAAATAGGGCCATTCACAGTTGTGGATGATTTTCTGATTGAAGGTAGGTGTTACAATTTAAGAAACACTAGGATAAATAAACCAGACTTGTGTGTTCCATGATCCATATTCACTAATCATCCATTAATTACGCTAGAGGCCCAATGCTGGACATAGCTCCCGTGGGTCTGTAAAGAACAAGGCCTTGTATCTCTTGTGTCAATAGTCCATCAGCTTATATTGCATCCACTGCTGGACACAGGCCTTTGACCAATTGACCAGTGTGCGATCAACAAGAGTGTGTGTCAAGAGCAAGTATATTTTGACAAGTGTTGAAAAGGTGGTTTCTAAATTCCCTGTATGTCGATTAAATTATGAAATATGGTCTGTGTTTGTCTACTTTGTTAAGCTCCATATTTTCTAAATAAACTAAAAAAATATGAATTAAAGTTAAGCAGTTTTCATTATTTCCTTTCCGGTAAGTTGATCTGTGTAACAGTGGAGTTTTGGAAGTCACTGATGGAAACTTCTTTTTAATTTAAAACATAGTCTGCTGATATAACTCTGAAAGCCGCGCCGTCAAGTAATTTAGCACCACTATAAGGAGGTCATAACAATATTTTCTCGTCTTTCACAGAAAAAAAATACTCCTGGGGCAAGAACCATTCTCTTCTATTTATTGACAACCCTGTCGGCACCGGGTTCAGCTTCACTGATGATGACCGCGGCTTCGCGACCAATCAGACTACTGTAAGCACTAAATATTATTTTTAAGGTTCCGTACTTCAAAAGGAATAAGGAACCCTTAGTAAAGGAAAGAAACTAAACGGACTAAGTGATCCATTTAGTTGTCTGTCTGTCTGTTTGTCTGTCTGTCTGTCTGTCTGTCTGTTGTGTCTGACAAGAAATCTCTAGGGTACTTCCCGTTGACCTAGAATCATGTTCGGCTGGTAGGTAGGTAGGTCTTATAGCACAAGTAAAAGAAAAAATCTGAAAACCGTGAATTTGTGGTTACCTACATCACAGAAAAATTAAAAAGTGGAGGAAGTGAAGACAAAATAATATGTTTACTAAATCACATGATACATGGCGCTGTCCATCATTAACTTGCAGACTGCCGTGGTTTACAGATGTTGGAAAGTGTTATTTCTCGTACGATCGTACGGAACCCTTCATGTGCCAGTCCAACTAGCACTTGGCCGGTTTTTTTTTTTATCATTGAGTACCTACTTACTTTGGCAAGCTCAAATTTTTTTCTGTATACTTTATCGTTAGATATATAGAACGTGCACAATCACAATTTGCTGATAGGTAGTTTTTTTCACAGATTGGTGAAAACTTATACACGGCGTTACAGCAATTCCTGACGTTGTTCCCTGAACTTCGAAAGGCACCGCTGACGATTGCAGGAGAGTCCTATGCCGGCAAGCATATTCCTTCCCTCGGCGTTCAAATACTCTGGAATAAGGAACAGGATGAACCGATAAACCTACAGGTGAGAGCATAATATTTTATTTTACACCTATCTACTACCACTCTACTTTACTTACTTTAATAATAATATTAAAAAAATAATAAAACTGCAAAACTGTAAATCTTTGTTGACTCGTTCTTCAATCACGCCGCACCAAAGCTACGGATCAGCATGGTTTTTTCGATAAATATAGTGGGTCTGCAAAGTGACATAAGCTACTTTTTACCCCGGGAAAACAAACAGTTCCTACGGGATAGCATGCTATTTTTTACGCATTTGTCCTTCAATCACGTCGCAAGGGGAATAAGGATTGACGTCATCTATTCTTTGGGTAGGAATACTTAATTGAGGATCTGGAGAGAATTAAGTATAAATAGGTTACTTTTTAGCCCGGAAAATCAAAGGGTCCCCACGGAATAGCAGACTATATTTCACGCATTTGTTCTTCAATCACCTTTTAATACTAAATCCACGAAGCAATAATATTCACAGTAAGTAAGTATTTCACACGCCTGTGCCTCATTTTCTTAAGTTTCATATAATTTTTTACAGGGCTTAGCCATTGGAAATGGATTCATTGACCCTCTATCGCTACAACGATACAGTTATTTTGTTCGTGAAGTTGGTCTGGTCGATGACAAAGTTGCCAACTTCATGGTCCAACTGGAAACCGCTGTTGTTCAGTTCATCAACTCAGGGGAAATGCTAAAGGCATACGCTGTAAGTATGGCATTGATTTACTGAAACTTGTTAGGGGACACATTTTATTTGGCTACTTTAAATCAAAACAATTCAATTTTCGTCCAATCTCCAAAGAAAAAGGGAGCCCTTATAGGATCACTTCGTTGTTTGTCTGTTATGTCTGTCAAGACTTATCAAGGGAATCAAAACCTAGTTCTAGGAATTCTAAAGGAATCCTCAGTACGTTGATGATAAAATAATTAAACGACACGAGTTCCTTCGTAAAATTTAGTTTTAATTTTTCTCACAACATAAATAATCAATGATAACAAAACAGTCTTGACGTATATAATTTTGAGTGATGATTTTTTCTTTTTCTTTTTTTAAACATTTATTTTTAAATAACTATGTGTGTAACCTACATCACTCCCCTCCAGAGGCCGTGTCTACGGACGATAATACCTAATCTGGAAATCGTACTCGTCTGCCGGAACGCGTGGTTCGCAATCCGGCTTGTTGCTGGGGAACATGTTGGGGAGGATTAGGTAGCTTGGGAAATGGAGTATTGTCGGACAATATATAGGCTGGTTTAAGTCTGTCAATTGATACAGTCACGTCTCGGCCCTTAACTTTTAATCTAAAGGTTTTAGCGCCTCTCTTTAAAACCTCGTATGGCCCTGTATAAGCTGGCTGCAAGGCACCATGTAGCGTGTCTTCCCTAAGGAATACGTGGCTGCAGGTGCTCAGCTCTTTAAATACGAAGGTTTTAGGTTTAGAGTGGTGCTGAGTTGGTACTGGTTGTAGCTTCTCGGCAAAGGATCTCAAGCGAGCTGAGAAGTCGGTGATGTCGGTGGTGTAGCTTGCGATATTTTGGCCAAAAAATTCGCCAGGTAAGCGAAGTGGTTCGCCGTACACCAGCTCGGCTGATGAGGCATTAAGGTCCTCTTTGATTGCGCTTCTTATGCCAAGAAGTACAAGTGGCAGTGACTCGGTCCAATTCTCGTCGGCGTGACAAGTTATAGCTGCTTTCAGCTGTCGATGAAAGCGCTCGACTAAACCGTTGCACTGTGGATGGTAAGCGGTTGTGCTGCGATGCTGAAATCCAATGGATTTGGCCAACTGCTGGAAAAGTGCCGATTGAAACTGCATTCCCCGATCCGTTATGACATCCACTGGACTTCCGTAGCGCGACACCCAACAGGAAATAAAGGCTTTGGCAACCGTCTCGGCGGTTATGTCGGTAATTGGGACAGCTTCCGGCCATCGCGTGAAGCGATCGACGGCTGTCAAGCAATACCGAAAACCGTGCGAATATGGTAGTGGGCCGACCAGGTCTATGTGGACATGTTTGAATCGCGCTGAAGGTAAAGGAAGCGTACCCAAAGGTGACGACACGTGTCGGCTTACCTTAGTGCGCTGACAGTCTAAACATGCCTTAGCCCATTCACGGCAGTTTTTGCGCATGAGAGGCCAAACAAAACGTTGTGCAACGAGCTTAGCTGTAGCGTTAGGACCAGGATGGCTAAGGGAGTGGAGGCAGTTGAAGATTTGCCTACGAAAGTTCTCGGGGACGAAAGGTCTGGGAGTCGGGGTACTGACGTCGCAGTACAATTCGGTACGACTGCCAGGGATTATCATTTTGGTGAGGCGAAGAGATGTTTCACCTTTAAGGTAGTCTGCAAGCTCGGAGTCTGTGGTTTGAGACTTGGCAAGGACTTCTAGATCGACTGGCATTTGTATTTCGTATATGCGGGAAAGAGTGTCGGCCACGACATTGTCTTTGCCCGCGATATGTTGGATGTCCGTCGTGAACTGTGAGATGAAGTCCAAGTGTCTATACTGCCGTGGCGAACAGTTACTTTTCCGCTCATGGAAAGCGTAACATAGTGGTTTGTGGTCAGTATAGACAGTGAAGTGGTTGGCCTCTAGCATGTGGCGAAAGTATTTAATTCCTTCGTATATTGCAAGGAGCTCACGATCGTATGGCGAGTATTTAACCTGCGACGGGCTCAACTTACGTGAGAAGAATGCTAGGGGCTGCCAAGCTCCATCCACGTATTGTTGTAGAGCTGCTGCGATGGCTCTGTCTGAAGCGTCCGTGACGAGACCTAGTTTAGCATCGGGATGAGGATGCGCCAGTAGGGCTGCATTGCACAGACTTTTCTTGCAGTCCTCGAAAGCTTGCAGTGATCTTCCTTCTATAACGACCGGATGGGAAGCTTTTACAGATCCGGTTAGCAGAGCGTTCAGAGGGGCCTGGATTTGGGCAGCGTTGGGCAAAAATTGTCTGTAAAAATTGATCATGCCCAAGAATCGCCTCAGCTCTCTGACGGTTTTGGGAGCAGGGATATCCGCAATGGCCTTGACTTTGCTATCTAAGGGTTTCGTACCTTTTTCAGAAATTTGGTAACCCAGGAATGTTACTTCAGGTGCGCCAAAGACGCATTTGGCCGTGTTCACAAGTACGCCGTATTCTTGCATACGTGTGAAGAGTTGGCGCAAATGTTCTTCGTGCTGTTCCTGAGTCCTGGAAAATACCAAAAAGTCATCGAGGTATGTGTAGCAAAAGTCAAATCCACGTGTCAGCTCATCCACGAATCTCTGAAAAGTCTGCCCTGCGTTCCGCAATCCGAACGTCATAAAAGGAAATTCGTATAATCCGAAGGGAGTTGTAATGGCAGTCTTCGGAATGTCTTCCTCAGCAACAGGGATTTGGTTGTAAGCCTTGACCAAATCTATAACTGAAAAGTACTTACAACCAGTTAAGCTGTGGGAAAAGTCATGTATGTGACGTATTGGGTATTTGTCTGGTATCGTCCTTGCGTTGAGTAACCTGTAATCACCACAAGGACGCCAGCCATTATCTTTTTTGGTCGCAAGGTGGAGAGGTGATGACCACGGACTGTCGGAAGGACGAGCGGTGCCATTAGCCAGCATCGCGTCAAACTCCTGTCTGGCGATTTTCAGTTTATCTGGAGCCAGCCTTCGGGGTGAACACGACACTGGAGGTCCTGGTGTAGTGCGGATATGGTGTTGTGTGGTGTGTTTCACTATACCTGGTGTACCGGCGGGGCGAGTGATGTCCGGGAATTCAGATAAAATGTTGTGATATCTGCTGTTGCCGCCGGTCGGAACCTTCACACTAGTTACAAGCATATCAGAAGTAGATGTATTTTTACAGTTAGCCAATGTAGCCGTAGTTGCTATAGAAGTGAGATTATCTATTAAACGCTTGTTGCGACAATCTACTACAAGGTTGTAATAATTTAGAAAATCTACGCCTATTATTGCTTTTGTAACATCTGCTACAACGAAACGCCACAAAAAAGTCCTACGAAGTCCGAAATCTAAAGCTAAATTCACAAAACCGTAAGTAGCTATCACAGAACCGTTAGCTGCACTCAAAGTATATTCAGTCCGAGTACGACGGTCACGTAGCGCTGATCGGGGGAAAACACACAGATCGCTACCGGTGTCGATCAGAAATTGCGTCTTCGACGATCGATCAGTGACGAACAGGCGACCAGTAGTTGTTGAAGGACGATCGTTTGTCGCCGTTACCGACCGCCCATCGAGTTTTCCGACTTGAAGTCACAGGGGCGAATGCACGTGCGGGCTTTATCTCCATACTTGCTATGATACCAACACAGCGGAAACTTCCTGTAGCTGGATTGTGTTCGTTGCCTTGAGGAATTACGCGAGCCTTGGGATGTGCGAGAACGTGATCTGCTATTCCTCTGCGTCGCCATTTGTTGAACCTGCTTCCGTAGCTCAGCTATTCCCTTAGTGAGGTCACTGATGAGTGAGCTAGGGATCTCGTTAGCTAGGGAAGCTACCTTGGGTGTTGAAGAAGCCAGGTCGTTCACTCTATCCGCCAAGTCGGCTAAGTCTTCCAGCGCTGTTCCTGCAGGCTGACCAGCGAGCACCGTTTGTATGCCATGCGGGAGTCGGCTGATCCAAATCGTCTTCAGAAAGTCGTCTGGGACGTCAGCGCCTGCTAAACCTGTAAGGTGGCGCAGAAAGGCGGAAGGTTTGCGGTCGCCGAGCTCTTCGTGCATCAACAATTGTTTTATTTTTTTCTCGTTCGATGCAGTCAGTCTCCTTATCAGTTCGCCTTTGAGTTTGTCATATTTGTTGCTAGCGGGAGGGTTAATTATAATATCCTTAACTTCCTTGGAGTGTTGATTTTCAAGATGACCAATGACGTAATTGAACTTTGTGGCATCGCTGGTTATTCCAGATATGGCGAATTGACCTTCAACCTGCGCGAACCAAATCTCTGGCTCCTCGGGCCAGAACGGCGGGATCCGTACTCCAACTTTAAAAACATTGTTGTGATTTGTCGACTCGTTCCCCTCGCTATCGCCGGGCGGCGATGCTGCCGACGTGCCTCGTACGTCCTTACTCATGTTCGTATATAGAGGTCACCAGTAAAGGAATCCTCAGTGCGTTGATGATAAAATAATTAAACGACACGAGTTCCTTCGTAAAATTTAGTTTTAATTTTTCTCACAACATAAATAATCAATGATAACAAAACAGTCTTGACGTATATAATTTTGAGTGATGATTTTTTCTTTTTCTTTTTTTAAACATTTATTTTTAAATAACTATGTGTGTAACCTACATCCAACCTATAGGCTAAACTATAGGTTGACCTAGAACCATGAAATTTGGCAGGTAGTAATATTTTATGTACCTACCTAAAGGGAAAAGCCGCAAACCGTGAATTTGTGGTTACTTAACAAAAAAGTGTTTTTTCTTTTACGATGATACGGAACCCTTCGTGTGCAAGTTCGGCTCGCACTTGACTAGTTTTTTCTTTTTCAGTACTACAATTATTTACTGCAGCTGTTCCTCACAGAATCAAAGCTGACTAATCTATATAACTTTTTGGAAGACGACATTAGTTTGGATGGCGCATACCTCGACTTCCTTCAGAGAGACGAAATAAGACGGGCTCTACACATTGGGAACACTAACTTCACATCAATCGGAGTTGTGTACAGGAAATTGGTTCCTGACTTTATGGCCAGTGCGAAGGCTTGGCTGGAGGAGTTATTGGAAAACTACAGGGTCATGCTTTACAAGTAAGGCACCTTTTTTTTTTTTTTGACGGAGTGCTTTGGCCACAGCTATTGACTTGTGCAACAGATAATATTACAAGAACTAAATAAGAAACCCGATGTATAGAGAGCCAATAAGAATCATGTAGTCACACTAATATTAGGTATAAAGGCAAAAGTTTGTGCCTACGTGTTTATGTGTGAATGTTTGTTGCTCTTTCAAGCAAAAACTACCAGGCGGACTTGGCTGAAAGAATGGAGATAGATTGAACCCGGAAAGAATACATAGTTAACCTACTTTTTATTCCGAAAAATTAAACAGTTCCCACGGGATTTTTCAAAAACTTGTATCCACACGAACAAAGTCGCGGGCATCAGCTAGTAGGTGAAAATTATAAATGTGAAAATGTGTTTGTTTGTTGGTTTATACACCAATCACGCTGCAACGGAGCAACAAATCGATGTGATTTGTATCATCATCATCATGATCAACTCATATCCGGCTCACTACAGAGCACGGCACGGGTCTCCTCTCAGTATGAGAAGGGTTCGGCCATAGTCCACCTCGCTGGCCAAGTGCAGATTGGCAGACTTCACACACCTTTGAAAACATTATGGAGAACTCTCGGGCATGTAGGTTCCTTTACGATATTTTCCTTCACCGTTAAAGCGCGTGTTATTCAATTTCTTAAAACTCACATAACTCCGAAAAATTCTTTTTTTTTAGTTAGAGGTGCGTGCCCGGGATCGAATCCCCAGACCTCCGGAATAGTATCACGACTCACGGTGATCTATATAGCTATAGTCAAAGATCTGGATCATAGGGTACTTTTAATCAAAATTCCTAAGGGATTTTTAATAACATAAGTTTACACGGTAGAAATTACGGGCTATTATTACTTCATAGATCTTTATAAGCATTTTTTAAATTTTTTAACACCATTTAAAAACTATTA
Organism: Maniola jurtina; assembly: GCF_905333055.1. Classification (NCBI taxonomy): domain Eukaryota; kingdom Metazoa; phylum Arthropoda; class Insecta; order Lepidoptera; family Nymphalidae; genus Maniola; species Maniola jurtina. The sequence continues at coordinate 4,000,019 of NC_060029.1, forward strand.
TTTGGGATACGTACCTACTAACCTCATATTCATTTTCTGATAAGTCCTAGGATTTAAAAAAAATCTGTCCTTTTGATACTTATTAACTTTTTTCCATTTCAGTGGCCATCTGGATATCATCGTAGCATACCACCCCTCTGTGAACACCTATGAGACGCTCTCTTTTTCTGGCACGTCAGAATTTAGATCAGCTAAGCGACACCCTTGGTACCACGACGGAAACTTAGCTGGGTGAGTAATCTTGTAGTACAATATTTTTTGTTGGGATGGTACTTATATGCAACTTTCGAAAAACAATTCGAGCAAAACAGACATGAACAACAGTGAGAAAAGTCTACTTGCTCCTACTACCTCCTTCATCTGTGTCCATATAATGATATGCTGTATAGCCGTCAGTTACCGCTTGACTAAGACGGCTCGTAGGGTATTCTACGTCAACTGTGACCCTTTCGCAACCCGCTCCCATCCTCACTTACTGCGCAACTGTAGTTACCTACTATAAAAATGTATGTACATAATATGCACTTCAGGCTGCAATGTTTTAAATTACTGTAATTTGTATTCCACTAGGTATTACAAGACAGCTGGAAATTTAACAGAAGTAATGATCCGAGGCGCTGGTCACATGGTGCCCGCGGACAAACCGGCCGCAGCCCTCGGCCTCATCTCGGCCTTCGCCCGCAGTCTCACCCTCGAAAACGACACCGGAGTTCTGGTTGACGTTCAAAAAAACTTGCGAACTCACAGGCCTCCGCTTTAGTGGTTGTAGACTTAATTGAACACCTCTTGCGTACAACTATTGTTTTGATTTTGACTTCAATTAGAATAATGACTTGATTAAATGTAAGATAGGGTAATCAGTATTTTTGTGTAAATAGATCGATTAAGAATACATACCTAATTAAAATAAGTGTTTTTAATTATTTAATACATCCCTAAACTGTCTTCGTGATGTAGTGCGCGCATGGCGCAAAACAAGTTTGTACTTCAGTATAATGATTGACTTTAATCTGAACCCGAGCCCCTATGACTGCACAGAAAGTAAAAACTAAACACAAGTACCTACTTCAGTCGGGCTACCCGCAATATTGCAACTTTAGGTGGACTTCTTGTTTTGCGAGTACGTAGGTAGGTGGTAGGTCGCAATGGTCGTCAAGTAAATGAAGTCGATCGATATTAATTACCTATTTTCAAGAATAATTTTCTTTTATAAAATAAAAGAAACTGGTCCCAAATTTTTACAATTAATTAAACTACTGTGCTGCATTTCATTTTTACAGTAAACGTATTTAAAGATGTGAGACGTTAGATTTTATAAAAATTAAATAAGTAATTAAATAAAAGTATGTATCTGTGCGCGAGAATCTCAAATCTAACGGGCCAATAATTGGCGGGAGAATCATTTTTAACCGACTTCCAAAAAAGGAGGAGGTTCTCAATTCGTCGGGATCTTTTTTTTTTTTATTTTTTTTTTATTTTTTACTCAAAGACCCCTGGACCGATTTGAAAAATTTTTTTTTTGTTTGAAAGGGTATACTGTGCAGGTGGTCCCATATAAATTTGGTGAAGATCTGATGAATATCTTGGGAGATGGAGAACAGAACTCCTCAATGGATAGGAGCAAATTGCTCGCGATCAGTGTAATAGCTTAGTAAACAGTAGGGTTTTAACTGGGCACAGCATATTATAGTACAGTAGGGCCACTAAAAATTGTGAAATAAAAAATTTTCAAAAGAAAAATAAAACCGACTTCAAAAACGACAAACACTAAAAAGTAAAAAATAACTTTTGTTTAGCTACACGTGTAATGCACCTAGGTATGAAGTCGGGCGAGCTTCACTCTTGGATTTCTAATTTTGTTTTAATATGCTCGCTCGACTTCATACCTAGGTGCATTACACGTGTAGCTAAACAAAAGTTATTTTTTACTTTTTAGTGTTTGTCGTTTTTGAAGTCGGTTTTATTTTTCTTTTTATTGGATAAATTACAAAACTAAAACCATAGACAAAGACATGGCTTCATAATAGAAGGCAAGAAGCAAGGCATATGGCGGCACCATATATCATGGTGCCGCCATACAGCAAACAAGCCTGTAGAGCCTGGACGGGTGTATGCGTATACTTGCCAACGCTTTGGACCGGGGTACCGATTGGCCACCGGCAGGCAAGCCATCTGTGATGTGGTGTTTGCCGTTGCTTGCTGTTTGCTACAAAGCATCTGCCCCGCGCCCATCCCGCGCCGGTGTAACGTAATAAAAGCCAGAGACTCAGATTTTTTTTTTCTCGTCTGGCTTTACATAGAGTAGCTCAGAAAAATATGCCAGAGAAGCCAGATCAGACATTATTTCTATTTCTACTCTGTGCTCTATTATGATGTGTGTGATCTGTCAAATTGTTGGTGACGTTTGCGAGTTTTCGACAAGTGTGAAATTGCGACTAACAGGCATTTTGGAAATTGTTGTAAAACCGGGTGAATTTCCCGGTATTTGTGTCTTAGTTTAGTGGTACATGATTATGTGGACTTTGTCTTTTCAAGTGTACAACTTATGATAGTTTTCGTTGAGAAAATTACATTAAATAGACACAAAATTACAGCACACCATGGGCCTATCCTTGTATGTGGTTTGCGCACTTCTGCTGTTGACACCTATTAGGGCTTTTTATTTACCCGGACTAGCGCCCGTGAATTACTGCAAGGCCGGTGAAGATAATGGGAAATCATGTAAAGTAAGTTCTCGTAACTTTTGAGTACTTCTAAGATAACTTGCTAATGGCTGTCGTATTATCGCTTCGCAATGGCACTGGACCACGTTTACCATAGCCAATTATTAACTTATTTAGCCAAGAGCCTAATAAGAATTGTGTTCGAGGCAAATTTTACTATAAACCTTTCAGTTTTCAATATCAGCAATTAGGTACTTATTATTAGTATTATTTAACATGACATGTAAAAATACATACTTGTTTGTATGTAATGTATGATAAGATTGTAGTCGCCAGATATTTAATAGTTGCTTTCAGAAAAAAAATGTACTTTTGTAAATAGAATAATAGTACAAAAATATTGATCATATTATGAAGAAAGTATATATTTTCATACTTACAATGTTTACTACTTAATTTTATTATACTTATAAATCTACTCTCAGTTGTTTGCTGCTAGATGGCTGGAATAAAATTGATAAAACACTACGAAATATGTTTAGTATTTAATAAGCAAATGCAAATTGTAGAAATTTATAAGAATATGATGCAATAAATAGTCAGTAGGTGCATATAAACTTGATGAAGGAAGAAGACAATATATATGATATTATTTTGTGCTTTAAATAATCTTAAAAAGTATATAGAAAATCTTAAAATAAATATAATTATTAGACTTATCATAAGCACCTGTAAACTAGGTTCAAAAAAAGAAACAGCCTGGAGACTGTATTTAATATTTTGTAAACAAAGTATTTCATAGACTTTAATATGTGTCACACACTTTAATTTCCATTATTTTACAGTTTTGATTACAATGCTGTACTATGTAAATGTAAAATAAATTTATAAATTTGTATATTGTTTATTTCAGAATGAGATACCCCTCTACGTTAACAGACTTAACACAGAAGAATCTGTCATACCGTTTGAGTATCACCACTTTGACTTCTGCCTCTCTGACGAAACCCAGTCACCAGTTGAGAACCTTGGTCAAGTAGTCTTTGGAGAGAGGATCAGACCAAGTCCCTACAAACTGAGTTTTCTCCACAATGAGAATTGTCGAGCCCTATGTGAAAAGAAATACAGAGCGTCAGATCCTGAGTCTATTAAGAAGTTGAACCTCCTTAAAATGGGAATGGCGCTTTATTACCAACACCACTGGATCCTGGACAATATGCCTGTGACTTGGTGTTACTTAGTAAATGAAGGAGGAAAGACTTACTGCAGTACTGGGTTCCCTATGGGTTGCCAAGTCAGAAAAGATTTGGTGAGTAAAATTTTGATTTTAATTAGTGATGACATAGTCTAATAAAGTCTTCAAAGCTTGAACAGACACAAATCTTATGTTGTATAAAGTGGAAAGTCAAAGTTTTCTCCAATAATCTCAGCCAAAGCCGGACAGTAACTGGGCTATAGTACTTCTCAGTCAAACAGGCATAATATTGTGTGTATAATTTGTAAATAGGGGTAGGGCTCTTCAGGTGCCTAACAGTTTTGCTTGATTTTTGACTATCTGAAAATATGATGTAGATTCTACATCATATTTTTTGTCTATCGCCACTGGTGTTTGTTGATCAAAATATCAAAAATATTTTAACTTTATTTTGTTTAATGTTAACATGCATCAGTAATGATTGATAAATTCGGGCAATCTGTAAAAAGCTAGCAGATCTTAATGATTCAAAATACAATAATTGAGCGACTATATAAATAGACTAAAATTGGCTAAATCTGTAGGCATCGTAATGTGTGCTAATGTGAACTTGTTTGTACAGTTCTTTTGATTACAACATCAGCTAAGAGCTGGGTTGTGCTGAGACAGTGCCTATATTATCTCATGCTTATAATCACAGATTATTACAGTTAACTAGTTCATTATATTTTTATCTGTGATTTAGCTTGTATTGAACTCAAAATCTAAATAACAATATCTTGTCTATCAAAATTATCACTATCAGCTATTGATGCTATCAGTTACCAACCATGTAGACTAAAAAAAGTGTTAATGAGGTTTTTGATAGTAATTTTTCACCTATCTCCTTATAAGTATATCATCTATATCAAAGTCAAACTGCAGGCCCATTCAGAACCCTTCGATAGCATAATTGTGGATCGATTTGGCAAGTTATCGTTCGATAAGATGTATTTTCAATTCACAATAACCGAATCAACTGTGAAATTGTCGAAACCGAAACCGAATCGAACCAATGTAGATATTGTTCGATTACGACTATCAAATGCTATTCACAACAACTAAACCGAATAATATTTGTTGAATGTTCGATAATTTTTGATGATTACTTATCGAAAGCTACAGGGCACTCGATATCCTTTTTTTCATCTATGTATTCATAGGCAACAACCGATACGCGCACGTGGGCGCGCTATGATAGGTTGAGATATTTTCGCGCCATTCAAAAATAAGATTTCTGCAAGCATTTAGTAACACATGATCAACCCATTGCCGGCCCACTACTGAACACGGATGTCAGTGAGAAGGGTTTAGGCCATAGTCTGCCGAATGCAGATTGGCAGACTTCACACACCTTTGAGAACATGGAGAACTCTCAGGCATGCAGGTTTCCTTCACGATGTTTTCCTTCACCGTTAAAGCAAGTTATATTTAATTGCTTATAAACACACATAACTGATATGTTAGAAGTGCTTGCCCGGGATCGAACCCCCGACTTCCGATAAGGAGCAGGACATTCTAACCACTAGACCATCACAGCTTAGCCAGAGCATTTAGTAACACATTTTAATGTTTTTCTATACTAGGATACTTGCACACCCATAGTGAATACAGCACAGAGTGCATACGGCACCTACTATCTGTTCAACCATGTTGATCTGGAGATCACATACCACAGTGGCAGGGAAGAGGAGTGGGATGTGGGTGTTGGTGATAACGGCGGACGGATTATATCTGCTAAGGTAAGTGAGGCGCCCTTCCATTTGATATCATATTGAGGTATGAGTATGTGAGAAATATGTATGGGGGACTAAAATATCAGCACCTTACAGTCTTGGGAAACTGGAGTAAATCTCTATCAGAGATAAGCTGTTCCAATGTCCACTTCATTTATTACTATGTACTTAAGCTGCTAAATCTAGGAACCTTGGCGTCAGGAATCTCATTTTACTTTCTTATTTTTTATTTATTTATTGTATTTACAATATTCTAAAACTATTTACATTGAATTCTTAGCGCCCTGAAGTCTTGGCGACTTGTCTGGGCGCTGCACATTCCTCTAAAAATTAACTGTATGATATACGGGTGAGACTCAATACAATATTATGTCGGTATAAGATAATATATTATGCAAGGAAGGGTACCTACTCGGTTGCACAGCGCACGAACATTAGGTAGGTATTTGTGGCGCTCGGCACCGAGGCGATGCTAGCCAGCTCGTTACCGGACTTATTCACTATACAGGCTGTTCTATGTAGATAAAAATTAGATAAAAACTATAAGTAGTATAGGATATTTATAGAATGTAATTATGAATTACTATGCGTAGTATACGTGTGCGTGTATTTATGTAAGCAATTGGGTTTCTGTTATTATGTATATATTATTGATTTTTTTACGTAGGGAAGACGTGTTTAATAAATATTCCTTGATTTTATACTTTATATTGTTTTTTGTTATTTTAGTTTTAATTTCAGTTGGTAATTCGTTGATTAATTTTGGTAATAGATAATTCGTGGTTCGTTCACCGTAAAAATTGTTTGCTTTGGTCGTAATTACCTTGTGTCCCGATACGGCCCTCGTCGTAATACTGTGTGTGACATAGTTTTGCAGTTCTAATCCATAGCAATCCTACAACCTTTGCAGGATCGCTGTAGATATGCTTTTGTCTTGTTATTTAAAAAAAAAAAACTTATTTGCAGGTTAAACCAGCCAGTATCAAACACCAAAAACAAGAGAACATGGATTGTAACGCACGGAACAACCCGCTCATCATACCAAGCGCACTTACCAAAGATGAATTCAACATAATATACTCTTACCGTGTTACCTACATCAAGAACAACACCATTAAATGGTCATCAAGATGGGATTATATACTTGAGTCTATGCCACAGACTAATATACAATGGTTCTCTATATTGAATTCTCTGGTCATTGTGCTGTTCCTTAGTGGTATGGTTGCAATGATCTTGTTGAGGACTCTGCATAAGGATATCGCTAGATACAATCAAATGGAATGTGGGGAAGATGCACAGGTATGTATTTACAACTGCCTTGCTTATTATCCTGCTAATGTCCTTAATAATGCTTGCAGACAAGCTACAAGTACATAAAAATCTTATAATTTAAGGGCCCTTGAAAGAATAACTGTTCATTCAGTCAACAATTAGTCATCATCACTTTATTGATCATCAAGTTGTAAGCAAAAATGAGTTGCAGCCAGCAAAATTTATTGTTAGGGTGACCTGTCTAGTGTGTGTATATGTTTAAATTATTCTATTTAGTAAATATTTTTTTATTGTTTGTAGGAGGAGTTTGGTTGGAAACTCGTCCATGGAGATGTATTTAGACCACCGCGACGCGGTATGTTACTGGCCGTATTCCTCGGGTCAGGATCGCAGGTAAGTTATCTCTCACTAGCCGATGCCCGCGACTTCGCCCGCGTGGATTTAGGATTTTCGAAATCCCGTGGGAACTCTTTGATTTTCCGGGATAAAAAGTAGCCTATGTGCTAATCCAGGATATTATCTATCTCCAATCTAAATTTCAGCCAAATCCGTCTAGTAGTTTTTGCGTGAAGGAGTAACTGTGATTAGTGTGATAACACTTTTTATTCAATGAGAAGATAATAACAACAGGTTAAGATATTAGAAGTATGTATGCTGCACTGTAGCAATAGGAGGATCTTCCTCAGGACTGTATTATGCCTAGGGACCCAGCCCAGCTGGCCCGACTGTTGTATCTTGGAACTTGTATTTTATATAGGGCTCTGTAGAGAAAACTTCGTTAGCGCGGTTGACGATGTATGGTAAAAATTGAATACCCTGTGGCGACATCTATGTCGTGCATTATGAGTTATTTTGTTGCAGTATGAGCCATAGAGAAGAAAAGATAATGATATAGATTTTTACTTTACCATCTTGTTACAATTGACTTTTTTAGCATATGTTATGTAGAGCCACAGAATATGTTACAATGAAGAGTTAGATCCTGATGGTCATGCTAGCGCTGCTTATGAAGAATGTTGTCGGGTCAAATGCATTTAAAGTGTTAGGACTATGATGGTCATTACAATAATAACTTCTAGGTCTTCGGTATGACGCTGGTAACACTCGCGTTCGCTTGCCTGGGCTTCTTGTCCCCTGCGAACCGCGGTGCGTTGATGACGTGCGCGCTCGTGGCCTGGGTGCTGCTGGGCGCGGCCGCGGGCTACGTCAGCGCCAGGGTCTACAAGAGCTTCGGCGGCCGACGGTGGAAGAGCAACATCCTGCTCACCTCCATGGTTTGTCCAGGGTATGTACTCTGATAGCTACTCTCACTTACATACTCTGATACTGAAACTCTTTTTTTTTAAATAAAGCATATTAGCCATGCTAATCATGACTAATACTCCTCTTTCCCCTCCAATTAAGCGTAAAGCTTGTGCCAGGAGTGGGTACGACAATAGTGCAACAGGTGGGATTTGAACCCCCAACCTTTCGGAATTCAGTCCGCTCCTCATCTGTTGAGCTATCGAATCACTCTGATTTATTTCCCTTGAGTGTTGTAAAGTGTGAAGTTCGCAAAAGAGATTAAGTGCAACTGAATGAAGGGACGATAGAGCGAGTCTTCTGGGATCGTCCATTTAAAACTTCTTCAATCTTTAAGCAATTCATTTTCATAATCATTAGTCATAAGTCTTAGTCATTGGTTTTACCATGCTGGCAAAGCCACGCCGCCAAGCGATAATGCATTTCGGTATGTTGCCGTGTAGAAATTGGGAGTATGGGTTTACTGAAACTGCCAATGCCCTACCCCTTCCATGTGAGCCAGCTTCCATCTTAGACTGCGTCATCACACCACCAGGTAAAAGCGCAGTCAAGGGTTATCTTGTATTGGAATTTAATTTAAAAAAATTATCGGTTCACAGTGTGGTGTTCTCCCTTTTCTTCATCATGAACCTGGTGCTGTGGGGCAAGGGCTCCTCCGCTGCAGTACCATTCTCCACTCTGGTTGCATTGTTGGCCCTCTGGTTTGGAGTCTCCGTGCCTCTCACCTTTATTGGCGCTTACTTCGGCTTTAGGAAACGGGTAAGTGATGTCTTATTTTTGTGAATTTTGTAGTTTTACAACCTTTATTCCCAAATCTATTTGAAAATTATTATAATTACTATGTTAAGCATGAAAGTTTTTTGGGCTAGGTACTTATATCAAAACTATGTAGGTAATGCATGCGAAACAAAAGTTGATACAAATAGAAGATGACTTTTCTCAGCCCAATAAAGTGTTCACTATAATATACCTCTGCATCTATGATTAATAATATTTTGGAGTAAATTGTTAAACTGATTTAAGTTACACGTTGCTACAAGCAATAATAAATAATTTTATAAATAAAAAAATAACGTTTACTTTAGAAATTTCTACTTATGAAATAGTCACTTTTTCAATTTTGTAAAACCTGAAAGTGTAATTTTGAATTCGGTGATGCATATACTCATATTTTTAAGATCTGAATTTATAAACGTCATATGCATACTTTTAAACAGATTCTGGAGCACCCAGTCCGCACCAACCAAATTCCACGTCAAATCCCCGAGCAGTCTCTGTACACACAACCCGTGCCCGGAATCGTGATGGGCGGCGTGTTACCCTTCGGTTGCATCTTCATACAACTGTTCTTCATACTCAACTCTCTCTGGTCCAGTCAGGTATGAAATTTTTATTTTGTGACTAGCTAATGCCTGCAACTACGTCCGCGTGGGTTAAAATTTTTAGAAATCCCGTGGAAACTTTGATTTTCTGGGATAAAAAATAACCTATGTTACTCTCCAGATCTCCAACTATAACCATGTAAAAAAATTAGGTAATAGGTGTCCGTTGCGGTGTGATCGAACAACAAACCAATAAACAGACACACTTTCGCATTTTTAATATGGACAGTGATATTTTTAGAGCAATGCTTGGTCTCTCTTTATCCAAACTGATTTTTACAGAGTGGTATAGGGCGAGCATTCGTAGGTTTGCATACTTGTGCATGCCAGACAGGCATGCCGATTTCCTCACGATGTTTTCCTTCCTTAAAGTAAGTGATATTTAATTACTTAAAATGCATAACTCCAAAAAGTTAGAGGTGAACTAATAAACATACACACACACAAGCTTTCGCTTTTATAATATTAGTGTGATTTATTTCCAGATGTACTACATGTTCGGTTTCCTGTTCCTCGTGTTTGTGATCTTAGTCATCACTTGCTCAGAGACCACCATTCTGCTCTGCTACTTTCACCTCTGCGCGGAGGACTACCACTGGTGGTGGCGCGCCTTCCTCAGCTCGGGCTCCACCGCCGGCTACCTCTTCATCTACTGCTGCCATTACTTCGTCACCAAACTCAACATCGACGACGCGGCCTCCACTTTCCTCTACTTCGGCTACACCTTCATTATGGTCTTCTTGTTCTTCCTTCTCACCGGCACTATAGGCTTCATGGCTTGTTTCTGGTTCGTCAGGAAGATATACAGTGTCGTGAAAGTTGATTAGCTTAGTTTCTAGTGTAGTGTTTAAGGAACATTGCGTTGGTACAGCGGACTGTTGTGTGGTTGACGTTAAAGGCTTTCTTTGTGTGTTCACATTATATGATACTATTTAAATATAGTGCGCAAGATCGTTGGCACAAACGCAATGCGTAGCGTCACGCGGGTGTAGCACACAGCGTCTATGCGTTGCGTTTATTCATTCACCACGTTCGGGATTCGACTAATGTTTTAGACTCGTAAGATACGGCCGCTTGTATCTGCAGGTTTTTGTTTTTTTATAAAACTTAATCCTTATGAATAATACATTATAGAAAAATTGATTACAGCAGGGTTACTTGGCAAAATCTAGCCCTAATCACCTTTGATTAAATATATTGTAAGTAATTAATTTTTGTTACAAAATCCTTTAAAAAAATTTATTACAATATAAAGATAATTGCGGCTAAATTTTGCCTGCCAACCCTGATGTAATCTATTCTAATAGCATACGTACAATCCGACAAGGCTCTTTTGGCACTTGAGTGAGAACGCAGTTGTCGCTTTATGCCGACACAGCGAACTATCGACAAGTGCACTTCTCTAGATAGCGGCTTTAGTTCCGATTTTGGCCACGCACCAAAAGAGCCTTGTTTATCTTTATCATTAAAAAATATATTTGTATGTATCAAAATCAGATATCTGCAGATTCAAGCAGTCGGATCATAGACTAATTTTCTTTGATGTGGGCCAAATTGCCGCCTCCACACGAAAGTTTGGCGAATGTTCGCCAATCAATGGGGTCACACAATCAGTAAAACGGTATATTATAAGTTGCAGATTATTTGTTTTTTTTTTTTGCAATAGTTTATTTGCAAAAATATTTTTGTTTTATAGCACATAAGAAATATATTTCTATTATAAATTTATCGTGATAATTACGAAATTTAAACTAAGCCTGGATTGTCTTTCATAAAAATACTAGTACCATTGTATTGTTTAATTTTTAGGGTTCCGTGACCGAAGGGTGCCAACGGGGCCCTATTACTAAGACTACGCTGTCCGCCCGTCCGTCCGTCTGTCTGTCAACAAGTTGCATCTCGTGAACCGTACCTTACTTTTAGGTACGGTTCACGAGATGCAACTTGTTGACAGACAGATTGGTATAGAGTTGAAATTTTCACAGAATGTGTATTTAATATTTATTATTTCTATTGCCATAGCAACAATGACTTTCTAAGCAAGGACATCGCACTGGCGCGCATAACAAGGGACCAAGTAAGTGTGCTTATACTTGGTGTAAGCACACTTTCTTCATTAGTCGCATGTTGACTGCAAAGCTGTCAAGACGCCTAAATGCGCGATCAAAAAGTGCCAAAATAATACGTTAACGACGCAGAAAAGAGATGGTGTGACTTACCACCGGTAAGTTAATTTTATTTGCGTAAGATAACATGCGAAAAAGTGTAAAATATTTAGTAAAACCATTGAAAACACTAGGAATATCTAAAATTATTTACAATGTTCCCATTCCTTTCTCTCACGCACATCGGAAAGAGACAGATGGAAGGGCGCGTCACGAATGTCGGAAAAACAAAACTGTGGAGTAGCTTTTTTTTGTTCAATGTAAAATCTATTGGCCATTATTGTATCACATTTATTTTATTACTAGCTGTGCCCGCGACTTCGTTCGCGTGGAATAGCTCTCAGCGCGCTTTATATAGCCACGGACGCTCAGGCGCGAGGCGTGTATCTGTACGTTAAAAATGTTCGCCGTGATTCTTTAAATTGACATAACTTTTTTATTTATGAACCGATTGACATGAAATAAACACTAAATGTTAAGTGAAGCTTACTACAATATATTAGTGACAACCGTATCTAAATCGAATAAGCCGTTTCTGATATTAGCGTGCACAAACACACAGACAAACAGACAAAAAAAAATTAATTACAATTTCGGGTTCGGCATCGATAAAAAAAAAGTAGCAGGGGTTGTTATTATTAACAACCCCTGCTACTTTTTTTCATATATTTCCATTGTACAGACACCACTTTTCTACAATTTTATTATATGTATAGATAGATCTTTTGACGACCTCCAGTGCGCAGTGGTAACGCGGTGGATTTGTATGACGAGGGTCCCGGGTTCGATTCCCGGCTGGGCCGATTGAGATTTTCTTAATTGGTTTAGGTTGGCTGGTGGGAGGCCTTTGGCCATCTTGATTCAAGGCCCATCTTGAATCCGCCATTTTGGTTTTATTTTTCAGCTCCCTGTCAATTGGATGAAGTTCTGAGTGACATTTGTTCGAGCACCCCCCACCTATCTTCAATACCCTGGCCGTGCTCCTCACCGAAATCCTCAATCATCAGCTCTATCCATATTTTTCCTCCGAATCATTTTTTGTCCTCTATACGAAACCATCGGTAAAAAAAAACATACAAAATTTTACAGAAGAGGTGATCAAATGAGTCAGTCAGTCAGTCAGTCAGTCAGTGAATCAGCACGAGCAGAATAGTATATAGTATAGATATAGTATAATAGTTTCATATTTACAAAAACGAAAAATCTCTCAAAGAAATAACAAAAATTAATAGTGCTACACTACTCCATTCCATTTTTTGTTCAAGTTTGCTTCTAAAATCACCTTATTCAGCTTCGAGTGCAATAATCGATTTACATTGCGGCTTAATCACTGAGGTTAGTTTACAGGACTTGAATGTTAGCGGGAATGTATAAATGGAGCAGTTGAAGCTACATAGGGTGAATTTAGAAACGTGTGCCATGTTTGGGCTCTTGTGTTTGTATGCCACGATGTGTCCATGCTTAGAAAGTCATTGCATAGCAACAAATAATGAAAATTTCAAAATGGGTGCCATTAAAATTGAAAAGTGTTATTCCTCGTACGATGGCGCGGAACCCTCCGTGCGCGAATCCGATTCACACTTGACCGGTTTTTCAAAGTTTCTATTTGCCTACTTTGTGAATATGAGGAATGAGATTTGAGAGACTGCTGTACACAATGTGATTATGATTATTGTATAAACAGAAATTATCGTTAATAAATTGATAGTCATACAGACATTTTGATGTCCATTTATTTTAGTTTTAGGATTAAGTTTCTTAAAAATATCTCAACGGGAAATTCATTGAGGATGATCATAATTAGTGCCTGCTTATCTTGAACATTAATCATAGTTCCCCATTGAGATACTATTATTATTACAGATCCGCGTCACGAAAGTTGAAACTGCACACTATGAATGTGTAAATGCACCTTTAGCAGGAGCTGTCCAGCTGTGCCCTAATAAAATGAATTGGGTATTAGTTCATGATGTCATGAGCGTGGTGGACTGCTTCGTACTGTGTACCACACTACATGATACCAGCGTATAGTGCATACATTTTGAGATCTCTTCCGCTAATTTAACTCATCAAGTGTAATGTCAAAAGTACGATTTTAGTCCATAATATAAAGGTAAACCGTACTTTGACATGACAGTTGACACAGAGCTAAAATGATGAGTGAGATCTCAAAATGTATGCATTATAATTGATACTTCATGCAGCTTTTCCAACTTTCGTGACGCGTAGTTAGTTTTATTGTAAATAATGTATGAAATGGACTTTGTCTTATTTATTAGTTGTAAACTGCTTAAAACTATTGATATGCACAATTAACAGAAATTAACATTATGATACCACAATACAAAAATTTTACGCTGTTCCGATATTGGTACTTAATCAAAGTTGAATCGAGAAACTTCCTTTATGGAAAAAGTCTGTTAAAAAGTTTAAGTTTTCATGAATTTCAGAATAACGTCAAAATAGGAAAGAACTGAAATCGACCAGCCAAAGATTATTTTACTGGTCACTGCTGAGCACTTATCGGTTGTTTTATTTTCTCATTTTCTCACAGAAACTGCACGTCATACTAAGATAGTGTCGTATTTCGCTCATTTAAGTAAATGTAAAAGAATTGCATTCGGAAATGAATAAATATTTCTGTGTCAGAATAGAGGGTAGAATAGCAACAAAATGCATCACTTTTCGATTGCCATGTTTCATTTAAGTAAATTAAAATACAAAGAAACTTGTTTGGAAACAAATATTTTTTTTAAAGTAGAAGAAATTTTTCTAGACTATTATAGTCCGAAAAGAGGCTAAAATTCAAAATGCCTTACGTGTCTAGATTCAGCTACGCTCTTCGTGTAGTCTTCATATTTTTTTGGAAGTATTATAATTATTATTGAGCCACTGAATTTAGAATCATAATTCTGTTCTGCACTAAATGTGGCTAAACTATTATCACAGTAATATTGCTTGTTGTCAGTTGGTTAATATTTATGTGTGTGTATTTATGTCTACATTAAGTTGTGTTAACTTACCTTTTTATTTATTAACCCCCGACCCAAAAAGAGGGGTGTTATAAGTTTGACGTGTGTATCTGTCTGTGGCATCGTAGCTCCTAAACTAATGAACCGATTTTAATTTAGTTTTTTTTGTTTGAAAGGTGGCTTGATCGAGTGTTCTTAGCTATAATCTAAGAAAATCGGTTTAGCTGTTTGAAAGTTATCAGCTCTTAAGTTATCAGCTCTTTTCTAGTTACTGTAACTTTCACTTGTCGGAGGTGTTATAAATTTTTAATTTACACTTGTATTCAATTTGTTTCATGTAATCCACGGTGAAGAAATTCTTCTGAGATGTATTTTAACAAAAATAATGAAAACCGTGCTAGTGGTAGATAGAGATAGAAATAATAATAATTATCTGTTATTACTTGTGATTTCTTTGTAATACTTTGTGTGTAATCATTGAGGGTTATTTTCCTATATATACTGCATTAAATTTAATATTCTTTGTCACATCAAAAGAGTTGAATGTAAACAATAAATTGACTATTTTATAAAAGGTTTTTATTTTAACAGCATGCAAACAGTCTAATCAAACCTTAATCACAAACACAAGGCACTAAATAAAATAAATTAAGATTGTTAACCTAATCGCTATCACTTTCCGAAAGCTCGGCCCTTTCTTTAGGTACTGGAAGCTTCCTTTTAGTCTTTTTCGTTTTACGGTCTATTTTTGTTTTTCGGAAAAGTTCTATAGCCTTTAACTTATTTTCCAATAAGTGCTGTTTATCCTTCTCCCTCTGTGGAATGATTTCCTGATATCGTCCACTTTTTTGAACATTGATATCAAAGACTTTTTCAGAATCATTTACAACTGTCGATTTAACAACTTGATCAATATTTTTTAATTCATCTTCATGTTTTGTTATTTTTGAAGGACTTGCTTCATGGGAATCTTTTGTTTTAGTTTTCCTTTTCCGTTTAGTTTTTTGTTTATCATTAATTATCTCAGTGTTATCATTTTCCTTCATTAAAGATCCTTCGGGCCCCATTTTCTGCACTGCAGCTTTTACTCTTTTACTCATTTGATCTTCCAATGATTGGAATTCTAATTTTCTTTTAAAGTAATCGTAAACAGTTTTCTGATTTTTACGATCAAGCAGCCTCTTCAAGACAGGCTTTATTATTTCATCTAATTTGTTTTGGGACCAGCCGAATTTTGCTTTTGTGTAATCCCTTAATATTGTTATATCTAGTTCTCCCCAAGTGAATTTTTCTTCACTTCTTTCAATATTTGGCTCCATGTATGCCTGAACAACCTGTAAAAAATATATTATCATGAAATCTATTCATATTTATTATTTTTTGGAAATTCTGATACATATAAACGACTAATGGTACTTACTCGTACACTAGGAAAATCATCAGTGAGATTAACATTTTTGAGTTTCTTTTTCAGACTAACATTATCGGTTCGTTTTCCCGCCTTTACCCATTTCTTAAACTCCTGTAACCCAGTAACCAATTCTTGGTATAAAGTCTGCTTAGATTGTTCACTCGATAATTTCTTCTTGTTAAATGGAAATGAAGCTAGAATCTCTAAAGCAGTAACTGGACCAACGCCTGATACTCCTGTCGTATAATCACTTCCCACCAGAAGGGCCAAGAGCACTAACTGCTCTCGACTTAGGTCTATAAAAGGAATAAAGTTAATTTAATAAAAAACAAGATAACATAATTACAATCTAGATTTTTTAAGTAATGTAACTAAAAACTTACTAAAAGATTTTTCTATTCTCTCGCTTAGAAATTGAAGCACATGCTTTTTTTGATTAAAGAAATTTTTATAAACAGTTTTGCCTCCAAATAACCAAATGTCGCTGTCATCTGTAATAGTGCCGTCTGTTAATTTTGCGTTTTCAAGAAATGCGCATTGGGCTTCTGCCTCCATTGGAGCAACTATGTAAGGGATGCCAAAAATTCGAAGTAATTCTTGAGCTTCTGTGGTCATTTGTTGAGTAATATTTCGACCGATACGATCTAAGCGCCCCTTCTCTTGTAGTAGGTCGTCTTCCTCATTTTCAATTTCCGACGCCAATGAGTTAAGTTTTTCAACTGTAAATACTTCCCTATTTGATTTCTCACTGATTTCTGTAATTTTGTTTAAATTAATTTTAGATGGCAGTTCCTTTTCCTGATTTTCATTTTGTAATGTATCATTGGAGGGCTCGGGTGTCTCGTCGATTATTTGTTTATCGATTGATATATCCTTATTGATAACCGTCACTTTATGTTGCGATATTTCAACCGGTTTTATAGCTTTTTGCTCTATTTCTTTGCTCTTAGTTATATTATGCTCCAATTCTAAATCTTCAGAAGATTCAGAAATTTTAAGTGATTTTTCGCTTTTTACGGAACTATTGCAAGAATTTGAAAGTAAATTAAGTTTTTTATCCTTATTCTCAAATATGTCTGCAAAAATATCATCTTCCACTTCCTTACCCATGTTCAATGTTAGCTGTATAGCAGTTTTCCGTAGTTTCTCTTCATTATCAGACACTTCCTCAAAATCATCCTCACTAGTCGATTCAGTTTCTAGATCTACTTTTGGAATAGGTTGTTGTAATGGTGGATTGTGGTCCTCTTTATCCTCCAAACTTGTTTCAAGTGAAATAATGTCATCATCTGTGGAACTATCAACAATCACTACTGACTGTTGAGTAGCGTTCATATTAATAAGATTATCATTTTCGCTTTGCGTAACTAAATCTTTGTTCTCGAGTTTATCTGTAACATTCTTTTCTACAGCTATCAATTGAGTTTCTTCCTTGGTGTTCGTTGTATCCACTTTATTTACGCTTTTCCGAACGATTTCTTCGTCGCTTGAAGTTAATTCTATATTGTCCTCAATTATTGTTTTTTCTTGATTAAGTTCTTCAATTATATCATCAATTTTTGGTTCTTTTGATTTATTTTTTACTTTTTGTTTTGAAGTAACAATGTTATCTATGGCTTTATGTGTAAAATCACTGTACTGCATAATGTATGCTTTAGCAGATGACATATTGTCTGGCTGCTGAAACCCATCGTCATCTTCATCATCACTATAATCAGAATCTGTTAAAACTGACGTCCACGAATCGTCTGTTTTTGATGCGCACGCACTTGTATCAGCCTCATCAACACATTCTAAAGACATTTTGATGGCTTTTTGTAGATCATCTTCTAGTTCATCTTGATTTGAAGATGTTTTTGCTTGATCTGTAGAAGTACCTGGTTGATCATTTAATTTTGCAGCTACTGTTTCTTTTTTCTTGGCAGCCTCTAAAGCCTGCTTGACATTACTGATAAGTAAATATCTTGTTGTATTATTTGACGCAATTCTTCGACTAGGTAGGCTATCCAGCTTTGTATCTATGCCTTCTTCATTAAGTAATGATTCTAGCTCAGTTAAGGACATTCCACCATCCCCCATTTCTTTTTCTGTTTCCTCCAAGCACTCCTGTAGTTTCCTTCTCTTCAGTAACCTTTGCATCTACCAAAATAGGATAAATCAGAACAAATCGTTCTATTCTAAAACAACAAAATGTTAGGGTTTGTAAAATTTGGTTAGTTCAGGACATAAGAAAAACTTATACTTACTTGAAAATTTGAGAAGTTATCACTTTTCTTGGGTAAAGTGTGAATTTTTCCCCAAGAGTTCATCTTTCTAGTTTCTTTAAGCTCTACCAGTAAATCATACTTATCTTTCAAAGGCATATTTTTAAACTTATCTGATTCAAGATCCACTGAATGTAAATCAACAGTGGATGCACTTGAATTCTCTTCATCATCTGATCTGAAACATTATTTTTGATGTCTCACCCTTTTAATTATTGTTAAGTTCATCTAACTACTCTACTTAAATTCATTCAAGGAGATACATACTCTGATTCCGATTCAGTATCTCTATCAGGTAATGCAGGTAACTTAAAAAGGTCATCGCTATCTTCAACAGGTTTATTTTTCTTTGGTGATATTTGTTTGCCCAACAAGGCACTGATTGCAGTCTTTTTTCCTAGCAAAAGAGCAATCTCCCTTTTTAGTTTTTCTGACTGAGAATTGTATCTTGATTTGTTGTCTTGACGTTTAGCCTCAAATCAAAACAAAATTAAAGTGTTAAAAATCCCAAACATGTTTTTCAGCATACAATGTGACTGCAATACTGCTGAAGAAATAATAAGTGCATGGTAAAGTAGGTTAGATTTATTGTTTAACCAAATATATTCATTAAACTAAATATAAGGTAAATTACACTGAACATTGGGAAGTTCATTGCATCTTGCAAGCATTTATAGAAGTTTAATATACATATCACTCACTCTAATAGTAAAAGAAAACATTGGGAGGGAA
Source organism: Maniola jurtina (assembly GCF_905333055.1). NCBI lineage: Eukaryota > Metazoa > Arthropoda > Insecta > Lepidoptera > Nymphalidae > Maniola > Maniola jurtina. The sequence goes on from NC_060029.1 coordinate 4,019,155, forward strand.
CCTCAACCTGTATGTATAAGAGTTCTCCATAATGTTCTCAAAGGTGTGTGAAGTCTGCTAATCTGCATTTGGCCAGGGTGGTGCTCACTACTGAGCATGTGACTATGGGTTGGTGATAAAATCAAAACAAACACAATGGTGAACAAAAAAATTCTGTTAACTTACAATGGTTTCCTTTTTCAAATCCGGGAATGCACCATCAAAAACGAAAACTGGTTTGATCCTAAAATACAACAATTTGCAAAGTCGTTGAAACAACCCCATAAGATGTGCATTGGGTAAGGGGGCACCTTTTGCATCTTGATAGCCTTTCACCATCTGATGCAACCATATTGAAATATCTGTTTCAAAATAAAGCAGAGTTTAGTAAAGATATGTTAAGTTTTGGATAGATAGGTACCTTGTGTTTAATAAAGTTAGAACCTACCCACTGCCAAAACCTTGTTTTCCAAAGTCTCTACTGGGACGGGTTTGCCGGCGGGCTCAATTAGCCGCCACAGCCCAGTGACTCCCATCGCGTGTGATTAAATTCCAGAACTGATTTTTTGTTTAACTAATCTATATATCAGTGTACACTGTACATAACAAAGGTCGTTTCCCACGAGATCTCCGGTCAATCGACGGTCTCTTCCTCACACATTGCAACCTTTTCGGTCCGTGAACTCGACTTATTTATCACGCACACAATAACAATACGAAATGATCTCTGCTACTGGCGCATGCATTGATGTGTTCGGTTCACTATATACATACAACAATAGGTATCAAATGTTTTACTACACCGAGACGCCCACTCTTTCCCACACTTTATTTTCTCACGCCCCATGCGTAACCCCACATCCTACGACCGGCTGTCTGTCAGTCGGCGTGCCGCAGTCGACCGAACTCGCATTATCCACTCGATTATTCGCGCGCGATTTACTTATCGACATTCGACAACTCAAGTCGACAACACTTGCACATCCCTCGGTGTCTATGGCGCTCGTTGACAGTTCATATTTTTAGCGTTTCAGCGTTGTCGTTTATACTCGAATAAACATTAGTTTTATCATTCTTTCATATGAAACGATACAGATATTTAACATTGTAAATAACTAGTAAACAATAAATGCTCATAAGTAATTTATCTACAAAAATGCGGTTATGAGGCAACTGGATTAGATTCTGAAAATTCTCCCGTCAAACAGGTGTTATTGAATGAATGTGTGCTACAGTTCCCATCGTAATTATTTATTTATGGTGTTGTGAATAATACAAGTGTATCGATCAAAGTAACGGAGGGTATCCAATAGCAAGGAGCTTGTATAGTTACGTGGAGGCCTAGAACGAGCGAACTCGTTGGGTGATAAGGAAGACGCCAACAGCTACAATTCTTGTTTACACTATGTACCCCAGCAGGAAAATCTGCGTTCTCTTCAGATAAGAATGTAGAGGTGGCACCATGCCCGAAGGTCATCACAGGTTACACATTATGATATTGGAATCGAGGTGAGAGTGCGCCGTGGCGAGCATGCCGCACCAGTACGGCGCGGGCGCGGGCGGCATGGGCGGGGGCCCGCCGTCGCCGCCGCCGCAGCACGGCGCGCTGTACCCGCGCTACGCCGCCGCCGCGGGCCCCGGCGCCGGCGCCTACCGCCCCGAGGAGCGCAGGCTCACACGCGAAGCCATGGAGCGCTACTTGCGCGACCGCTCCGACATGGTGGTAGTCATCCTCCACGCCAAAGTTGCTCAGAAGTCATACGGTAACGAGAAGCGGTTCTTCTGCCCTCCTCCTTGTATATATTTATTCGGCGACGGCTGGCGACTGCGACGCGAGCGTATGCTGCGCGAAGGCGAAACGGAGCAGGCCTCCCAGCTGTGTGCGTTCATAGGAATAGGCAACTCTGACCAGGACATGCAGCAGCTAGATTTAAACAATGGAAAGCAATACTGTGCCGCCAAAACCTTGTACATATCAGACTCGGACAAGCGTAAACATTTTATGCTCTCCGTTAAAATGTTCTATGGCAACGGTCATGACATTGGTATATTTAATAGTAAAAGAATAAAAGTTATATCTAAGCCTTCTAAGAAGAAACAGTCATTGAAAAATGCAGATTTATGTATCGCTAGTGGAACTAAGGTAGCTTTATTTAATAGATTGAGGTCACAAACTGTGTCAACAAGGTACCTCCATGTTGAGAATGGCAATTTTCATGCATCTTCCACACAGTGGGGCGCATTCACAATACACTTGTTAGATGACAATGAGAGTGAGTCAGAGGAGTTTGCAGTGAGGGATGGATATGTCCACTACGGGTCCACTGTGAAGCTTGTGTGCTCTGTGACAGGCATGGCTCTACCAAGACTGATAATAAGGAAGGTAAATAGTTTTGAATTTTATTTTATGGAATCAATAATAAAAACTAACCATTTCTCTTCATGCAATACCTAGTGTCAAATGGCTTAACACAATATTACTACCACATAATATGTTACTGTAAATCATGACTAAAATCTAGAGAAGTATTGAAGTAGGTTTGTTTTGTATATGAAAAACTTTAACTAAAATAGAAATTGAGAAAAGGAAAAACAAAATTGAGATGTTTTATAACTTCAATTTAATGTTTTAATCTATACACATAAAAATACTTGTCTTGACTGTCTGACTGATCAATCAATGTACAGCATATACTTGGGGTTAGAAACTTGAAATCTTGACATTAGGTTTCTTTGATGATTAGATTTTTTTTGTGAAATTCCACCCCCAAGGAGGTTAAATAGGGGTTGAAACTTTATATGAAAGTGTTATTATTCAAGTTATATCCATATTCACTGATTCTAAAAAATTCCACTTGAACAAAGAAGGGGTGGGTCAGCTAGTATTTTATAAAAAAGATTTTATATAAAAGTGATATGTTCAAGGCCTATAGTTACATTGCAAAGGACATATAAAGCAGCATCCCACATGGTATGAAATTCCACTACGCTACACTAGAGATTCCACAAAAGCATATTAACAAATGCTGTAAAAAATCCTGCTTACGGTATTCCCTTCTGTTGGACCCTAGCTTTAATTTCTAAACTTCTGGTCACAGGTTGACAAGCAAATGGCTCTCCTAGAAGCAGATGACCCTGTATCCCAGCTCCACAAATGTGCATTCTACATGAAAGACACTGAGCGCATGTACTTGTGTCTCTCTCAAGAGAGGATCATACAGTTCCAAGCCACCCCGTGCCCCAAAGAACAGAATAAAGAGATGATCAATGATGGAGCCTGCTGGACAATCATATCTACTGATAAGGCTGAATATCAATTTTACGAAGGAATGGGTCCTGTCAGGTAAGATTATGAACTTAAGAGCCATTACGTTGCCCAGCAACTTGGTTGACAACGATTGTTAGAATCTGTTATTTATATGGAAGTTGCAACAGTGGCCACAACTTTGTGCTGTTATGTCGGGGTGTCTCGGTGCTCATGATGAACAAACACAAAGTTTGATAAACAACCCTTTTATTTCAATGTCTGCTTACACTTAGTCACTTGAGTACTTGGATTATACTACTCGCGGAACCCTAGTGAAAGGTCTATTGTCCAGTCTTTGTCTGAGGTCCAACCGGCAGGAAAAAACCGGGTCCGAAGTTGGGGCAGATAGGACTGAAGAATTGAGAACTAAATTATTTAGTCCAAATGTATCGTTTTTATAGGCCCCATACTGCTGATTGATGATTTATTATTGGTGTCAATTTGGAAATAGCAAGTCAGCAATATGTGGCCTAGGCTAGGGTTATAACAAATCACATACGCAGCAATTTTCATATAAATAACAGATTCTAACGGTCGCTGTCAACTGAGTTGCCAGGCGACTAGTCGACTTTGCGGAATGGCCCTAAATATTGCTACAGTTTGGGTAAAGTACAAAGAAATGTAGATGTTATAGAAATTGGTTGCTTCTGCGCACGTTTATACAGAATATTAGTAGTTTAAGGTCCCATTGTAAGGCAGGCATTATGTTATGGTTATGGTTAAACTTTAAGCAACAGTAAAAGGCAAAGTTAGGTACCAAAATCAGTATTCAACTTCATACCTCCATGATTTGGGTTAAAGGTAAAATTTTGGTCCAAAGTTTACAAACCCTGACTTGTGATCCATTTTGTTTTATAGGCATAATTATGTTGTAGTAAAATACTTATGTATTCGTGGATTTAGGTTTTAAGAATCCCATGGGAGCGGAGCTCTTTGATTTTTCGGGACGTAACAGTTTACACACAGATAGACACACTTTTGCGTTAATATACTATAGTAATGGATAGTACCTACTTATCAAAAGTAAATATTTATCTATGAAGAAAAATGCTAATATTTACATACTGATGCTAGATATTATAGTCAAACTACGTATTAGTCATAAATTGGGCGAGATCGTAGTACAATTGAGTAGCTTATTGGCATTCAAAATAAGAAAGATAAAATAAAATAATAAAACTTGTTTGAGAATAGTAATCCAATAAGAAACAGTTATACTCATCATAAGTCATAACTACTTAAATAGTACAGTTACAATGATTTGATAAAATATCTTTCTCATGTCATTATTGCAGTAAGTTGTTAGAATTGATAAAGTAATCATGGACTTACCGTGTACAAAAATAAACCCTATTTATATAAAAACGGAAGCAAGCTAAGTTTGATTAGCAAAATTAATAATCTAAAAATGAAATGATAACTTTATTTTTAGCAACCACACTATGTACTTCTGAGTCTACTTATAGACTAATTACTTATATTTCAAAGTGGTTTATATGTCGCAGGTATATTGTCAAAGCCGCGATATTACAATCTCACTAGTGATATTATAATTAAACGGTAGATTGTCAATTGACTTCATTTCTTACAATTTATCGGCCTGGTTTTAGTGACATTGTAATGTCACGTGGTCATTATAGTGACATTATAAAAAATCTAAGTATATTATGAGTGAAGTTGGCAGTGGGGGACGTCAAGCGTTCTGATTGGTCAAATTCTTTTCAACCATCGTTTTCAACATCGGAAACGGACCAATCAGAGGCGGCCTCATAATCTAACGATCAGTGAAATTGTGTATGTAGTGAAATACGTGAGTATAGCTGGTACATTGTATAATTAAAATGGAAATAACTGACGTTAATTTAAACATTAAAATACTATAAAATTATCTACGAGTATGTGAACGCAGAAAATGCGAGATGCTGCCTTATGCAAGTGAATTTGATATTTTATAGTGCTGGTTGTATGCAGTATGTTCCATTTGCTTAGACAAAGAAATTAACAAGTTTTGAAATTGGATAATATTAACAATTAACAATAATCGTAGAAATCATATAAATAAAATAAATAAATAATATTTTATTTCAGACCATCTTATACGTATTATCCATACCATACCATATTATACGTGTACGTATTACAAACTCAAGTCGTATTAGTTACTTAGTGTAAATACATCCACACTATATTAATGCTAAAGTGGATAATGGATGTATTTACTGCAGAATGTCTTAGTTCCACAAAAATTCTTTGTTATGAAGGAAGTAGCGCGACATCTATGCAAATTCGTCCTCTGTCTAGATTCTAAACTAGCTAGAGTATATCTGCCTATTTTATCTTCAGTTGTACCTATAGTTACATTAAAGTACTGGTTACTTGCTGTAATGACATCTAATGATGGGAATGAGGGAGGGAAGCTAGGACTACATTGCAATGGGGACGCGGTCAATTACCTACTCAGGAGGATATTCTATCGCGTATTCTTTTAATATGATGTTCAATTCAAGAAGAATTGCGAGCTAATCCAAAACGCTTCATTTGAAATAAGCCGTCTCAAATAGGCTAAATAATAAAATACTAGATGATACCCGTGACTTCGTCCGCGTGGATTTAGGTTTTTATAAATCCTGTGGGAACTGCTTTTCCGGGTAAAAAGTTGCCTATGTTTCAGGGGCGCAAGTACCTCTTCGCCAAATTTTATGTAAATCAGTTAAACTTTGAGAATGCCGTTATTTTCCGGGATAAAAATTAGCCTATTTAGGCTAAAATGTAATTTTTAAACCGTTGAGCTATTGAGGCTTAATTTATGAATTGTCAAATAAATCCACGAACATTTGTCTAGATCGCCCGTAACGCCAGTGCCTTTGGTCCACTCTCTGAATCTCAACGGCGGGGGAGACGTAGCAATGCTGGAGCTAGCTGGAGACAACTTCACGCCGTCCCTGCAAGTTTGGTTCGGAGACGTGGAGGCGGAGACCATGTACCGTTGTGCGGAGTCCATGCTCTGCGTCGTTCCCGACATCTCGCAGTTCAGGGGACAGTGGTTGTGGGTGCGGCAACCTACTCAGGTATGTATTTCTTAATTTATAGTGTTTTAGTCGCTTTTAAGCAGTTTTCTGGTTCTAGATTTCAAATGCCACCCTTTTTCGGTTTTTTTTTTTTAATCTCTTAGGGAGTAAGTATGAGATTCTTAAACTAAGTAATGTGTATTTATTTTATTTTGTTTTGTTATTTGTCTGCTGGGTTTTGAAGAACAGAACAGATAGAAGAGCTCTATTTAAGTAAATTTAATCCTTTGCAACTAATTGGTAATTTTCTTGTTCTATTTTTTAAATATAAACAAAAATATACGTCATGTATATATGTTTGTTTATATGCAAAAAATCAGACGTATTGATAAGGTTACTTTGAGAACTCAAACCACTTTATGGACTTAATTTTCCGGGATAAAAAGTAGCATATGGCCTTCTCAGGGATGCAAGCTATCTCTGTAACAAATTACGTCAACATTGGTTAAACGTATGGGCTGTGAAAAGGTAACAGAAAGAAAAACAGACACACTTTCACATTAATATAATAATTCATTATTAGTATGGAAGTCAGGGTTTTCCTCTGGTGGGAGGCTTCGGCCGTGGCTAGTTACCACCCTACTGGCAAAGCCGTGCCGCCCAGTGATTTAGCGTTCCGGTACGATGCCGTATAGAGACCAAAGGAGTATGGGACATGGGTTTAATAAAAACTGCCATACCCATTCCAGGTTAGCCCGCTTCCATCTTAGACTGCATCATCACATACCACCAGTTGAAAGGGCTAACTTGAATCTGAATAAAATAAAATAAAAAAGATGTTTTCTATCCTTTTCTATTTTCACTGTGGTTTCCGAGCTCTGCCATTGCTAACCTGTGCGTCATATAAAATATAAAATAAATAATAGAATCTTTCCCCCAGGTGCCAGTATCTCTGGTCAGAAACGACGGCATAATCTACGCGACTGGTCTAACCTTCACGTACACGCCGGAGCCAGGTCCTCGGCCAACGTGCCCGCCCGTCGATGACGTCATGCGACCAGAACACGCGTGGCACGATGCGCATAGACTGCCAGACGCGCTGCAATAGCGTGACAGGAAGTTGTCTGATGTACGGCCGAAAAAACAAGTGCGTGTATTTTTAGTTTCTGAGACGCATGTATTCAAAAAGACACTTAATACCAGTCCATAGATCAAGTGTCGATGCATGTACCTTTTTCCACGCGCATGCAAACTGTGGCATCAACTCCCATCGGCGCTGTTCTCACCAGATTACAACATGGGTTTATTCAAAGAGGCGGACCAAAACATTCCTGAAAGGCCGGCAACGCATCGGCGGTACTTCGACGCTGCAAATGTTCATATGCAGCGGTAATCACTTAACACCAGGTGGCCCGCCTGCTCGTTTGCTCGCTATTTTTCGTTTTAAAAAAATGTATACCATCGCGGCACCGAGTTGAAGATCTAGCTTTGACGTCAATAAGTGTCGCTGTAGCTGTCATAGCTCAAAATTTCTTGTCTCGTAGATGCTCTCGATACTGTCGATATTTGTGTCGAGTATCAGTATCCAAGTATTCCAGTATTGAATTAAAACTAAACGCGCGCGGGATTCCATTTTGAAGATGAGTCTGGTCATTAATCGGGTTTTATCGTAAACATCAAGTAGTATTCGTAAGTAATAAATAGAACTTACTACTAAATAGGTAATAAACCTATAGCGCTATCTACTTGGTACTTATCGATAAAATATGGCGTCCTCAAAACAGCTGCTCTGTTTGGCGATCAAGTAATATGGTGTAAGTAATGTTCGCATTACTTACGTCCATTTTTAAAAAAGATCCTCAAATCGCACCCAAAATTTATCTTCAAAATGTATGATCTGTTTTGATAAATACCAACATTGCTACTTGTAACTAATCGACCGATTACATATTATGACCGATAGATTGATTATTATTATTTTCGGCCGTTTTAGTGAGTAGTGACTGAATGTCATGTACGTGCAGAAGGGAAATGAATTATTTGTGTAGGTAAAATCCGATATATTATCCGTCTTATTCCGATTTTTTACTGCGATGACATACTACGCATACTTTGTCATGTCCCGACCACATTAACGGCCAACAACACGATGTTCAACGGCGTTTCCCGCTAAACGTAGATGTAGCCACGATCAACGTACAACGGCATTCACAATGCCGTTTAGCGTTAGACGATTTTAACCCCAATTCAATTGGTATAAGAACATTATCCGTCGAGTGTGGCGTTGATTATTGCGATAATAATAGCGTTGTTGGGCATTGACGTTAATCTTATTGCCGCCGCAACATCATAACAATAATTTTATGGGGTTAAGGCACAACCTTCAGAGTGGAGTAGACCCGAGGCGCAGCGTCTTGTTTGATAACAACTCAAACTTATCTTTATTTCCTTTTGGCGGCGGGCGACAAAAATCGGCGCAGCGTGCCCTATCTTCTCAGGTTGAAATCTATAGAGCGCACTTTGATTTTGCTTAGACTTAAGTTTCAGTTAAAACGAGACAGATTTATGCCAGCGGTATAACGCTGTGTCGTTTTAACAGTGTCTTAAGTTTGAGCAAAGTCAAAGTGCACTCTATACACCTCAGACTCAGTGTCCGTGTTCTGTATTTAATCATAATAAGCGAATAAGGCCGAGATTGAGTTGTTATCGAACCTGTGAATTCACTGCAGTCCGTAGGTATGCCTTGCGCCTTATAAATACGCACTAATGACTATAAAGACCAAAGAAGATAGCAACTTGCTATTTAGGTGTCAAGACGTCTTTGAAGCAAAGCCAATTTGCCACTTTTTTCAACAAGAAAAAGACATGCGGCATAGAATATTTTGCCAAGGGATGAAATCTTATGATTTTTTCGATAGTGCCTAACGCCTGTTTGTGATAACATGTTCTTATTCGGTTATATTTACGCTTTACTTATTAAGGATTAACACATCGATCTGTTCGCACGCGGATTCTTTCCTTTACAATATAAAATTTGTACGTATAGAAATTGAAATATTATGAGGAGCGTCATAATATCAGCGCGAACAAGAAGCTGAAGAAATATTCCACGTTTTCCGACTAATTTCTCTTTTCCTTGAGGTTTAACTGTTATTATCTGTTTTATCGACATTTTTATTTAATTTAGTCTGATTTAGTTGTAATGAATTCGATTTAGCGTCGTTCGAATCGAATCATTTCGATTACCGATTCGATTATTGAAAGCAAACAATTATTATCGGTTATAACTTGCATTGCAACCGTTTTTAGAGTCGATTTTCTAGTTGTCTAGGTCATATTGACGACACGTACCTACCAACAATAAATTCATTTGACGATTCAAAAGTACTTGTAAAGTTTATTTGAATATAAATATATTCTATTCTATTTTAATATAGATAGTAGAAACTAACAGAAGGCCGTAGATGTTGATTCTTTCTATTCTTGATTGTTTCTTCTGTTGACTTTTATAACACAAAGAACTTATAATTCGTGCAAATTTTAAATAGAAAACAGTAGGTACGTATTGATATACATAATAAACTGAGTATAGCCATTTAATTGTACTTGAATATTAATCAAGGATGTATCACATTTAGATGATACGTATCGTGTTGGTATAATTCTATTGCCTTCATAGCAAATTATACTACCTACCATATAAGTTTTAAAATTGCAGTGACATGTTCCTAAAGACTAAGTTTCTTCATTAATTGTATTTTCGCATTTTTTTAGGTCACAGATTTGTGAATTGAGGGCGTTGCCAAGAAAAATATGTTGTAAATTGTAAAAAAAATATTTAACAAATCAAACTTGTACACGTTCAATCGATAATTATATCGATTAGAAAGTAAAGCTTAAACAGATTCCTGAAACATAAAAATAGTTAAATAAAATGGCCGTGCCTACATAAGAACATGTTGTCAAACAAGTATATAAAAGCTTAATTATAAGTTGCGTGGTCATACATTAGCCAGCGCTAGTAGAGAATCGTGTCGATTTTGTAAAAATGTGCCTAATTTAGTAAGTCGATATGGTTGGTTATCGAGATTAAAACACCAAAATGCTTAATGTAAGTTTATTGTAGCCTCAAAGCAAGTTTGTTTACGTGTCGCGAAATTTGATCTAAGGTGCATCGCTCACTGTGAAGTTGAGGGCGTAGTCAAGGCAGTGTCAGGGTGTCATCGATACTCGATACATCTTCAAAGCGCGATCGCAGCGTGAGTTTAATTAGGCAAGACTATGATTTGTTCTATTCATTCAAAGTAATCGTCGTCTGAAACAAAACAAGAAAATGGCGGAAATTTCTTCACCGCCCTGACTCCTAGCAGCGAGCGTAGTTAGTCGTAGTATTCTGTGACATTTAGAAATTGTATGAAATCGCAAGCACTCAATTTCCATATGTCACAGAATTCTGCGTAACAATCGTGCAGTGAATTTTTTTACATTCACTGGTTGAATTTGTTTCTAAAGGATACACAGAAAAGGAATAGAGAATAGGACTAGGAAGATCCGTAGTGTAGGTATAAACAAACACTTGCTGCTTGGGCTCCCTTTACTAGGGTTCTTCAAATGTTTTTATGCTTTGTAAATATACACTAGATATATTTTTCTTCTTAATTACATAGAGTTGTTTTAAATTTTAAATAATCGTTTATTTTAATTGTTACAGAAATTATGTGAAGTAATTAAAATAAAACCGTTCTAAGAAGGCAATCAATCAAAATGTGTGTAAATGAAGGTATTTCGATAAAACTAATTTTTCTCCAGATGTCAAAATTTTTAAATTATCATTTTGCAACTGCAAATTTTGCAGTTATTATACTAAGAAAATTAGTTTTATGGAAACTTTTAAAAAGGAAAATAAATTTATGAGGATAGTTCCTAATATAATATGGCATTTAATATGCGCCATTCTCGAAATTAAAAAATAAAATAAAATAGAGATCTCTCTGCTCTTGAATATATTTCTTCGGGGCCAAATAGCTGTAAAATCCATGACGAGTCATTGTGTTTATTATATTGCAATTAAGTGTATTATGTACCTAGGTTAACGAGCGCGTAACGAAAATGGGACTTTAAGTCTTTATAATAGAGTGTGAATTTTATTGAATTATTTAAGCGTGTACAAGTAAAAGGCATCTAGAGGAATCTGGGAGCTATTATTTCATAAAAAGACAAATTTAAATTATAGGTTAAAATATAAGAGAACGTAATAGTTTTTAGTGACAAGTAATTTTGTGTTTTCTGAGAATCTACTTATATAACTTTTAATAAACGCAATGTAGGAGTCATTGCGTTTATTAAAAGTTAATATTACCAGAGACCTGCTGAAATATTATCAAAAGAACCTATGATTTGTCAAGTTCAAGTTTTGATACCTAATTATGTCTGATTACACGGCACGTTTCGTCATTGTATGTATGTACATTACAGACGATCTAATGAACAATGTAGATAAGTACCTAGGTGTATGTAGCTCATTACTTTTAAACGTACATATGAAATTATATTTATTTTATTGCGAATCTGATTTTTTGTAGAGGGGTTTGAAAACTTTTGGCGTAGTGGACGATGTGCCATTTTATTTTTCATATCATGTGCCACAGTTGAGCTCGTATTGGTGGCATACTATAAACGAACAAAAGAAATGTTATATAACATAATGTCCTAAAAAACAAAATGGCAGATTGCCAGCCTGCATATAAAAATTTTCAAACCTCAATGTTTTTGGTAAAGACGTGTATTAATGATAGTGTGAATTCGAACATTCCATGTGGAAAGTGTAATAAGTACAAAAAGATAATATTTTTATAAAAAAAAAAACAAATAAAATAATATGTAACCTTGATTTAATGAAATTGGTAGTTGCAGTATTACAAAGAATTAGTATTTAGCTGATCGCATATTACGTAGTGTACTGAAATATGCGGCAATGTGCGATCACCTTTTGACGCAATGATTAATATCCCGTCAATTTATATGGAAAGAAGCGATTTCTCAATCGATTTTACCGTTTACTCGAACTCTATCATTTTACATTTTGGTATTTAATGGTCATGTTTAAGAATGTATTGTTTGGATTTCATGTAATTACAATGATGTGATATTATGGAGCAGTAATTCTAAAACATGAATAAGTATTTTATTAAAACTGAATTTAAATAATTTCACTTCTTTTATTGATTCTTTCCCTCCACATTCTTACATCGGGTTTCAATATTCAGTCTATCTGTAATCTATCGTAAGTTACTTAGCAACGCTGCTATTTGCCCAAAATGTTATTTATGGTTTGTTTTTGACATAACAATTTGCTAAGTTACTTATCGCCAAGTATAGATAGGTTAAATATTAAAACCTGGTGTTACTATCAGACTTTGTATATTTAAAGTTTTATTTGTAAAGAATTTTTGTGTTACATATTAGAACATTCTGGATATCTTCTTTTGACACGAAGATAGAGTTTTTACGTGAGCTACAAAAGACTAAAAATTCTCACGCTGTTTGAGTAAAAAAGGCGATATGCATCTTTGCACATATTAATTTAAATGGATGCGCATATTAATTAATGCGATATTTTGAGACGAACGAAAAAATCTTTCCCACGAGCTGGCGTAAATGAATTAAAATTGTAAAAACTCATAATATTTTTAACAAGGGTCAAGTGTAGGTAATTAGCTGATTATGAATCAGAGCCGATCAAGGAATCACTGTGGGAATGTCTTCCGACCATCTTCACATGAAGTAAATACCACAGATATTAAAGGAGTTTATTGAATTATGACCTTTAGCCCAATAGCAATAAGAGCTATAGAATATTCTACTTTAGTTATTTACATTTTCCCCTTATAGTTCCGCACTGTTGGTTCTGACCACAGATAATAATCACAAGTTTATCGTCACACACTATTGTTTGCTGAGATTCAAGAAATCTGGAATATTATTTATGTAAAGATTAAACTTTAATTTTTGATGATAAAATGTTAATACACTTGTTAAGGTCACGAAGATTTGGATAGATTAACCTATTGGCCATACGTTTTGTTGTAATTTGACGATGGGTAACTGCCTACTACCTATAAACCTGCCTAGTACCTACGCGCAAAACAAGTACTTAGTCCAATCCGAACACGAGGCATAATCATCGCAACCCACTACAAAGCGCAGGTCTCCGTATCAATATGGGAGAGGTTTTAGGCCATAGTCTGCCACGCCGCGCTGTCCCAGTGCCGCGGATTGGCAGACATCACACATCTTTGAGAGAATATTATGGGGAACTCTCATGCAGGCATGAACACTATGGCTAGGTAATCTTAGCCATACCTAGTGGTAATGAGGTCTAACCAGTAACCATAGTGGTTATGTTTACTACATAGCTTGTCCTAGCCATGGTAATGGTAAAGTACCTACAAGTAATTCGCACCCAATGTCAGTTTTAAAAGTACAGACGCGGCGCGGCTCCTGCCTCGGGCGAGATTTCTAAGACGCCGACAAGATAAGCCTGCCTCTTCAGCCAGAGCCAGACTGTTGGGATATTTTGAATTTATAGGAAAATATCAGTAAAAAGAAAAGCTTGGACGTCCTGTTTGAGATATATATTTGAAGTGAGTTAAAAAGTCATCGAACGTAAAACAAAAAGGATTTTAGAAAAAGAATAAGAAAAAGAATAAGTTTAAATATAAACAATTTAGTTTACAGCCAGTTCCAACACAGACTTAGCTCGTAAAAGGCCTTGAACAGCGTCAGTAAATAAGGCCTCCAGCCTCTTGATTTTTAGGGTTCCGTACATTAAAAGGAAAAAAGGAACCCTTATAGCATCCGATATCCTTACAGTTTCACCGATTTTGATGTTTGGTACAGAGTTAGCTTATATCCCGGAAAATCAGACTTCCTACGGGATTCTTAAAGGCCCACCGATTAATATGAAAGGTACAGAGGTAGCTTGTATCCGGGAAACTGACATATGTAACTTTTTATCCCGGAAAATCAAAGAGCTCCCACGGGATTTTTAAAAAACCTAAATCCACGCGAATGAAGCCTTGGGCATCATCTAGTATGTTAGATAGATAAGTAATTAAGCTAATGAATTGGTTGAATAACCACGAGCAATTAACAAATTAATCACCAATTAACATGCATGATGCACTGAACCAATGAGAGCTAAACCGTATACTTAAATACCTACTGGTAGGTATATCTACCAACCTACACGCTAATCAGTAGCAATTACAGACCCTCACATGCAAACAGTGACGTATTTTGACGTCATGAAAAACTGAAAAGTACCTACGTAATTAGAATCAATAGACGCGTGTGAATGGTCTTTACCTAAGTAATTGCACCTGATTAACAATACCACTTAGTCAATGGTCTTCCCATATCCTGTTTTATTCATTCACAACTTCCAAGGACGAGTTTTTCTTGTAAGATGGTTTCATTTACAAACCTATTTCACTTAACTACCTATGACACGAAACTTTTTCCATGGTGGGGAGAATGCATATTGTGAAAAGAGTATCTAGACTCGATTGCTCTCTTGCAAAATAATTATCTTACTTTTCTTTATTGATGTGCCCAATAACATATCTTATCAATGACCTTTTACGTCTAACTACATACCTACCTAAGTATCTAAACTATTCCTTTGTTTACGTGCACATCCATCCCTTCCCCGACCCAAACAGAGGGTTGTTATAAGTTTGACGTGTGTATCTGTCTGTGGCATCGTAGCTCCTAAACTAATGAACCGATTTTAATTTAGTTTTTTTGTTTGAAAGGTGGCTCGATCGAGAGTGTTCTTAGCTATAATCCAAGAAAATCGGTTCAGCCGCTTGAAATTTATCAGCTCTTTTCTAGTTACTGTAACCGTCACTTGTCGGGGGTGTTAATATAAATTTTTAATTTACACTTGTTTCACCCTATGTGATTTTGTTTGGCTGGTATCAATATTTCATAAATCCATATGCGGGAGACCAGTAACAATAATTTTATAATAGGTACCTATTATATAAATTATATAAAATAGATACCTATGTAGGTATATTTATGCAGCGAAAGCTTTGTTAAGACCGCGGGCCGGGGATCGAACCCAGGCATGCACCTCCAACTTTTCGACGTTACCTATGTGCGTTTTAAAGAATTACCTAAGGTCATTTGCTTTATCGGTGAAGGAAAACATCGTGAAGAAACCTGCATGCCTGACAATTCTTTATAACGTTCTCAAAAGTGTGTGAAGTCTACAAATCGTCACTTGGCCAGCGCGGTAGACTATGGACAAAACCTTCTCAGTCTGAGAGGATACCCGTGCTCTGTAGTGAGCCGGCGATGGGTTGATCATGATGATGATGATGACCCATGATTACTTACGTACTACTATTACTCATTGACATAAGTACATGATGAAGCCACCCATGCCGGCCCTCCGATAAAGGCGATCTAAGTATAGGCGGCGGTCTAAAGGCGCTCGAATTTGGGAGGGCGGCATAGCGACATGTACCAGCCAGTTAACTTGGACTAACACGCCTATCTCATATCCTCGCTATTAGTGAATAGCATTACAAAATTATCAAAATATAATTTTTCATCGTTGCTCTAAGGATTGCTGTTTCTGTAAAATTACTTAAAGAAAATTGTCGCCCTTGTTTCGCTCACGAATCTAATTACCTACATCTTTCTTTCTCAAAACTTATAAGAAAATATAGAATTATTGTAAAACTAGAGGATGCCTGCGGCTTCGCCCGCGTGGATTTCGTTTTTTTTAATCCTGTAGGAACTCTTCGATTTTCCGGGATAAAAAGTAGCCGGGATGTACCTACCCCAAGTCTGTACGGATTAAAAAACGGTTCAGCGGTTGGGCTGTGAAAACGTAGCAGACAGACAGACAGGCAGACTTACTTCCGCATTTATAGCGAAATATGGTATGGTATGCTATGGATTACTAAGCGAAATTTTTGTTTCAAGAGACGTAAGTCCAGTAATTAATTAGCCTACGGTGCCGAGTTTGCTTGGGCTGGGTGGCGCTGAAAACACGTTGTACTACAATGTAAATACGCCAAAGACATTTGGGTGTCATTATCACCACACATTTCTACTGGTATCTACTTACCAAAAAAATCTATCTTAAAATTAAATCTTAGCTTTAGACTTTGGAGTTCTTAAAATTGCCTTCTCGTATTTTTCCCACGAGCTTTTTTAATTCATAATAGTTATAAGTGCCGGTACCTAATTGAAACTTCTATTGTGGAGCTACGCTATAAAAAGGTATTATGAATTATGGTGCTATTGTCATATCTACCTTTTTGTTCTATATGAGTCAATTTTAACGAATTACCTAAAACCTACTCACTTGTCTTACTTACTTACCTACAATTTAGCGCAACTCTGCTCGCGTTGATGTCTAATTAACCGACATTCCGATTTCGGTGAAAATTCGCGTTGAACCTACTCAGGGTACCTATGTTTCTCAAGTCGAAGTGAGACGAGTGACACATCTTTCATAATATTTGAAGCTCGTAATCTGGGGCGCCAGCCAGGTAACCTCCCAGTGTGCCTGGATGCTGCTGGTCTCTTTTGGATGCGTCCGAGGGGAAGAGCAGTGTTCGGGCCGGTGCGCCCCGGTAACATGGCTAATAATTTCTCTTCGGAGATGTTGTTGGCTATGGCTAATGACCTGGCAGGGGGGGAGCTTTCTCCGCGTGTCCCTCTGACTAGCAGAGGGTACAGTGGATGAAGCGGGCGACGTGCGCGTCCCAAGGTCAGGGGACGCACTTCGTTGGTGCGTCCCGGAGGTGCGTCGATGGGGACCGAGCAGGTCCCCGGTGGAGGGTCTGCCTTGGCAGACGTCGCTGGCTGGGTCGCGGTTGTTTGCTTCGGCCGTTCCCGTGACCCAGTCGCCAGGCGACGCGCAGTAGCGCCGCTGGGGTTTAGTGGGTATTCCGGTCGCCTCTCGGTCGGCGAGTCCCACATACCCTCCCTCCGGGGGGGATGCGTAAATGCATTCCCCAGCGTCAAAAAAAAAAAAAAGCTCGTAATCTGAATATTACGAGGTTATGACGTCAGACTCCTAGGGGTCTATAGGGGTCTAGGGGATTAGGTAGGTTATAGTTAGGTAATAACTAATAGGTAGGTACCTACAGAATTATAAAGCTACCTATGCTGTAGCTACGTGCAAAATAACATTATAAAGTAAAAGGTAAATTAAACTAGCAACTGATGGATTTAATTGAAACAGAGTAATAGTCATTTATCTCGTAATCATTATAGGTAATCAGTGACGTTCCTTAGAAACAATGACGCAAATAATTTTGCCTCCCGACTATTCATTACTTCATTACAGCAAAAAGTGCATTCATTATACAGTAAAAAATATGCAATTGTCTCTAAGAAATTGGTATCCGGGTGTATAAATAGAATGGAAAATTGGAGCTATTCATCACACTTGGAAAATCAAAATTGCTTTTATAGCTCTAGAATTTCTGAAATTTCTTAAAGTTCAAGCTGCAATCTCCTATACAAGAATACCTAGGCCAAGAAAGACTACCGCAAGCACTGGTGGCATGGTCTTGTACTCGTATTTAGGTATGTCACATCGGATTTTATTGACTTTGGAATAAACCCGATTTGTCCTATATATATTCTATTACTTTTCTTATTCCTATATATATTATTATACCTATTCTATTTTTTTTCAATATCTTGGCGTTCATGTCTTTGGAAGGGTCTTGCATAACCGCTACAACACTACCTATAATATGTCACGAATCTAATCGACTGCCGGCTTTCACCATGGACATTATTTTACTGACACTGTACACTGCATAGGGACAATCTTCCACCCATGGCACTACCAACCTCGCATGTAAATATTTGGGCCGAATCTAGACAGCCCGTTCGGTACTTGTTATTCGCGTGTTCTCGGACCGCCTTCTTAGTTTTTGACTTCCTACAGAGTGTTATTTTCCTGTCCTCGTCTCTATTTTTCTCTGATTTCTGGGGCAAATAGTCACGCCTCAGATCCCTGCGTAACTCACGGTCCATTCGTCAACCTACTGATCCAGGATGCCGAAATGTTCCGTTTCATGTGTCATTGGTGTCCGCGTAGCTTCCCTCTGAGGAGTCCAAAACCTGGTAGTAGACTGGACCGATTCCTCCTCACAAACAACCAGTTTAGCAGGATGCATCGGACTCGTACACAACGATCATTTCGGAAGGAGAAAGTCCGAAATGTTCTTCCGCCGAAAAATAAATATTTCTTGAAAACTGGAAGTCAAAAGCTTCTTCAGCGGCGTTTTGGAAGAAGACCCGGAACAGTGGCTGGTCATTTACCCGCACTAATTAAGTGCAACGATTATATCTAAGTGGGGGCTGTGAGAAAGCCATGTACACACAATTGAATCATTGTCTATGCTTTTTACATTCGGGCCTGATGTATGGAGGCAAGATATGCAGAGTGTGGGAACAATTCAGCACTGCTCGTGTTTTCCAACATGTCATCTCCGGTCGTGGGAACTAATAATTTTACTGAGCTACTTACTACGGTACGAGTAAAAATAACGGTAATGCGCAACACCCACCTGTACAGTTGAGCTGAGGGGCAGCGTCTTTTTTATAAAAGCTCAAACTAAGCTGTGTTTACTTCGGCGTGACAGAGGCGCTGCGGCGGCACTCCACTCCGTCAGACTTAGGGCCTTTTTTTCTCTCTCGTCTGGCTTTACAAAGATTAGCCAATGTAAAGTATGTAGTTATTTGTAACAAGTTAGGGAAACTATACAAGTATGGACCCCGTCTGTGCCGGCGCTCGCCGACATACGCACGGCACCCCCTTAGAGCGCTTTCCAGTCAGTTTTAACAAAAAAAGGCAGAGCACGCCCGCCAGCTAACACCAACACAGACGAAGTCCCGACTTAGGGCCTATAGATAGCTTAAATGCGCAGACGTTCCATTTATAATTTGGAAAACAATAAGGTCGCATTTTTCGAAGTTCCCACAGGAGCGAAGCCACGGGTTCTCACTAGTGTAGATATTAAATAGCTTTATTAAAATAATTATAATATTCACGTCCATCATCTTACGCGGACATGGAAGTGATTTTTCCGTCAAGATTATCATTAGACGCGATTAAGTACGTTTCCTTCATAGTTGAATAAGAGATCATTGTTGTATCTAATTACCTCTGTTTCGTATTAAGATAACTACTGCATACTAAGTCATAGTCACATTGCATCCGTGTTTTTTCGCTATTAATAAATAGAACTGAAAACCATTGGTGTTTTCCCGGGGTAAAAAATGATGGGCAGTGAGAATTCAGGGGCGGAAAATCCTGAAAGGAAATTACAAATCCCATTCGGCTCATTTTTTTTAAATCTCTCCCTAAATTATTGAGAAATGGAATTTGAGAAAAGGAAATATACTATAAAAATCGGTATAAACAAATGGGCCGTGAAAAGTTAGTAGACAGAAACATACTTTCGAATTTGTATTATAGATTACAATGGAACTATGAATTTATTATTATAGTTTAAGGTGAGGCTCGTTGAGTCATTTTGCTACTAAAGGGACTTAGCTATTTCTGATAATCATTTAATAACCAACTAGCTGATGCCCGCAGCTTCGCCCGCGTGGATTGGTCAGATCCCCTGCAGCATCAGGATTGAGGAGTTGGAATCCAAATTTTTTATGAAACAATGTCGCAAAGTTCCTCTATCGATTAAAAAAGAAATGACGCAAATCGGTTCAGAAATCTCGGAGATTTCGGTATACATATGTACAAAAACAAAACTCCCTTTTGGAAAGTCGGTTAAAAAAGTAGCCTATGTCAATCCTTTACTTGTCTGTGAAAATCCCGTGAAAATCGGTTCAGCCGTTCCGAAGATTAGCGTTTTCAAACAGACAGACAGACAAAAATTTTAAAAACGTGTGATTCAGTTATAGTATCGTTCAAATAACCATATGACCTTAATATGTGGTAGTTATTTCGAAATTACAGATAGACACTTCAATTTTATTTATTAATATTAAAAGTAGTATAGAAGACTAGCCCTAAGAGGTCAATCTGACGATAGTTCTTTCATAGCGGCAGTCATTTCCTTTTTAATCATGAGTAAATGAATGTAGTATTCGACTGGTGAAGAAGAAATATAAATATGTGTCATACAAACCGTCATCACATTAGACGGTAGGATGGTTATCCATCCCATCAATGACAGCAGCAGTGACTATGGAAAAAGTGACGGCAAAACCTAACGTGTAAATAGTAATGGACTTCAGGTAATTGGCGTAAGCGGCTACCGACGACTGGCGAGTCACAAATAATAGGTGACCGGCCACCCAAAATTGCACATTTAAAATGTGAAATCAGAAACAAAATTGCTCTAAACACTCATATTCTTGATGTTAGATAAATGACTTCCTGCTGCTTACGACAATGGAGGCATCATTATTCTTCGCGATTCAAGAATGGGGCGAGCACTCGTGGGAGTCTCTCACGATTTTATTGCGGATATAAATTTTTTGTTTGGTCTAATTAACACTTTTTGTTACAGCTTTTACCTTAATTGTTTCGGATTGGATTGCTAATTTTAAGTTGTCAAAATAGGAAAGAACAATCACTTTGGCAGGCCGCCTTTCCGCCAAAGATGTTACAGTGAGGATAATATGTCCATAGTGAGGATGCCAAGCGACGGGCGTTTCATGACGTTGTGAAAACCTGAACTCACCAACGTTAATAAAGTCGATAGAAGCGGGCTAACTTGGAAAAGGCATGAGGTTATTAGCTATTCTTAGCTATGACAGCTCGGAAAATGAAGCGATTTTTCGGAGGGTTTCACACGCACAGATAAGCATTGATAGGAAAAAGTTAAGATATAAGAAAAAGTTTTGTGTTCGAAAGCTTAAAGACAAATGTAGCGAAAAATCACCAGTGGAATTATGCGCGCTGAAACTTTCTTTGACGTTTTATTCACACAAATGATACCTACTTATGGTGCATTACTTATGATTCTATATGAAAATCCTTCCGCGGTGTTCGGCGCACGATTTTCCACTAGATATCTTCTGATGTTATGAATATTTATTTTGTTTTGTACAGATCAGTGCCGGTTTTACTTACGGTGCAAAGTATGCAGCGTACATGGGTTGAGGGCGCCGTGTCGAGCGCCGCTAGTGACGCCTCTGAAGAGATTATGTCGCTCACGACGCTCTCTCTTTAAAAATTAAATATACATATTTGAATTGCCGATAAAGTTGTGCTTTATTATTCTTCCCCCCTCCCTTCTAAGGGCCGGGGCACATATGGCGGAGCGCAGCGCAGAGCATTTTTCACAGTCAAAATATTATCGATATTATCCTCATTGAAATACTATCTAAAATCAATTGTGCATCCGTGCGGATACTTGCGCATCCGCGCGCAGTCCCGCGCGTGCTCGTGCATTATCTGGTACAAATTCACGCGATTAGAAAACTTCGCGGGCATGCTCTGCGCTGTGCTCCGCCATATGTGCGCCGGCCCTAAGAAATGCTTTTTACTCGTCTGTCCCGTGGGTTTACGGGAGGCGTACCGCATTGAGAAGTATACGGGCTATTGCTTCTCAACAACAATTGTTGCATCATTTGCACATCAATTTCAGATCACTGATGATGATGAGAATAATATTATAGGAACTAGGTACTTCATAGTCGAACTAAAGGTGCTTAACCTGAGATGGGAACTGGGATGTAAATTAAAAGCCAAGGATCATTGTGACTCATGTTTACAACCACGCACAAATACAACTTTTATTTTAAGCAAAATACAACAAACATACGAAAAATTGTCTCCAAACATGGCATAACATCAATAATTTTACAAGTTAACATATATATTTTATATATAGTTATATGTATAAATAAATACAATTTGTTTATTCTGTTAAATTTTTAATGATAGCGTTATTATTAAATTTAGGTTATTCCGTTCAGTTTGCGTCCGCTTTGTATACAAAATTAACATAAGTAAAGCCTGGCCAGAAAATAAAGTACCTCGCAATATTGTGGAAAACCCGTGGAACTAATATACCTAAACAAGACCATTTATACTAGTGGCGGCCCCAGAGCAAGTTTTATATTTCTGGTCTGGTTTTAAGTGGGTAGGATTTATACTTTTTTACTTTTACTTAAAGTAAAACTGCTCTAGAGTCTAGGCGCGACTTAGAAGTAACTCAATTTTTTTTACGGACGGAAGCAACGTTCAGGTTACTTCCATTTAAGCGCCGGCCACACAGGCCGCGTATGCATCGCGTAAGCGTAGACGTAGCGCGTACCATTGCGTTGTAATTTATGGAACTGTATGAGACATGGCATACCGCTTGCGTGGCATGAACGTTCGCGTAGACGTAATGCGTGCAGATATGTCTACGGATTCAAGCACGTGTATGTGCTTGGTTTAAATCGGCTTTTAGTTTTACTTTAACCGCACGTAAGGATTCAACTCACTATTTTTGTTTCGTCATTTTAATAAATAACAGATTAGAATAAAATTAATAATTACACACACATCCGAGAGACATGTAAAACCCGCAAGAAACGTCTTCAGTAGGTGAAATTGTGGGTGACAACAGCAGCAACGGGCGCGTCGCAAAATATGTCCGTGCATGCGTACGTTCCCATCAACCCCAATCTCCGGGGTCAATGCCCCATCTAAGACTAGGCATTGACCCCGCGGCATCTGTCTACGCAACGTTCGTTGACCTCTAGCGTCAGTTAGATGTTTTATTTGTTTTGTTTACCTAGATACTTTAGTCTGTGTTTTTCATTTGCCAAGAACGGAAAAAATTATTATTGCTTATTACTAATACGTTTATTTATTTTTGCATTGATTCTTATTTACCTACCAATCTATCTTTATTTGTTACAACGTTATTAAATAGTTTTAAATTTATTTTATAATAAATTGTTTAATATTAGTTATTCTACTTACATAGAACAGTTTAATTTGGACGTTTACGTTCTATTGAAGAAACATTATTGTGAAAAACATTAATTTACTTAATTTGTTTTGGACGGATTTTTATAAATTAATAATACATAACATTATAATATTACCTATATTAGAGCTTAGGTAATTTTATTTATAAATCTTAAACTCTTTATATTCAGTAATCATTAATATACTTAATAATCGTATAAATTAACTTTTAAAACGGACTGCCTCAAATCAAAACTTAGTAAGTGCCAAATTGTAACATCTGAAATCACACAAATTAGAACATTGTATGTCGAATAAAGCATAATATTAAGTGCCCTGCACAATGCACATGATGATAAATATGAAAACTTTAGTACTATGTATATAAATTTTAATATCCACACAATTACACAATGTGAACACAATTTTTTTTTTATTCAAGCATCCATATAATATTAAATACATCGCCAAAAAGCGAGACCAACTATTACTAAGCATTATAAAAGTCCCTAAATCCTTAAAAGGTAATTTGGACATAGTCCTGAAGCACTAGTGTAACTTTTCATGTTAACGTTAACTCTGCGTAAATCTGTCATTTAGTATGGACGGAAAAGGGATAGAAAATTCTTTTTAAATTCTTTTTCTCTTTCCCGACGATACTGTAAAGTTACACTATCCTCTCTCGGCCCTAATTCTCTAACATTACTGCATTTTATGAGGTCACATTGGGCACCTCTTCATACAGAAACTGACGTTTGACATTACGAATTGCAGTTACGAGTGTGATGAGGCAAACAAACTGCTGTGTGTTGCAACATCTCTGGTTGCTGCCATGATGATAGACCAATCCTGGCGTATCTAAGAATCAAACAAACTACTATGTTGTCGCAACGCATTCTGGATTGGGATGCCGACTGACCAATAGTATCTCGGCCGTTACAGTGCATCAGAAAGCAACTACGACGGGCTAAGATAGTGTGCCCACATGCATATAAGTCGGATCATCGTATGTCGCACAACACAATAATTTGGTAGGCCGCAAGCTGTCGTAGTGAGTAAGAGCCTATGATTATAATTTTCATGCTAAAACGTGACACTATCGATATTTCTATTTCACCCGGATTGATCGTTGCTTGTTCATGTTGGTGAGCATAAGGGAAATGTATGAAGTGAGCAAATCGTCCATTTTATAACCGAGAGACGTTTCGCAGAGCAGCTTGGAGCCGCGCACGAGGTTGCCTATCGTCATGTGGAAGTATGTGTTACCAGATGACCAGTTTGAAATCCTTGTGAACGGATGTGTGACCAGAATATCCTGAAAATTTAAGACAACTTATTAGAATCACAAAGTATTTTAGGCAAAAATGCATCAGATAAAAGTCCCAGAATTTTGGAAAAATGGGAATGTCGCGTTTGTGTCACATGGACATCTTTCCAGGAATTTTAAATGATATAAATAAACAAGGGCCATATATAAATGATTTTAAATATCATTATTTTATACAAGTACTGTAAATTATTGTTATTAATCATTTCCAAAAAAGATGCTCAAAAAATAGCCATGAATTTTGGCAAAAATCCGATTGTTCTCAAACAAAATATCGGAGATAAGCGCAAACAATTTTTTGTCCAAAATTACCTTTGACTGTGGATGAATTAAGCTAACACCATGCTTGTTGATGGCGATCAGTAGTAACTCCGGATAGTTAGGCTCCGTGGTTTGCTTCACCTCGAAGAAGGCCGAGCCGAAGGTAGGCCACCGATATATGACCTTGAGGAAAGTAATCTTGGCATCTTCGGGTGTCATTCCAGCGTCCTGGTTGTACGATGCCACTATTGCTCGCTTCCAGTCGGCCGAACTTTGCAGCTTGATTAGGTCTGCTGGTACTAACTCACGAATCATTTGTCTGCAATGAAATGTAAGAGTTCTGATAATTGATAACTTGACAATGGTGCCTTCTAAAAGGACCAAAAAGAAGGCGCAACGGGATCTATTTTAAAGCTGCATCCCTTGTTCAAAAGATTGGGTCAAGAGAGGAGGCGCTGGTTTGTTGTAAAATGTGTAACAAAAATAATTATGGTTCGCTCATGAGAATTTACATAAAACGTGTTACGTGACATACTTCAGAGTCGGATGAAATTGGATTAAAAGAAAATTGAACTTACGGGATAGCCTGCAGCTCCTGCTTGTTGTCACCGAAGCGTGCCCTATAGGCTAAAGCAGCTAGTCGTGCAGCTTCTTCACGCCCGCAGCGGTGGTAGCCACGTAGGAGTTTTGGCAACTCTTGGTGGAAATGGAATATCACATCCGCGGCTCGGTCTTTACCCGGCACTGTATTTGTCCATAATTTTTTCATGAAGAACACCTGAGAGATAGTATTTGTGTTAGCTGTTGCAGTCGATTTTTTAAATTACTTTTGACTACTAAGAAATAGAAAGCAGAAACACTGAATTATACCTTATAGTTATTAACTCACCTGATACGTGAATTGGGGTGTTATGCCATCTCTTGTTGGTCGTGCTTTTTTGATCCAATCAGTTAGGTGGCGCACGAAGTCGAAGAAAAAGTCACCTTCTGGCACTGATATAACTTTATCAGCTATTTTAACAAATAAACTAAAACCTTCACTAGATCTGAGATTCAGTCTCTGTGCAATGTTTTGACAAAAGTCCTTTGCCCTCGTTGATGAATCGACTTCAAATGCTTCATCTGTGTCATCGGGGAAATATACCTTGTGGAATATTTGGGTGGTTTTGTGTTGAATTGCTTCTACTTCCACTTGATGAGGGGGATACTTTCTTTGGCCGTTCCGTAAAGTTTTCTGGAGTCTTTGCAAGGAATCTTGGGCTATTGGATATCTTCTTGTCCTAAGGAATAAAGTTAATTCTCTTAGTAGACCTTGACTACACGCGAATAATCCAGTAGCAAGCCACATCAGTTCCCACCCTCTTTCTTCAGACATTCTGTTTCTATTATCAGTCAATTGTTTCATGATTTGGCAATATATTTCGTCTCTTAAAATTTCGTGTTTTAGTGGGCCATCAAAAATATGATCTGTATATTCGTTCCCTATTCGAGGACGTTTTGAAGGAAGGTCCCCCATATATTTGACAATAGCTGCGAAAGCAAAACAAGCTTCTTCTGCTAATTCTTCTTTGGCCTGCAATTTCTTTAGTAAAGGTTGCTTGATAGGCTCCCGGGAATGTCGCCATAATTCTTCAGCTCCTCTTTTCGCTGTCGACAATGTCAGGGCTTTAGATGTTGTACGCTTTGGTGGTAATCTGAAGTGATCCAAAGCATATTCTAACAAAGTATGCGGTTTGTCCCTGGTTTCTGTTCCGTTAAATGTGCTAGTAGGTGCACGCCGACCATGTGATGCACCTTCTTGACAAAACAGAGTCAAAATTTCTGCAGGAGGCTTAGTGAGAGCGGGAAGCACGTATACGGTTTCTGCAGGAAAATCTCCTCTTTCCATAGTTCTTTCACAACGACCGATACACCATCCATTATTTAGCACCGATTCTCCTGTACTGTCCTCTTCTAAAATAATCAGATCTCCTTTTTGGAAAGTCAAAAAACTAGAACCCTCTCCTGGCGCTTTGTAATCTTGTAAGGCGATAACAAATTTTGATCTTTTCTTGAGGCCTTCTAAGAAATAAACAACGAGATCACGAATGTCCTCAGCATTTGGACTTTGGAATGTAAACTCTTCACCACGAACCGTAGACAAGCTAAAGGTTTGTGTAAACACTTTATTAGTTTTTTGACTTGCAACTGTTGTTATTTCTGGGAACGATAATTCAAGTAAAACTTGTTCCTGATCATCGACAACATAAACTCCAGTCCAGTTGACCGCAATAATTACGTCGTTCTTAGGCAAATTAGGTCCTGAATTTCTATATGCTTCGTAGAACCTCGAGAATAGTAAAGGCCATTTGAATTTTGCGTAGCTAACTACGTCTTCTTTCACTCTATATGCAGGAACTTTTTCTTTGACGTAGTAACTCTTTTTGTATGCTTGTACTACAAGTGCACCCCATCGATCAACGGCTTTTTCAACCCCTGTCAGACAGTAATCTGGGATGTAATTTGGCAATAATGTGTAAAGGCGTTCTGTGTTCATATCCTGTCCATATTCTATGTAATACTGCTGGGCGGCAATCATTGCTAAGTCTTCTTCTTTATCGCATCTGTACTCTCCAAATTTTACCCCTCTAACTACTTGTTGATAGATTAGATTAGTTGCCACTTGATCTTCTGTAGGATCATGCCATGGAGCAAATATTTCCTTTCTGAAGAATAGTCTCCACGGGGCATTTCGTTCCTGCGCTCCTTGTTCTTTGGCATACTGTTCACACTGTGATATTGCATCCATTACGTGATCACCTCCACTGCCAAGTGAACTGACTTTATCAAATAGTGCTATGTATAAGGAAAAACCAAACTGGTCACGTAAGGCGATTTTATCTGACAATTGATTGCATAATTCTCTTGCAGTAGTCGCTGAATCGGCTAACAATGTTTTCGTGTTACCGTCCATGAAAGTAATGGGCAACATTATAGGTTTCTTAGATTTTGTTGCTTGTAGCTCTAACCAGGATGGCGGTTGATTTCTTGTCCCATTGTTAAAAGTTCTCTTAAGGCGGTCTTCACAATAAGGCGCATAACCAGGAGGGCCTTCTCTTATAAATGCTCTAAGATAGTTTACAAATTTTTCACTAGGAGCAAAACACCCGACACACAATGATAATAAAATCCAACCACGTGCGTGCGATGACTTGGATGGGTTATTTGTTAACTGTTTGCATATCTGGCAGTATATTTCATCCCTCAACTCGGCGCGCAAAATTCCATGTCCGATTATAAAATGGAGTTTCTCTAAATTTGATGTCGGTCGGGATTCAAGCCACGATTGATAACTATCAGCTGTATACTCCTCATCCTAAAAATAGATAAAGGTTTTAGTAAAAGTGTATTTTATTAGAATAGGGTTTTATTAAATGCAAGGTCAATACTATATTACCTGTAACTTCCGTCTGACATCTTCCCCGAGTTTATTTTTCCTCTTCAGTGTTAGTGAAACGAGTTTATGTCTTATCGATCTTGGCTTTTGTTTGTTAAGATAAGCTTCAGGGTCAACGCCCATCATTTGCGCTTCCTGGAATTCTTTCGATCTGATAAAGTTTCGGCCTAGTGTTGCAGTTACTTTCGACATCACTGAGGTATTATCTCTGTCCATAGTGTGGTATCTTGGTTCTGGAAGATCTCCAGTAAAACGTAGAATAGTAATCCATAATGCTTGGGCAGCCTGAAATGTATACATAGATATTAATAGCTATTATTTTAGAAGAACATTAAACTTATCAAGTTTTTCCACTTATCTACGAATTCGATTTTAAAGTAAACGGTACAATTACAAAGCAATTAGTTGTGTTTGTTTATCGTAAAAATAAGTTTGTTAATCGTGGCATAGAAAATTGGGTTGTAATAATGCATTACCTATGTATAAACATCACGATTCTCTAAGATATTAAAATAGAATTTTGATTATCAAATTACTTACTAATTGATCTCCCTGTGTGTGTAAAGGCAACAATGGATGTTTCAGTGGTTTTCTAGAGTACTGATGTGTAACGTTGCCTTGGAAATAAGTTGCAGCAAATTTTTGGAACTTAAATTCTGAAAGGTCCTCTTCATCTTCTGATGTTGTTTGCATTGGCGTCACCATCTGTAAAATATTTTATTTTGCAAAGTATTATATCGTGTCTAATATCGTTTTACGATAGCTTTTTAAAACAGACAATGCCCATAATCTATCTGTACAATGGACAGTAAGTACACAGTACTTCGATGTTTGATATCTAGTCTTAGAATTTGGAATTAAACTTATTTGATTCGAAAGGCTACTATTATTTTCACCGCCTATATTGCTTCTTGATCATCAGTCTTAATGCCCTTCAAAATCTCATACGTCATTACATTATATTTTTATCAGAGTTTTTTTGAATCATTATTTTTCGTCTTTTGATCTACACTAATCTCTTAAACTAAAATATTTATAAGCAGTACCTACCGTAGTTAGGAGTTTTGTGAAGAGGATATCATTACTACTTATTCGATGTGTTAATTTTATTAGGTTTAGACACTTTTGTGCAACCGAATTAGCACCATTCGATCTACTTCGTGTTTGTTTATTGAAGTATGTGTATGTGTTTGTTTACCTCTTGTTGATCAGCTCTTAGTTGCGGTAGATCACTAAACACTGACGTGTCTTTAGGCGCTGGTGCTTCACTACTGGAATCTGGTAAGAAGTCGAACATCGCTTCCACTAGTTTACTGTCATCAACAGGCTCGTCCTGTTTTCTTGCTGCTTCTTGTAATAAAGTCCTCTTCGCTTCTAATTGTCGCTTTTCTTCAAGAGCCAATTCAGCCTCGCGACGCTCCAACTCATACATGCGTTCCTGTTAAAACAATATATTTTTGTTACAAAACCTTATTTTTATATAATATCTAGTACTATGTTTAGATGTTGTTCTTCCAGTTTGCTGGCTGGATCATGACAGTCGATGGTGAAATGAATTTTTCTGTTTCGTTTTGCTCTCAAAGTTATCCAGTTTCTACCTGCATACAAGCTAGAGTAATCCAATTACGAGATTATCCGTTTAGTGTTATGTTACATTTGGCACGTAAATAAGTAGATTATAAGACAAGTAGTGAAAGTTGTAAGATGACATACATCGGCTATACTTGCCCAGCTATCTAGTTTCCTTTTAAAGTCACAATTATTGAAATAATCATCGAACGGACTAATGGTTTCATAAGTATAATTAGACCACATTTTTTCAAACAAAACTCGTTAAAAATTGGCACGACCGATCAGTTATAGCGTTGAAATCTAAACTAAAATAAGTTGGGTTCGGTTAACTTGATTGCACTGTACCGAGCGTTACCCAACTGCATCCAGGTCGCTAGTAATTGAATAACAACCTACATGGTCGATTAGGATCGACAGAATTACGTAAACTTCGGATGTATCAGGTGTAAGGTTTTAGGTAATCCAGTGTTAAAATTTTTAGTACCTAATTCTAATACCGTTTTGGTCCATTTGTTTTTATTACTACCTACTCGTTCTTTATGTATTTTATATTATATAAGTAAATTGTTTTGTTGATAGAATAAAAATACTCAATCGAAAATTCTTTTTGATGTAAGTATTAATACAAAATATAATTAAATTCAAATTGTGTAAAAAAGTAAAAAAGTATAGTGACAAATTGTAACTAATTTTACATTATATACCTACTTAATATAAAATATTTACGGTTTAACTCATTATCTTTATAAGAAGTTATGTTTGAAAAATGGCAAATTTATTTTAGTTTTATCATAAAGTATTAATTTTATAACGTTTAACAAAAGTTAAATTTTGTCAGTTACCAGGTTCACACTGTGAGCCGACTAGTCTACGACCTTATTCAATTTTGTATGGAATATTGAAATTTAAAAGCTTGCGTTAAATAATTATAATATTAACAAACGAAATATAGCAAAGGTTGAATTCTTTTTTTTCTGTCAATTACCGGCTTACAAAAAAAAGTGGAGTGGATCTTTTTGATAACTACCTAATTTCAACTTTATGTTCTTTGATATACAGTTGAAATTGGTACACGATACACGATAATAAAACATGGAGTTGATTGATCTCGCCGGGGTTAGCTGCGCAATGTCGCCGTAGGTAGGTACGCAAAATTAAATAAAGCTTTTTTTGACGACTTTGCCTGTTAAATGAATTTAAGCATTCTGCCTGATAGCCTTACACCTACACCGACGATAAAATTTGAGCCTCAATAGCTCAACGGTTATAGGAGTGGACTGAAATCCGAAACGTCGACGGTTCAAACCCCACCCGTTGCACTATTGTCGTACCCACTCCTAGCACAAGCTTTACGCTTAGTTGGAGGGGAAAGGGGAATGTTAGTCATAATTCAAATGGCTAATATTCTTTAAAAAAAATAAAAAAAATAGGTACTAATAATTTTGCTTAGATTAAGTACTACTTAGCTAGACGATGTAAAATTATAAAATATTTCCGTTACAAAAAAATTAATAAAAATAACCTAATGTAAAAATTTATAAAAATACCCTAACAGCATACCTTTAAGCTAGGTTTAAAAACCAAGTTTTTCCGCAAATCCACAAAACCAAACATTTCAGTTAAAATCCAAAAGAAATCTAACGAAATAAAAATTTTATATGTACCTACCTAACTACACTGCATAATGTTATGTTTTCTGATGTAATCAGTAAAGATCAATGGTAAGATATAATTATTTTGTCGACAATACACTTTTCTTTACAACCACACTCTCATTAGAATCTAGAATGATAGTAATCTACTCGATCAGCGATAGTAAAGCAATTAAAATTACATTATTTTGCAATATTTTTAGAATTCCGCAATCAAATTACTTATGTAACTAAATTTTATGTTTAACCAAGTTAAATTATAGGTAGCTAAGATAGATGCAGCGCAAGTAAAAATTGCTTAAAACATTTTTAGGGTTCCGTAATAAATAAACCAAACCGGATTTGCCATTATTGTCTGGCCGTCAGAAACTAGATTTTGATCTGTAATTTTTTTTATATAAATAAAAGATTATTTATTTATTTAAGCATCATCTAAGCCTGCGCGTCCAAAGCGTCTACGAAGCGGAAACGTCTGCCATGCGGCGATCGCCTCCCATGGCGCCAGCTACGCAACCACTAAACCTGCACAATCCCGAATCTATATGTCATATAGATTCGGGTCGTGGACGCTCCCGCATCCCACATCATGACACGCAGGTATGATCGTAGGCTCATTCGGAACAGTAGGATTACTAACGATGTCATTCGCATACTATTCAGTTGGTCGGACAGAGGTAAGTTGCTACCGAAAAATGTTTTGCTTGAAATGGTAATAATAAAATCTTGTTCCGCCACAAACTCAATCTTTATTATATTAATAATTATAATTTAATGTTTACAAGAAGACATACTTTTTACGACGATCATGTGGAACGAAACATCGAATCTCGAATATCGAATGACAGAAAAACATCCTACAAAAATAGAACATTATTTTTGTCTTAAGTTTTTCTTGATGTAATGAGATTACATATATTATGTTCCAATACGCGCCCTTAATCCATTACATCGCAACTGACATAGTATGCCCTTAACTTATTACAGTGTAATATAAACACGCCCTTACATCGCGCCCTCAATCTATTACATTGTAATATAAACACGCCTTTACAATTTTCTGTCAATCAGATAAAAGAAATAAAACTGTCGAAAATATTTGATTACAAAATAAATTAAACTATAAACCAGTTCTACGGCAAGCTCATAATATTCCAATTACAATATTATGCCCTATGTATGCTCCTGTAAGGGTTAATATGAGATTTTACATTTTTGCAACGTTGGTGGAATTCGAATTGAGTCAAAGTAAAATGGACTCTATAAGGCTTGTTTTAAAACTCATACACCAACACATACAACTGTATAGATACATCTACAGCTATGGTCCCAAGTAGAAATCTTGCGAAATAAAAATCTGTGGCACTCAACATCGATCATCTATACCTAAGTCAATTTTCTTGACGATATTGTTTTTCCACGTTCGAATTTTATCAACGTTGCGCGTTAGGTACCTAATAGACTACAGGCCCATGTTCAAAAATGGATGGGTCATATGAACCACCAGGTGACGTATACAGGACGATATAAGAGCATAAAATAATAAGATTCAGCACTATGCCGTCACTTGTAAGCTGTCCAACAGAGTGCTGGTGAGAATTCAAAAGTGCAGGTAGAGTGAGTACATTTTGGTCATATATTTTTGTACGGCATTTTTACCATCGATAGATCCATGAAAAATAATAAGAAAGCGCGCAGTGCCGTAAAAAAATGGTGCTCCACAAAGTCAGTAAATTTTTTGATTTTCTGACAATTTCCAGGATAAATTTGGTCATTTAATTCTGTACGGCATTAGTTTCATACTGTTTCAATACAGCCTCTAATCCATTATTCCGCAACGCCGTACAAAAATCATGCGACAAGGGGAAAAAATTGAGGGTAGCAACCCCCTCTCTTTCCGTGGTCCGGGGGGTGATTTGAAACAACATAAAATTAATTTATTTTGAAAGTGTTTTATGCATAGATAATATTTTTTTACATGCCGTACATTTTCGTAGGTCCAAAGGTTTGTAGAGGATGTGGATATTATATACACACCCGTTCACTTCAGTTAGACGGCATAGTGATTTTATCATATTATCAATTGTTCTCTTCAAAAATATGTTAATGCCGTACAG
Source organism: Maniola jurtina (assembly GCF_905333055.1). Lineage (NCBI taxonomy): Eukaryota > Metazoa > Arthropoda > Insecta > Lepidoptera > Nymphalidae > Maniola > Maniola jurtina. The sequence continues at coordinate 4,052,789 of NC_060029.1, forward strand.
TATCAGATGGCCATAAAGTACTACACCTTTAAAATGGTAGCGTCATTTTCATCAGCCTAAAAGATATGGTCTGCATTAAAATGTACGGCATAATTTTTCCCTAATTTATTTATCTTAATACTATTTAAAACAAGGGAAAAGCGTAGATAATTGCTATATTTTATTAATCTATGAATATTTAAACTTTTGCAATAATTTGAAAAATTTCAGTTTTTGTATTTCTTTATAATTTTTTTTAGAACAGTTTCTTTTGAACGGCAATACTATATAACAATAGTATTTTACACTATCATGTTAAAAAAAAAGTTGCCGTACAGAGTCAAATGATTTTACAGCTTTAAAAATCAAGTATACCATGAAATTAAGATAATTATTGATACACATTCAAATGAACACTAATTTTTTGACGGCATTATTTTTAATAGTACTTTTGAGTGCTAGATAATGTTTTGGAACCAAAGCCGTACTTTTTCAAATCACCCCCCGGACCACGGAAAGAGAGGGGGTTGCTACCCTCAATTTTTTCCCCTTGTCGTATGATTTTTGTACGGCGTTGCGGAATAATGGATTAGAGGCTGTATTGAAACAGTATGAAACTAATGCCGTACATAATTAAATGACCAAATTTATCCTGGAAATTATCAGAAAATCAAAAAATTTACTGACTTTGTGGCGCACCATTTTTTTACGGCACTGCGCGCTTTCTTATTATTTTTCATGGATCTATCGATGGTAAAAATGCCGTACAAAAATATATGACCAAAATGTACTCACTCTACCTGCACTTTTGAATTCTCACCAGCACTCTGTTGGACAGCTTACAAGTGACGGCATAGTGCTGAATCTTATTATTTTATGCTCTTATATCGTCCTGTATACGTCACCTGGTGGTTCATATGACCCATCCATTTTTGAACATGGGCCTGTAGTCTATAAATTTAAAACCTTACTTCTTTCAGCATAACGAACTGTCAAACTACCTTTTCACTTTTTCTACTTCTATTGAACATACTGTAGGTACACGGAATTAAAAAAAAACAATATTCACTTACCCTGTAGTTCTGTTCCGCAATCTCCTTAGCACGCGTGTTGCCCTGGTGCTGCAACCTCTGCTCTTCCTGCCTGCGCAGTCGCAAGGCCTCGTTGTGGGCGATGGCTTCTTGCTTCAGTCGCCGGTAGCGCCGCATGGCGATCAGACGCCGAGCGTGGCTCTGGATCTTGACGATTGCCCACATCTTGTGACCGTAGGAGCGACGCACTAGGTAACCACGTGCTGCAGCCTGAATAGATTTGACCAAAATTATTTTCAACCAGGTGAATCTCGCGACTTCATTCATTAGGTTGTTTTTTAATTCCGCGGAAACACTTAGATTTTCCAGGACAAAAACGGCATCTGTATTAATTCAGGGTATAAGCTATCTCTATTCCACAGCCATGTAGAACCGGGACGACAAGAAACTTATTTTTAAAGGGTATGCGTAAGTACCTAAGAGATGCCATCCGCATTTGGAAGATTTTTTGCACTGAAAAATCTCATTCTGTAATGTCATCAGTATAAGGAATTAGTAAACAGTGCCTTTATTTTCCAAAAAGAAACCAGACATCATGCGAATGTGAAAATGGGTCTTGGTGCTTTAAAAATCCGTACGCGCAGTTTTAGATGCCCAACGTGAATACATAGTATTTCTTAAAAATCTGTTCTCATAATGTGACATTTTACTGGTAGGTACTTACTTGTAACGAAACAATGTGTCCACGTAAATGTCGGAACCGATGAGCCAGCACTCTCGCACGAATCAGTGCTTGCAACCTCGCATACCCCACCTTCATCCTGTTATACCGAATTCTTTGCAGCTTCCCTCGCCAATGCCGCTGAATCAAAACGGCAGCTGCTCTCATTTTTAAAAATCTTCTCCTGTACACCCACCCTCGAATGGACCTTTGTAGTATCAATATTTTCCTCGTTAGCACTCTATCTCTTTCTTGCTCAAGGAACAAGTCATGTGCGTCTTTCAGAAAGACTTTGGTATGACCCAACTGGTAGTCAGATTTACCGAGCACTGTAGCACAAATCTTCGCGGTTGCAGCCCGGCAGTCTGTCTTATGGGCCGGAGGCACTCCTGATATCAAAAATCTGTATCTTTCAACGAACTCTTTAAAACTGTGCCGAATTGGATATCCGGCTCTCCTAATTCGAATGGTTTCCATCATTCCAGAATACCTCAGTTGTCTACAGCAGAGGCCTCGATCGAACATCATTGGCTTCTTAAATTCATTTGGCTTTATACAACGAATGAAGAATGGCTGGCAGGTGCCTAAAGTTCTCATTAACAAGTCCAAAGATTTCTTGAACTGAGTCGATAGCGTTGGGGTTCGTTTTCGTGTTTCAGATCCCATGATAATGTCTTCCTGGAATATTTGTTGGAGGAACTTATTTGTTGAAATATGAATCAACTGTAACAAGTCAGCGCTAAAAGTGTCTCGATTCTTTTCAAGGAAACCACGAGTATCGTAGAAGACTACACCGGCGAAATGGTTCAAACCGAAGCTTGTGTTTATATCAGATTTCGGTTTGAGGTAGTTTCTGTGAAAGCCGTGAGTTTTATGTAGTTTAGCTAGCATAGTTTGATCTGTGCCTTTCGGAAATTTTGATTCCTCATCTATTAAAGCCATTATGTTCAACTGTTTCAGGGCAATCAAATCTAAGGCGTCTTGATTGTCGACGAATTCTATATGTTGCCAATTTATGCCCTCGTGATTGTATTCTTCTTGTTCTAGTTTGAAAATATGTCGGACAAAGAACTGTTGGAGATTTTCGTTGGCAAAATTTATACAGAACTGCTCGAAACTGTTATGATCAAAATTTTCGAAACCGAATATATCGAGAACCCCTATAGCCGTCCGCATGGTTGCTTTGGGTTTATAAATGGCTGCATTTATTTTTCGTACGATGGTCACGAACAGGCGCCCGTAAATTCCTTTGACAAAAGCATCTCTAATATCAACAGACTGCTCTCTACTCAGTGTTGACACAACGGTTTCTCCGTGAGCAAATAATGTTTTTCTTGTTAAGGCTTGGATCAACGTCTGAGTTGGCACTCCTAATAAACTTGCTACTCTTTTAACATTAGCTTGTTCTATGATTTCAGTTGCATCTAAATTGTCTACGACAGTTGCTTCGTATTTGATGTTACCACAGTGCAATACAGCGGCTAACAGTTTTAATATATCCCATATTTCGGATTCGGTAAATAGCAAAACTTTCATCGCAGACCGGATATCCGCAAATTCCGCTGCATCGTCTCTGCCTTCACACGTGAAGCTGTTACCCTGAAAACAATATTTTTTTAATTATTTCAAAAACAATCTCTACAAATATGCTTAATTTGAATAAATTTTTGCAATTTCATTTTTAAATACCGTCTTACCATGTCTGGTAAACTAATACTTACTCCTGATAAATACCGGTATTCTGAAGGTTCCCCTAAGTCTAGCTTTTTCTTTTCTTCTTTAGATAGACCAGCTAATAAGCAATAGAATACATGATAGTTCCTTTCGTCGGTCCCTTGGAAGACTATTCTAGATTTTTCTAATAAGTATTGTTCTATTTTGGCACCCTCTATAACACCATTGCTGTTGAAGTGGATGTCTATGTATTTTCCGAAACGGGACGAGTTGTCGTTACGCACGGTTTTTGCATTACCGAAGGCTTCTAGAATTGGATTGGCTTCCAGGATCTGAAAAGGAAATGATATTGGTTAAAAACTGAAATGTATACGACAAATATTCATTTCGTTTTTTGTGCTTATCGATTGCATTGTAGCATGACTCAAATTACAACTGGGTTGTTATTATAGTGTATTTATTCGTGACTCGTGGACCGTTAACAAGTTTATTTAAGCAAAACCGACGCTCGATTGATTTTTTTGAGAGACTAGTCCGGGAACATTTACAGCAATCATAATTTATACACTTCTGTTAGCAGACAGCTATTACTCATACGTTCATCAATCACTATTCTAGAATCAAGATATTACAAAAACTGAAGAACAGAAGAAATTGCATCTAGTAACATGTCCACGTATCTTATAATGCAATAACTTGTGACTTGCCACAAATAAAAACATATTTTGAGACACAATAAATTATAATTCGACTCGCACAGTATACTGCGGCCTGAAATCCAACAATCGCCTCTCTTTCTATAGCGTATTCTCTTATATCTTAAGTATATTATCTCTTTCTCTCACACTTATGAGTTTAGATTTACGCGGGATCCGTCGTCGCCTAGGTATATATATCTCAGGATCTCAGGTCCACGTCAAGACATGATCAAAATACCTAATAGTCTTCGCCTTAGATTGCTCCAGATTTTTTGTCCAGGTTTAGACCAGGTTAAGGATTGTAAACCGATTTCATAGTTTTCACAGGGAGCAAATGCCATCCGACCCTAACAATGTATTACGTTTCGTACCTGTTGTTCTATCCAAGAATGTTTCCCACTAATAGCTGCGAGGTACTGCAGAATCAATTTAGTGGATTCAGTCTTGCCTGCTCCTGATTCACCACTGATGACAATGCACTGATCCTGGCCATATCGACGCATGTGCGCATACGCGTTGTCGCCTATAGCGAAGATGTGTGGCGGCAGTTCGCCAATTTTTCTTTCTTTGTATAACTTAATTTGGTCCGCTGTGTAAATTGGTAATATTTGGTATGGATTCACCGCTACCAATATTGAACCCGTATAAGTCTGAAAACAAGAAACATTTTTATCAAACGAACTTGAAAGTGCAACTTTATTAAATAGTAGTTAGATCATCTTAGACTGCATCTAACAATTCAATCAATCAATCGACAATATAGAAATGAAGATTTATAGAAATCAAGGTAATGGTATCCTGATAAGATGCTTTCGAACAACTAATGATCACTCTCGAATTTGTCAGATCTTCCTTTCTAATTCTAGCAATGATTATCTTGTAGCAAGCAGTTTCCACACTGGCAGTATATAGGTACGTAAATCCCTTATGGCTTATAACATTAGATTTTGTGGTAAAGTTAAAAATTAAACTCACAACTTATACGATATATACTTAATGTACCGGATGAGGAAATCCCGAAGGATGCCAGCTCCATGCGAGCGGCTCAGTGAGATCATGTACTCAATGCCATGCACAGAGGTCGCATGCATGGCCTTGATGCGGCGCTTTGCACTTCCTTGATTATTCTTTATAACCTAGAATTTCCCATCAGTGTCCCATCAGTACTGAACTATAGCAGAAATGAAACTTACATAGATGAGATTCTCATTGTACCGAATGAGGAGATTCCTAAGGATGCCAGCTTCATGCAAGTCGCCGAGTGAGATCATGTCCTCGACGCCGTGCACGGAGGTCGCGTGCATGGCCTTGATGCGACGCTCCGGTGGCAGCCATTGCTCCTGGCCATCGTCGTCGCGCACGCGGATCCGCCGGCCCTCGGCCGCGAGCACGCGCGCGCCGATGGCCACGTCGAACTCGCGCCCGGACACCGGCTCGATCCATATGTAATCACCCTGGAATTGAAACAATATCTTATTAATACTTAGCAGTACCAATAGCGCACCTCCTTTTTGACAACCTCCCTGGCGCTGTGATCTTATTAGTGGGATGTCCCAGGTTCGATTCCCGGCAGGGGTTTGGAATTTTATGATTTCTTAATTTCTGGTCTGGTCTGGCGGGAGGCTTCGGCCGTAGCTAGTTACCACCCTCCCGGCAAAGTCGTGTTGCCAAGCGATTTAGCGTTCCGGTACGATACCGTGTAAAAACCAAAGGAGTATGGGTTTAATGAAAACTGCCCCTTCCAGGCTAGCCCACTTCCATCTTAGACTGCACCATCATTTACCACCAGGTGAGATTGCAGTTAAAGGCTAACTTGTATTATATGAATAAAAAAGGTTCTTTTTCTGCGAAAAGGACCTCTTTAAAGAGGGAAAATATTGTAAAATAGATAAGTATGAAATCTATAGCGGTGATAGCTTAGTGGTAAGATCTCGGCCTTCTCAGGTTCAGTCAACGAATAACTCCGTAATATTATGACTTGCTTGGTCTACTCATATACATTTATTAAAGGTGTATAGCGTGACACCAAATTTCGACACATATTAATAAATTGTCGAGTTCGAAAATAAATATTAATAAATTCAATAAGCACCCGACAGGAACCGGAACTGAGGCAATGCTTGTAGTTGACAGCATTGACAGTATCGCGGCATCGAATTTGATAGAAAGTGAACATATCCTCGTGAGTGCGACTGCTTATTCAACTGTACGATCACGTTTCGCGACTATTATCTTAGCTTCGGTGAAAGTATCGCCTAACTTATTTAATATTATTCAAATATTCATATTATATTGTTTCTATCGTTACTTGTGTAACTTTAGACACAACTTTAGTTTTATAATTTTAGATTTCCTAATAAAATGTTAATGCTTGTGTGCTTGCTACCTATGCATTCCCGCAACGTTTAATCCGATCGAATTTAAATTTTATGCAGTTGTTGTTGGCATTTACGTGAAGGTTTCTGACACTATCAACCTACCTACCTAAAATAAGTAGCTTGTGAGTCCAATTGCAACGCATAACGCATTAGTACTTAGCTAGTGTTTAATGGTGTTTAATTAAATTTATTAATTAGGTATAGGTACGTAGGTAGGTACCTAGGTACTAGATAGGTACATACCTACATTTTGTAAAACATAAGATCAAACTATGTACTAAGGAAGTAGGTATAATTATATAAGTAGTTTGCAATTTAAAAAACTTGCACAGTGGAACATAATGGTAAAATTTATTGATAGGTAGTAAGTTTAATATTTCATTTTCTATTGAAATAATATAGGTACCTATAAAAGTTATAACTCAAAGCATCAATAAACAACTTTTAAAATTAAAGATATTATTTCAATGTTACTTTTTAGGTAATTAATTAATTAACCTACGCGTTCTATATTTCGTTCTACATACCTCGAAAATGGTTTCTAATTCGAAAGTCATCACACTGTTACTCACTTCACCATTTTAAAGGTTAAAGAAATCGAATATTTAATTATGTATAATTGTATATTTTTAACACAACATTCATAGCAACACTACCCACGAGACTATTCTCATAGTTGTGATATCAATGTCAATAAGTTTATCATGTTCGTTTCTCGATTCAATCAGTTTCGTGTGTGGACAGTTCTCGTTATCATTACGTTAAAGTTTTTTTTTTTTTTTATTATATATATATTATATATTTAAAAATATTACAATAAAACTTAAAGCTAGCCTTATCTAATTACTATACAAATCATGCCCGCGTGGAATGGTGCCAAGAATACTGGCTGCATTTCCGCGTTGGACAGCCAGGCTGATCCGTTGCGCAAAAAATGAGCCAGCCCTTCTGTCACCCGATGAGGCTTTTAAACGCGGTTGAATAACAATAATGTTAAAGTTGAATAACAATAATGAAGAATACGGCTAAACGTAAGGTAGGTATAATATTATTAGCTCCGAAAAATTACAGGTAAGGCCCGGCATCAAACCTCGGACCCCCTGATTATGAGGTCAAAACTATCACTACCAGCGTGGTGGACTAAAACCCTCCGCATTCTGGGTGCCTACCTAGCTAGGCCGCGCCGATAGTTTGAGAAGAGATGATGAGTGATGACCTATTTCAATTTAATATGGGAAGCTAGGTAGGTATAAAATATAGATAAAATTATGAAAAATCGTAAATAAATATAGCCATCTGAAGTGGGTGATTAAAGATAAATGTCAAGTGATTGTATGTGATTGTATTTATTAAATTTTGGATAGTTACTTCATGATACCGGTTTTTCAAAACCTGTCATGCTTATGTATCACCAGAATATAAGCTTTCTAAACGAGTACATAATATTATATTTTATGTAGCAAGATAGATACTTAGGTATACATACATTTATTGCGTTGATTTATCGTAGAAAGTATTTGTATCTAGAGTTAATTAAAATGCAAATCACCAAACACTGTCGCTCTCCTCTGTTTGAGTTGTTACTTTTATAAATATTCATATTGTTTTTTTTTTAAATTTTCAACTCACAGTGTATGTAAACTACCAAATTATAACCAATTCAAACAAAAATACCTACCTAATTACGAGAGGTTATACTCGTCACTAACTAACTAACTACAGCTTTAATTTCTTGGAAAATTGGAAAAGCTTTAAAAAAATTCCAGTTCCAATTCCAGGTTCATTTATACTGTAAAAATCACACTTACCTAAATATTTTTTTACCGACTGCGCGAACGCGACAGCTTACGTACGACCAGACGAAAAAGTATACCTAGGGTAAGATTTATCGTAATAGAATACTTCTTATTTACCTAATAAAAACTTTATTTTTCGTGTACCAACGCTAGTTTAGAACGCTCTTCTTACCGAGAAGCAAGAAGTGTCAAACTGAAAAGAAAAACAACTTAAAAGTTAAGAGAGTCATAAGTTTTATTTGAAACTGCCCACAGGCATAAGCTAACTGTGTCAAATAAAACACAACACAAATATTTTATCACCCTTAGGGGTTGAATTTTCAAAAATGCTTTCTTAGTGGATGTTCACGTCATATCAAATAGGTATTCTGCATAACAAACAGCCCGATCCGTGCATTAGTTTGAGCTTTGCGTTGAATGATCAGTCAGTCAGTCAATCACCTTTTCCTATTACATACCTATTTACTTGTAGATGAATAGACGTTTTTGGTTTATCTACCCACACAATGAAATATTCCAAAAAGAGGCAATTTTAGGATTTCTCAAATCTGAATAAAATGGAAGGTCCACGAGACAGGTTTATTGTGAAATTGGGCCGCTCACTCCTAGCTGTACTCCCACGCTCACCATAAATAGAGCAAGTCCGTGTGCGAGCACTCTCCCTCTCGTTATGGTATTGTCCACATACCTACCTACTAGTTTGACTAGAAACATAGACATGCTATTGTTTTGTTGATATTATGTTTCAACTGAAAGTGAATCTATAGGTACATCTATACTAATAAATAAAATTGGAGTGTCTGTCTGTAATTTCGAAATAACTACCTCATATTAAGCTCATATGGTTATTTGAACGATACCATAACTGAATCACACGTTTTTAAAATTTTTGTCTGTCTGTCTGTCTGTCTGTCTGTCTGTCTGTTTGAAAAGGCTAATCTTTGGAACGGCTGAACCGATTTTGACGGGACTTTCACAGGCAAGTAGAGGATTGACCAGGGCGTAAAATAGGCTACTTTTTTAACCGGCTTTTAAAAAGGGAGTTGTGTTTTTCTACCTATGTACACCGAAATCTCCGAGATTTCTGAATCGATTTGCGTAATTTCTTTTTTAATCGATAGAGGAACTTTGCGACATTGTTTGATAAAAAATTTGGAGTCCAACTCCTCAATCCTGATGCTGCAGGGGATCTGACCAATCCACGCGGGCGAAGCTGCGGGCATCAGCTAGTATAAATTAAATGTGTCTGTCTGTGACCCATACTATATCAGTACTCAATAATATTATAAATATGAGGATGTATCTGTCTGTCTGTCTGTTCTTATCTTATCTTTTCACTGCCAATTTTGACGAAATATGGTTACAAAGATAGCTTGTATTCTAGAGACGGACATAGGCTACTTTTTATCCTGGAAAGAAAACAGTAGACATGCGTAATTTTTATGAACCTAGAGCTACATAGTATTCATCTTCAAAATAAAATCGCTTATTTAAAACAATGGCTTCCTGTTTGTCCGAGTTAATCATCGAAACGGCTGAACCGATTTTAAAAGGACTTTAACTGGCATATAATGCTAAAGAGTAGGCTAGGTACTTTTTATCCTTGGTAAACAAAAGGGTTGTTACGCGAACGAAATCGGGGGCAAAAACTAGTTTGAATTACGTACTTACTTTAAAGGGAAATTTTTGCTCTATTTCCGTTTGCCCTTTTCGCCATTACGCTTGGCCTTTTCGTAATTTCTTTTTTCTTTAACGGTGTCAGTAAGGCAAAAGTGAAATTCGTTTGTAGGCAGGCCTATACGTTTATGAATGAACTCTTATCAAAATACAAGTTTATTTTCTAACTGACCTTGTGCTTTCAACCTTGAGTCTACTTACAAACTTTGGAGAAACTCAGAACTACTTTTGGGGTTTGCCATCTTTTTAGCCAAAGAGCTGCAGTGTTTTTCTTCAATTTTTATTACTTATGTACATCATGCTTACACACATATAATTGGTAATTATTTGAAGGTTTTCTTTTAACAAGTGCTACCTAATGTTTAAATAAAAAATCAAAGCAATATTATGAAAAATTCTAATGATGTGATACCGTATTAAGTAGGTAACTTTAAGTTTGTTTGCTATAAACTTCAATCATTTATATTTTTCTTAATCATACTTTACAGTTAATCATAAAACTGTTCATTTAAGTTCTCGTACACCCGACCACGTAGAAATTACCTTTGCAGAATTAAGAGTAGGTACCTACTTACAGCTTTTCTCTATTTTCAAATCGCTAGGCACAAAAGTGTGTCTGTATGTGAGAAGGTGAACGGCCTGGACAGTGCTAGATTCAGTTTGTCGGAATGTGTTGCCAAACGCACTGATCGGAACCCGCCTGCCGTGTTTCACTTTCCGGTATTTTGGAGGCTACTTCGAATGCATAATGGTTTTTGACGACACATTGTCGTATGACCGTCATGTTATAAATCTTATATGCAGTGGAGTGTAGACTAACACTAAAAAACTATTCTATTCCGACTAGAATATGCTGGCTGGAAAATACATGGGCTAAAAAGCAATTCTAAGTACTATACTTACCTAGTTATGATTTGGAAGAGAAAATAATATTTCTTTAATGAAGGATATAGCCCAGATAGGAAGTAGAGGATAAGTTAAATCGAAATTCTCTCTCTGAGGCTGTTTTATAAAAAAAATTACCTCTTTGTGTCTCATCATGTTTTAATTCTAAGATAGGTACGCTATTACTATAAAGTAAAATATTTTAGGAATTTTCAAAACTAAGGCAAAATGGTAGGTAGGTAGGTATGCGTTGATTTTCCCGGTAAAGATGGAGTTTAAGGATTAATTCTGACATATTAGTCGATACTACAGCTAATTTCTTAAACTGGACCTTTTCAAGTAAAGATTTTTATATAAACCTGTGAGGATGACACTGCCATTGTCGCAATTGAAAATGCCATAAGCCTACGTTGTGGTATTAGTTAAAAAAATTCGGAAAACCAAATTAAATTTGAATTTCGCGGGCAGGCCTTCATATATAGGATAGATCGAATATAATTATGAGATCACTAGACAGCATCAATATCAACATGGCGGCCTTCACATTTAAAAGTATTTTTAACCGAGACGTGGGTTTGTTTTTTACTAATTTCAATATTAAGTAAATGCAACGTCTGTTTTTGTTAAGCAAATACAGTTATTGCAAGACCGACGTAGTCGACAAAACCTGTCTCATTACTTTTCTATAAATAACTAGCTGTGCCCGCGACTTCGTTCGCGTGGAATAGTGACTTTTCGGGCAGCGTGATTCTTTAAATTGACATAACTTTTTTATTTATGAACCGATTGACATGAAATAAACACTAAATGTTAAGTGAAGCTTACTACAATATATTAGTGAAAACCGTATCTAAATCGAATAAGCCGTTTCTGATATTAGCGTGCACAAACACACAGACAAACAGACAAAAAAAAAATTAATTACAATTTCGGGTTCGGCATCGATTTTATTATTCGGATCGGATTTATTATAACAACCCCTGCTACTTTTTTTTATATATTTCCATTGTACAGACACCACTTTTCTACAATTTTATTATATGTATAGATAATCTCACAATAGAATACCTATCATGAAAAACAGATACAAAAGGAAGTTCTAGATTTAAGTACGGTCTATCTTAGCTTAGCTTTTTCAATTTACACCGAAATTCATAGTCAAAATAGAGGATTTTCTTCTTTAGAGGATAATTCAGACGATATATTACGTCCTACACAACCTTTGCGTAAAAGCATAGATGTATCAAATAATAATTCTTACTTTTTTTTTTTTTGCCTTTTTTTTAATGAAAATATTACAATAAAACTTAAAGCTAGCCTTATCTAATTACTATACAAATCATGCCCGCGTGGAATGGTGCCAAGAATACTGGCTGCATTTCTGCATTGGACAGCCAGGCTGATCCGTTGCGCAAAAAATGAGCCAGTCCTAATTCTTACTAAAGTATTAGTACTTAAAAATTATTTGCACCAAAGTTAAATATGACACAATATGTCATTTGAATCGTTCTCTTGCGTGAACATTTTCATATAGGGAAAATAATGAAAAAAATAGAATATTTTTCCTCTACCCGATTTTTTTCTATAAAACTAAAAGCGGCAACGCATTAAAATAAATAAAGCAGGCTTTTCTTCAGTGCAACGTTCTTTATGACTTGTTTATAAAGGCTTAATGTTATTCAAGGCAAGCAAGCACCGAACCTTGAACTCTGATCTTGGTGCAAGAATACAGTTTTCTTGTAATTTTCCGGTACAATACAACAATAAAGATATATTATGGAGGTTTACGTAATGTTTTTACTTTAAATTTTATTATAGGAAACTACATAATATATGCACCAATTGCCGACAACTTCTTTACAAAGATGTTTTATTGTGGACTGTTGCTAACTTGGGATTGATTTTTATAGATGGATGACCTAAGAATTCTTAGGAACATCTTTGAAAGATATATCTGCGATATTTTGTATTATTTTAATTGTTTTTACTGTAAATTTTTGTAAAAATGTTTAGTAGGATAAGTGATTAATACACCTGTATTTAAAAAAAAATTATCTAAGTCTTTTCACAAGGGTGCGATAGCAAGGAAATATGAATCTATCTGAAACCTATCGATAGTGTCTCTTCATTTTCATAGCTTGCCTCATTAAAATCGTTTCCACTAGAGTTCTAGTGGAACGAACCTATGCTATGAAAAGTAGTGATCTGACGAGTTTTACCTACTTTACACAAATTCACCGCATCCTAGTAAAGTTCGATTCGATCTACTTATCAAAATGCTAGAGGATGCCTGACATCTTCCGCGTGGATTTAATTTTTTTTTTAAATCTCGTGGGAACTCTATGATTTTCCAGGATAAAAAGTTACCTATGTCAATTTTGCGGATGCAAGCTACCTCTCTACCGAATTTCATACAAAATCGGTTAAACGGATGGGCCTTTAAGAATGCCGTGGGAACTCTTTGAATTTCTGGGATAAAAAGTACTTAGTCTATGTCCTTCCCCGGGATGTAAGCTAACTCTGTACCAAATTTCATCAAAATCGGTTAAACTGTTGCGCCGTGAAAAGCTAGCAGACAGACAGACAGACAGACACACATTCGCATTTATAATATTAGTGTGGAAGTGTGGATTATAGATACTTATACTTATGCGCACTTGTAACCAACTTCTCAGCCGCCAACAAGTTTGGATCTCACCGTAAGTTACCTATACCATTAGCTATACCTGGTGGTTATCCATTGTTTAACTAACAAAGATCTGTTACATAAGAAATGCACTTACTCTGGTAACGATCACCATGATGGCGCCGACATGTGGTCACCGGCTCGATCTGAAACAAATAAAAATATTGTTAGCTTCCCCAAAAAAAAAAGTCACAAATTCCTCAGTTCACACGGCAGCTGCAGGTTAGCGAATATATTTAATCCCACGATTCGATTTAATCCAACTGATCGAGATCTACGAGTAAATTGAGAAGCAAAACGGTGTAATTGCAGTAAATAATTTTATTTAATAAAAAAAATGTAGGAGGAGTATAAAATGGCATGAAAGCTTTTCAAACTTTACTGCAAGTGTACTGTTTTGATCAAGATCACGAATTTTGGACTTTGTGAATGAATTTTAGCACAGTTTTAGGTCGTTTTGCTTAGAAATGAGCTCAGATTTGTGTCGGTGGATCAAAAACGTTCGGATTTTAAAAGTAAAGAAGTATTTTGGTCAGAAGTGTAATAACACCGTTTTGTTCGCAATAGGTAGGTATTCTTTAACTCTAGAAAACACTGAACCTAATATCAAATAAAAAGATCATAATATCATATCATCTTCCTGACCCAGATCAAATCGACCTTGGATTTCCAAAAAGGTATAAATCAAATGGGTACAGATAATCCGTGCTTACCATATTTTAGTAAAAACAAAAACGAAGTTCCTAAATAAAGGAACTTGAAAATAATAGCAGGAAAGAAATTAATTTACAGGGAAATTAAACTAACATTCATATCTTGACTACAGATAAGAATCTTTCTACTTTTTCCAAGCCATTCATCACTTGTTCAAAACTATAAAAATTCACCACACGCAGCCATGCATTCATGCTACGATACCGACTAGGTAGGTACGCGGCATCGTGTGTCATCATCATCAATAACCAGTCAACTCGTTACTAAGTGAGACGTGCGAGCCTTTATATGGTGATTTTCGAGTTGTATAGAGCTAGTCGACGTAGAACGTCAGCCAAACGGGTTACGTACCGACCAGAGGATGTAGAGATAAGAGGATCAAGTGAGAATTATCAATACTAATAAATAAAATTGAAGTGTCTGTCTGTAATTTCGAAATAACTACCTCATATTAAGCTCATATGGTTATTTGAACGATACCATAACTGAATCACCCGGTTTTAAAATTTTTGTCTGTCTGTCTGTGTCTGTCTGTCTGTCTGTCTGTTTGAAAAGGCTAATCTTCGGAACGGCTGAACCGATTTTGACGGGATTTTCACAGACAAATAGAGGATTGACCAGGGCGTAACATAGGCTACTTTTTTAACCAACTTTCAAAAAGGGAGTTGTGTTTTTCTACCTACGTACACCGAAATCTCCGTAAAATTTGCGTAATTTTTTTTTAATCGATAGAAAAACTTTGCGACATTGTCCTGAGAAATCAAAAGTTCCCACGGGATTTTTAGAAACCTAAATCCACGCGGGCGAAGCTGCGGGCATCAGCTAATATTGAATAAGTCGTTATTAAAAAAAATATGACTACTCTGCTAAAAAGCCAAAAAAAATCACATTTGAAAATGGGGGGCTCATGGGGGGCCATACAGCCGCCATAGTGAACTTTTTTCATGCTTACTCGAATATCTAATTTTTTGCCGGAAAAATAAAACATGCCTATTTCAACAAGCAAGAAATCATATTTGAGTGAAACTGAGACAAATATATTAGAAAACAGACGCAAAAAGGGACAAAAAGGATAGTTTGAAGTTCAGGCGCACGTTTGCGCTAAGCTTGAAAGTAAGAGGCGCGCTCGCATTTGTATAACAAAATGCAGGTGTTACTGCAATTGTTTGGTTCCGAGGAGTCGAAAACACACGCTTCCTCTCAACATAGGAACAATACGCCAGTAATTCCGTTGTTTGTTTTCAAAACAATGAAAAGAATACGTACGAATTTGCACACGCTGCTAAAGCGTTGAATTTCACGGAGTGTCGCTTCCAACTTCCAATATTGCACGGTAATAAGTTGAATATTATGTAGTTACAATTTGATGTTTAGAATCAGCCCCTGGTTTGCAATAGCTTGGGTTTACAGCTTATACATTAGTAGCTAGGTAACTACGTCCAAAAAAAAAATTCTAACCTTTAGTATCGCGATCTACGAGTGGGACAGTACATACATTGAGCTTTTATTTCGGTGGATTTTGTATCACAATATTTATCTCACACTTTTGGAGGTTGGTAGGATAATGATTCACATTGAGCGTAGCACATAATAACGTCGTGGCAGTATAAGTTGTGCCTTTTTAGGGCTCCGTACCAAAATAGTAAAAAGGGGATCCTTCATCCGTTGCGTTTGACCGTTAGTTAACGCGGCGGTCTCCGTTTTCGTCGATACTAAAGTTTACTAAAATGGAAATAAGTTAGGAACGCATGGATCGAAAAATTTGAAATTAATATATAATATTTTTCATTATATCCCCTTGGATTTGGTCCGATAAAAACATGATTGGACAAACTTTCCTCGATAGAAAAAAAATCAGAAGTTTGGTCTAAAACCTTAGACTTTTGGGTTTTTCTCTTTAATGACAAAGCTCTTAAAGACGTAACTTTCACCATAGGTGTAAAACAATCAAATTAATAATTCGGTCCGATCATTTCACAGTAAGTGCTATATTTCAAATTATATTCTAAATTATTCGATTTCACGCTTCCTCGCTTATTCTCTTCAAATCGCGTACAGAACGAGTACAAAGAATTTTCGACCCTATTGTTGAGTCTTATGGGCCGTAATTACGTTATCTTGTCAGTCATACCCGTCGCCTCAGCGCGGCAGGACCTGTTTCGGGTTTCATAAGCATTTTGTCATACTGTAATTGTACAGAATGCCATAGAGTAGTAAATTCAGTACTATGTTATAAAGTATTTTTATTAAGGATTTTTCTAGATTTTAAGATAAGTTTATATTGTGCATTTATTACATTAAAAAAGTAATTATTTTAAAAAGAATGCAGTAAACAGTACATTGCAGTGTAGTGAAGCTAATATTAGGTCATTATAGACCAGGACTTATAATTTGAAAATAAAAATTAATTAATCTGAGTGCTCTATCCCGGTAGCTCAAAGATCAAAAACCAAACTTGTAAAATGCATAAGTATTAGAAGATAAGATGGAAAAAAAACTTTATTGATATCAATTTAAAGGTTTTTAGGGGAAAGTACTAATTATTATGAAAATAGGATGAGAGGAGACCGCGTATAAGCAAGCGTAGTGTAGGACGTCCTCCAGCACGATGGACTGATGATATAAAGCGGCTGGCGCTCTTTAGGGAAGGCCCATGTCCAACAGTGGACATCCACGGGCTCATAATGATGATGATGATGATCATGATTATTATGAAAATGACATCCACTTTCAAGTCCGAGATGTTTATCCAAGGTGTTATAATTTTTAGTTTCTTCACTTGCTATGCAATGATA
Source organism: Maniola jurtina (assembly GCF_905333055.1). Classification (NCBI taxonomy): domain Eukaryota; kingdom Metazoa; phylum Arthropoda; class Insecta; order Lepidoptera; family Nymphalidae; genus Maniola; species Maniola jurtina. The sequence goes on from NC_060029.1 coordinate 4,069,823, forward strand.
TCATTTATTAGGGTTCCGTACCTCAAAAAGAAAAGCGGAACGCTTATAGGATCAATTTGCTGTCTGTTTGTCTGTCTATCTAACTGTATGTCTGTCTATCTGTCCGCCTGTCAGTCTGTTTTGTCCGTGTGTGTTGTGTCTGTCAGGAAAACCTATAGGGTACTTCCCGTTGACCTAGAATCATGAAATTTGGCAAAAACCATGAATTTATGGGTTCTTTAAAAAACAATGTGTTTCAATTTTCAAAGTAAGATAACTATACCAAGTGGGGTATCATATAAAAGGGTTTTACCTGAACATTTTAAAACTGATTTTAATTTATTTTTAAGCATAATAGTTTTTGATTTATCTTGCAAAATGTCGGAAAAATACCTGAGTACGGATACGGAAACTTGGTGCGCGAGTCTGACTCGCACTTGGCTGGTTTTTTTATGTACATACGTCACTAAGTAGTCAATAATAAGTTTGACCAAAAATTGCAGTGTCATAAATGTTTTATAGATCAAAAAAATAATCATACTATTAAATATTCCTTCAACTTAGACCTTATTGTCACAGCTTAAAAGTTGAAAATGTGCAAAACAAAATTTCATACGTACTTAATACTTTTTCTCATAAAACTAGTTCAATTTACAAGAAATGAAAGATCCTATTGTGTTTGCCTTTGTCAATACAAAGGATCTTTGTGGCTTTTGTGTTCTCACTCACGTATACTAACATTAAAATATCGATGTTAAAATATTCGTTGTAAAACTTACCTTATGCAGTTATTCTTAAAGTATACATTAAATTGTTATTAGGACGAGAGTTGCTTCGTTTTGGAATGCCAAATCAGTGTATCAATTTTTTTTGTTTTGAATCGAAAGGTAAGAACAGTAATAAAATGTAACTACTGAAATCGTTTGTTCGTAGCTTTTATAGGTTCGTGAGAAGTAGTATTGTTGTATGATAATTTGGTCAATTTACAGATCAAATTTCTCAAAATCCTGTCTTAGTGCGGGTCTACGTTATATAGAGAACCAACTGCACCTTTTCAAACTTCAAAATCCCATCAGGACCAGTCCTGGCACAATTGTTAGTTAGTGGTAGTACCTTTTCACCCCCACTTTTTTTCATATTACATCCGTTAGGTCAATTTTTTTCGTATAAAATGTAGCCTATGTTACCCGGATCTTTACGACAAATCGATTTACACCTCATTCATCAAAATCAGCCCAGTAGTTTCGGCGCTACGGTGGAACACACAGAATCTGGATACAAACACACACACATACATATACAGACTGCTAAAATCATAACTCTTCCTTTAGGCTTTGCCGCAATGGGGTAAAAAAAGAGGCTGAATTGAGAACCACCTTCTTTTTGGAAGTTGGTTAAAAATTAAAAAGGGAGCAAGCAACAGACCATTTAGACTATTTACTTTTCCAGACGTTTTAGATACTATCTCATTCAGCGTTTATGTCATCCAACTATGTAATTTGACGTCTGGCTAATGAGGTGTTCTAATCATACAGACTATTCACAATTCCAGACGTTTTGCTACTTGTGCATTCTGTTTTTATGGCGTACAGCTAAGTTGACTCTCTGCTGACTGGGTAATCTGCTTTGATGTCATCTAGCTGAATTGCCTATTGGCTTATTAGGCACTTTGCTTTCATGTCAGTCAACGTAAAATTGTCTTTTAGCGAAAAGGTAATGACCTCTTTTTCTGGATGCCTAATGATAGGCATCCAGAAAAAGAGCTCAGCTTCTGAATTAGAGAACATAATTACTACAAATTAAAAATTTGAATCAATGGCCCGAATCTGAATATAACAAAAAAGCTATAAAATATTTTAATCTCTGTCTTGACTTTGTTCAGTATCATATAAAAACATTTCTCCAGCGCTTTGACTTTGAACCTTAACGTAAACAGTTAAGTTAGCGTATTGAATGTGTACATACCTACTTATGCTCTTTTGGAATATTTCACCTAATTAGTTAACTTTTATGGCTATTAGCTCCGAGCGGGCCGGTTTGACTGTAACCATATTGAATAAACAAAAACAAGGATTATAAACAAAACAGCTTTTTATACAACACGAAATATATTATAATGTTATCCTGTTATGGCTGCAGGTGCATATAATCTCTTTCAGGTGTTTTTGCACGCCTAGCGCGTGTGATATTTTTTTACTGTAAACGTTTTGATAATATGAAAAAATAGGATTTTACGATCTCGGTAATTAGTGAAATGCAATAAATAGTTACTTGTGTAATGTCCGTGCTAACTATATTTTCATTGAATTTCAGTTGAGTGTAATTTCTATAATCTCAGCATCTATAATAGCAATAAGATATAGAAAATATAAGATTTACCTATAAATGTAAGTAATTAGGAATGACAGTATTATCATTATCAATAAGTGAAAATTTCAGAAACTTGGACTTGTCCATGCTATAATCTTTTATCCATGTGAAGTATCTTCTTTCAAGGCCAAATGTAATGGTCACCACAGTAATGACCAAAACTGGCAGATAGGGGTTTATAATGAGAAAATAAAATAGACCTTAACCGCCTTGTTTTATAGCTCAAATTAATCCATTCATGTATAGCCAGTCAGACAGAACCAGAAATTAAAATCGGTGTAATTGAATTTAGGACCTTAAGTCAAGGTTATTTAGGCCCATTTTAATTTAATGTTACTGTGTGTGTGTGATCTCATTCTATGAAAGTTGGTGAAATGTTAAATCTCCTACTATAATAAGCATACAGGTTGAAAAAGACACCTATTAGCATGATTGTAAATAGATCTCATTCATTATTTCTCGTTGTTGACAAAACAATAAAAGTACATTATAATATTGTTTTTTTTTTTTATCAGTGACTGTTTACTAACTAATGATAGTAACTTGGCAACAGTGTGCATTAAAATCCATACTAATATTATAAATGCGAAAGTGTGTCTGTCTGTCTGCTACGTTTTCACGGCCCAACCACTGAACCGATTTTAATGAAATTTGGTACAGACTTGGGATACATACCGGAGAAGGACATAGGCTACTTTTTATCCCGGAAAAATGAAGAGTTTCAAAAAAAAAGAGTTTCGGGATTCAAAAAAACCGAAATCAACGCAGGCGAAGCCGCAGGGATCCTCTAGAGTCTAGTAGTATATAAAACAATATTTAACTTGTACAAATATTTTTATAGATACGCAATGTTATATATTACAATAAAGTAACCCAGCGAAGTCGAATGTAATCGATTCTGATGATACCTACAGATTAATTTTTTTAAATAAATTTTTAATTATTTCATAATAAATATTTTTTATCACTATAACTTTGAATTTTAAACTTATACATAACTTGACTTTTTACTCCATCGTAAACACTGAAGTGGGGTGACGTAATGATTAAATGCAGGAGCGATGTGAAAATAATAATCTACACTGTGGCGATGCGCAACCGGTTCAGGGGCGTCTAAGAGAGATGCCGATACAATGTGTATCGCCATCTCTAGATTTGAAATTATACCTGGAATATACCGTCCCCTTAACGCTGCTTATTTCAGCAACTTCTGATGCTAAGACTCGGGAATACTTTTAACTTTTAAATACCTAATACTTGCCCAACCTTATTGCAAATGAAAAAATTTAAAAATATTATTACAACTAAACAAAAGGGATGATTTGTGTTTGAAGCGATCATTACTTTAACCACATAATTATGTAATCAAGTATACATTTAATTCCTCCCAAAGTATACGGAACCATCGTGCGCGAGTCTGGCTCGCACTCGAACGGTTTTATTTATTTGGTATGTTGCTTTATTTGGTACTTGTATGGGGTTCCCCAAACACCATTGAAGCGTCAACGTCCGTCTCGCCCAGATAAACGACCCGCGCATAAAAGACTTCCGATATAATGAGTTCCGGTCCAACTCGCCCTACTCAGCACTCCGCACCATAGAAAATGTGCGTGTCAACAAATGCACGCGACATAATACCTATTCCATCTATTTTCTTGGCAATGCAATGCAAACTGTTGTTATTTTATTATCTAACTACTTGAAAGAACACGTGAACAAACTACCCCTTTAGAATAGAATAGAATATATTTTTATTCAAGTAAACTTTTACAAGTGCTTTTGAATCGTCAAAATAATTTACCACTTTAATCAAGACTGGGTCAATGGACAATTTATTTGTATGTAAGTATGTAAGGCAAAAACTATTAATAAGCAAAAAAACCGGCCAAGTGCGAGTCAGACTCGCGCACTGAGGGTTCCGTACTCGGATATTTTTCCAACATTTTGCATGATAATTCAAAAACTATTATATATAAAAATAAATAAAAATCTGTTTTAGAATGTACAGGTAAACCGCTTTCATATGATACCCCACTTGGTATAGTTATCTTACTTTGAAAATTGAAACACCTACCTGCCAAATTTTATGATTCTAGATCAACGGGAAGTACCCTATAGGTTTCTTGACAGACACGACGGACAGACAGACAACGAAGTGATCCTATAAGGATTCCGTTTTTCCTTTTGAGGTACGGAACCCTAAAAATGAGGCTAGATCGTAGTTCAATTGAGTAGCAATTCATAAAAGACTCCCCCTATTATTATATACTGACGTTATATATGACTAAATATACCTAGTTACTTAGAACTAGGTCATACAATCGAGAGTACCGACCTCTACCTACTAAACGGATTACATGAACCATAAACATATCGCATTACCTATACCTACCTACTGACAAGATACGAGTAACTCAATCATAATATCACATTTAACTTCTATACTTCAAGTTTTACAAGCTACTAGTAAATACAGGTATACGTAGATACAAGTCTTATAGGATATATTGGCGCATTGCAACGGAACACATACTAGACGCGTTCCATATTTGTCACAGTGTATCTATAGCTTAGAGCTAGTGGTTAAAATGAAGCAGCTGATTGAAAATAGTTTTAACTAATACCTTAATTAATTGAAAAAAAAAAATGGTAGGCACTCTCAATCTGAGATGTATTCGATAAAAATCAAAAATTATTTCGATATTGAGCAGATTGCGTTTCTTATTTTTTAAGTTATTTCAATCATTTTTTCTAGTTGACGTAGGTAGTTTTGGATACCAAGTTTTTAAGTTTCGGATATTTCTTATACCTCGGATTTTCGAAAAATCCGGCATTATTCCTTGTCTACATAATAAATGGAACTCTTATACTCTCTTATTCTCTTATAGTCTTAGCATCTTGCTGAGGCAGAGCCCTTTTAGCTCACAGACACAACAATAGTTTAATAATATTTTCTAGTTTTAAGTTTAATTAATATTTAAGTTTAATTGTATCTTTATTTTTATTCCTGGTTTTTTTGTGATTCTGTAATTGAGCTAAATAAACTTTTATTTATTTATTTATTTATACAAAATTTCTGCTTTCGGGTACAATTTCGAGTTGGGGCTAGCTAGGCGTTGATGAGTTAGTCAGTGAGTCAGGACTTTTCTTTAGTATATGTACCTATTGATTGCGAATAGGTATATCTACCTAGTTGTCTGCGCCAGGTAGAACACCTGCATTGTAAGATTTCCAATTTATTGTTTATACAAATAAGCTTGTAAATCCACCACAGTCCGAACTCAGCAGGTCTAGCAAATACGGTCCAGTTTTCATGGAAGTAAATCCTCCAAAAATCCCACCAGCTCTACGCACCAGTACGTGCCGCTATGTAACGGCGATCAAGACAAGTTGCCGTCAAGACAGGTTGTTTGTAGATTGCACAGCCTCAGTTACTGTTGTTACCTTATCGCAGTTAGAGTAAACAATAGCGTGACTATAATACGGGCGAATCTTAATGGGATTTAGTGTGCCAAGGTCGTATCTGTCATTCTGGGGGAAAAAGTAATGTTTATTTAGTAGTTCTATTGTACCTAAGTAGTCACATGTCTATTGTCCTTGTATACCATTGAACTAGAGCAGAGATAGAGTGGTAAAGACATCCGCCTCATATTCGGGAAGTCGGGGGTTCGAACTTCGATTCTTCGATCCTGTAACTTCTCGGAGTTATGTGCGAGCAATTAAATATCACTTGTTTTAACGGTGAAGAAAGACATGGTGTGGTAATCTGCATGCCTGAGAGTTCTCCATAATGTTTTTAGAAGTGTGTATAAGTCTACCAATCCGCACTTCTCATTCTGAGAGGACACCCGTGTTCAGTAGTGGGCCGACGATGGGTTGCTGATGAGGATAGCCACTAAGCTACTTGCAACCAATGCTAATTTGATATACCTTATCGCCCGTATAGTGGTTATCTACGAGATACGTGGAGATAGGTTCAACCTTCACCCCCATCTGTTAACCAAATCAAACGTAAAACTAGGTATTTTTTAACAATCATGACACTTAAACGAACATACCTACCGCTAATGGATTGCCTAGTGAAATCAGGTTAAGGCTACCCTTGATTAAGGTCTGAGTAATAAAAGATTTTTAATATCACCAACCATTTTGGATATCAAACAAATTCAATAACAATTAAGAGCGGAAAGATTATGGAGCAAGAAAAGATTTGAACAAGGAAAATTGGCCAAGGGATGTGGGGATCTTAGAAGAGCAATAGTAAATTTTGTAGAGTTACTTGGTTGAGAGAGATTTAATTTGAAAAGCCAAAAAGTTAGGTGATTCTTCTGCGTTAGCTATGTATGGGTGGGCAGACGTAGAAACTATACTTTAACTTATTGATGCCTGCGACATCGTTCGCGCGGATTCATGTTTTAAAAATCCCGAACTTTTTCATTTTCCGCGATAAAAATAAAAAGTAGCCAGATGTCACCCTCCAGCTCTTTAATCCATGCAAAAATCACGTCAATCCATTGCTCCGTTGAATAATAGGCGGCCTTTCAGTTCAAGAATACTGGCTGTTTTTCCACGCTAAACATTCAGGCTGATCCTGTGTGCAAAAAATGAGCCAGAATATAATATAATCACACTAATATTATAAAGGCGAAAGTTTGTATGTGTGTGTGTGTGTATGTTTGTTACTCTTTCACGCTATAACTACTGAATGGATTTGGCTGAAATTTGGAATGGAGATAGATAATATCCTGAATTAGCACATAGGCTACTTTTTATCCCGGAAAATCAAAGAGTTCCTACCGGATTTTAAAAACCGAAATCCACGCGGGCGAAGCCGCGGGCATCTTCTAGTTATTTATATTTATTTCTATCATCGTTACGAAACTAATGTTATAAAATATTGTATAATGCATTTAACTATAGCCATTATATTATATCGTTATTACTTCAAAATCTATCAACACAATTTCTACAAGAAGCGTTACCAAATGATACCAAATATAAAAAATACCAAAGTCCGTAGAACAACAAAATTATATAAACGATATTAAATAAATAACTGTCTGTTATAAGTAAAAAGTAGGTAATTCTAATGAATGTGCTATTAGTTCATTGGATGAAGTAACTTCTAGCTTAGTGAAGGCTTGGTCACATCAAACTCGACGAAAACTTCAGATGAAGTTACATTGAACGCACGTAAGTCGTAACGTATGATTTGAAATAGAAACAACGTCGAACACAGCGGCGCTCGATATCAGATTTATGTATTAAGGCTATTTTACGCCGGAGCAATAATAAATAATAATTATTAATAATGTACACTAATAAATGCGACAAAACAGCACGCTACTACAAAAGGAAGTTAATTAAATTAAGACCTTAATTTTTAGCAGCATGCGGCAGTCTATTTTCTACCGAGACAGTACTCTTGCCAATACTTAGACTACTTGTTTTGGGCTCACGATACCATTGGAACAGTACGAATTGGAACAGTAGGAATTGTTACAGTACGATAGTCTGCCAGCGACGATTCTTACAACACTTTAAATTATGGTAGCATACAACCCTATGGCATGCCTTAATGTGACACAGTCTTGCTCTGCTGGTCGATTGCGAAAAAGCTGCCTCAATTATCATTACAATCTCTATTGTTTATGGAGTTTTGTTGCAAAAATACATTTTAGCCGATCGCAAGTGGCGTTCTTCACACTGTATTTGACACTGTACCTGACGTAAACGGTCTTTACTAGAAGCCACATTGGACTTTACCGTTGCACGTTGTGTGTGTCCATGCCTTTAAAACTTGCAGCTGTCAATCAAATCAATCTGGATGAGAATAATCCTCGTTAAGTACCGTTGTGATGAAAAAAGTAGCTATTATTCATTTAGATTGGTAATGTTAATAGCTTTATGTAATACTTAAGTTTTAATTACATAATTTAATTGTTATTTTAACTATAAGGCTGGTCCGATTCGATTCAAAGAAAGTCCGAAACAACTGTATTTTCTCAAATACGGTTCAGACGTTTAATGATATCCGAATTTAGTAGGTACAAATTTTCTCGATCTATTTCATTTTATTTTAATGGGAGGTGGTACACGTGCGTTAGAGAGATATTCAGAGAGCCTGAAGCGATGAGAATGTTAGGTATATCACACAATAAGATCAATCCATTTAATTTATTAGTTAATTCGTTTAACGTGTGAAGATATTAAAATGAACATTCATTGAGTTTTTCTTAACTACATTTTCCTCGTCTCTGGTAAGCTCTTTAGTCTTTACTCACAGCTGAAAATTGTGATCCCCTTTCCTTCAATCACATAATGACAGGTGTTTTCTTGGGATAATAATGGTGGAGAATTCAAAGGCTCAGAGGGGTCTCTCCGTCACTCGCTTCATAGAAGCGTAGTTCCAATTTCAATTTAATACTAGCTGATGCCCGCGACTTCGTCCGCGTGGATTTATTTTTTTATGAAACAATGTCGCAAAGTTCTTCTATCGATTAAAAAAAAAATTACGCAAATCGGTTCAGAAATCTCGGAGATTTCGGTGTAAATAGGTAAAAAAACACAACTCCCTTTTTGAAAGTCGGTTAAAAAAGTAGCCTATGTTACGCCCTGGTCAATCCTCTACTTGTCAGTGAAAGTCCCGTCAAAATCAGTTCAGCCGTTCCGAAGATTAGCCTTTTCAAACAGACAGACAGACAGACAGACAGACAGACAAAAATTTTAAAAACGTGTGATTCAGTTAAGGTATCGTTCAAATAACCCTATGAGCTTAATATGAGGCAGTTATTTCGAAATTACAGACAGACACTTCAATTTTATTTATTAGTATAGATAGTATAGATAAGCAACCAAAGTCCATGAAATATACAAATCTTTGAGGCCCTGTAATTTTAAAACTACACATTTTTAGAAAAATCTAAAACACCACAGACACAGATATTAGTTTCTAGAATATGTCTGCAAAATTGCATGGACTTTGGTTGCTTCATATTCAAATGAAATTGGAACTACGATTGTATGAAGCGAGTGACGGAGAGAGCCCTGTTAACTGTTTAGACAGCAACAACACTATATAAGTATTTCATCGATAAATCGACCCATCAGCCACCTGTTTCGTCGTCACGGACGAAAGGACGCCCAACTGCGTTCGTGCGTACACGCAATTCGATGAACATTGCATTTTGAACTTGACTTTGTATAAACAAAAGCAACATAATATAGCCTTATGTAGCTCTAATATTGCCCAGTATTTTGCGTTATTAACGTATTAACCATTACATAGGTACCTGAATATCATGCCTAGTAAATAAAAGCTCAAAATTGTAGTAGGTAGGTACCTAAGTACTTAGGTATATTGATATATTACACGGTGGAAACGGTAAATAAATGTGCGGCGAGAATAATTTTCTCAAAATAAGAGCTTTGAATTTGTTTCTATGGAGGCAATTCAAGAATTTTGTAGATCATTAATTGATCAGGCGACCTAGTAGATATTCAATTAATCAGATTCAAGTTTTAAAATAGGTAGGTATCTAAGTAGATACCTTCTTACTAAGAAAATTATCATCTAAGTATGCATACTTATCGTTTTCATCCTGTTACAAAATAACTTTATATATTTCTATATATTCTAAGTGACTTATAAGCAAGACTTACGAATAACTTAGGTAAGTACCTACATATAAGTAAGTGGCGACATACCGTTTAACGTTCCACGTATTTAGAAACAGCGCTATAAATACCTACATATACCTACCTTGCGTAAACCACGGAAGTTTGGTCAATATGAACCTCCGTTACATTGCATACAACATGTTATTTCTAGTACATAGAGACCATTGATTTGAAGCAAATATGTATTTTTAAAACTCAAATCACTTAGGTATTACCTGACATGATTTAATTGATAGAACGGTATGCACCAAAACTTATTTAATATTAAATAAAATATGTATTTACGTGTTATTATGTATCTTTAAAATAACTGGATCCATTATCCATGCCATACTGAAATATTGCCAAAAGGGTTTGATGGGCTTGTCTTCTTGCTAATGCAAATTACTTACCTATTCATGCATAAAATGCAATACAAAAGGAAAATCAATTATTCATTGCAGTGATAACCTAATGGTTAAAGTGTCAGCTTTCCAGCCGGGGGGTTCGGGGTCTCTTCGGAGTTATTGATAAGGCCTTGAACAATTCGGATAAATCGTTATCATGATCAACCTTAAGAAGCCTTAAGAAGAATTAAGCCATGGTCTACCACGCTGGCCAAGTGCGGACTGGCAGACTTTCCACACTTTTGAGAACATTATGGAGAACTCTCAGGCATGCAGCATGTAGATTTCCTCACGATCCATACTAATATTATAAATGCGAAAGTGTGTCTGTCTGTCTGTCTGTCTGTCTGTCTGTCTGTCTATCTGTCTGTCTGTCTGCTACGTTTTCACAGCCCAATCGCTGAACCGATTTGAATGAAATTTGGTTCAGACATGGGATACATCCCGAGGAAGGACATAAGCTACTTTTTATCCCGGAAAATCAAAGAGTTCCCACGGGATTTTAAAAAACCGAAATCCACGCGGGCGAAGCCGCGGGCATCCTCTAGTGAAGAAATATGTTCCCGGTGCCCGTGACGTAAGACATTACATTATCCCCATGTTGCATAATCTACTATTATCAATATAAGTAATAACTACGGAAGTACCTATGACTACGGACACAAACATTTATTATGCAGTCTGGACTATGTCGCACGTAACGAAAACATAACGATATACTTTCCTAGAATTTCAATTCTTATGGACAAGATATATAATGCCAATACGTGAATGTTACATCATTATTGCTTTTTTACTTTCGTTTGTCGCTTACATTTGCAAATCCCAGTTTGCGCAATTTTGCGCCAATACGTAAGGTAGGTAGGTAAATCGTAAATCGTAACCGCTGTTAAATATTGTAATTTTCAACTTTATTTAGTTACTAGGATTCCCTAAGATTCAGAAATCGGGGGGCCAAACAAGTGCTGGTCTATCTTTTACACTCAGCATGCAAGTTTAGCGTTTCCTTATTCTGCAGGATGTTTGGCTTTCATCAGTGGTGTATTTTAAAGATTTAGAACCCCAGACCATTAAGGCTTGCTGCTCTATAAATGAAAAAAAAACACTCTTTCACATTTATATATTGAATAGTATAAAAGTATAAATACACTGCATACCTCGCTGGCTTAGCACAGTAACTCAAGTCTGGTACTTTATCTCAATAAACAAGAGCCAGCCAGTTATCTCTATTTGACATGATTCAGGCTCTACGTAAACAATACGGACCGACAGCAAAGGTGAAAATGGTTTGTGTAAATTAAGCGTCACATAACGAAAATATATGACGTAATTTCTATGCGACTCGTTTGGCTTGCAGTTACCTTTGCATATCGGTTTTAAAAATTCAGGTTCGCTACTTGATTTATCAATTTATGCAATTCAATAAATTAATTAACTTATGATAAGTCTTATCATATGTGGTTATTAAACGGGTACAATAATTGTGGCAACATTTCACTATTTAAGTAAGTAAGCTACCTATTTTTTATTTAAAAAAAGGCTGTGAAGTTTAATTTAACATAAAAGCTACTTCTGAATACACAACACTTGAAGAAAATTGAAGTAGCGGTAAATGAGTGAGGGCAATTTCGATTTTGGTGCTTTCAACTATAAAATTTAATTTATATCTCACAGAATATTGTTTAATATTGGTACCGATTATATAATCAATCATTGGTAATGATTGTTATATTGGTATTGATTATGATTGCAACCTAGATTGCATCTTTTTGTAACCAATGTAATAAGAAAAGAATAGGCTAACTTAATTCAATTAGAACTGTTAAGCCTCGTTACTTTAGGCACCAGTAAGCTTATTGTTTGCAGAGGAACACTAAGATTTAGAGTATTTAATTGAAAATACATTTTCCGTCCTTTTTTCAGCGATATTAAAAAGAAAACTATGCAAATACTCTAAATTTAATTTTGAGAAATACATCAGAATCGACGCCTTTGTCGCATTAGTTGTGTACCCACACTTCAATTTCAGGGAAACCTTACATCTTACATTGGATCAATACTCAGGGATTCCGACAATTCCAAACCGCAAGGTTGACAGCGTAACATGACTGACAATGTGAGATTAGTCGTATTGCTTAAGTCTTGGGTGGAAATCATCTCTTATTTCACTCTTCAGAGTGACTTTGTCTGTTCTTTGTTTAATTGATATTGGTTTAATTGATTAAGGGCTGAATAGTCTAACTTAATGTCTATGTTATAATAGCAATCTGCATGCCCAGCTTGATCCGTTCAGTAGTTTGAGCTGTGCGTTGATAGAATAGAGCAGTCAGACAGTTATCTTTTCCTTTTATATAATATAATATCTAGATACCGATTTTTATCCATCAACGACTTGAGAATCGTTAGGTATATCCTTTCTACACCAAAAATCGGACAGCGAAAGTTATTCATACGTTATTCTGCACTTAGTCTTTTTATGTAGGACCTTTCTTTGTGGAACGTTCGCTTAAAGCTATGTATTTTATATAACATTAATGTCCTGTGCGCCATTTTTGCCGACATTTGCCGAACCTATAATTTTATCGATTGCTTGTGATAGGAGTAACCACGTTCACCAATAAAAATTCAAGTCATGCTTGTACATTGTCGAACGTACAATTAATGCATATACGACCCCACGACCCTCTTCCAGTGAAAGTCTACTGCATTCTGATAGAACGAACGATTTTTATAATTCCCATCGCCATTCATCGATTATACGTTCTCTGGTTTTCAATAGGCATTGTTACGCTATTAAACAGGTTTCGATATTGATGCACAATTATACAAACTACAGGTAAATCTATGATAATTTCTATTCACATTCATTTTTAATTACGATAAAGATCTTTGTATAATTGTGGCGAATCATTTGATTTAAAATTCATTATTCTGACTACATATCCTTATCCGACCTAATGGATACCGAATAAAATTAGTAATTTTGTCTTTATAACAATATTTAACATTGAGTCCAAATTGATAATATTGCAGCATTCTCTTGGATCATTGGATATAACCATATTTTCCTCAGCCCAAAGTCTCAGTTGTTACGTCACATAGGAAAACTAGCACTTCGTGCGAGTGGATTTAGGATTTGTAAAATCCCGCGGGTACCCTTTGATTTTCCATGTAAAAGTAATCTATATGTTTATTCAGTTTTCATTCAAGCTATTTTCGTTCCTTTCAGTCAAATCGGTTCAGTAATTGTGGCGAACTTTCAGATTGATAAGTAATACTATTAGGAATTAGGATATTAGGATTTAAAATATTGCTATATTATATGTCAAAAATACTATACAGTGCCAGCGTAACAAAAGCAGCTGAAACGAATTTTAAGTTAAAAATAGGATGAAAACGGTTTACCGCAAGTTTAAGGGAACACGAAATCCCGCAAGCGCGTTGAAGTCTTTTCTATGAAGCAAGAGATTTACCTGTTTTTAGGGGATGACAAAAATGTGTTCGGTGCAATAACAAAATAATATTTTGATATGATTTTTTGCATGTTCATTGTTTATGTCAAAAGGTGTGGTTCTTGTGTATCTTTAGTTTTGCCTGTTCTGCTGTTAGTGTAAAAAAATATTTTTTGAGTTAGGTATCGCCAAAAAACGTGGGAAACAAAAGATTTTTCTAAAAAGAAATATACTACTTAGGACTAAGGTTATTAGTTAGTTTTAAGCTCCCTGTAGCATTCTTTTTTAGACGCATTAGTTTTTGGAAATTCCCACATTTTTTGGCGATAACTCAAAACTAATTTTTAGCACCTAACGGCTTTTTGGTTGCAAGAGTCTTTGAGTTCAGAAACCTTCAAAACCTTGAGACACAAGATTGTTTTACTGTTGATAAACTGATTCTCCGTCTGAAAATGACACGGATAATCGAGCATGAGTGGTTCGTGTTTGCGTTACTGTTTTGCATTTCATTAATCAGGAAACGCGACGAAACAATTACTCAAGCACAGCCGTGTATACTTCATATGGGCAAAAAGACCTGTCATGTCTATCGATCTAGACTGATTTGGACATGGAACATCTATAACCGTGGTAGGTATATCTTTTTATATTTTAGGCAATTTTTTTAATGGATATTTGATAAAGTCAAAGTCATTTATTCAAATCGGGTACTATTGTACACTTTCTGATTGTTGAACAATAATATTTCTTTTTACTGGAAATATTACAATTAAACCTAAAGCTGGGCTTATGTAATAACTAAACAAATCATGCCAGCGTGGAATGGTGCTAAGAATGCCTGCATTTCCTCGTTGGACAGCCAGGCTGGTCCAGCAATTAAGTACTTAAAATATATCACCATTCTTAACGGTGAATGAAAACCACGACTCCATATCTGAGAGTTCTCCCAGGCATTCCGAACTAGTGGTAGATGAATTTGACGATTCAAAAGTACTTGTTAAAGTTTAATTGAATAAAAAATACTTATATTCTATTCTATTCTAAGGTTATCAAAGTTTGTGAAGTCTATGAATCTAATGGACTATGGCCTACACCTCCTTCTCATTGTAAGATCCATGCTCAATAGTGGACCGGCAATGGGTTAATATGATGAGCTTTTTGTATTACATAGCTACTACATACTACCTATTATTTTCTGGCAAAGAATCTTCCGTTAGCGATAAAAGATGACAAGAACGGGAGAAAAAACCAAACGTCCAGCAATATGCTGGTCTACATTCGGACATTAAAATTACGTTTAGTATTATAATTAGTATAGTCGAGATGGCAACAGCGTTATCCCTCACTGGGTTAGCGCGGAGGCGGTGCAGGTGTGTGGGGCGTCCCCAATCCGATTGCCATCTCGACCTGTCGTGTTAAAGGTTTCTGCCTTTTTGTATAAAATGACCAATGTTGCGTGTGGTTCTTTATTGAATGTCTATGTGTTGCCAACCTTGACAATCGATTGCTAAAATTGATGTTTTACCTTCAATAAACATATTTTTTACTATATTGTATGAATCATTACAGTACCTATTACATTATTTTGCAGTATTCAATTATCTACTTGCAACTTTTGTGACTAACGTTTGTGCTTAAAGTTGAGAATACTGAATAGTCATAGAATAGGTAACTATGTTCAATAAACGTTATTATTTATTATTCTTAAGAATGACTTTATGATGCTATATTATTCAACTGTTTAATATTCTATTGGCTGGATCTATTGAAATAATTTCATAACGTTATCCATAATCGACTGAAGGAAGGTATGGACAGTTTTAAATATCCGAAACTATAGGAACGACATCACTTTATCCGGGTAGTTAGGTATTTGAAATAAATAACGAATTAATAAGACTAAGTAAGTAGATAGGTATATTGTTATTCTGTAAATGCAACCATTGTTTCTACGTATCTAGAATAAGTCAATTAAATTCTAATAAGATTCTTAGACGGGTGAAATTTTAGAACGTGAACAGTTTTACCTTACATGCGTTCTAAACTTTCCATGGCAACGGTAAATTCGTATCCAGTTCATATTATTTCGCTGCCTCGACAAATCTCGCGGTGCACGAGAAATCTCTGTTGACTTACGACTTTATGAGCAGTATCACGCGCATCAACTATCGGTGTCATAATTCACGGGTAAACACCGCTACGTGGATGGTACATCGGCAACTCTCTTTCGTATGAATAATAATGATTTTCCTCTTAAAAATATACCTTATTAATCGAACCCAGCACCACTGTAACGTATCGGCTCCGATCACCTGACCGCGTTGTAAACAGCAGCAGGTCACGCAGTCGGTTAACAAAATTTACCGTTAAGATCCGCTGTGTTGCACGATCAAATGCCGGCGCTCGTCCTCGTCATATCACAATCACTTGGATAAACGGACACTTGGTTGAATCACACACGGTCACCGGTCACAGATCCTCGGACATTTTATCGCGGAAGGTGTCGATGTTAGGGCCGCGACGGAGAGCGCATAGAAGCACCAAATGCGACGGACCGTGAATGTTAACCTACCTGTTGTAGCGCTTGCGTGTCGCCCGTCGGCCTACCGGACCGAGGCGACTGCTTTACCGACCGCCCGCACCGCCATATTTGACACAACCTTAATTTTCCACCTTCGAGCCGAGAAAAACTTAAATGTAACAACAATTACATAGTAAAATTTAATGCTTACGCGTCTGTGACTCCCTCAAATACTACTTTATTAGCAAGTCGAATCACGATAACTGCAGAAAATAAGTTACTAATAAACTCTAAAGCCTTATTCTGCTTTATCGGCCCATACAGCGCCATCTTTCACTAATGAAAAACAACGTGGAAATGGAATACAAAATTTCCATTTAAATTCCAGAAAAAGTAGGGTATGCACAGTATCAATAAGAAAAAATACACTGATGAAGTAAGGGGAACCTCAAATCGATTTTCGTTTCAAAAATCTAATGATACATTGCATTGTAACTTGACGATCATTAAGCCAGGGATCTATAGATCACTTAAACATCATGCAAATGCCATACAGCCTTTCGTAGTCCAAGACTTTTCCGTAAGATGGCGACGTTATCCGTATTAAAGCCTAACCGATCTACCCAGTTAAAACAGTGTTTACATTCTTCACCTATTTTGAATTCCTTTCAGAGACACGTGCAGCCAACATATTAACGACTCGATAAAAATACTAATCAAATGAATTTCCTTCGCATCTCCACATCCGCGTTTAAGTTTAACCGAGGTTAAGTCCTGATGACGAAGAAAACACTTGGGAAATCTGTTCAGAATTCAGATCCGCTTTTAAGGTGACAATAATTATTTGAATGACGGATTGTGATCCAATAAAGGGCAAATTACGCAAACTAGACGATATGAGTAGGTATGAATTTAAGTGCCTATTTAAAATAATTAGAAAAATTATGAAGATTATACATATAAGTCTTGGTAGAGTTCTCAGAATCATCAGTACGTAGGTAGGTACACGTATTTTTGCTGGCGCCTACCTATTAGTCACGTTACTATCGATATTATATTGAACTTTACTTACATAACTTTACTTATACATTTATTTTTACTTTTCATAAAAGTTTTACAAAATATCTACCTACTTACTAACTAATTGGTTAGGTAAAATTACTAATTTGGCTTAAAAATTAATAAGCCCTTTCATACAGGCAAAAATACATAAATAATAAAAATAAAAAATGACTATCACACTAATATTATAAAGGAGAAAATTTGTATGTGTGTGTGTGTGTATGTTTGTTACTCCTTCACGCAAAAACTACTGGACGGATCGGGCTGAAATTTAGAACGGAGATAGATTATACCCTGAATTAGCACATAGGCTACTTTTTATCCCGGGAAATCATAGAGTTCCCACGGGATTCTTAAAAAACCTACATCCACGCGAACGAAGTCGCGGGTATCAGCTAGTTTATTATTTAAAAACCCTTTCAATAAAAGAGTGAACTGTAGGCATCTTGTAGGTAGGCGTGCTCCATCTTACACTGCATTATCAGTTATCAAATACAGTATAGTTATGTATATGTATATATATTACACCTTTTTGGTTTGATTGTAGTCAAGCGCGTGGAATATAGTTAAAAAAAAATACTATGTTCGTGGCATCACGCGCATAGATCCATACTTTACTAATGTTTCACTCAAAAATCACACTTCTGTATAGTTTTCGTCCTTCAAACCAGTATCCCAGCGAACCACCTACAGCGAAGGTCTACATTCTACTTTATTATATTTTAGTGATATTATAGTATAAAAGGAACCATCAAAACACACTAATATTATAAGAGCGAAAGTTTGTATGCGCGTGTGTATGGTTGTTTCTCTTTCACGCAAAATTTATTCAACGATTGGCTGGAAATGGAGATAAATTATAGGTACCTTGGATTCATACATACGCTACCTAGTAGGTAATTGTATGTTGTAGGGGTTTATAAAATCCACGGTTTCCGCGGATTTTATAAACAGCGTCGCGGGCATCATCTAGGTAGTTCCATTGAATATTATATTTTAAAAATTGACAGATAAGCTTACGAATATATAAATCCAAGAGGTCCTCAAATCCGTAATTTGAATTAGAGGCTGAGAAGGGAATTTAGCTATTATCATGACAATTCATGAATATGTATAGGAATTTGTACACAAATGAAGGATTGTTTGTTATTGCCTTGTGTAGAGATAATGCTGCAATGAATATTTATGGAAGAACCATAATTTACGAGTATAAGGCCAATGTCGACACTGTCAACAAACGGATATGTGCATAGTAATACCACTTTATAACGTGATAGGTTGCTGAGACGCGCTTTTATACTCGAACGAGTACGTCGTCAATAAGTAATTGCGAAACTTTTAACTTTTAACTTAGTTAGTTAAGAACTAGTAACCTCTAGACCTTTTTAATCAGGAGCAGGCAGGATTGGTCCAGGAACGGGCGGTGAGAGAAGTATGATCGCACCGAGTGCCGTCATATTATAGGTAAAAGGGGTTGTAAAATGAACTCAAAAATGCGTAACTCCTGAGGCTATAAAGCGTTCGCTTTGCTCGCACTTTTTAGGGTACTGTACCTCAAAGGGAAAAACGGAACCCTTAGAATCACTTTGTTGTTTGTCTGTCTGTCTGTTCATCTATCCGTCTATCGTGTCTGTCAAGAAAACCTATAATGGTGCTTCCCGTTGCCTAGAATCATGAACTTTGGCAGGTACGTAGCGCTTATTACACAAGTAGGTACCTACCTAAGTATGTTCATGAACAAATAATTAGTATCTTCAATTGTATCAACTTCAATTTTCAAACTATTAACAGTAAAACTGAACAAAAGAACATAAAGAACCAACATTAAAATGGTAGACAAATTAAATTGAGCACGAGTTTAAAAATCAAATCAGATTAAATCCACCACACAGCTTAGTGAGCTGCAATAAGCTTAGAGTCCGAATCCTATTAAACAATTAGAAAGTTAACGATCTCTATAATATTATGTTGTACAAAATAAGCAAGCAGACCTCTCGGTCTACAAGATAGAGTAGGTTTGACCACCTATGATGTCAATCATCACAACATGTTATTCTTCACAGTTCCTCGATGTTTCTGAGAATAGGTGCCTACGTTCCACTGTCTGTCACGATTTACGATACCATCTCAACATCAGATCATTATCATTAACGCCTTATGCGATTGATTAATATCATGTGACTAGTTAGTAGTAAATACTTGTAACATGACTAAGACGTCGCAATGCGGGCCTGAAATGTGATTTGAGCTAATGGGCAATGCCTGTCACTCATTCATCATGTCGCCTATACAATTTGAGTGGAACAGGATTCCGAAAACTATGTTAATTGCCAACATAAGTTCCTACTATGATAATTCAAAACATAAAATTTAAAATAGAATCACTATCCACAATATAAACGTGAAACTGTTTTTACTGGTTTATTGGTTTGTTGGTTTGTCCCTTAATTACAAAGAAATTATTACAACAAAATTAAAGACCTGAAGAGTGATATTTTTTATTCCGGAAAATCAAATCTTAATCCACGCGGACGAAGTCGCCGGCATCAGCTACTACGCAAATAAATTAGGCTTTGGTTGCTGAAACACAATATTCGTTAAGAGTGGAATTATACTAAAGTACTCAACGGTTCACCCCTCAATATGTACCAAGCTAGACAAATTTCTTTAATCCATGTGTAAACGCAATATTCCATTTTCTCCTTGTAACAAGTAAGCCTATGATTGGAGAACCTAGTACGACAGTATTGCAACGAGTAGATTTTGATCCTACGAATGACTATGGATTTCAGTCCACCATTTCAGTTAAGCTTTATCATTACTTGTATTTTATAATTTATTTGCATATCTTTAATGTTACAACGAAAAACAATATCATTTTAAAGAATTTTCATTAATTAAGAACTCTTTTTTTTTTAATTGAAAATATTACAATAAAACTTAAAGCTAGCCTTATCTAATTACTATACAAATCATGCCCGCGTGGAATGGAAAAAAAAAGTTCAATTTAAACTTTTTTTATTTATATAATTTTTAACCCCCGACCCAAAAAGAGGGGTGTTATAAGTTTGACGTGTGTCTGTGTGTCTGTGTATCTGTGTATCTGTGTATCTGTCTGTGGCATCGTAGCGCCTAAACGAATGAACCGATTTTAATTTACTTTTTTTTTGTTTGAAAGGTGGCTTTGATCGAGAGTGTTCTTGGCTATAATCCAAAAAAATTGGTTCAGCCGTTTAAAAGTTATCAGCTATTTTCTAGTTTTCTTGTAGAAAAGAAAGGTTAGATAACCCTTAGGTTCATAATATTCAAGTGTCAATTGACAAATGTCAAGCTGTCAAGATGGACGTTGCCTAGATATACATAATTATTTATTTGAAAATGATTTGTCGGGGGTGTTGAAAATTTTTAATTTACACTTGTTATGATAGTGTTTCTTTTTACCAACACTTCAAGGAAATTTCTAAACATTTTTTTAAATACATATCAAAAACGGTGGCCGGCAGGATTTTACTAACTGTTTATTGGTCTATTTAGATAGATCGCATGCGTTACTAAATACTTAATTTGGAGTTTGGTGTTATTCTACCTACGTACTGGATGGCTACGAATTTTTAGCACCTGTTCGTAAAATACCGAAATATACTTGCGAAACAGGATGTAACCAAATGAGGCTGATGTTCTAAAATATTTTCATATATAAATAAATACGAAAGCTGTGCTGAATTACTGCTGTTTTATACTAATAACCTGTTTTTTACACATACGTCAAATTCATAATTCAGGTCGTATGCATTTTAATATTTTACGTAATTTTATGTTAAATTAGTATCTATATACCGTATCTGCATCGCAAATTGCGCATAGATCTGTTCTTTTCCAGATGTTCTTGATTGAATTTTTCAACAAATGTCAAAAAATAAAATTACTTTCAAAGGCAAATTACCTAGCCCCTTTGCTAAATTATGCAAAATATCATTAGTCCTAAATCTGATCTGGACTCGCTCAAAAGATCTCTTATGTCAGTTTAAACACCCCTACATACCTCCTGAACATATTTGTATTAAGTATGTTCTGGTATGATCTAGATTGGTTTTAGGTAGGTACCTACTCAGATCTAAAATTTATCGATAGTTAATTTGAAAAAAAAAATAACTTTAGTTTTCCATTCGATTTGTACAGATTAAAAAATGTGGAACAGACCTGAAATCTTGTAAATACTTATCAGTAATTAAATTTGATAAACATGGCAAAAAGAACTGTGTTAAATGACTAGCAAAAAGTCAACAACAAAAAGTTAAAAAAAGAAAAACAAACGATTCAAATTTCGCCAGACTCGCTGGCTATACATCCTTGTATTATTCATTTATGGATGCATAATACAAGCGAATAATCGAGTCGATTATTTTTGACGGGCAAAAAACGTAAAAGGCAGATGTTGCCCATGCAATATGCCTCGATTAGTCACAAAAGTTAAGACTGTTATGCAGATTTATGCAATAAATTGTATTGTATTGTGTCATGAGGAACCGGGTTGAGGCCACGACTCAAAAGTTATCTTTTTTCAGCTATGGTAGGTACGGGATTATAACTGCCAGTTCACATTGGTCCAGTCGCCGAATCCAGTAAGATTTAGCGAATGGACGGCGTGGTCGGTTTTAGGTTAGGACGTGGTTAGGAACACAGTAAAGTAGCTACAAGCTTTTCAAATCGGATACAAAAAGAACGTTATATACAACTGTAAAGTACCTATATTTATGTCGAACAATTTCATCCGGTGTCTCGAACAACTCTAAAATGGAATTTTTTCAGATAGAATAAGTAAGTAGTAGAAAAATCGACGCTCAATAGAATAAAGTCAATCGAGTCTGTTAGTGGTTATAGTTAGGTATCTATTAAAATATTATCTTTTTATAAAATTATATTATTACAGACTTAGTCATACATCCGCATCGACTGATGCAAAATACCTGAGATATTATCGACGAAGTTGGATATTGCCTGTTAGTATTTTGGTAATATTCTTTTTTAATACATATAGATTTTTAGTTAGATACATATTGAGATCGCTGGATATATTTTGGATTTAGGTCAGAATATTATATATATTCTGCCCAGGTGCTTGAATGGTGATTCTTAGAAAAAATATATAAATATGACAACTTTTGTAGATAATTTTGTGATCTACAATTTTTGTCTAATCAATTTTTTTGATAAAAGTACCGTTATACGAAAAACTCCAAACAAAGAAAAATAGCCAAGTACCCAACCTCACCAATATTTAGCTTTGTCGGAATCATTGCAAATATACCACTATTTTCAGATAGTGGTATATTTCAGAGTCACCATCAACAGATGATATATATTTAACAACTCCATTTTAATTCAAATAACCTAAGCCTGAGCCTCAAATATACCTGTTTCTTTCCGTCACTTTAAATCGACGATCCTCAATCAGGAGCTATATGAAATATGCTGTAGTTAAATTGTACCGTCTCTAAAGTCAGAAGTTTATGCTTAAAAAGTTATTTGACCAAATTTCCGGCCAGGGCGTCTAGTGTCTACGGCTGAGATCTATAGAGGGCACTTTGACTTGCTCAGACTTAAGACTTAAACCGCTGGCATAAATATGGTCTAAGTAAAGTCAAAGTGCGGTCTATAGATTTCAACCTAAGTCTCCTAGTAGCCAAAATAAGTTTCATATCTTCGTCATCTCGCACTAGTCACTACCATATTTAAGTGCCTACTCGTATGGGTCCTACAATATTAGGATCGACTTAAATGGAAGGAGGTCACATACGTAAATGGACAGATCCTGTTTTATATTTTAGAAGATATTGCACAATCTACAATGTTTTTACAGTAGCTACTTTTATATGTATAACGGCTTAACAGTATCTACATACCTAATTACTCCTTTTTTAGGGTTCCGTACCTGAAGGACCCTATTACTAAGACTATCCTCTGTCCGTCCGTCCATCCATATGTCTGTCAGTGTGCTGTATCTCGTGAACCGTAAGAGTAATAGAGTTGAAATTTTCACAGAATGTGTATTTCTATTGCCGCTTTAATAAAAACAAATACAAAAATCATAAATGGACTTCGTCTGTGTTAGTGTTAGCTGGCGGGCGTGCTCTGCCTTTTTGGAGTGTTTTTTTTTTTGTTAAAACTGACTGCAAAGCGCTCTAAGGGGGTGCCGTGCGTATGTCGGCGAGCGCCGGCACAGACGGGGTCCATACTTGTATAGTTTAACTAACTTGTAACAAATAACTACAAACTTGACATTGGCTAATCTTTGTAAAGCCAGACGAGAGAGAAAAATCTCGGATCCCCAAATAGGAGATCGACACTATCACTATGGATATCTTCTCGTGTGCTCTCACCGCTATTTATAAAAAAAATTTGCAAAATAAACTTAGGCATTTAACTATAAAGAAGTGACTAATGAAGACGGATTTCAAAAAATTGCGTAGTTTTTAAATCACCTTGATCATTTGAATCTAGTTCAAACTCATAAATCATTGCTTAGTAGTAGGTAAGCTACCTAATCATTCGATAATCGCTAATATCCAAAATCAAATCAATAAATTCGAATCAATAAACTAGACAGCACGTCGTCGCTTCTTAGATCCGCTTTAGAGCATTTAAAAATTTAATTAAAAGGTCATTCGATCGGATATCGGTTTGGACTTTCAAGTTTCAATATTTTGTTATGTAATCCAATGTTGATTTTGTACATCCTTGTGTATTTTATACGAGTATTAAAAAACCTTAATCGTCGTTTTTATTTCTGATTGGTTTTGATCTTTAAATGATGTCCAATTTACATGTTATTATTTAGTAGGTATTTGTGTTTTCTGGTACAGCGGTTCGTAAACTCATATTACGAAAGAGTTCCTATGTTCGAATCCATTAGATCAATTCTCGAATTTTCGAATATCGAGTACAGAATTTTTACTCGCGTTTAAAGTAAAACTGAAAAAATAAGGCGCCAGAAGGTTTTTATCATATCACATAGTATGTAAAAAATAGAGCTTTTACCTAACTGCTTGGTACCACGTTGCTAAAAGATGGGGGCCTCAAAACAGTTGATCTGTTTGGCGACCATTTTCGGCAGAAGTAGCTACAAACGTTACTTCCGTCCATAAAGGTTTTTCTGAGCTAGTTTGGCCCTACAAAACAGGAGAAGAATAAAAATCAATTAGGTATTTCTTTTTTTTTTTTTTTTTTTATTTATTTATTTGTACTAATACAGATTTTCACAAATGTTAAAAATACTTAAATATAAAAATTATAAAACAAAAATATCATCCAAATCACTGTAACGAGGCAGGGTGCCCAGAACGCTGGCTGCGTTACCTCGTTGAATGGCCAGACTAATATGCTGACCAAGGTAACTGCCAGATTTCCGGTCACCTGTGGACTCCACAAGACGGGATGACAGGTCCTTAAAAAAGGATCTGGCATCCTCGCCCCACGAACCCATGGTCTCCACTCCAAAAGGCACAAATATGAAATTATTTTCTATATTTTCATATTTGCGCCTATTAGGTATTTCTCAAGTCACGCCTAAAATAGTTTTAC
This sequence comes from Maniola jurtina, assembly GCF_905333055.1. Taxonomy (NCBI): domain Eukaryota; kingdom Metazoa; phylum Arthropoda; class Insecta; order Lepidoptera; family Nymphalidae; genus Maniola; species Maniola jurtina. The sequence continues at coordinate 4,094,854 of NC_060029.1, forward strand.
ATCATATCGATCATCAATCCGAAGTCCGAATTATCTTATCATTTAGATAAGACATGTTAGTATTTTTAAACCCCCGACCCAAAAAGAGGGGTGTTATAAGTTTGACGTGTGTATCTGTGTATCTGTCTGTGGCATCGTATAGCTCCTAAACTAATGAACCGATGTTAATTTAGTTTTTTTTTTGTTTGAAAGGTGGCTTGATTGAGAGTGTTCTTAGCTATAATCCAAGAAAATCGGTTCAGCCGTTTGAAAGTTATCAGCTCTTTTCTAGTTACTATAACCTTCACTTGTCGGGGGTGTTATAAATTTTTAATTTTTAATTTACACTTGTAGTATGTACACTTTTTTCAAACGTTTTTGTTGTCAAGTGATTATCGTTCATTTAATAGTTACTATAGGAATTCGAAATATAACCCGGATCAAAGCGGTAACAGAAGATGCCTCGAGCGCGGAACTGCGCAGCATCCATTATTTATGAGATAGGCGTGCGCGCAAAAACGATACATCCGCGATATTTCGTCCAACCTACCGATTACCTACGTTCTCATTTAACTGCCATTAGAACTGATATGTTATTTATAAACAATACAATAAAATACTCGTAAAGAATACAGGAAAAATATAATAAAAAAAGACGATCTAAATAATATGTCGAAGGTGAGAAGATATCTGCCTGCTTAGTTAAAAATTGGTTCAATGAGTAGTTCAAAAAGCTAACAAACAGGTAGACAAACAGACACACTTTCCTACTAGGTATTCGATAGTATGAATGTTATAGTGAGTTGTCCGTATTAACGTAGAACAATGTAATAGTCAATATACGACATCGTTAAATACTTATTGTAATTTCAATGTAAAACTTGGTTTGTTCCATAAATCACTTATAATTGCCATAAAACTAGACACGTGTACCTACATTGAACAGGCTCTTACGGTGTTTCCTTTCCTTATTCGCTCTATATTTCCGACTTTACCTACTTAATCATGAGGACTGGTATTAAAAGTTATCTTCAAGATATATCCATACTTCCACTCAGTGACGGATTAACCCTTAATCAAATTAAGCAATTGCCTAGGGCATCACGTCTGAGGGGGCACCAGAAGGAGCACAAAAAAATCCGTCCTTAGGGCATCACGTCTCACTCTCACGTCACCAAAAACCATACCAAAAAAAGTTTCTAGGAATATTTTGAAAATTCGCGCGTTTTAGGTTGTCATAGAGATTAGAGTCCGACCTAGAGTCATAACCCCACTCCCGCTAGCCCACTCGCTGCCCGCTTATGCATTCGACAATTCGAATGCCCCCAAAAGCCGCAAAGCGCAATTCAATAAATAAATAAAATATGCTTTGGTTTTCATTGTTGTCGCAACTACTCCACTTCTAAAGTACGTTACATCTCAGCTTCTTATTTTACAAAAAACCAATGTTTTTAGGCGGTAAAGGTTTATAGACCGATTCTAGTTGACATACGGATAGGGGGGCCCACAGGTATGGATTGCTTAGGGCATCAAGTAGTCTTAATCCGTCACTGCTTCCACTCGTATTAGAGATTATAGCACATGGGGATAATCCTACTGGGGGGGACCTAATGGGGATCATTGTCAACGTACCTACCTACCTACAGTTCAAACGGCTGGGTCTAAAAACTTAAGATAATAAATAATAAGGTAAAAAATATAGGCTCACTATGAAAATAGGATTTGCAGGATTCAGGAATTCATCAAGAAAACCTGTGGCAGATCAACAAGTCCATTACATATTTCATAGAAATCAATCATAATAAGTATCTAATATTATCTTGTAAAATTGAAATGATGTGTTTATCAGTTATGATGCCTCCCATGCCACATCACAAACACTACACCTATCAATTATTTATTGATAATAATAACTATGATTGGGCATCGTCACCTACTGTGGCATTACGTGAGTTTAATGACCTTGTGCCTAGACTGATCCGGTCCGCATATTAGTTGCATGTATGATGTGTGTTACTGTAAAAGCTCGAATTACGGTAAATCCTAAAACTTTCCAGAATGGTAAAAGTCTCAACTGTTCTGTGATAATTAATCGTTAATTACGAATTTTTTACTAGTATAAATTCGGTGAATTCTAGGCGTTTGTCTCAGAGACACACAGAAGTCTAAATATTAACTAAAAATATAATTTCGAAGTATTTAGTGAAATTTTTACAAAAATACTCTAGGGAAGACTGCGTTGGTATCGAGAAGTTCAGTTTTCACTTCAGTTTTATTCATTATTCGGATTTGTACGTAAGTCTAAGGTAAAAACTTAATAGAAAGCGGAATGCTGGTAAAAGTCGGAATATACGATTATCAGTTTAATTAGTATCAGATTAGTATCAGTTTCGGCGTTTATCGACTGTAAATCTTGGATTTTTTCAGGCAGAATCCTAGGATTTGCCGTAGTTAGGATTTTTACAGCAGCATATTATGCAGTTTATTTCGAGCCACATGAGCTATGTCGAGGCCATTTTGGCACTTCAATCTAAATCTATCTATAAGAGATCATACCTTAGCTCTGTAGTCGATTACGAGACCCATATCTTGAATCTTGATTGACAATTGGGCAGAGAAATTTCCCAGTTATTTTTTGTGCCCAGCTTTACGACTCTAGGATAGGTACTTACCTCGTTCGTGCTTTTTAACTATTTGGGACAGAAGAAGAAAAACTTTCAAACTTATAGATATTTATATGTATATATCCATACTAATATTATAAATGCGAAAGTGTGTCTGTCTGTCTATCTGCTACGTTTTCACGGCCCAACCGCTGAACCGATTTGAATGAAATTTGGACATGGAATACGTCCCGGGGCCTTCCCCGGGACGTATTCCATGTCTGTACCAAAGTTACCAAACATAGGCGAAAATTATCCCGGAATATCAAAGAGTTCCCACGGGATTTTAAAAAATCGAAATCCACGCGGGCGAAGCCGCGGACATCCTCTAGTATAATAGTAGCGTTTTACCTGAAAATAAAACGCATATTAAAATACTTACCTCACTGGAAGCTTTATATTGAGAGTAGCATTTCCGTTTCCGTCGATTTCATGCCAGTTTTCGTACTTTTATTGATGTCATATCCGGTTTTGTGGCGCCACCTGGCGGGGTCGCGCTCAAAGTTTTCGTAAATTGCTCAGCGCGGCCATGGCTTCATTGGCTCAATATCACCAGGCAGGAATTACTGAAAGCTTCCAGTGAGGTAAGTATTTTAATATGCGTTTTATTTTCAGGTAAAACGCTACTATTAAATAACTTGACCGTAACTGGAAGCTTTATATTGAGACCCTGTTTGTTTTCGCCTGGTGACGCCACATAATAGATATTAGAATTCTACGCCAATGTGATAACATTTGTACCATAATGAGTACTTATATGATATTATGTTCTTTTTCATAAACAAAATTTTGTTTATTTGAATACAAAATCAATAAAGAAAAGAATTTTAACTATCAGTCATAGAACTGAAGAATAGTTAGTTGAGCGATACCACCTGGACTAAGTACATTGCCTTCAATCACTTTACATTTAGAAAAATTTTGAATTGTATTAGCTGATTGCTAATTTTCATGGGCCATCTCATCATAAGAATGATTTTCCCTGAGTTGAGTGTATGCTACGAGAAGTAGCAGATATGCTTGCTTCTTTCAAAAAGGTTTTTACCCAGTCTGCTATACCTACTGTACGAGAGGCACGTTTAACCCGTTAACCATTATAAAATATAGAGCATTATATTTTGTAGCATATCATACTCTGTCGTTCATTAATTAATTACCAATTACACATATAAATCCAAAAAGAGGGTAAAGATACCCGTTCTGACTATTCCTATTACAAGCAATTTCTGATTGGTTGTCTATTTCAGATTTTGAGCCGAATTTAGGGCAAATGTCAGATTTTAATTTTATAATCATCAAATTTTATTAAATACACATCATTCGTTCTAAGGTACGATTTTGATGCAATATGAAGTTATCTGAATAGTAAGCAGTAATAAAAACGCAGATATTACAAATGATTAGTTAAGTAATAAGTTATTATTAGCACCCCAAACGGGTGGATTTCAAATCTCTCTGAAGAAATCGATTTTAAAACATGCTTGGACATGAATACATAATTGAGTGAATTTGCTTTTATTCATTAATATAGCACATATAAAACACGCGCATTAACAAACATTACTTGACTTTTATTTCATACATCCAATAACAGATCCAATTACAGATTCGTGTAAGAGGAATGAAAATTCTAAATTATGTCATTTATATTATGTGCCAAAACTGGTGCTAATTGTGATACTTTAGGTTCGTATCAATATTTTTCTTTAAAGACCATGATGATCAACGTTTTCAAGCTTATTCAATAGTTTCAAGATAGATTTCCGCTTGAAATTAAGCAGTGATTTACTGCTTAGGTTTTATGTGTCTAATGTATTGGACCACTCTTTAATTCTAGACTTCTTAAGACAATGACAGACCCATTGCGAGTCAATGAGGCTGTGTTTTATATAAACGGTCGAGGCCCGCCAAACACTTTCGATCGGAGTAAATTATATAAACTAAATCAACTATTCAAAAAATATTCCTTTTGACCAATTGAGATGGGTCAAGAGTCAAGACGAAGAATTGAAAATAATGGCGTAAACCAACTATGCCAATGGAAACTTTCATGAGATACAGCATCGTGAAACAGGACTTGATGGTCCATCAAATCTAAGAGTGCATAGTTGTGTACTTCGAATGCTTTCTCCGAGGTGAATAGATCGACCTCCAGGATTACCCACTTTGCAAATATTATTTCCACGCAAGCTCGTATTGCCACTCTGGGAGGTTGGCTATGACATTAGATACAAATTATTTACATGATTACTTTACATACCGGATATAATATTGTAAGCTACGGTGTATTTGTCAAGCCATAATTCCAGTATCTGGAATATTTTATTCAATAAGGATAACAACATCCTTAAACCTTGTAAATATGCTTTATTAACAAATGAATGAATGAAAGAATGAACATCATTCCTCTTTTTCTTAGTAAATGAGAGAGTAACGTCTCGTTGTTACTTTGAATGAGACTTGAACTAAGGCGTAAGAAGTGAGCCTTCTTGAAGCTTCTGAAGGGTAAATTAGACTATCATTTTGATAAGAGTAAAGCATTTGTTCCTTTCATGTCAAAGAGCATGATAGATGAAGATTGTTTATTAATGCTCTCAAGCCTGATCCAAAGCATCCGTTACTAGAACATGAACTAGAGGAGGTAGCTAATATTTCTCCTTTAGCCCTTATAATTTATTTATCGCATCTGCCAGCTTGGAATGCAGCGTGGAGATCGCCACTTGATGGATAGACGACATTTAACGAGTCGCAGGGATCCGCTGGATTCATGCAGTGTAATTACGTGGCATGTGGTAGTCTCTTTATGAGACCTATGTCCAGCGTGGACGTCTAACGAATGATAATAGTGATCTACCAGTATTGGATAGATCTTGGATTATCCAGCGGTCATTGGTTTGTTAACTAGCGTTTCTAACTGTTCTTACATCCATCAGCCCTCTTTGGAGGCATTTTCTAGGGTCTCCATAGTATTTCTAAATAGTTAGACTCACTCTTTCGTGGTCAAAGAACCAATTCTCAAATTTTATATACCAAAAACAGTAAGATCGACTGTAGTAGATATTAACTTAATGCATGTAAAAAATGTACATGTATTAAGTCTCTTGTACATTTAGCATGTAGTTACTTGCCTTAACTTGCTATGACAAGTTGATAAGTAAAATAGGACTCATATTTCACCATTCTCTTAATATCACCCATAGACACCGTGGTTAGTCCGAACGGCAGGTAGGTTATCATCTAATCTATCTAACTTTCCCGTCTGGCCTCAATAAGAAGCACTGACACAAGACTGTTTCACTACATGAAAACAGACTTTGCATGTTTATCAAAATGAAATGTTCTGCCATAACATACATAGTTGTTTCGTACTCTAAGATGTGATCTTGGTCGGGATGACACTTCGGAGTTCGGTACCAGAAACAAGGTGAAAAGGAAGCTTGGCGTGCGGTGCAAGCTTCATGATTCATTTTACGCACTATTGCGTACAGTTCCTTGGGAAAAACAATAGGTGGCTTTTTAAATGTTGGTATGCGATACCATTGAAATAACCTTTGTATAACCTCTGGTGCCTCTATTTTCTTTCATTGCGAAAGACAGTGCACTAAATAACCTGCTTGGAACGAGGTCGGTTTAGTTTCTCTGATTTGTCTTGGAGGATTCGGGTGCAAATAATCATGCTGTGGCTTACTTACCTTTTTGGACCTCCAGTCCTGATTGAGGAACGATAAGAACTTTTTAGATGACCTTTGTAGATATTACCGGTATGTTCGTTTCCACCCCGCGAGGGTGTATGATATAGATCATGTTGGCATCCACCCCGCGAGGGTGGATGATATTGATCATACTGGTACTTATTCACACCGTGAGGGTGTATGAGATTACTCAAGGGTGGATGATATTGAGCATACTGGTATCCACCCCGCGAGGGTGTTATAATATTGCTCATGTTAGGATCAACCCTGCGAAGGTTGAATGATATTGATCATACTGGTATCCAACCCACGAGAGTGGATAATATTGATCATTGAATAGGCTCAATGCACGGCAAAGGTAGTCATGGCAGCTCTATGTATTGAAATGGTAACATTTGAAATGCATGGCCCCTACGAGGGGCGGGTGACCATTTTTCAGAAAAGCAATGTGCATGTCGAGTAGTTCCACGCGATGGAACGGCAACAATTATAATTTTCTGTGCTTGTGAAGCGGCGAACGCGTTCAATGTGTTTTCTATTTATTGCTGGGTCAAATAAATTTATCTTATCTTTATTCAAATACACTTTTGCAATTGCTTTTGAATCGTCAAAATAATTTACTATAGTGTATGCAAAATAGTTCCACGCGATGGAACGGTAACATTTTCAATGCCTTGCCCCCGCGAGAGGCAGCGGACTAATAATAATTGCCTTTTGACTGAATAAATGTGTTCTTTTCGACCCAAAAAATATTAACAAACTCCACTCGTTTTTTCCCATATGGATGTAACCAAAAGACCCACCTGGCTCGTGATAATTTCGCAGCGCATCGCAATACCTTCTATGCTGTAGCTACCCACTAATTGTGGAAAGACCCGACGAAGTCTGATTATTGATTTCAGTCAATATTTTAGTTAATTTTATATTATTATTTAAGTTAATATTGATTTTCAGTTAATTTATATACGAATAAAAATAAAGTCAAGAAAGCACAATTTTTAGGAAAACCTAGGCTTATTTTTGTTTATGCAGTATGTGATAGCTGCATAAGCTTTATCTGCTAGAAATTGCAAGGTATCATACTTTTTTACCTCTTTGTTTGTTTCTAGGTCTATGAACCTTGAGTTTTATCAAAGACTTTTTAATGTACTGTGTAGGTACACGTAAAAACCATGATGCGCTAGCTAAACCTGAAAAACCTGGAACTTGGTTAATTAAAGGTTAGAACCTGTTGAAAGTAAAATCTAAACACGAACTTTGTTATTCGATTTCATCCTGATGATCGTCAGGTGTGATATTTTTATTTTTATAAAGGTTACCTGTAATTTCATTACTATTCGATGTAACAATTTGAATTAACAATAACAATAACTAGAAAAGACATATCATAATCTTAAAAGAATTTCTCGTATAAATCCGAGAGGATTCATTTCAAAATGCAATCGGGGTCATAACTATTGTCATGTACCCTCTAAATAAAATGAGCATATTGTAACAGACTTAAAAGGTAAATTTTAGCTAAATACGTCTATAAGGCCGATGGATAAACTAGTAGTGCATCACCATGTCACCGCTACTTAATGCAATTCTTAGCCGATAGGTGTCATAACTTACCTTGAATGGAAATTGAACAGTTAAAACGGAATACCGGACAAAGTCTTTGAAGCATTATAGTACGGAAGTCAATCGTGATTAAGTAAACTGGAAAACTAAATGTATTGCCATTCAATAAGAGCTTTTAACAACTAGATTTTAAAGTAAAAATCAGATTGGGACTTTATAATACAGACTTGAAATAATACGCTAACTTATTTCACAACAAGATGTAAACATCGAAGCAGCGCAGCCGCAACAGATGTCAGCTGTTTCAAACGGCCGTAGGATCGGATCCAACTAAGAAATCAGTATTGCTTGCCTTTTTTTTCTTTTTTTTTCTGTTTTATTTAAATGATTGTTGACTTTTATTTAAAATACATGTAAAAATGTCAACAACTAAGGCGAAAAAGCTATCATTTACGAAAAAGACCACTTCTACAGCGAAAAACAGAAATAATATTATCACCTGCTCAACTTGTAGGAAATTTATCAAAAGCAACGTAAACTTACGATGTGCGCTATGTAAAAATGTCTTTGATTTACCTTGCGCGCAAGTTACAACAAAAAATTTCAACCAAATGACTACAGAAATTAAAGCTGCATGGATATGCTCCGTTTGTAATACTTGCAACCTAGAACAAACCCCAACTAAGACCAATACTACTAGCACGCCCTCAACAAATGCTCGAAAACCTTTCGAAAATTCTCCAACTGACTTAAATTCAACACTATCTGAAAAAAGTTTAACAAGTACTCACGAACAATGTGTCAGTCTTTCGGAATCACTGAATGAAGACATTCGATCCTCTTTTTTATCTGTTACCTCAAGCCTAAGGAGAAGCTTGCCGGACCTTTCTACACGACATAACGAAGACACTCTGAATGAACTAAAACAAACAAATAGAGAATTAAAACAAAAACTAGAAAGTGCGAACTTGGAAATAGAAAATCTTATATTAGAAAAAAATCGTTTAGAAAGAAAAATCAAGGAACAAGAGTTGAAAATTAATAACTTGATGCGTATATGCTCTACCGGATCTTCACCGAAAACTCCAAAAAGTGCGCGAAAGAATAAACACAAAGGGAGTCATTTAGACAAATCGAAATTAGAAAAAGAAAACGATCAGAGATTGACAAGAGATCCAATACCATTGATTGCAGAACACAACTTTAATGTTAGAGCAGAAGAAAATGAAAGGAATAATAAGAATGAAGTCAAACATATCCAAGCTTTCCCAAAGACAACGAAACCGAGACCAGGGTATAAAAAAATCAATATTTTTGGCACACAGCAAACCTGTAATTTAGCCTCTAACCTGATACAGTCTAGAATTAATAACAAGTACCAAAAATATGAAATAAGTGCAATAACTAAACCAGGCGCCTGTGCAGCTGAAGTTTTAAGTGGGTGTCTAACAATGGACACGCGAGAACTAGATGAACTAGACAAAGTTATTATTTGTGTAGGGGAAAATGATAAAAACCCAATGGATGTACTCTCTAATTTACACTCTGCAGTAAAAAAACTTAGGAATTGTTCTGTGATTGTAATTAATGTCTTAAAAAATAAGCATATCAATACGCAAACGCTTAATGATAAACTGTCCCAGATCTGCAAAAATAACAACTGCCACTTTATAAATAATATAACAGATAATTGCACAATGACAAACGTATGTGATAAAATTAATAGAATTATTGACATCATTGATTATGAATTTAAATATCTAAATTTCGCACAACTGAGGAAGTATATCCACAAGTCTAATCATACTCAAGTATGTAACAAAAAGGGTACTATACCATACTTTTTCTCTCGTATGCAAATCAAAAGTAAACAAAAGTCTAATGAAAACTCATATAATGTACTGAAAAAGGGAACTATTCCGTATTACTTCCCAGTAGTCGGGAAAAAGTTTTTTCGTGACTAATTCACAAACACCATCATATTTTAGAGTAATGCACCAGAATATTGCTAGCGCTTTAGCTAAAAAGGATCTATTAGAAATAGCACTTAATGAACTAAAACATCAACAAAATGAGCCGGATGTTATCTGCTTAACAGAAACTTTTTTAAAATATGGCCATGAAAACCTTTTAAAAATCAATAATTTTGTGTTAGGAGCTAGTTTCTCTAGAACAATTAAAAGAGGAGGAGTATGTATACTTTTGAAAATGGAAATTACTTATAGTCCTTTAGAAATGATAAGAAAAATGGCTGTTACAAATCATTTCGAGTGTTGTGGTGTAGAAATTGCTCAGCACAATCTTATAATTGTATGCATTTATCGAACACCCAATTCTGATGTCTCTCTATTTCTTAATAAGATGGAAAATCTACTTCATTTTCTGTCAACTAAATATAAAATCGATAAGAATATAATTATAACCGGAGATTTTAATATCAATATACTTAAACAATCAAAAATTACAACTAATCTAAAAGACTTAGCTAAAAGTTACAACCTTAAGTTTGAAATTGAGAAACCCACAAGACAAGATTCGTGTATTGATCTAATATTAAGTAATTTACAAAATGCTTCTGCCTCGATTTTGCCTTTAAGTCTATCCGATCATGACACAGCCCAAATGTTGAGCTATCCTGTACAAAGCAAAAGTGTTAAAAGTAATTACTACTTCATCTACAGAAGAGATTACAGCGAGGAAAATATAAAAAACTTTATCAATTGTATAGAGAATTTGTCATTTTCGGAAACATATGAAGAAACCAATCTAAATCTCGGATTTGACAAATTTCATGAATTATATTGTCTTTTCTATAAATTGTGCTTTCCTGTGACGAAAATAAAAATGTATGATAGTAAGAGAACTCAAAAATGGATAACACGTGGTTTAAAAGTTGGCTGCAAAACTAAAAGACATTTACGATTTATGTATTATAAAAACAAAAAAAATAAACTTTACAAAGATACTTACAATAACTACTCTAAAATTTTAAAAAAATGTATTTATGTCGCTCAAAAACTAACAAATGCTAAAAGAATTTCGAAAAGTAAAAATAAGTGCAAAACTTCTTGGAATATAGTAAAAAATGAGACATATAATACAAAAATTGATAATGATATTATAAAATATATTAAATATGAGAATTCTACAGTTGACGATCCAGAGAAGATGGCACATATTTTTAATGACTATTTTATCAAATTGACTAATAAAAACACTGACTTATCGAATGATTTTAAAATTAACAATTCAAATAATATGTTGCATTCTATGTATTTAAAACCAGTCACGGATTGTGAAATTGCAAAAGTAATAATGTCGCTTAACAATACTGCTTCAGTGGGTTTTGATGAAATAGGTACTAAAGTAATTAAAGCTACCACAAAGCATATAGCCCCAGTGCTTACACATTTAATTAATCTGTCCTTTGAGACCGGTACATTCCCAGAAACTTTAAAACGATCTATTATTAAACCACTTTATAAAAAGGGGGACCGTAATGACATTGCCAATTATCGGCCTATAACACTCATCCCCATATTTTCAAAAATCTTTGAAAAGTGCATGCTTATTCGACTACTGGAATATTGCCAGAAATATGACATTATAGAAAAAGAACAGTTCGGGTTTCAAAAAGATAAATCTACAACACTAGCTATTTTCACTCTACTGGAAGTTGTTCTTCGTAATACGGACTCAAAAAAAACTACCACGGGACTATTCCTAGACCTTTCTAAGGCATTTGACTTCGTAAGACACGATATTCTACTTAGTAAATTGGAAACCATAGGCATAAGAGGTCCAGTGTTAAAATGGTTCTCTTCGTATTTGCAAGATCGCTATCAAGCAGTCATGCTTGACAGTAAAATTTGTAATGAAGTAAGATCAATTCAATCCGAATACAGAATTAACAAATATGGTGTTCCCCAAGGCAGTATTCTTGGACCAATACTGTTTATTCTATATATAAATGACATAACAAAAGTGACTGATCACAAATGTGTTTTATTTGCTGATGATATTTCTATAATTATGACAGCAAATAATAATAACAAAACAATACATGAATCGGACATTAATAACACCCTACAAAATATTTTAAAATGGCTTGACATGAATAATTTACAAATTAATTTAAATAAAACTAATTATATGCAATTTTATGATAAGAATCCTGCCACCCTCAATATTGTATACAAGAACCAAAAAATCTATCCAACTTCCGAAATAAAATTTTTAGGAATTTACGTAGATTTTAAATTGACATGGAAGTCTCACATAGATATAATATGTGGAAAAATAAATAGATTTTGTTACGTATTAAGACGTCTTAAACATGTAGTAGACTTTAAAACAGTACTTGCGGTGTATCATGCGTACGTTGAATCAATTCTTAGGTATGGCGTGATTTTTTGGGGAAATGGCACTGACGTGAATAGAGCCTTCATCGCCCAAAAAAAATGTATACGTGCTATGTGCGGTGCTGCACCTCTGGACAGTTGCAGACCATTATTTAAAAAATTAAAATTACTACCGTTTCCCTGTTTATACATATTTGAAATCTGTTGCTTCGTTAAAAAACACAAGGCATTATTTACAATTGCAAGCAATACATATTATGATCATGCCCGTAGCAATAGAAATTCTGACCGTTTAGTTTTGAATTATATACCTAGGACTAAGTATTTTGTAAAAAATTGTGTCATGTTATGTATTAAAATATTTAATAAAATCCCGAATAATATCAAATTGTTACCTTTAAGTAGATTCAAAACTGAACTATTTAAATGGCTTAATATGCACAATTTTTATGAGCTCAAAGAATTTTTTGACTTAAAATTGAGTAGATAATATTATTATGGACTTTGAGTGACGGTAACTTGTAATGATTCATGTATGTACGTAATTTGCACGCCATTTCCATGGCAAATGTGGTGATACCAATATAAAATTGTAATTACTATTTAACCCGCATTTAAGCAAATAAAATGTTTTGATTTTGATTTTGATTTTGATTTTTTAAATAATATTAATTTCAAATATTTGAAATTCATTTCTAATAATCGGTTTCTAATTGTTACATCGTCTCAAGTACGAAAAGTTTTTAATAACTACCTTCTGGCAAATAAATATAAAGTACTGTGATCCGAACGGACAAACCGTTAAAAATATTGATCACGTACATATTATATTTTACATTTTACATAATGTAATATAAATTAAAAATAAGTACTTACTGCGAATTATTCACCAAATTCACTTTATAAAGTACCACACAATAAAATAAAATAAAATATCTTGCAACGTTTCGTGTTGACTGATTGCAAGTTGCTTCGACGGCAAACAAAACGCCAATGAAGCCATGGCCGCGCTGAGCAATTTACGAAAACTTTGAGCGCGACCCCGCCAGGTGGCGCCACAAAACCGGATATGACATCAATAAAAGTACGAAAACTGGCATGAAATCGACGGAAACGGAAATGCTACTCTCAATATAAAGCTTCCAGTTACGGTCAAGTTATTTAATAACAAACTAGTCTAATAACAAATTATTAAAAAAATTAAAATAATTGTATGAATTCTGTGGTAGGTACACGCTTGTTCAAAAATATAGGCTAAAAGAACTAAGTATAGTAAGACTTTTATATTGTACGAAAGGAGTTTTAGCAGCAAAAAAGCAATTTCGCAAATATTTTCACGTCGTCATCGTCCTGATTGCTTTGTTTTTGAGTGCCAGTTTAGTTTACCCAAACAACTTATGTAGGTAGGTACCATTTAGGATTTTCCACGATTGGGATTCCCATCGAAATTACGGAATACTGATTTTATTTGCTACGAGTTTACTTTGTACTCAAAGAGCGTTAGTACCTACCTACTTACTACATAACTGTAACTGCGCGTGACTAGCGTTTTCTTTTCAAAAGACAAGTGTAAATTAAAAATTTGTAACACCCCCGACAAGTGCAGGTTTCAGTAACTAGAAAAGAGCTGATAACTTTCAAACAGCTGAACCGATTTTCTTGAATTATAGCTATGAACACTCTCGATCAAGCCACCTTTCAAAAAAAAACTAAATTAAAATCGGTTCATTAGTTTAGGAGCTACGATGCCACAGACAGATACACAGACGTCAAACTTATAACACCCCTCTTTTTGGGTAGGGCGTTAAAAAGAGGCAATGCTGCTCGCTAAGTTAGTGTATCCACGTAAACTTATTTCTTTATAGCTTTAGGTCTAGCGGTGATAGCCTAGTGGTTAAAACGTCTGTTTGCCTCCCATCGGAGGGTTTGGGGTTCGCTCCCGAGCACGATCCTCTAACTTTTCGGTCACTTGTTTTAACGGTGAAGGAAAACATCGTGAGGAAACCTGCATGCCTGAGAGTTCTCCGTAATGTTCTGAAAAGTGTGAGTCTGCCAATCCGCACTTGGTCAGCATGGTAGACTATGGTCAACTCCTTCTCATTCTGAGAGGAGAATGCTCTCAGTACTGAGCCGGCAATGGGTTGATAATGTTGATGATAATGACAACTGGGAATCGAACTCAAGACCTCCTGTTTTGCTTGTTAAACATCACACTATCACACTTTAATATCATAAAGGCGAAAGTTTGTGTGTGTGTGTGTGTGTGTGTGTGTATGTTTGGGAATCCTTCACATAAATACTACTGGACGGATTGGGCTGAAATTTAGAATGGAGATAGATTATATCCTGGATTAGCACAGAGGCTACTTTTATCCCGGAAAATCAAAGAGGCCCCACGGGATTTTTAAAAAGCTACATCCACGCGAACGAAGTCGCGGGCATCAGCTAGTTTATATTATATTATAGCATAGGGGCTGAGGACCTACTAGTAAATGTGTAAAGTAGCTCATTTACATTGTTTCAAGATCCCCCGTCGTCAAAGTAAAATGATAAGCCGCTGGCTCACGGATGTTGAAGGTTGTAGTAGGCAATCAAGACGCGGAATAACGATCGACCGATAAGAGGTTGCGTCAACCGCCACCCGTAGAGGACGGCCCGCGACGATTCGCACAGAACTAAGCTACTCCTTAAACATTCCTAGCATTCTTAGAACCTGCGCAGACGACGCATTTTTTGTACGATCTACCTTACCTAACCCCCGCCCCAAAAAGAGGGGTGTTATAAGTTTGACGTGTGTATCTGTGTATCGGGGTATCTGTGTATCTGTCTGTGGCATTGTAGCTCCTAAACTAATGAACCGATTTTAATTTAGTTTTTTTTGTTTGAAAGGTAGCTTGATCGAGAGTGTTATAAGCTATAATCCAAGAAAATCGGTTCAACCGTTTGAAAGTTATCAGCTCTTTTCTAGTTACTGTAACCTTCACTTGTCGGGGGTGTTATAAATTTTTAATTTACACGTGTTAAAATGTATTATTTTTTATATTTTATTTGACTAACCAACAACTTTTATACATAAAAATATTTACAAAAATATAATAATTTATAACTAAAAGACACATCGTATAAACGTTAATAAATCACTAGTACAGAAGAATTAGGTACAATGTTATTAATGGTTAATATTTGTGAAGGTATGGTTTGTAATCTTTCGATTTTTTATGTGCTTCTCTTTCTGCTTTTAATTGTTTTTGTAATTTCTAATTGTTACAACCTACGGGGGTGACATAGTCATCTTTGACCAACCCTCGTGAGGCGTAAAATAGCTTAATAAGTAGGTATGTAACGAGATAAGTAGATACGACACGGCAAAATATGGACGGTTATTTTTATGTCGTCTGCGGAGGCCCTTATGGTCACAGTGTCGGGTGACATCGAGATCGTTAACGATAGAAAAATATTCAAGGCAATATATATTTTTAGGAGGTCGGATTATTATACCACGCTACGACTCTACTTAAAGTTAAGTACTTTACAAATGCTCAAATATCATTAGGTAAAGGTTTTCAGCAATCTGTATATGTAAATATCTGTAATTAAATTAGTAACTATAATATTATAATCGTGCAAAGAAAAACACCACTTTACGGACAAGGGAAGGGACTTTGGCTTATATAAAATAAATTATGAAGTCGATACGAGAAAATTACCCTGACTCATGACTAAATAACATATATTCCTTCCATTCTAAGAACTACGAAGCTAATTGCCAAGGTTCCTGGTTCTTCTCGATAGAAAGTGCATTCCGCACTAGTGGTAGATTCACTTTACGATTCAAAAGCACTTGTAAAAGTTTGCTTGAAGCCTTCAAAGGAAAAGCTTTTCTATTTTATTGTATTCTAATGATTGATGAATTTCAGTCATCGCAGTCTATTATCGTTCACCTATTCGCTTGCCTTTAGACAAGTTTAAAATCGAAGATTATGTAAGTGATAAAAAAGCATGGTTTGGACTCACTCCAGCAATGCGCGGGGCTGCATTAGATTGTATAGGTATTAATATGGCATATTATTGTAAATTCAACACTTGAAAAGAGCAACCGCCGAGTTTCTTGCAGGTTCTTCTCGGTAGGAACGGCATTCCGAACCAGTGGTAAATTATTTCGGCGATTCAAAAGCACTTATAAAATAAAAATATATTCTATTCTATTCTACTTCATCAATGAGTTAGGAATGTATCTATTTCCTATGTACTAGATACATAGGTATAGAGAGTGCCAGTCTAGAGATAGGTTGAGTTTTCTCAGAGAATCAACCTCGATACCTAGTATTTATTACGTTTTGACGCGGAGTTTTTACACTAATTTCCCACGGATAGAATGGTAATTGAACGATTGTAGAGATAATATAAATGAGTAAAACATAAATGGGAGCCTTGTTAACATCAGCGACATTGAATTAGGTAATACAATATTCATAACTAAACATGCGGCTCCAGATCTATAGTTGTAACGCTTAGAACTGCTTTTGAAACTTTACTTTCTTAGGTTAGGTACTTATAAATACCCTATAAGCCGAACAACGTATGAGAAAGAAAAGAAATTTTCTCACGCACGTTACTTAAAAAGTAAAGGTCACGGTCGCTTGGTACGACCGCGGTGTTTTCTCTACGGCGGAGTTAGGAAACACGGCGGGTCTAGATTCCTAAACTGGAAGGCTGCATCCGGGCCGCAGGGATCAGGTTACGCGGGGGCGTGCGAATGTCAAGGAACTCCATCCGCGCTGCGTCACTCAGTCGCAGCCGACATGTCTGCGCGCGCGCTCCTCTGCGCCGGCCGCCTCGCGCTCGCCTCCACCGCGCTCGTCGCCGTCGCAACCTCCTCGATACTCCTAAGTAAGTGCTATCGCAGTACTTGATTGTATTTCTAGCAGAGATGCCCTGCACCGTACAGCTCAAATTATATTTCTATCCGGTTCAATTATGTTTGGTAATTTGTGAGAAGGCAAAAAAGATGTACCAGGATATACGATTTTTGTGGTGAATCTGTTCAATAATATAACTAAACACACTGTGAAATAAAAATATAAAAATGAATGTCATTTGCAGGTGGGAACGATATTACGTGCAGTAAGGATGGGCTCCACGCCGACTTCGATACCGAGTGCCAAGAATACGTCCGCTGCTCGTCGGGGATAGTGAGAGGACGCTACGCGTGTCCCGCGGGGCGCGTATTCAGCGACGTAGCCGGAGCTTGCGTCCCGCGTCATAGCTATCCCTGTGCCCAACGCATCTGTGCTACCGGAGATACTTTGGCCTACGCTACGCCTGGGACTGCGTGCCGTCATTACTACCGCTGTGAAAATGGCACCGCTGTCGACCACGCTTGCCCCTCGGGCTCGTGGTTCGACCTAGCTAGACAAGCGTGCTCGCGTGGTGCGGGGACCTGCTACGAGCCTGTATGTGCGGGACTACCCGATGGCAAATATCCGGACTCTTCGCACGAGTGCCGGCGTACTCTGCAGTGTCGCGGGGCAGAGCTGCGCGCCGTGGTGTCGTGCGTCGGAGTATGCGTGAGCACGTGCCCGCCACCCCGCTCCACTGCTGTTCCTCTCCCTGCTGGAGACGCAGACTTCTGCTCGGACGAGGCGTGCTCCTCGCTGTGCCAGCACACCCCGGACGGCGCTTACGCAGATCGTTCGACAGGCTGCCGGGAATACTTCGTATGTGAATCACATCGCGTTATCAGACGTGGCGTTTGTGAAGCGGGCCTGCTATTCTCGGGAAGCGGCTGCGAGTCGGCGGAGGGAGCTTACTGCCCACCGCCCGCACGAAGTCCCTGCTTCAATCGACAAGACGGGCTCTATAGAGACTGGAAGGACTGTTCTTCTTGGTTCGAATGTCGTCGCGAGAGAGTGACCGCCCGGGGTGTGTGCGAATTAGGTTTCGTGTTTGACGGCGTCGGGTGCGTTCCTAAGAAGTCTTACTACTGCGAAGGTCCCGACCCGGCTGCAGAATGCGAGGGTATGCCGAGCGGAACTTATCAGGACCTCGATTCGAATTGCACACGATATTTCCATTGCGAGGGCACTCTGCGCACGAGTTTGGCGTGCCCGGTCGGACAAGTTTTCGATGGTGCGAGGTGTACGCCGGCTTTTCAATACCTTTGCCCGAGTTTGGACCGGGATTCGTGCTACGGGCGAGTAGATGGTCGCTATAGAGCGGTGGACGCAGGCTGTCGCGGGTTCTACGCGTGCATCAATGGAAAGAAAGCAGTGTACGCGTGTCCTTCGAGGCGAGTGTTCGACGGTGACGTGTGCGTCCCGGCACACCCGGCGGTCTGTCCGCAAGAAGACTACAGCTGCTCCGGACTCTCGGACGGCTACCATGCGGAGCTGAAGTCCAATTGCCACAGGTACAAAGCCAATAATAAATTATTATTTACTAACCTTTTTAAAAATAAATTTATTTCGTCTACCTAACTTAAACTAACCTATGAATTGTGACTATTTTGGTTTCTTAAAAAAGATACTTGGTCTAGATTGGCATTATAATGCAAAGATAACTTGTAGCCATGTAGGTAGTAGGATCGTCCTACTAATATTATAAAGAGGAAAGATTTGTTCAATCGAAAAACTCTGAAAGTACTGAATAGATTTTAATAATTCTTTCACCATTATAAAGCTACATACTTTATCCAGAAGTAACAAGCTATAAATCTACACTAATATTATATTGAGGTAAACTTTGTAAGTTTGTTTGTAGGAAGTAATCTGCAGAACCGATATTAAAAAAATCTTTCAACAATAGAAAGCTACATTCTTCCTGAGTGACATAGGCTATATTATGTTATTTTAAAGCACCCGTGCGAAGCCGGGGCGAGTCGCTAGTTATAGAAAAGGCTAGTATAAAATAAAGTTATGTTTTCTACAGATACTTTTACTGCGAGGGCGGCGACAAACTAGCAACACTCTCCTGCCTGGCAGGCAAGATATTCGACGGTCATGCGTGTGTGGAGCCCACGCGCCACGTATGCGGAGCTCCACGACGGGACATCATAGAACACGGCGGGAGATATTGCGAAAGAGACGGCTTCTTCGTCCAACAGGGCACTGAGTGCAAGCATTACTACTTCTGCGTGTCCGGCGTGAGAACATTCCTTACCTGTCCTCCAAAACAGGTGTTCAACGGCCAAGTGTGCGTGCGCAAAGACCAGTACACATGCCCAGGCTGAATGTGAACTAACGGACGCTGATTTAAACGCTCAAGCCGGTCGCACCGGCGTTGACACTGCCCTTAGTACGAATCTCGTGGTTGTTTTACGAGTGAAATGGACCCAAACTTTCTTTTTTACTGCGACATAGCCAAAAGGAAGGATTATGACTTTAGCAGTCTATGTAGGTCACCGTAGTGCCGAAACTACTGAGCCGATTTTGATTGAATCGATTCGTTTTATGGTCCGGGTGACATAGGCTATATTTTATTTATAACATTTTATAGAAACTATGTTAAGCATTTTTTATGAGGAGTTACTACCTACTTTATCGGGTTTTAGTTTTGACTTTATTTTAACGTCGTAAATTCTCAACCAATTTTTGTTTCACATAGCATGTAATGAACAGTTAGTGGGACTAAAGGATCTAGTTATCGAATTATAGTTAGACATCGAATTTCAAAACTTGTACTAAGGGTACTGCATGATTCATGAACCGAGAAGGACACTGAGGAGACACGATGTACCTGACTGTAAAGGCTGACCATGTCAATGACATTTGTATAAGCTGCTCTATTAATAAACGTGGAATAGTTTTTGTTTGAACGGCTTGTCAATTTTAAATGTAGGTATAAAACTCCTTAGTACCTCCGTAAGGAGTTTGTAGAGACCGATATTGATCGACGATCGGACACAGAATCAATGGTTTTCACATAGCTATCAAGGCAGACTTAGTCACACCATAAAGGTTTGTTTTTTACCATTTTGGTATGGAACTCCAAAGTTACTATACAACAAGAAACCTATAGATAACTTAATAAAATAATACGGAGCCTGCTAAATCTATACCGTATTCTACGTTTATTAATAAGATGAATTTTATTAGGCAATTATTTTAGTATTTATTAATTGTAGAATAATGTAAATAGTTCACTGCCCTTTTAAATATTTATATGCTGCACTTTCATTAAAGTACCTCATTAAATAAAAAAGCAAGTTTAATTTATTCATTTTATTGGCATAAAAACTTTAAGCGACCTATGTAGATGACATACAGCTAATAATTACACAGTGACTTTTATCTTACAGTGTTAATTTACAAACACAATATTAAGCTCCGTGAATAAAAAAATATTTTATCTTTAACATAAAAGTATTTTTTTTTAATATATCTTTTATCCGAACCATAGATAATAACAAAATAGAATACCTTAGAAATATTAATTAGGTAGGTACTATTCATTAAATTAATATAGTCCGTCAAATTCATTAAAGTGCAATCTCTGATTGTAAAGGACATTTTATACTTACATGGTTGATTTGATGCGAATTTGACGAACTATACCTACAAGGTTATAATAAAGTAGCTTAGGTACTCTCATGCCATGGATGGTGAAAACCAACAATTTCTGTTTAAAATATAAAAATAATTCTAAATGGAAATATTTTTTTAGACTCCACGTGAATGTTCTACTTACATGTAGCAAGTAGCAACGCAGAGTTTTTGGTATTGATTCTTGATTTTATGTTGGAAAATAAACAAGCTCAATAACAAAAAAAAAATTTGGTACCTACCACACCCTTGCAACTTAAAATACTTAAAAAAATCTTTGTTTTAATAATATCAAATATTCACCGCTCAGAACATTTCTGTATTTTAGAAATAACCCTGTAGGTATAACATAACTCAAGAATTAATTTTAAATAATAATAATAGTCAAACTGCGATTGAGACTAGTCCAGCCAAGACTATTAGATTCACAAATCGTATATCTAAAAATATATGTTTGGCAACGAATCAAAAAGCCTTTAATATTTTATACATTTACCTATATTCAATAAACGCTATTTTTAATTATTCCAAATTTTTATCTACAAGTTAATTTTATTCTTTTCTTCGCTAAGGCTTCTTATCCATTATAACAAAACGGGGCGGAGGTAATTCATTAGACCAACCGATCAGATTATTGATAGACGTAACTAAACGTAGATAACGTCTCTCAATATAATTTGGTTGGTACGTTTCTAATCTTCTCCGCTCCGGTGGATAGGTAGCCTTAATCTCAATAAAAAATTCGAATAGGTATTGAAAGACAGTAAAGCCATGCGCATATCACAACGGGCAGTATTGCGAAAAGTCGCCGACTATTCGTTTCATACGAACTTAATTGTTGAAAATATGTTCGATGCATATGCGAACTGCCGGAATGTACGCAAGTCTTTGCGTGTTACCACATCCATTCGACGACGTCCATCGATGTCCTCGATCGAAACAAATCAAATCAAATCAATTTTATTTGCTTAAATGCAGGTTAAAATAGTTATTACAAATTCGTTTTGGTATCACCACATTTGCCATGGAATGGCGTGCAAATTACGTACGTGCGTGAAAAGTCCATATTACCTACTCAATTTTAAATCAAAAAATTCCTTAAGCTCATAAAAATTGTCCATGTTAAGCCATTTAAACAGTCCAGTTTTGAATCTATTTAAAGGCAATAATTTGATGTTATTAGGGATTTTGTTAAATATTTTAATACACAACATAACACAATTTTTACAAAATACTAAGTCCTAGGTATATAGTTCAAAACTAAACGATCAGGATTTCTATTGCTACGAGTATGATCATAATATGTATTGCTTGCAATTGTAAATAATGTCTTGTGTTTTTTAACGAAGCAACAGATTTCAAATATAAACAAGGAAACGGTAGTAATTTTAACTTTTTAAATAATGGTCTGCAACTGGCCAGAGGTGCAGCGCCGCACATAGCACGTATACATTTTTTTTGGGTGATGAAGGCTCTATTCACATCAGTGCCATTTCCCCAAAAAATCACGCCATACCTAAGAATTGATACAACGTACTACCGATCGACGGCATTGATCTACATCGATCGCGTAGATGTGGCAACAGCCTTTGTTCGTCATAAGTACTACACGTGACGTCAATAAATGTACTTCTTTGAATAATTAGGAATGTTTTGAAGCATTACCAATATCCACATTTTCAACATTGTGAACTTGTTACAATAATAATTCGTAATTTCACTAGACTTTCAGCGTCCTGCGTGATCCCGCACATACCAGGGACTAAGAATTCTCAGCCATGCAAATACCGTGATTTAAATTTTATTGAAAACGGACTTATCTGTAGAGTTCTATCATAGCTATAATTTGCGTCGCTCAATTCGAAGATATATAATGTTTTAACTTATGATTCCAACTTATGATTATATCTTTGAATGAAGCGACTCATAATTAAAATAGAACTTCACAGTTCGTTTAGTCATCAATTTTAGGATTTTTCCGACATTCATCGGTTGATTTTACTTCGTAGTGTTTCGACGTTCGATGTTCTATCAACGTTGATGAGTTTTCAAAGTTCGTACTAACCCTACAAACCAATCCATAGCCTTCCGTCTTAATGTGTGCAAGACTTAAAAGTAACATTCATTGCGTCAGGTTAGATCGAGCATACAGACAAGTATCCGGGTGTGCTGCTATAGATCTATTTTAGATATACAATTTTTTAGACGAACTTAATTAATCAGTTGGTCCACACCGGACATAAGTTTTGTATAAATAGTTTTACCTACTATAATTAAATATACTTTATACACTCATTAGTTATACCAATAATAAGTTCAATACCCAAGCGATTTACATCAAGTTTTCACTGTACATAATATATTTTCATAGAATTTGAAAAAATGATATATTTAACTGACTTCAAAAAAACTTTAGAAAATGTAGGTATAATTTTTACAGACAGGAAATCAAATATTTTTATGTTCACGACAGCAAATTGTTTAATTAATATTAAAAGACTAAATGAAAAATGCGACAACCTTTAAAGAATCATTTGGTTGAATTATGAATATTATATGACGTTATTTTAATTACTTGATATTAAAGGATTTATTAGCAAATACATATAATCAAATATTACTTAATACATATTTAACAGAAATATTACAATAGATCAACTCCCAAGCTCAGCCGCGCAGTGCAATAACGTCACAAGTATAAATTGCAATAGTGTCACAACTCACAGCACGAGCTCGAAGAATTGCTCTAGATTATGAAGTCGGTTAAAAACGACGATACATATGGTCTTGCAAGAACCAAGATCGCTGAGGCTGAGTCGATCTAAAAACCTTTGGATATCATTCTTAACTGGAGTCAGGTGTTAAGAAACCGTAAGAATACACCTAAATGGACCTCAAAAAAACCTAGGAGTAAAGGGAGTTCAAGTTAATCTTAATCTATGGACAGTGAGTAGGAGGCTTCTAGCTGCCAAAGTACGTAGTCGGTGGCCAGCTAAGGGTCTAAGGGTGAGATCTACCTATAGAGCGCGCTCTGCCTTTGCTTAGACTTAAGACAGAGTTAAAACGAGACAGAGCTATATCTCTCACATAAATCTGTCTCGTTTTAACTCAATCTTAAGTCCGAGCAAAGTCAAAGTGCGCTTTATAGATTTCAGCCTAAGTTACTCTGTGAGCCTTGGTTGCCCGTTTGAGATTTACGGGAAATTCTGGGGCACGAACTGGAGTAGGGTACTTCTAATGAAGCTCTGATTTCTTCTGATTTCCTATGTGGCGGGGGCTGACGCATGCGAGTGCTATGAAGACCAAGAGAACGCTATGCAAACTCCTCGTCCAGTTAATTTGTATAGATACCCTTTTTTGTCAAAGGAGTGTAGGACCAAAAATAACCCACCATATTAAACGTTGACAATTGAACGTTGATGAAGTTAGACACATTTAAACTACGCATAATTTTTGTACGTACTTGAGACATTACTGCAACCGGTTGGGCAAAAATAGATTGTACGTCGAATTCTTTACAAAAGTTTAATACCAAAAACATTAAATTTTCGGCTTACCGCATTGAGCCCATAATTTTTGATATATTTTATTAAAATAAATTAAATAAAAAACACATTACATTTCAAGGCTTATATATTCATCTATATTAGTGCAAAATTTCAGTGTTATCATTTGTAATAAAAAAGTTATCGATTTTTGATCCGAAACAGACCTCGATTTTCCATAGTGCACCACCCAGTTTCATAGTGCAAGGCCGCAACTAATTGATTTATAACGTATTTTATATGTTAAAAATAATCTTAAATCACAAACATATAATAATCGTTGTAACAGGTTAAATTGCAAGTATGTATGACTATGCTTTTTGCTTTAGAATAAAAAAAAATTATTACTGACTGAAAAACATAATTATTTTTCGAGTTACAGAAAAGTGATCCAAAAAGCGTCGATCCAAAAGCCAGACGAGTTTAATTTGCGTTTCCTGTCTCTAACTTTAATTTATTGTGGTAGGTAGTAAATACAAAAATGGAGCAATGGTCAGATAAAACTATTTGATATAACTAGGTATCTGTTTTCGATTGATCAATTTTAATAGCTGCAGAACTCTGAATCGAAGTGAAGCGCAGTTGGCAGTGGGATCAACGCGAGTTGAATTTGTTACGTATGCAGTACAAAAATCTAAGATAGCGTCACTGAATATCAGCTTGGTCATTGTTTTTATTCCCTTCCAGCCTAATTTGACGTACAATTAATAAACTGCTATGTAAATGATAAACTAAAAGAAAAAAATAATTTCTTAAGGAAAATTCATACATAATTTAGGTATGTATGTATAAAGGTATAAACCTATGGTTAGTGGTGAAACAATTTTCACACACTATTTTACTTTGTTCTTTGATAAACATTAAAATAAAAACAAGCAAATCCTTATACGTAAATAAGTAAGTATAGTCTTCTTTTAATATTTTAAAGAGACCACAATTTTTTTGGTCTGATATACCTACGTGTCCCGGACACGGGTTAAATAGCATTTTATGAACACACAATTATTTAATAATAAATTATTTCATCCACGCTTTAGTTACCTGTACCGAATTAGTTTGTTTTTACATGAATTTTTGAAATGGTTGTAGTTAAGTATTTTAGTCTAATATTTCATTAAGTGTACCGTTTACTTTTAGCAAATATTTATTTTTTCACAGCATCAATTTACAGACTTGTAAACAATGATTTATTGGTGATCTACTTTATAGGTGGTTTACATTAGTGACCTGGGGCCCGACTACCACCGCTTAAAGTATTGATGTTTAAATATTGTTTTGACAGTTTCATACAAGTTTTATATGAAAATGTCAAAACAATATTAAAACATTACTCTTTAAACAATGGTAGTAAGGCCCCTATTTGTAAAGATATTAAAACCAGGCCAAAGTTTGACAGCTACAATGTGACGGACATTGCGTCCTCTGATTGACCTATGCACTAATCCACGGAACTAAGTTAGTAGGAATAGGGCTCTCTCTGTTACGTAGCCCCATACAAATGACAGCGACAAAATCCCAATGGGCGTTAACCATTTTGAGTCGCCAACCAATCACAAACGAAACCATGTTTTCGAATTGAATTCCGAATGATTTTTGAAAACATATTTGTCTTTGGTTGGTGACTCAACATGGTTGACACCCACTGAAATTTTCGTCTCTGTCATTTGTATGGGAGCATTAGAGAGAGCCCTAACTTCTTTCCGTGGATAAGTATGAGTAAAAAAGCGACAATCACAGCTTCCCGCCATTTTATCACAGTGGCACCGCTATTAGCACAGCCATACTAGCGTAAATATTCTGATCTTATCGTCAGGGGAGCGAGCAGCACTGATATCCCTTGTCCCGCTCAATTGACTTCGCTCAGACCTTAGCCCTACCGATACCCACATATACAAATCGTGTGCACACAGACAGACAGACAGTATAATAGGTCATTAGATTGATTCGCTTGTATGGAGTATCGGGTGTGTGGTTGTAACAAGCATACCATACTTCTTCTTGTCTTTTATCCCACGATACGTTCAGTCGATAATCACGGTTCTGATAGCAATGTGATAAGGCGAGATGCTTAGCCTCGATTGAAACTGTCAAACTTCTTTTTTTTGCAGGTTCAAGACTGTTTTCTTTGCAGGTTTGGAAAGTATACTCTGTACAGTGTACACGAATTAAGCAATTACAACCATTTTAACAAGGGAATTTTGCGTCTATAAAAACAAGGTTTCTAAGACAATAATATATTTTTTTTTCAATATACGATTAATATTTACTGTAACAACTACACTAGAAAGTTACGCACAACTAGTTTCCAAGACCTCTTTATAAATTATTATCTTGAAAGATTCAGTCTTACTTTAAGATGAAAAAAATAACTAAATGTTACCAAAAAAACATTCGTTGGACCTTTTAACTTTACATTATATTATGAATGTAAACAGTGACAAATATAATTATGAAAAACATCAACATTACAAGAATTACCTACATGACATTCAATAAGGCGAAAAAATGGGTATATTTTATTCGATTCACATTCAATTTTTCATCGATCACGATCGCTAGGACGTAAGGCAATAACACACTTACAGAGTGGAATGGAGCAAACTGAACTCGGATTTGACATATTTTGATTTATAGCCTAGCGCTTGGCTGCAATCAGACCTGGTGGCAAGTGATGATGCAGCCTAAGATGGAGCGCGCTTGCTTATAAGATGTGGCGGCGGCGTGCCAGGTGTCAATAAGAGATTTTAGTCTCTTTTTTAAAATAAAAATAGCGAGCAAACGAACAGGCGATTCACCTGATGTTAAGTGATTACCGCCGCCCATGAACATTTGCAATACCAGAGGAACCGCAAAGCGTTGCCAGCCTTTCAGGAATTTATTGATCCGCCCCTTGAACAACACCATGTTGTAACTCCTCCGTATTTTTTTTTTTTCATTAAACCCAAGTAAAGCTGAGTTCAAGTTGCTCAAATCTACTCCGTTAGTATGCGGCGCGCATTATCTATGTTATAGTATTAAAAACCCTACGTATATGACAACACAGTGGCAAAAATGCGTGCACGCATTCCACACCTTAGTGGTTCGTATCAGAAACGTTAAGCAAAATCATTTCGCACGTCTTGGATTAGATGTCGACCACATATACCAGTTAATGTGTCTACGAACTATGGTATGTGTGAATGGAACTTCATATTTTCAGACAATTTTGCATCCAGCAACATTTTTGCAGCTGTGATTGTGGCACGTCAGAAAAGACTCTAAAGCCTAGACAAGTAGTACCTATATGCCATAACGTAGATCTGCATTGTAAGCTCTCAGTACATTAAGTCCAGCGTAAAATAGTTCAGTTTGACAAAACAGAAAATTTATTTACCTATTTCAACAATCTTTTTCCTCCTCAAAAACAGGTCATCCTCTTTATAGACAAAATATAAATTTCTATCTAAAACTAAACTAGTGACGTTTATTCATAATTATAATAAATAAAAAATGCTTAACACATTTGGGAAAAATCTTACATATTAAGAAAAATACTCAAAAGAAAAAGAAGACATATTTGAAATTTTGAAATAGACACAAAACATTTATTAGTATCAACAATACTTATGCTTTTTTTAATGTTAATTAAACTACATACAAATGAATGGCTAGATATTAAAGATTTTTTATACACAATAATATAATTAAATGACAAATTAGTTTCATTTCAGACAATGAAGCAATTCTAAATAACGCTCAAAACATTGACGAAAAATATTTTTTATATTTTTAAATAATTAAAGTTAAAGTAACTTTATAGTTACTTGCACTAAATAAGTAATATAGTAAAATAAATCTTTTTAACTTAAAAATAAATAATGTTTTCGTACATATCTATAACATTATCCTTCCTTTTTTTTCGATTTTTATACACAGAATAAACATTCAGTATAGATCAATCGTTGACGGACAGATTCGTATTAACACGTAGAGTGGTTAGTGGAATCTCGACTTTGCGTAAGTCGCGATAAGGTCGTTAGTCGCAGCTACTGTTCGCTGGTGCCCGGCTTCGGCGCAGGCGCGAGCAGCACACTGATGTCCCACACCTTGTTTTTAAATCAATTAGAAGATGATAACAACTTCAAGGAATTTTCACACAAAGAAAACTACTGGGGTCAGATCGGCCCGACAGAAGCGAAGCTCTACGCGTTTCATTTTTTTCAAGGCACTGACAATAAGATTTCAACGACACGTTCGGTCGTTCGTTTTACTTTCTACGCAATACTCAAAATGTCGACCATAAATCAGTTGTTCTGTTTAGCGGCCATATTGGTCACATTAAAACATAATACCGAATACATGCGGCATGTGTAATATCTGTTTGTAGGTGGATTACAAGCAATATTTTACCACACTTGTGCGGTAATAGTCAACTTATTATGGATTTAAAAGGGTGAAATAAAAGCCACATTACAGGCGAATGTATTGACAAGTGTCAATTAAAAATTTATAACACCCCCGACAAGTGAAGATTATAGTAACTAGAACATAGCTGATAACTTTCAAACGGCTGAACCGATTTTCATGGATTATAGCTAAGAAAACTCTCGATCAAGCCACCTTTCAAACAAAAAAAAACTAAATTAAAATCGGTTCATTAGTTTAGGAGCTACGATGCCACAGACAGATACACACGTCAAACTTATAACACCTCTCTTTTTGGGTTGGGGGTTAAAAAATGACAAATTACCTTAATAACGCGATCCTTGCCCGCGGTACACATGCGGCCTGTAGCCTCGTCCACGAAAAGGGACGCGACCGCGTGCTTCATATCGTGAAACGACGCTAGCGACTCGCGGCTGAAACACCAATCGAAGAATGAAGGGTTTGCATACGAAACCTGAGTGTAAGCTGTAACTGTATAGTATCAGTTATAAGGACACTAGAACTATAGTCATATAAATATCACACTAACAATATTTACCAGCAGGATGTATATTCTGCTTTGAAGAATGAAACAAAACGAAAACTTATACTATTTTTACATAATATTATTCTATGGACATTGGACATACATCAAAATAAAAAGGATACTTCACTAGATCCGTCGCTAAACGAAATTCGTATCTATAGAATAGAATAAAAAGCAAACTTCAAAGTAAAATTATTCAAGTAAACTTTCACAAGGCTTTTGAATCGTCAAAATAATTTAACATTTGTTTGGACTACCGTTCTTACCGAGAAAAACCAGCAAGAAACTTGGCGGTTGCTCCTGGTCTGTGCGCAACTCCTTATACAAATATGTAGTACTAAATATAATACTAGTAACTTCTGATCGAGAGGATTCTCGTATTTGGATCAGATTCGGACCAGATGCAATGCGTAAAGAGTAGGCTCTTTAAAGAGCTTTACTTTAAAAGTTGGTCACATACGGTTCATGGCGTAAGGTGTCGTAGCAGGCGGCGCACACTCGCTGCGGGAACTCGAAGCCCATGACCGGCAGAGGCAGGCGATGCGGCGAGCACGCTCCGCACACCGCGGCGCCGCACCAGCGACAGTGGTGCTGGCGAAGACCTACGACAGCAGGGCTTTTAGGATCACGGAGAACCCTCATAGGATCACTTGGTTGTCTATCTGTCTGTCTGTCTGTAGCAAGTAGGTAGGTCTTAAAGGGAAAAAACATCACAAAAAAAATTAAAATGTTTCATTCAAACAAATAAATAATAATTAGTATTTTCAAAATAAGATAATTATACCAATTGGTTAGCATATGAAAGGGCTTTATCTGTACATTCTAAAACAGATTTTTATTTTTTTTTACGCATAAAGTTTTTGATTTATCGTGCAAAATGTCGGGAAAACGCCTGATTACGGAACCCTCGGTGCGCGAGTCTGACTCGCGCTTGGCCGGTTTTTTATAGTGGGGAATGGGGATGGTACTTTCCTAGTCAAAGCAGCAATTATTATCAAACATCAAAACGCGCCTAGTAAAATAGTAGTAGGTACTTACAAGAACTTTTATGAAATACAAAGATGTGACGTCAGTAATATTTGACGTACATTTCTAGTTAAATCGATAATTTAAAATGGTCAGCAAACTTAAAACTAATAGTGGACGATGTCACGAATTTTAGAAGACCCTGCAGCGTTGTAAGAGTCGCTTTTATGAGTAATGACAGTAGTTTTTGTAGTTCTCACCGAGCTGCTTCTTCTCCATCATAGCGCGCACGTTCCATATGAACGGCGCGCGACATAGTTGGCACAGGTCGGACTCGCGCCAGGCGGGCGTCTCGCGCCTCTGCACGCCCATCTCCCACACCCCCAGCGCGCCGTCCTCGCCGCACGACACCAGCCGCTGACAACCTCCCACGTACCATAGCCCCGTCACCTTGTTACTGTGAATAAGCAACACAACTTGAAAAAAAATTGACTAGATCACAAAGGGCTCTAATCGGAAGAAACTAATACAAATGTATGTAAGAGATAATTTTCTCTCACCAAGTAAAATTTTTACTTCTTAAATATTTATTTGTTCAACAAGATAGCAAAGTTTACTTTTGTTGCGAATGCCTAGTTTGAACCCCGCGAGTGATTCTAAGTTAGGATCCTGAGTGTAGTGAGGGATTCAAAGGCACAAGAAACAAAAATTCTATCAATCAATTGTGTCATATAGACTCAATAGAATTCAATCTATTGTGTGATATAGACTGCTTTTCACCTCACTAGTTCAAAAAAGGTGCCTTCGCTGTCTAAAACCAGTGAGCAAAAGTTGTTTATGCTCCCTGGATTTAGACAGAAAAGGTGCCTTTTTTGAACTAGTGAGGTGAAAAATAGATTTATTTAGATACACTACTAGTCTGAAAAGAAGCAAAATCATCCTACTCACACAGAGAACTCGACCAATTAATGAAACAAATTAAACTCACCTATGACCTTGTAGTTCATAAGCGGTTCCTTTTTGCCCGCCGATATCCCAAACAATTATAGTCTGGTCGAACGAGCCACTGAACAGCAATTGCGGTATGGGGGCCCAATTTAACACACGTACTGAACTAGAAATCAAAAAATTACGATATTAGTAAATCAGACGACAATATAAATAACTAGCCGATACCCGCAACTTCACCCGCGTGGATTTATGTTTTCGAAATCCCGTGGGAACTCTTTGATTTTCCGGGATAATCTGCATTCCAAATTTCAGCCAAATCGGTCAAGTAGTTTTTGCGTGAAGGAGTAACAAACATACACACACACACATACACACAAACTTTCGCCTTTATAATTTTAGTGTGATAGTGTGAAGTGTGATAGTGTGATTAGAGTGAAGTGTGATACTGTAGGCTGCGGAAATCTGACTAATCTCCTATGTGCCTCCCTCAAGTGGCTCGACACTGGCAAAGTGCATTGTGCTAGTCTGGCTCTACAAAAAGCCACCAAACAAGAAAAGACCTTGAGCAAAAACGGGCATAGTGGCGAAAAATAGGCGCATCGCGGGACACAAGAGGCGGCTGGTCAAACAATTGCGTTCTCCCGCGCGGTTGAAATTCCCTCAGATTCCCTTCGGTGCATACCTAATTGTCTTACTTTATTATATTTTTGTTACATATTAAGAGATTTAGAATGGGCTCCCCATCTAGCTTTTTTTCACATTTTCCTTTTGTAATAAAAAAATATATACATATAATTTCTGTTTTCGACCGATCCGGATGCGACAATTTTATGTAAAAGTTTGAAACACATGCAGTATCGGCTTTCATTTGGGAATTTCATCTATCGCGTGAGGTGACACTATACAAGAGTCACCTTGAATAAAAATATTCAACTAAGTAATTGTTTTTAAACGTTTTCACAGTACAAATTGCTCTTTAATCGATCGTTAATTAAAACACACATGACTCGTAATACAAAGGAAAATGTTTAAAAAAAGAGTCATTCATTGTTAGGGTTCCATTTGTCGTAAAAAGTACAAAGAGGACCCTTATAGAATCACTAAGTTGCCAACATAGCCAGACGGACAAAATCTCAGAAAAATACCTGAGTACGGAACCCTCGGTGCGCGAGTCTGACTCGCATTTCGCCAGTTTTTTTTTTAAAACATTATCACAAACTTAAAAATATAATAGTCAAAACTACTAAAATCACAATAAATAAAACTTGTTGTTCAGCAACCTTTTAGTCAACAAAAACATACCTACATTTTGGTGAGACTCAGAGAGCAGATACCATTTGAAAAAAAATAGCTTACCCAGTGTGTCCCTTTAGCGTAGTGACTAGCGTTGCACCGTTATTATCTAACTAGCCGATGGCCGCGGCTTCGCCCGCGTGGATTTAGGTTTTTCGAAATCCCGTGGAAACTCTTTGATTTTCCAGGATAAAAAGTAGCTTATGTGCTAATCCAGGATATTATCTATCTCCATTCCAAATTTCAGCCAAATCCGTCTGGTAGTTTTTGCGTGAAGGAGTAACAAACATACACAGACACACACACACATACAAACTTTCGGCTTTATAATAAAACTACTAAAATCACAATAAATAAAACTTGTTGTTCAGCAACTTTTTAGTCAACAAAAACATACCTACATTTTGGCCAGACTCAGAGAGCAGATACCATTTGAAAAAAAAAATTGCTTACCCAGTGTGTCCCTTTAGCGTAGTGACTAGCGTTGCACCGTTATTATCTAACTTTAACATCGTTATCAGACCGCTGTAGTCGCCGACGAACGCGTATTTTGACTGTGAATCGAACCTGATTAGAGCTGTTCAGGAAATGTTATTACATACAATGAATTAATAGCTAGGTACTTAGATAATATAAAATATACATTTTAGATTCCAAGAATTGTGGATTTAACACCTTTTATTGCGTAATCGCTAGCTTATGGAAAGTTTCCTATTTTCTTGTAGTGTAATTGATAGATGTAATTATATACTGTAATTATAATTACATACTTAATAATAGCCGCGATTTCATCCACATGGATTTAGAAAAATCCTGTGGTAACTCTTTGATCAAAGTCAAATCATTAATTTCAAAGTACCATTTTCCATTACTAGTTAACATTTTCCATTTTTTCATTGTACACATTTTGATTTTCAATTGCTGAAATTAAGATAATAATGTAATAGCGTAATGGTAATTATTAATTACATAAATAAACTTAAAACTAAAGTTACAAGCCTATGCCAGTCTCCAGAATGCAAATTATCTCTAGCAAACATTGTGAAAACCGAATAAACAAATTGGCTGTGAAAAGGTAACAAACAGACAGACACACTTTCGCATTTATAACATTTTTACATGGCTTAATATGTATTTGTAATTCCAGGCAAATTTGTTTCCGAGAGTAAAAAGTATTCTATTATAATACAAAGATAGAGTCCAATATGCAAGCCATTTTTGTGCCTTTGTTAAAATTGATTGAACAGTTGAGATGTAAAGACAGACAATTTAGAATTTTTCATATTAAGTAATATGCATTACAATGTAATATGCCTTGAGAAAATATAGAATTATAGCTAGAAATACACATGTGGAAACAGATTTTTTTTCTGGCTTCAAGAAATTATGAGGAATAGTAATATTTAGAGATGAAGCCATATCATGAACTCATAATATCTAGACATAAACAACAAAAATGTACATTAGCAGTAATAAAAATAATGTCGCATTGTTAACATAACAACTAGTTTCTGAGTATTTGAACATAAGCAATTTTGTTTTATACATCATACATCCTGGAATTTGTGAGATGCAATTTTGATTTCAGAAAATCAAATAGTTCCCACAGGATTTCTAAGGTTTGGAATACTCTTCCGCGATCAGTGTTTCCTACCAATTACAATCCGGGTATCTTTAAAACAATAGTGAATAGGCACCTTCTAGGTAAACGCGTCCCATCTTAGACCACATCATCACTTTCCATCAGGTGTGATTGTGGTCAAGCGCTTACCTATAGTGAAAAAAAAAAAAAAAACCTAAATCCACAGGGACGATGTTGCAGGCATCATCTAGTATTCACTTTTCTAGTATTTACTTCTTCATGACCTGTCTATTTAACTAATTTTGATGAATAGGTATAGCGATCTTACATCTTGAAGATGGACATTTTAACCTGAAAAATTGCAGGATTTCCCACGTGATTTTTAAAAAACCTATTTACACATGAATGAAGTTGCAAGCATTATGTAGTTATAAATAAAAAGGATACTGTAAAGCAGTGCACCAGGCCTCAAAGGAATAGCCGCCGATCCTCCTTCCAGTTTCACTGCAGTGGTAAGAAAATAGCTTGTCTCGACTAACTGACAGCACCCACTCACAGCTCAAGGAAAACACCACGGCTGTGACTCGGGCAGTGTGCGCCAAGTATTCCCTGGTCTAAAGAAAGATACAAGAACACAGGTACTTATTATAGGCACACAGAATTTGGGTGGAATAGTTTAGCAGGCTTTTCCTCAATAAGTAAATTACAATGACAGAACACAAGGTGTTACTGTACATTTACATATTTGCTATAAATCACATCTCACCTCCTCTAAAATGTCTTAATGTCAATTAACAGCGTGCATACTCCCATATAATCTCATCATTTCGCAAGTCTGGAGAGGAATATGTAAACAAACAGCTTGCATCTTGTTACACTGTTAGTGCAATTGTGTAACCTTAACAAACACATTGCAGAATTAAATAAAAGAAAAAATTGTAATCACTTACAGGGTTTATCCTATTACAGTCTGTGGCAAGTGTGAACTCGGAAATGGTGCCATTTTCTTGCCCTATGAATAGCTGTCTTGTTTCTGGAGTGTAGAACATTGATGTGCATCCGGAGGGCATGTATTGACAAATACTCGGCCAGTATTGGCCAGAATCTCTTTTGAGCCATACTCTGACTGTCCTGTGAGCAAAATTTGACTTGGATAAAGCAAGTATCAGCTTAATAATGTCCCATTGATGATACATGGACAGATGTTTTTTTTTGAATAGAAAAGATAGATAAATATAATTAAGTATATAGCATGACTCTGCAATACATTAAGTTCTTTTATTTTGCTACTCTTACAAACTTCATTTTCTATTGTTTACTGTGACAATTTATACATTTACAACTATGTAAACAAATATGGTAGTATGTTAAAGCAAAATCATTCGGTTTTTACATAGATGTAAGACCAAAACTTGTGGCCAAAGAGACCTGTCTTGCTAAGTGACTGCCTATACTTGTCCAAATTATGGTATGCTTCCATTTGTCATAGGTTTACAGACATGATAATAAAATTTCTCCAAGCCAAATTACTCATTAGTTAAACAAACAATTTACTTGTGATTAGCATTACTCCCGTGTATCTTTAACTGCTTATTTACATAATTGTATGACGAACTAATTACGTTAAGAGTGTAAAATAATAAGAGAAACGCCGTTATACTGACAGCAGTTGCACAAAGAATGACCTCTACAAATACCGATGAAAAGTTAATAAAATTGCACCGTAAATGTCTTGTAATGAGAGGAGTTAATTGAATTGTTTATTACGCTAAATAAAACGCTAATATAGTCCATACTTATCGTCGCAAACACTAATAACTCCGTCTTCGCCAGGGATCACCACCGCCGCGTTCACGTCGTCGGTGCAACCCTCCAATTTATTGAGGAGCGCTGGCTTTTTTGTTGTGGAAAACCTGTCGTTAGGTGTCCTTGGTGCAGGTTTAATTTCAGCAGCCATATTTTACAATTTAAACGGCAAATAAACACTTTATTCGTCACTTCTTTCGGAGAATGAAAAAGAAAACGTCATAATAATTTTGACATTTCAATTTTCAGTGTTGACAAAAATTAACGGTTCGATAAATCCCGATAAATCGATCATAAATCGATACATTAATCATTTTTTTTATTTCAATAATTTAAATCAAATTAATAAAAGTGTTTGAAAATGTATTTGGTAGAAATAGCTGTTGTGTATTCTAACTCCCGGACACGGATCATGGTCATAATCCCGGGAAACTAACGTTCCCGTGGGATTTCTAAAAATAAGTACTAAAACATAAACTTGTCTATGCAACTTGAAAGAGTATTTTTGTCTGCCTTGTAATGCGAAGGATATGATGTTAGTTATTAACTATCATATTTTATGTTTGAAAGTTCGGCTGCAACAAATCGATTTAATCATAGCGTTCGAGTCGAACAACGACCACACTATGCAATATAGTAAAGCATCTGTGGGTTGAAAAATACCATTGCCTATGGTAATTTGTCAAATGTCAATGTCAAGATGTCAAGCATCTGACATTCTCTGAAATGTCAATGTTTAATAAAAAATGTTGGAATCACAGACCACGAATCCGGAGAGTTGGAATTCGTGAAGTGAACCACGAGGTTTTGTTTTGAATTAGTGTTTAAATTAAAATTACCTATATAAAAATTGAAATTTATTTGCTACAATAGTTATTTTCTATCATCAGTTAGAACATGCCGTCTGTGAAGAAAACAAAAATTAAAAAAACTAAAATGCCACCACAACCTCAAAACAATTCAGGTTAGTTTTTGTCTAATAATATTTCTTTCGCCGAAAGAGATACATTCATTATTTTCTAGTATTTGTAAGTTCATGACCATTAACAATATTTTCCAGATTCAGAAGAGGAGATGAACCCGGAAAGTCATAAAAAGTCCCTGGAAAAGTTGAAGAAAATCGACCCAGACTTTTATAACTTCCTTGAAGAAAATGACGAGAATCTTTTAAACTTTGAGGCAGATTCGGAGGACGATGTTTCAGAAAAAGGTGACGATGATGATAAGTTGCATGTACCCGGAGCAATCACAGGCGACAGTGACGAGAGTGATTTTGAAGTTAGTAATTTTTCATACTTGAGTACTATCACTCGGCTGACGGGCCATTCTTTAGATTAGGCTTATTTCTATTTTGTCTAACTGCCTACATCCGTAAGAACTATTAAAGATAGTTCAATCACTATCCTTATTATAAATGCAAAACTGTCTTTGTTTGTTGGTCTGTACTGCAATGGAGCAATGGTTCAGCTTGATTATTTGCATGGATCGCATACTGTTAAAGACCTGGGAGCTCTCACTTTCAAAGTCTTTAACATTGTTAGTTTCCTTTTAGTAACATAATTTTGCTGTTTTTAGGATGAAACTGCTAAACCTGTACAAGGCAGAGTTACTCTCAAGATGGTGGCACAGTGGCAAACAGAGTTGCAAAGCGAGGGGAAGATTAAGCTAGCAACATTAACCACAGTCATAAAGGCATTCAATGCTGCCATGTTGAGAGCTACCAGCGATGATGGCTCATCCAAAGGGGAATTTAAAGTTGAAGGTAAGAAAATTGAAACTTTTGAGTAAAGATCACAATGTATATTTCAAGCCTGGCTGAATAGTCAGACATTGTCTGTTAGAAACCTTTCTGTCCCACTCTGCGAGCATCAAAAGGGTGCACCCAATCCACCAAAATTTTAATGTGTGTAGGGTCTAGTACAAAATGTACTTGAAGTAGACTTCTGATACACATCCAATTTTTTTGGACATTTATAATATGCAGTCCGCCTATACCAGGAATGCACAATGATACATTACGAAGTATGTATGTGAACTACAAAACCCATTGCATGCTCTCTTTAAAATGAAGTTTAGCATTTCTTTTGTGAAAAATTTTGTTTCTAAATCTGTTTCTTTTAATTACTGTTGCCCTATTTTAAATGTTAACAGGCATGGCTTTGCCTTTTGCTAACTTAAGTCAACATTTTGTTGTTACCAACTATTACAGTTGGGGTGGTAATAAAACTGCTTCATGATCATTGAACTCTTCTACCAGAGCTCAAATGTTCTCAGACATCATGTAGTAAAGCTTGTCTCACATAAATTTCATTTTCTTTGAGAGTTCAAATCAAATGAAGCCAAAAAATACTTCATTTAGACATACCTACCTATATAATAGTTTATACACAGCATCAGAGATTCATACCCAATATTTCTTTAAAAATTGAAAAATAGTACAGATATTTTAATTTTTTTAAAGAAATAGGCATATTAATAAAGTTATTGTAACATATAAAATGTTTTATTGTAGTGAAATGATATGAATATATAAGGTAAGGTATGTACTGCGTATTATTTCTAAGTGTTTTTTTTGTTTCTTAAATAATGTCATAAATGTATTTTTAGGTTCATCAATCTTCAACTCGGTAATACAAATGTGTGTACTATACTTGCCCACTGCAATTAAAAAGTACCTAGGCGTGGAACAGTCTGGAAAGGATCCAAAGAAATGCAAACACTATATCAAGATCAAGGGACCTCTGTTAGCATACTTGAAAGACTTGCTAAAACTACTTGGCAGTGTAACTTCTGAAAACATTTTAACTGTACTTCTCAAACATTTGCATCAAATGTCTGTATATGTTGCTTGTTTTACAAGTATATCTAAGCAAGCATTGAAAAAACTTATTAGTCTATGGAGTAATAGTGAGGAAACTGTACGAGTTCTTGCATTTTTGTGCATTTTACGAATAACAAGGAATCAACAAACAGCACTATTAGATTTGGTGTTGAAAGCAATGTACTTGACATATGTTAAGAATTGTAAATTTGTGAGCCCTACCACTTGGCCGGGAATAAACTTCATGAGACGGTCATTAGTTGAGATGTTTACATTGGACTTGAATGTCTCATATCAACATGTATTTCTGTATATAAGGCAATTAGCTATACATTTAAGGAATGCGATTGTTGTACAGAAAATTGAGAACCGACAGGCAGTTTACAACTGGCAATTTATAAACTCCCTACATTTATGGGCGGATTTAATAGCAGCAACATCAAATAAGTCTCAATTGCAGCCATTGCTTTACCCTCTGGTAATGGTGATAACTAATACAATAAAGCTGGTACCAACACATCAGTACTATCCACTGAGATTCCATTGTGTTGAGATTCTAATAAATCTTTCTAAGGACACCAATACCTTCATTCCAGTGCTACCGTTTCTTGTAGAGGTG
Organism: Maniola jurtina; assembly: GCF_905333055.1. Lineage (NCBI taxonomy): Eukaryota > Metazoa > Arthropoda > Insecta > Lepidoptera > Nymphalidae > Maniola > Maniola jurtina. The sequence goes on from NC_060029.1 coordinate 4,134,186, forward strand.
AGTATTGAAATAACAATTGACTAGTAAATCAAATTAGATTTCTTAAAAATATAATGCAAAACGAAAAGTGCGAATCGTCCTGTAGTGTTGATCAGATTAAAGATGCAACCAATTTCAACATGGTAAGAATAGAGAGAGCATACACTTGTTTAGTTTAAATCCACCTCAGACCACAAATACTGTTATTAATGAACAAATGTGTCAGCTCATTGGCTAGACAGTGTATAAAAGAAAATTATGCGCATTTTGAATTTTATCGCTTTCTCACTAACCCATAGGAGTGAGAAATAGTACAAAATTAAATATTTTACAGGTTTTAACATCATACGACTTCAACAAGAAACACAAGAAAGTCTCAATGAAGCCATTAGACTTCTCGTGTGTGCTGCGGCTAGCCAAGTCGCAGCTGATGGAGAATGGCTTCAAGGACTCAGTAATCGATAGAGTGTACGGTCTACTTCTAGAATATACCGCCAACGAGTCACACTCTATTGCTTTCCCAGATCTTACCTTATTGGCTGTTGTTCAGGTATGTACTCATACCTGAGTAACTCATTTTTTACTAGCATCATCCACTTAAAATTTCAGTTTTCTCATGGGTCTAAAAAGTTTTTCTCTGAGTAAAAAGTAGCCTATGACCATATCAATGAACTCTAAAACAAGATGTTTAACTTTGTAAATATAACAGATTGACAAACATACTTTTGGTTTCTCATGTGTGAATTATCCATTCACTCTATAAAGAAATGTAAGGTACAAAATGAGTTTCATTTATTGATAGAAATATATCTTTTCCAGATGAAACAGTTCCTCAAGTCATGCTCAGTTTCAAATTACACCAAGAAAATGCGGCAATTGTTAGAAAAGATAGAGGAAAACTCCAAATTCATTGAGAAGGAAAGAGCTAAAATCAGTTTTGCTCTCAGCGAAGACAAAATGGTAGCTGCGTGGCAGGCAAGCATTAGAGCCAAGGGAACGCCCTTAATTACATTCTTTGATAGCTGGAATAAAATCAACAAGATACAAAAACGTAAGAAAATCACCAAGAATGACGAAATAGCGGGAGTATTACCTCTGATTAAGAGAGCCAAGATAGCTGACACAGAAGAAAAGATACAGAAACCTGAAAACAAAGGTCCTTTAGTCCTGTTCCCATCGGATAGCGAGGATGAAGGGGATCATTTCAAATTGGAGGAAGGCACTGAGGAACCGAAACCGAAAAAGGTGAAAAAGAAGACCAATAAAAAGAAGGGACAGAAAAAGATAGCAGCACCTGAAATGGAGAGTGTACCAGATAAGGCAGACGTTGTACAGGATTTTAGTGTCAGTGACTGGTGAACAATTGATTTATTAATTATTATTTATCTAATAAAGGAAATGTAATTATGTGTTTGTTTATTTTTATTTTTATCCTGCTTTAATGTTCATAGAATAGAAAATAGATTGAATCCAGAAGGCAGTCTTCAATTACACTTCAAAGCTCTTAAGTTTAGCGTTTCACTGAGGCGGCTCGTGAGGTAGGTTGCGGGAAAGTGACTGACGTAGGTTTGCCCGCAAAATTCAAATTTTATTTGGTTTTTTACAATTTGTAAACTAATACGACAAAGTAGGCTTGTGGCACTTTAATTGCACCAATGGCAGTATCATCTTCACAGGTTTATATAAAAATCTAATTAGCTATAGTATCGACTAACTTGTGAGTAGCCGATGCCAAACTCATTATTTTGACTAATTTCTTAAACTGAACACTTTCAAGTAAAGATTTTTATGCAATCCTGTGAAGATGATAGGTACTGCCACTGCCGGAATTAGAGTGCCATAAGCCTACTTTGTCGTATAAGATTATAAATTGCGAAAAACCAAATTAATTTTGAATTTCGCGGGCAGACCCGTCTCATGCCCCTTAAAGGTGCCCACGCACTTGACCTGAACTGCAGCTGAAATGTGCGTCGCGGCAGCGCCCCGCACGATATTCTCTCCAGCCGCGACGCGCGGCAGTGACGCGCTACGCGGTACGCGCGTCGCGGCTGGAGAGAATATCGTGCGGGGCGCTACCGCGACGCGCAGTTCAGTTCAAGTGCGTGGGCACCTTAAGTCTTGATTTATTCGTCGACTGTCACTATCCCGCAACCCACACCCTACCGCACGAGCCGTCTCAGTCAAGTGGTACACCTATATCTAAAATACTTTATTATCAGTTTTTTGTGTTCATCACACAAAGGTTTGTCCAGGGTAGGAATCGAACCTGTGGCCCATGATTTCGAACTCAGTTGCTTACCAGCATAATAATACATATATATCTATAGATAAAATTTTATGATCAATCTGTTATAGATATTAGATATGTACTCATCGTATTGAGTCGGTGATTCATATCAGTTTCTTTTTGTCACAACACTATTTCTCGGAAAAAACTGGGAAAAGAATTTAGGTCAATTTGCTATGTTTAATTAAAAATTCAATCATAGAGGTCGCTAAAGTGTTAGGCGCAACGGACACCGGCAGAGTGGAGTGGAGCTAAAGTGCAACTTCATTTTTGATAACAACTCAAAGTTTAGCTTAAAGGTGCCCGCCCACGCACTTGAACTGAACTGCGCGTCGCGGCAGCGCCCCGCACGATATTCTCTCGAGCCGCGACGCGCGTACCGCGTAGCGCGTCACTGCCGCGCGTCGCGGCTGGAGAAAATCGTGCGGGGCGCTGCCGCGACGCGCACTTCAGTTCAAGTGCGTGGGCACCTTTATTTACTTTGGCATGGCGGAGCGATGTTAGCCGTCTCATCCGTATTTTATTTTTATTATACAAATATCACGCTTATGTTAAAGTACATAAAGTTGAATTTAATTTGTCATCAAAAAGATTGATTCACTGCGTGGGCATGCGTCGGTCCTTCGGGCAGGAATTTTAAAGTAAAAAGAATTCGTTTCACAATAAATTATAATAATATTAAGAATATGAAATTCTAAAATAACAAATAGGTTAAAAATACACTGATCAAGGGACTCCCTTCAGGAAGTACGTCCAGTGCACTTTAGGCTCCGGTGGTTCATAGTTCTCTATAGTTAGGCAGCCGGTAGGCAGCGAAGATGGGTGAACTGAATCCGTCAAGTAAACGACTATCTTCAATTCCTGAAAGAAAAATCCATATCAAATGGCTTCAATTGATTTTGATCTCGGTATCGGATAGGCTTGTAACTATCTATGTAAAATTAAATTTTTCTTATTGGAACTTTACTTATACCTAATTTTCAGGTAGCCTAGCTATTTCGAAAATTATTATCACAAGACAACTAGTACTATTATTATAATGGAAAGGGGTTATGACCCTCAGCAATGAGGAATGCATCCAGAGAGATATCTATTTCTAATCAAATTGTTATGCATGTGTATTATAGTTTAACAGCTACAGTGTGTCAATTTTAATCACCTCTGATTGGGTAACACTTTCTCGCTTTTAGCTAAAAATGCACAGTTGTACTTGTAGGAAGAATACAGTAAATACAGCCAATTACACCAATTTTGATTGTGAATGTAATACCTAAACGGTTCACCATAATTTTATTATACCTATAGTTTGTCGCGTGATTCGCCAAAGACCCAGATTTGCGATGACGATTGTACCTACCTTCTTCGGACTCACTGACTCATAAAGGCTTTTGGTGTAAAACTCTTCTCGGTCTATATTAATCTTGAACATCCGAGAATTCACGAATATGTTTTTGAACGTAATAGTGATGGATCCTCCGACTTTTATTTCAAAAGGCCCCTGTGGTGTCGGTCGCTTAGCCGTGCCTTGTATACTGAAACTGTTTAAACGATTCTCCGTTTATACCGTGGAAAAAATATTTTCTGAAATATTAAGTGGGTAATCAAATCGTTTACTTGCCACATTAGGTACCTAGGTACATTTAGCGATTTTAAAAGTGCCCAATGCGAGAAAGAAAAGACAAATCCCGTAAAGCGCTGAGATCGTCAAGAATTTGCAAATTAAATCTTTGTACCTAATATCAAAAACAATGAGAGAATCAAATATCGGGTCAGAAAAATACATACACAAATTCACCAGCCACAGGGGAGTCAAAAGAAACTCTACAGTTTTGGACACCAAGCTCAGTTGGCTCAAACCACGCCTGGAATTTTCCTTTTTCAAAAGGACCCAAGGTATATTCTGGCTCCGTTATAATTGATGGATGCGATACCTAAATATAATATAATCATATTATTAATTGATAGTAGGAAAAAAAATATAAGAAACTCTTTTTGATCCATCCACTGGAAATGTTATCATTCTTTAGCAATTTATTGTACGTTTATTCATTCAGTGGTTTCTTCATGATTCCCAAATTAAGGCTATGTCGATTCACAAATGAAGTATTAAAGTGCAGTCGTCTTCGTGCGGCACCCAATCTTCATAGTTTAATCTACCTAGTTAAAATATGAAGTACACAACAAGTGCTCTGTAGGTAGGTAAGCGCACCATTATAGCGTCTCTACCCTGGACGGGCAATATAACTTTTATTCTTCACGCACAACTGACAAACGATTGTAAGTGGCCAATACAGCCTGACCTAAGAAAAACAGGAGAATTTACCGTTGCTACAAAATTTGCCCGAACATCAGTATTATTTTGTACTCGGAGACGCAGCGGTACACAGGATCCTAGAACTGTGGTGAACTCGAGTTTTTTCGGCTTAGCGGGCAAGCATTTCATCTTCACATCGTAGAGATACGTCCCAACCAGTTGGTTGCTCACTTCGAGGCAATCGTGCTGTTCTCCGACCACCAGCGGGGAATAAACCAGTGTCAGAACAGCCTGAAATTATAAGAGAGTTTAGGAGTCAGTGAATAATTATTACGACGTTTTGAATAATACCAGAGTTCCACACGGCAGGTCTTCCGAACTTTTCAAAATCATGACAGACATAAAGAATTTTAAAGTCCTACACTCATATCGTTAATGAAGAGAACACATTTTTATAAAGCTGATGTGATAAGGCTGTAGTGACTCCTTTGGTGCTACAAAGCGTACCTCGGTAACGACTTGTATGTTTTAGGTTAGAAATATTGGATGATCATTTTTGGAACCTATCCTCATACTTACTTATCTCAAACGCACTAAATTTCAGAGATGTCACACTTTGGAACTGAAGTATCGATTCGATCAGCTTTCTGTTGATAGCGTCGGGACACCGAACAATAATTAATTATTGTGCCTGCGGCATTGATAGTTGACCTTACTTTAGCTAACACTAATCGAGCGTAACGCTTTTTAACCAGGATAATGCGTAATCATGTGTGATATGAGATCGCTTACTTTTTAACCAACTTCAAAAAAGAGTAGGTTCTTAATTCGACTGTATGTTTTTTATAGCTTGGTCCGGGTGGAAAAAGTGATCCAACCCATTATTTATCAAGATACAATATCTAGAAAAATACCTCAGACTTTCTGCTAATCTTGAGGGACTGTGGACACGCGAGTTTGTCACACTTGATGTTGAACAAGGCCTCCGTAGCGAGAGGGTTGGTGATTCTTATCTCACGCTGCACCGACTCTCGGGCCTTTGAGGTGAACACGAGTGTGTCTACTATCTTGCTCGCCGTCACCTGAACCACCATCTTGTAGTATTGATACTCGCGAGTCACGTCGTTTACAAATATCACCTGCATGAAGATAACCCTTTTATATATATATTTTTATTTATTTTTCATGTACCAAAATTGCAGTTACAAAGTTATGATAAATTAAGCTATGTACAAAGGAAATGCTTATCTCTAAACAGAGATTTAGTATTTGTTCAGAATGCCCTGGTGAATAATGAAAGTGTAGGATGCAATGTACATACATGGAGGATATGCGTTTGAACACTAATAGCCAGAAGGTTTTTCGAAACAAGGCGATACTACCGCGATGGGATTGTTTTTCGAAACGTTTTTGAATTTAGATAGGTAGTTAGGAAAAGTGAAGTGAGTGAACTTCTTTAGGTTATCCTACTTCTATTTTTTGGACTGTACCAAATTAAACTTGTGAGTCCCTGTCCATTATTTGAAACATAATATGCACTAGGATTACTTCGCTAGCTCGATGAACTAAAAGCCTGGATAAAATTTGGCTGAGCTCAGAAACTTTTTCCATTTCCATATTGAGAGGGCTCTAACAGTAAAACTCAATCCTAAATTAACTATACCTGTACTGTAAAAATTTCACGACCTCCCTGGTGCCCGGAGAGCCCCGTGATCTTGTAAGTAAGATGTCTTGGTTTCGATTCCCTGGAACCGCCAAGACGTACCGCCGAGCGATTTAGCGTTTAGCTATGGGTTCAATTAAACTGATGTACCTCTTCGAAGGCCAATTTCATCTTGGACTACATCGTCACTTACTACGAGGCAATGGTTAATTTATCATGGAATAAAAAAACTCACTCTCAAGTGCATTTCACATACTTCATAACAAACAAACTTCCAACGGCACGGGACGGTGGCTCCGCCCCACACTTTGATATTTTTGGGGTGATTGATTTCATAGTAGCCCTCAAACTTGTCCGGAACAGTACGAACCACTTCTGTTATGACTATATAGGACTCTGGAAACTGGAAAATTATATTTTTTATATGAATGAATCAGATAAATGGCATAAATACCCAGACTTGACAGATATGCAATCATATTTTGGAAAATATGTGAAAAAATTGTGTAGGTAGGTACAAAAAACTTGAAAGAGCAAAAAAAAATGTAGAGCATGTATTTTTGGGACTTACTTTTTTACCCGACTACGGCAAAGCCGAATGGAAGGGTTATGATTTTAGCAGTCTATGTATGTATGTATATATGTGTGTATGTTTGTATCCAGATTCTGTGTGTTCCACCGTTGCGCCTAAACTACTGGACCGATTTTGATGAATAGATCCTAATAATCGATAATTGTCCACTGGCATGCCTCAATTGTCCGTCTCACCTCTGTAATGTTGTAAATGGGCAGATCCACCGTATGGAACTCCTTAGCGGGCACCGTGATGTTGATTGTACCGTTGGGGTTGGGGTGTGTGGCTGTTCCCACCAGCGAGATGAAGAGGGCTGCCTCGCCCAGCGGTGAGAATAACACTTGACCCTGTTGCAAAACTATGGACTTACATTTCATATCCAAGCGTCCACTAGCAGTAAACTTGCAAATGTTTTGCCAAGTCACTCACACCATGCACCTCATTTGCAGTTTGCACTATATAAACACTCGCGCAAGGAATTATAGTGTGGAAGTTACACATTTCATTCATTGCCATGACAATGACAGGTAGCTTCTGCAAGAAAACTTGCTAGAAGGCACTTTGCTTTAGATGTAGAATGCGCGACTTGACTGACGCATTGGTCTAGTGGCTATCTTATTTAGCTGACAATCATGAGATTCTGGGTTCGAAACCTGGGTCGAACCGATCAAAATTATTGGGTTTTCTATAAAAAAAAAACTTAATAAGAGTAGCCCTAAGTTGGGAAGTTGCCGGTGATGATGGCTCCTCCGTAAATGCACTGCATCATCACTTACCAGCAGTTGGGATTGCAGTCAAGGGCTAACTTAAGCTGGGGGAAAAAAAATGCTGACTCCCTTGAGATTTGGAGTGGCAAAAATTCAGTCGGAAATTGATCTATCAACGCACAGCTCAATCTACTAGACAAATTGGGCTGAAATTTGGCATGCAGGTAGCTAATACAAGGCAGACATCGACTACGAAAAGATTTTCGAAAATTCTATTGCTAAGGGGGTAAAATAACGGTTTGAAATTTGTATAGTCCACGCGCTCGAAGTCGCGGGCATAAGCTAGTATATAAGTAACAAAACTGTAGCCATACCTCATGATTTCCCATAGTTTTTGGTTTAAAATGAATCGGTATATCAAAAGTAGAGTTGGGATCTACATAGAACTCCTTCAAAGTTTCGAATGGGCCACCAGATACTTCGGATAGAACGAGCCACATCTCGTCTGAACTAGAGAAAAGAAAAATGTCTTTAGTTTCACTCATGTCTGAAAAGCTGGTAGAAGCTATGCTGCTATAGGTCTAGCACCAAAGTGACGATCGCAATCACCTCTGATGGGCTGACACTTTCTCTCACTATTGGCTAGAGAGCATAGTTGCAGCATGAATGCAATAACATTGTCGTCAGTCGATAAAATAGAACTCATTGGAAGAGTCCCGAATTTGTCGATAACACTAATAGTTTTTTTCCGCGAAATATGTCCGAGTGAACCTATGAAGGTAGCTACACTGGATAATATCAGTGCTATACCAAGAGTACAACTATAACACTGACCTAGGAATAGTTTTATCTCATAGAGCTCTAAGTATTGTACAAGTATTATGGGATCAGAAAACGAAATATATTCGCAATATTTATGGGCTGCAGTGGGTCTATTTGTGATAAGGATTTTTCATTGAAGAGTTGGTCGAGTCTATTTGTGGTTTCAGAATTTTTCATTAATCTATCAATAATACTATATAAAACTTACGGATTTGTGACTACCACGTATTGTGTGTTAATATCTCTGACAGGACATTCCATATATAAGGTTTTTGACTGAACGTTGCCTGTGTCGATACATGTAGCATACAGCGCCAGCTCTAGAGGTGGATAGTTCTCAATATTACAGCTTGCCTGTAAAATAAATCTATTTAGTTAAGATATAAGTAGAGGATTTAAAAGTTGGAATATAAACATCTCGATGGTCCGATTACATCACCAAGGTTGCATGAAAAACTGGGTGGAAAATATCTGAAATAAAGAATGGCATGAATATAAGGAGGCAACAATTGATAAGTAAAGCAAGAAACTTAGTCAAACACTAACAAGTGAACTAAGTAACAAATTATGCATGACTGTTGTTTAATTCCTACGGGGATATAAAATCTGAAAGTTTGGGGTCTCAGCATAAACTTAAGACTTGGTTTGATTGCAGCTGAAAATACGTAGTTAATCGTAAATTCTGATAAATTATTATAAGAAACAAAAACAAAATCTGATCCAATATTTTAACTCACCCAAACTTTAATAAAGGGATTGTGATTGATAGGTCTAAATGTTACAGTAAACGTGACATTCGTATGAGCTGCGATGTTCCCTTGCATCGGTGATATTTTGAACTCATTCGATACTAGAGGTTGCCACCAGAATCTGTAGAATGATTTTTATCATGGATAAAGCAAGGCGATGACCCTGCAATTATCGTACGATTAAAAAAGTTGTGACGCTCAAAAACGTCAAAATCGGTTAAACGGATGGACCGTGAAAATGTAACAGAAAGACAGACAGACGGGTAGATCAACAAACACACTTTCACATTTATAATATTGTAAACAAATTAGCCTAAAGCTAAATGAAAATGTCGAGCTAGCCGAAATTAATAGATCTGAAAGCAATGCTATCCTTTTGCATTGTGTAAAGTATATGTAGTTTTATCATCATCATCATCATTACCAACCGATAGATCTTGCGCCGCCTGAATGCAATGGCTCCCTTTGACTCGTCTGGTGTCGTCTGTCCACCTAGTGGGGAGTCTTCCATCGCTTGGTTGACATTTTAGCACCTATACCATACATAGTATTATAGCACTACATTTAACAGTCTTGTCAAATTATTTTTGGAGATTTTATCGTCGTTAGCGCCATGCCTACCTGGCACCAAAGTCTCCCTCATTAAAAAGCATGACCTTCAATATCTTGCATCCGCGTCTACGTACGCGCCCGAACTGCAAGGAGTTCTGGCTGAAGCGCAAACTCATACCAGTCGCGGAACCACTCAATCTTACCAGGGGACGCTCGAACTCAAAAACTTTCATGTTCAGCTGTTAAACAAGGCTTTGATTACTTTCTAAAAACTACTTTAGTCCTTTCATTTCACTCGTAAAAAATCACATAATAATATAATTTATTAACAGCTCCTTCTGGAGCCATTTCTTCTCCCTAGTTTGTCAGGCAAGAAAAGTTTCACAAGGATATCGATAAGAACTCAAATCTGTAACACGATGTTTATTATGGTGTTCATGCTAGGCATGCTTTGTGCGATGAAAAGAATTATATCTCAGTTTTCTTTTGTATATAATATAGAAGACGTGACACTGACTTGCATATCAAAGTACAGCTCAAACCGCCAAGTCTACACTTTTGAGATTTTGCAAGGATGTTTTTTCTTGATAATGTAGACTTGAACATAGAAAAAAAAAATCAAAAATTCCCGAGCGAAGCCTAGCGTAGATTTCTAATAGAGTATATTTTTTAACACTTGGAAGAAAACCTGAACATCCAGATTACTAATCAGGCCAACGGGCTTAAACTGAATCTTCACAGGTACTTTCATATACGGTTTGATAGTGCATTTGTGTGGTATCACTTTCAGTGATGATAGTGCGTTCTCAGAATCCTTATCAATTTGTTCTTGCATTTTATCCTTCTTGTATGTGTGCAGCATTTCTACTCTGTAAGAAATACATTTGAAAAAACTAAAACTACGCAAATAGAAATTACGGTAATTTAAAAAAAAATGTTAATAACGAAGTCCTCAAAAGCATTGACTCTCTGATGATCAAATGTTCACGGGTGACCATAATCACTTAAACATGGTGTCTCCCCTGATGGTTTGGTCCGATTTTCTTACCTAGATGGACGTTGATCCTTGGTATGACTGGCAACAGTGGTAGCGCTTCCAGGAGTTAAACACGCGCTAGTTCCTTCAGATTTCACATCAGCATCATCTTCCACATTCTGATACATAACTTTGAATATAAAGGTGGCTTCGATTGGTACTTTGCTGTGGTTCATTACTTCTATTGGACGCACGATCTTTTCTCCTACTTTCACTGGTCCCAAATTAAAACTCTTTTGACAGCCTTCGTACAGATCAAATAGCAGAGGAACCCCTAAAGAGCAAAATTGTTTACCAAATATTTACTATTACCTACTCAATTAGGTATTCATTTATTCTCCTACATAATTTATTAACTTCACGTTTAATTCTCTCGATTCGTACCTTCTCCTTTAATGGTAATAATTTCTTCGCAAAGTGAATTTACCCAAAACTGTAACTTAAATTCATATTCCTTTACTTGCTTTGGTCGAAAATAGATTGGAATTTTTAATCTTTTGCTTTCTGCTACAGTACAGTCTTGATTGAAGACCACATATAGTTCTGGCAAATTGGAAAAATTTAATTCCAACCTAGAAATTTGTATGAAATTATATTTTTAGATGCCCCCGTCAAATAATAAATTAAGTATTTAAGATTTTTTCAAACGCACGTTACGGGAACTTTATCTTCGTTTTCAAATGCTAAGTTTTTCTTGTAGGTTATGTCTGGTGCATTCACGATACATCGTCCAAAATCATACTCTTTGCAAGAGAAACTATACTGTGGTTTTTCAATTTCCGCGTGAAGATATATATTGTATTCTGGACCATCGGAAATCTGAATATTAAGATTGAGCATTTAAATACTCCATACATCTGAAGTAGATTAGATTATAGAAATACGTGTGTATGTTTTGTAGAAATTAGTTATCTTTCCCAGTAAAAAGCACATAACTAACTTCTCCATATAGAATCTACTATTTACCGATAAAGTTAAAGGAAAAGCTTGTACGGGAACTTTTTTCAATGTGAAATGAAGGATACATTCTATTTCGTTAGCGGGGGTGACGTGTCCGCTGTTTGGCTCCACATACAACTGGAGATATTTCTTCACTTCGCTTGTATCGTAATGCCAGTCAAAGAAGAATGTTGCAGAACCGTCGTTCTTTATCACGAAAGGAATTGTCCTCTCGTATGTTGACGCCGTCTGTTTTAGAACGTAATTTTAATTATAGCCTGGACTGAATTAAATCTACTTTGAAATCATAACTACTTATTAGTAGCGTTAGATTTCATACTACCGTGACAATCATAAAGATCTATAATAAATTCTTGGGCAGTAAAATAGATGCTAAGGACGGTAATATCTTATGCCCGAAAATAAATATTTTTTTTGGAAGTAAGAAGATTGTGGATGATCAAGATTTAGATTACAATGTAGATTCAATAAAAGGTCGGTTTTGTTACCTGGTCCAAATGAATATTAGTAATTGCATCACTGTTCAATATGTGATCGTTCCCAACCAAATAGTAAGTGATTTTAGGCTTTATCGAATGGCTAAGTGCATTTACACATAGAGTGATCAATTTTGTCATATATGTCACGCTACAAAAGATCTTGAACGATAATGGCCCGTCTTGGATTGGTGTATAGATGATCCTATAAAAAGCAGATTTCTTTCAGATTTTCAACCCTGAGGATTATTGTCAGATGTCTAATAGGAAAACAGCTGCTAACACACTGAATTCGTGAACGTCAGATCCTAAATTAAAACATTACTTTGCTTGCTCTTTTTAAGCTACATTCTTCAAACCACAGTAAAAAAATACTTACTTTATAGGCGTATCTGATTTCGGTTTCAGTACACCTTGTTCAGGCTCTACAATGACCGGAGTCTTACCGGACTCGTTACAAATAGAATTTCCTTTAAACTCAAAATTCAAGCATTCGCTCTCATTATTCCTTAATATTACTTCGTTGGTGGTAGTAAAACCTACTAAAGAGTTCTTTATAATCAGAATAGTGGGAACAAAGTTCACAATCGGTTCCCGTACTATACCGACTACTAATACATTCATAACGAGAGAATGGGCCGGTATGATAAACTTCCATTGTGATTCGTACACCTGGTAACAAGCATGATTATTAATATAATTTCATTACTCATATTGTCACACTAATATTATAAAGGCGAAAGTTTGTATGTGTGTGTGTGTGTGTGTGTGTGTGTGTATGTTTGTTACTCTTTCATGCAAAAACTACTAAACGGATTTGGCTGAAATTTTGAATGAAGATAGATAATATCCTGGATTAGCACATAGGCTACTTTTTATCCCGGAAAATCAAAAAGTTCCCACGGGATTTCGAAAAACCTAAATCCACGCGGGCGAAGTCGCGGGCATCGGCTAGTAACTAATAAATATCTACGTTACAAGTGAATAACTTAAAAAAATATATATGATATGGAAATGGAAAGGGCTAAGGAGTAAGATACGAACTCTAAGCTCAAAATTACATATAGCCCAAGCCTTCAACGGTTTCAAGTGCCAAGCGATGCGATTGCTGGAAGTTGGATCCGATATGTTCTAAAATGGTCTGTCTCCATTTTACAGCACGTTTAATAATATGTAACACTAAGGCTCGATAATTGAACGATATTTATATTGTATCCTTTACAAAGAGGAAGGTGGAAAATTACTGGATGACGAATGCAGATTTTATGCTTATTACAAAACATCTATGTCCAATTATTATTATAGTTGGCGTCCATATGTTAATATGATAATGATATTATATCAAAATAGATCTTATTTTAAATATTATATATTTTTTAAATTATACCCCGGGTGCTGTCGGTGAGAAAGTAAAGACGACTTTAGTAGAGGTACCACCCTCAACGTATCCTTTTAACATGTTGCAATGCATTGGGATGAGTTCGGGCTTGTCGGACAGAACCATCTCGAACAGGAACTCGTATCCATCACTTGTTGGATTGATTACATCGAAAGCTCTTTAAAAGAGAACGTAATGAGATTTCAAAATAAAGAGAATCCTATAATCATTGATGAACAATTATCACGAGTTAATAGAAGTAATGAGAAAAAACGCTTTCCTAAGTAGTAAGCTTTTACTAACTTTTTGTAGCATCCGGACCCCAAAACATTAAATTCCAATACAGTAGTATGGTCAGGCAATGCCATACCAATTACTTTTCTTCTGCCAGAAGTTAAATAATCGCTTTCCTCTACATCAAGATGTACATAAGGCACCAAAGATTTTGCTTTTATTTTACAGGATATATTCTGATCATATGGACCTAAATTATCTAAAAAAGAGTTATCGTTTACACAAATGACTATGGAGATCCTGAAATCACCATACTTTTAATAAAATGAATTATATTGGATAGACCCAGTATGAAGCTTAGGTATACGTACTCTCTTATAATAGGCTGCATAATAAAAACTACTTTTCCTAGAAAATACATGGATTTTATTAGAATTTTTACCTATGTTGCTTCTCAATTTAACATTAAACATAAATGACTCAAGCGGTGCAAATGTTACTTTGAACTTTCGACTTTCGTTGGGTTTTAAACAATCCTTTTCTGGTTCGATCACAAACGGCAAATCCACTTCGAACCATGTGTCCACACTTTCTCTCCCAGGGCTCCCACTGAACAAGGTTATTTTACTTTGTTCTGAAAATGTAATGTTTTATGTGATTTATAAAATTTGAGATTTATTTTAATGGTTATTGAAAAAACTAGATCAATAGCTTAGTAGGTACTGTTAAAAAGTTAAGTTTATAACATTTCTATGTTAAAATTACGACTTATAGGGGTTAGAAAATACTGAAAAGTTATCAAGCTTCATACCGTGCTCGCCAGGGTTCAGAAGCGGCTGTGTATCATTTGTGTCCTTAATTTCAGTGTCAGTCACACTTTCATCTTCATAACACACAGATTGATCCTATAGAACATAAATATTATTCATCTATTCATTCAATATTGTACCCACTGATTTTATTTACATCTTAATACTTACGTCTATAGGGTTCTTACGACCTTTACTGTACTTATCTATGCGAGCTGGGTATTCATCGTCTATTATAAAGTCCCACATAATTTTCAATGGTACTTTCCCTGTGTTTTCTACTTTGAAATTGAAATCTCTAACCTGGAATCCATTTTATTTTTATGAAAGTCATTTATTAGTAAGGTTAAAGCAAGGCAAGCTTTAACTTGCTAGCATTACTTGGTAAATGAATGTGTCCTTTAAGTTCATCTTTTTTTCCAAGTTACATACATATTTTGAGTATTCTGTCACAGCAGAATAAATCACCACCATGTGAATAATATCGGCAGTAATCTCGGGATTTGCGTTGATTTGCTCATTTATTATTGTCTCGTATCGTTCGTTGACATCAACATCTCTGTGTGAAGCATTTATTTAAGTATCATTGATTTTACTAACGTTAACTTAAAAAAAATAGTCGTCGCTTTCCTTACTTTAAAAAAATTTACGTGACTCTGTAAACATAAAGGAATTCCTAGATATCTATAAATTAGAATACGAACCTGTTATGATCGAAGACAGTAACTGTTTGTCGATTGTCCCAAGTCGTTGCTTTTAAATCTAGTGTCATAAAGTCATCACATATCGCCTTCAAGTTTAAATTTAATAACTCCTATAACGAAACATTGTTTAAAATCTAGTTGAGGAATAGACAAAGTGCTCGATAAAGTTTTATTTCTATTGAAATATACCTTTTTAATAGCTACTGGTTGTGCACAGAAGAATGTGATTTCTATATCCTTTTCTTCTCCGGGTGAAATGTAACCAACAGATGGTTTTATCAGTAAATGTTCAACAGTTTCCCATTGGAACTTATAAACCTTTTCGGAATTATTCACCATTGTTACTGATCTTTTATGCATGACACATAATTCACATCCCCCTGAAAATTACAAACATATTTATTGTATACCCTGTCTAGTGTCTGTATGAGGTCAGTATTCATTTTCCGACATTTAAATAAAACATCTTACCAAAATTTAAAATATACTTCAGCACAGAATGCTCCACGGTGGTACCACTGTCGCTCAGTTTAACCGATCCATGTGAAATCCTTTGACTTTTATCCCCTTTTGACTTCTTTTTATCCCCAGTTGCGCTTTTGCTTTTTTTTCTACCGTCGACTGTCGAAGCTGTCGACACTGTCCTTAATATTTTAAACACATTTGATTATTCAGTTAACTATTTACTTTACTACTATTATTTATTACTATAAACTATACTTACTACTATTTATTACTATAAACTTTTACTTTACTATTTACTAATTAAATTAGGTGGGCATTCCGCATTACATACGTCCAAAGTAACCATCAGCTATGTTCAGTGTAAATTTACAACTTTTAACTGCTCAGTTTATTTTTAGGCAAAAAGGTACGTTAAAAAGAAATCATCTATTTTCGATCATTTAACTATAAAAATAAAGTAGATACTGTAGTTAGGTTACCCATCTGCAGACTTCTTGTAAGCATCTATATCTACATCCATAGAGAGCATGTCTAATCCCGTCAGAATAACATCTTCCATAAATGCTTCTGCCTCGCACACCACCTAAAAAACTTACTATGTAACTAATTTATCTACTTTGATATCCAAGCTTACTTACTTTTTAAATTTAAAAGTTAAATAAGATCGATTTTTTAATTACCGAAAAAAATTCGTAAGGATTTTTAGAAATCGTCACTTGCACGTCGCAAGATGTTCGCCCTTTCCTTATAGGATTATAGTTTATATATACTGTGGCTATTTCTTCTGGCTTCACCATCATCTTCATAGTTTTACTAGATTTTTCTGTAAATTTGACTTTTGGTAGTTTAATTGTCTAACATTTTAAAGTAACGACTAACGATGGATTAAAAAATCCTAAACACTTTTTTCGTTACAAAGTCAACAACCGTTTAACCCTGTTTTTTGAGCCTGTAGGAAATTGTGAGTGCGTTGCCAACTAGTCCATGGTGGTCCTTGAGAAAAAGTTTTCTTGTATACAGTATAAGTACAATTTTTTACAAGGAACCCTTCATGTACAGGAGATACAGATAATTGTCAATATTATGTATAAGTTTTTACTTACCATTTTTGCCCCGCATTATCATTTGATCACTATCTGGGTCAGAAGTTAACCAGAACACAGGCCTTTCTTCATTTGGGGAAAAGAAAACTTTCACCATAACAAGCGCCTGTACTGAACTCACGTTTTTAAAACGTATCTCCTTAACGCTAACAGAACCCAAACATGTTACTGGAAAGCGAAGTACGCCCATTCTCTGATGTTTTATAGGCGGAGAAACCATGCTTATTCTGGGTATTACACCTTCCCCTATCAAGCATATTTTGAAGGATTGCTCTTGATTTTGGAGTGATTTTAAACGTATTTCTAGAACAGCTCTATATTCCTGAACACATTAAAATATAAAAAAATTATACCTTACCTAATATACGTTTCAATATTACTTTTCTTTGTATTATTGTTTATTATATTACTTTAGTTATTACTTTAATGTGGTATTAATTACCTGAAGAGCTTTTGGAGTGAATATGATTCCAAGATTTTTATGCAAGAGTGGTTCTATATGAGTTTCGTATTTGTCTAGAGAAAATATGTCATGACTTGAATTAGCTTGATAGTGTAATTTCATCGTCAAGGCACTGGCGACCAAACCACTGTTGTACAGGTCAATAACTGCTACGAACTTCGAGTTAACAGTCACAGAGAAAAAGTGAAGTGTTACCGAGTCTTCAACGAATACACAATGGGCGGATGTCTACAATAGTATTGAGAAAACTGTAGACATGTTAACTTATCTTACACCAGAGGAGTTAATATAATCATAAATACCTCAGGCTTAGGATATTCAGTTAGATTTTTAACAATAAGATGTTCACGGAATGTGTTTTCAATATTCCAAAAGTCCAAAGTAGGCATAGCTCCAGTACCAACTAACTTAAGAGGAACTCCTTCTGATTCAGCGGGGCAAGTATCGCTGATTATAAAATGTATAGTTTCCTCAAACCTTCTAGCAGCTGTTGCTAAAAATTGTATTTGAAGTGTTCTACTCGTCCCAGGTGCAAGAAGATTGTCATCATTCATAATTAGAAAGTTCCCACATCTTAAAGGAGGATTCTTTAATCTGTTAAACATTAATCAGATGAATTCATATTTATGTAAATAGTAATCATTAAGTAAAATCGTCATTATGTAGTACTTACTTATTATCCTTGAGTTTAGTTTGTGGCTGTGGATCGTCAGGGTCGATTTGATATTTAGGTGGTAAAACGATTGTGTACGTAAAAGGACATTTGCTAGTGTTATTCAAAATCACTTCTCTTGTTTCCCCGACTCCGACAGGAATTATATGGAAATTCAATTCTCCAAGAGGAAATAGAGTAAAACTAAAATTTAAATTATTTCATAATATAGAATCTTTCTAATAATTATTATCTCTGAAGCTACATCTCCACGTGCATTCATATTTGACAAGTAAGGGCGATTCACACCAAGCACGTACACGTGACACGTGCGTAGTGACGCGCGTGAATCCGTAGACATAACTGCACGCATTACGTCTACGCGAACGTTCACGCCACGCAAGCGGTATGCCATGTCTCATACAGTTCCATACATTACAACGCAATGGTACGCGCTACGTCTACGCTTACGCAGCCTGTGTAAACGAGCTGTTAATGTGAATGTGATTGTAAAAGCAATGAAGAGTACCTGCAGCTATAATCTATATGAAGCATACTCGCAGAATGGATATATGTATCAACATGGGTACCAAACATACGATAAAAAAATACATAAATCCGAAAGGTCGCCGGTTCAAACCCCACCCGTTGCACTATTGTCGTACCCACTCCTAGCACAAGCTTAACGCTTAGTTGGAGGGGAAAGGGGAATGTTAGTCATTATTCAAAATGGCTAATATTCTTTAAAAAAAAAAACATACGATAAATTTAAAATACTTACGTGTTATAAAAGGATGCTATGGTTACACACACTGGAAACTTAGCAACGACCACTTGATTTTTATTGCCATCCAATAAGGAACAAATGTACGCAGGCACGTTTACCAAGTTCATCGAGGTAGTGGGTGTGCATTCAAACTCTGTTGTGATCAACTTTATGGTAGGCGGTATGATGCCACACTCCGGTATTGCGGAAAATGATCGCAGTAAAGATGGTTCAGGAAAATTCTTTACCTTTTTCAGCCTACAAATAATAAAATTATTAAATTATTACACAGTAGATGGATCAGATTAGAAGAAGAATCACTCAAATACAAGGCCAACTTAGCCGGAAATATGCATACAAAAATTAGTTCTTTATTTAATCCATAACAAGCTAGACTTTGATTGCGACCTCACCTGGTGGTAAGTGATAATGCAGTCTAAAATGGAAGTGAGTTAGCTTGGAAGAGGTATGGCAGTTTTTATTCAACCCGTACCCCTTATCGGATTCTACTCACCAACGTACCGGAACGCTTGGCGGCAGGTCTTTACCGGTAGGGTGGTAACTATCCACAGCCATAGCCTCCCACCAGACCACACCAGACCAGACCAGACACAATTTAAAAATTATAAATTGACAAATTACCCTGCCGGGAATTGAACTTCCCATTTATAAGACCACCGAAATCACCACTGTGCCAGAGAGATCGTCAAACTATAGCTTTACGAAAAAGATTACGAAACTAATTGACTAACCACTTTACAAATCTGTAATTTTTTTTAAACATCCATAGATTATTATGATGGATTTTACTGTTTATGAAAGAGATAAAGAGGTTAACTAACTTGTAAAAAACATTATATCTTCCTCTATTCAGCATGTACAGTTCTTTAACAACAGTGGAGTTAACCTTGACGTTGCCATAGTTCAAAGAGTTGTCAGAGGGATTCTCGTAAGCACATTCCACCATAACATCGTAACATTCAGCTGACAAGTATAGCGTGTCTATTACCATTGGATCACCACGACCTTCCGCATCGTATATCTGGTGTTTCACAAGAAATTGGGATAAAGGGTTAAAAGGAAAGTAGAGTTTACAAAACGTTTAGTCTTAAAAACCTCATAATTCATCATTCAATTCTGATTTGAAATACATTAGTTTCCATTTAGTCCCGAGTTCTTGTTGGACACCTGCTCCAAATCCATCATATCATCTGCATTACATACACTACATATTATGTGAAACAATAAATGATATTGCATTAAAAGGTATGGTCTATTTACACGGTAAGAACGCCCTATGTGCCGTTAATAGCGCGTGGCGTGAGTCCTCGTACTGATGTGCTATGAGAACTGACTTGTTTACTTTTTAGATCATCTAAGGAAAAATAGATTGTACCTCTATTGTTAGCGGTTTGTTAGAAATTACACCAACTCTACACGCTAAATAAGTTACGGGTACGACTTGATTATCGTTTCGAGGCACGACACCAGTCGTTTCAGCGATTAGAAAATCATCCACGAAATCGTTTGCATTGCGTATTCTCCACTTGATAGGTAGAATAGAATCATTTTTAACAATAAATCTATCATCTTCTCTGCGATACAGCAAATGTTTCCCATATTCTAAAATTTGATATTAGATAAAGTTTTCAATCAAGAATCAATTAGGAATTAGTCTAAATATCGACTTGAATATTTACTGGAACTTAAGAAACATTTTTTTTAAATTTACCAATCATTTTAGATAAAGGCAGTATCTCAACTATTGGCACGACTCCACTACATGCTAAGGTGACTGTGACTATTTCTGGGTTGTCTTTCACGCAGAACAGTAGATTACTCATATGAACCCCGACCTCAGTCGGAGCTGCTGATATGGCCATCTTTTCTCTATATCCAGGCTTACAAAGAAAACATTTAGAATTATATAATGTTACGTACGTATAAAATGTCAGTATCAGTAGTAATAAGATTTTACAATTAAAATAATTATATTCTTACCTCGAGTCTCACAAAATTTTTGTCAATTTGAAATACTGATGTGTCTTCCGAAAACTCTATTACAATATCAGTCGTTATTAAGGAAGAATTTCTTAGGTCAATCACGTATTTTTCTTCATATATCCTGTAATGTTTCATTTTGCTCAGTTCTGGTAATTATGATGGTCAAATTGAAAAAAAAGCCAATCACGTACCTGTAGCTCCCTATAAAAATAGGCCCAAATTCGAAAAACTTTTGATCATCTAAATAAGTAACCTTGTAGACTTTATCTTTCACAGTTCTTCTGGCAAAATTTTCAAACATTTTTTTCGGACGACTATCCAATCTTAAATTCATTAATTCAAAAATAAGTAGGTAATTTGATTTTCTTCTAAATATAATAATTTTGTACCTTTATTATTTATGTACCTCGGTAAACCACATATTCCAGTCACAATAATATCAGTTCGCGAATCGGGCCACCCACTTACTTCAACGAACCTCCTAACGTTAAAATTTCCTTCATATTGGGGACTGAAAGCATATTTACATCGAACTAAATCCCCGGGCTGCAGCACTATACGACCACTGTGCTCTGAAATATTCATCACACTAATATTATAAAGGCGAAAGTTTGTGTGTGTGTATGTTTGTTACTCCTTCACGCAAAAACCACTGGACGGATTTGGCTGAAATTCGGAATGGTGATAGATAATATCCTGGATTAGCACTAGGTTTTTTTTCATCCCGGAAAATCAAAGAGTTCCCACGGGATTTCGAAAAATCTAAATCCACGCGGACGAAGTCACGGGCGTCAGCTAGTCATTTAATATAATATTTTATTCTGAATAGAATCAATACTACATTGCATCCAATTAGAAAATATTCTTCACTAGCTGATGCCTGCGACTTCGTTCGCGTGGATGTAGGTTTTTAAAAATTCCCGTGGGAACTCTTTGATTTTCCGGGATAAAAAGTAGCCTATGTACTAATCCAGGGTATAATCTATCTCCATTCTAAATTTCAGCCCAATCCGTCCAGTAGTTTTTGCGTGAAGGAGTAACAAACATACACACACACACTTTATAATATTAGTGTGATTGATTCAACAGATGTTTTGGTGATACCTACTAATTGAAAAACTATACATATTTTAGATAATAAGATGTTGAATACCTAAAAGTGATTTTACGGTGCGCAATGGCAGTGGATATGTCACATCTGCTTCACTGGCTTCTGCTGTTATTTTTTCTATTGAATTAGATGGAATCTCGCTAGTTGAAGTTTGTGATGAAGTGACCTGGAAAAAGTAGAAATAGGTAACTTTTCAAATTGTTCAAATTAATTTTAATTTGCAGAACATCATCTCTTTACAGGAATTTAGGTGTATTGTTAATATTTTTAGTGCACTTTCTTTCTTCTCTCTGGGCTGATTTTTGCACTTAAACGTTTCCGCCTGTTGTTCGTGCGTTGCCCCTCCCCGCCGAAGTCTGCACTCCAGCCATCCAAGCTCGCTCCAGAAGCTGAGTAGATCGCTCAGGTTGCCGAGGGCTTCATGAAGTGTTGGGGATATCAAATGGCGTTCTCGTTTTCTGCCCCGTCTGAACACTTATTGTCTTATATTTTGGGATTCAAAAATGAAAAAGAACTTTCATCAATTTGGTAAATAATATCATAAAACAAATTGGGTACCTTTTTACCACACGTACAATGCCATTTTGACAAAATATTTAGTACGTTCTCTTGAGTCGTATCATCTAACATACTCAAGTCATTCAGCTGATTACATTCACATTTTTTTATCTGTTAAATAGAATATAACAATATTTAAGACAGAATGATAAAATAATATCCGGTTTAATAGGAATAAGCAATATTTATAAATACCGGCGGTTCATCCAAATAACACCATTTTAGTGGCTCTTCGTGAGTAATTGTTGGAAACGTTTTGGGAAGTAATACAGTATAAACCTTTTTGTTGATAGGGCTCTTTAGAATATCATACTTCTCTTCTTCTTTCAAAGCTTCCCGAACAAGACTAGACTCGGAAAACATTTGCAACAGCTCTTTTTTATATTTTACACATTGGCTACTAATAATTGTCAACGGAAAGCCTCTTTGTGAAAAACTCGCTTCAAAATTCTACAAAAATAAACAAATAACCATTTTAACGAAGCTTAAGGGCAGAAAGTAATAGTCGATGTTTCTGTGTACTCTATCGAAGATAGAATATTTATTAATTTTGGCCGTTAATAAACAGAGTTTAAAATTTCACTTGAACTAATAAGCTGACTCATTTAATCTTACTAAGCATCAATTTGTAGTACCTGTATTTGCATGTCTGATTTCTTCTTAGACTTCTTTTGGGCTGAATCAACTATATGTCCAGTAAAGTCATATAAAGGACTGCCTAGTTCGCTCTTTTCCACTATCCAATTATTAGCAATGTTCAGAAGTCTTTCATATGTTTGCTTATAATCATTATATTTTGTATTCATCATTATATATTCACTCGTCTGTTTTCCTACGAGATTAAGAAAAAAGGCAGTGTTCGAAGTTTAACGTAATGACTAAGTTATGTCTCATTTACCTTTCAAATCTTCTTTCTTTATTTTCTTTCTGGATTCATTGTCAACTGTTGTGATAGATTTACTGTACGGATCTATTAACACAATCAAATATGAATATAAATATTTAAAACATTAGTTATATTATTTACAACAAAAAGACAGAACGTAATATATGTTTAACCGAATCACCTTTGCTATTCTTTTCTTTTACGGCGGCATCCTTATGTTTGGGACGACTGCAAAAAATACTTCATTAAAAAGAAGTTTATTGTAGGTATTTAGGGGCAATTTTTTAATTACTAAACAATATTTATTTGACAATTTGACAAATTTTCAATTTTTTTTTAAATCAGCCCTTCATAGGAAATCGTAGCTGTAGCTGTAAAATAATAGTAATTACAACTCAACCAATTATAAATTTACAATAGTGAAAGCTAAACAATGGAAATAAATCAACCTTAGCTAAATGTGTTTCATCATTGGGCAAAATTTTACGCGCCGAAGTAAGTACTTAGACAAAAACTCGATTTCAGCAGACAGAGTGTTAAATTATAAATTATTATGGAGGACCTAAAAAAACTATTTCATCAAAAGTTTCGTATGCGCATACCATACGTGATACGTCGAATATTTAAAAATAAAAATGCTACATTTTTTAAATTAACCTATAACTAAACAATTAGGTACTAAATAACGACTATACCCGTCTTTTTCGTAATGTCTTCGACGCCTTTCCTCTAAACCAAATGTGACGTAAATTGCTTTTAATTCTGGACTTGCATTTTCGTACTCTTCGCCTTCCATTTCATTTAATGATTGAACAATGTTTTCAATTTCGTTCTCATCATAAACTTTGCTAATGCTCCTATAACAGTTTTTTTTTTCAATACTATTTTTATTTAAAACTTTATACTGATTCAAATTAGGATCGTTGTAAATACTCACTCGTCAACTAAATCTGCTTCCCTTTGAAGATCTTCATAAGCCCGAGCCCATTTACTAAAGTCTGAATGGCACAGCCAGAGATGAATATTCCATATTGTATGTTTACTTTTAATAATAGTTGTGAGAACCACTGGAGGACTTTTAATAACAATACTTGTCAATGAATCCACTACGAAGCCTTTATCAAACTTAGGCAGTTTAAAATATTCAGTCAAAAGCTCAAGCATTAAATCCTGTGAATATACAGGGTGGTCAAAAAGTCGTGGATCAAACGCAATAGGGAGATAGAGGAGGACATTTCCAGCAAAAAATATTTCTACAGCATGGCCTTATTTAAATTGCCCTAAGAGTTATGAATATTTATGAGATTTTTAACAAAATACCAGATTCTCTTACAATTACACTAATTTAAAAAAAATGAGATAAAAGATAATAAAACAAACGATGCTGTGTCATTACTAGATAATGTATCAGCACTACAAACCTTCTATTGAGGCTCTGGGTGCCAAATTACAAGAGCAATTAATTTTTTTCCAAAACTTTTAAAGCGCTACCAAAAATTAAATGTCACTTTAAAAGCGCACTGTGAAAAAAAAATGTACTACAGAAAAATGACCCTGTATCAGAAAAACTTGCTGATTTAATGCCAATTTAAATGAGGTATAACACATTACTCTTTGTTTCGTAATTCTGGTATTATAATTGTTTTTTCATATCAAGGTGCAAATTTCAGTAGATTAGTTTAATTCAAAATAATTTTGAAGATTATCATGCTGCTAGTTAAACTGCTAGTTTTTTGTACGTTGGAATGCTAGAAACATCACTGTGCTTGTCACACTTAAAATTTGTGAAAAGAACAGAAACTGTTCACTACCACCACGTGCCAGAACTACCCAGAACGCCCTCTTTTCTAGGAAACAAAAGGATAAAAAAACTATGCCTCTCTTTCACATCCTTCCTTATTCAACAATGCAAATAGAAATGATGATTAGTGTGAACGAGAGGCATAGTTTCTTTATCCTTTTGTTTCCTAGAAAAGATGAACTACTTGCAAGACGGGCGTTCTGGGTAGTTCTGGGTGGTTCTGGCACGAGGTGGTAGTGAAGAGTTTCTATTCTTTTCACAAATTTTAAGTGTGACAAGCACAGTGATGTTTCTAGCATTCCAACGTACAAAAAACTAGCAGTTTAACTAGCAGCATGATAATCTTCAATTTTTTTTTGAATTAAACTAATCTACTGAAATTTGCACCTTGATTTGAAAAAACGATTATAATACCAGAATTACGAAACAAAGAGTAATGTGTTATACCTCATTTAAATTAGCATTAAATCAGCAAGTTTTTCTGATACAGGGTCACTTTTTCGTAGTACATTTTTTTTTCACAGTGCGCTTTTAAAGTGACATTTAATTTTTGGTAACGCTTTAAAAGTTTTGGAAAAAAATTAATTGCTCTTGTAATTTGGCACCCAGAGCCTCAATAGAAGGTTTGTAGTGCTGATACATTATCTAGTAATGACACAGCATCGTTTGTTTTATTATCTTTTATCTCATTTTTTTTAAATTAGTGTAATTGTAAGAGAATCTGGTATTTTGTTAAAAATCTCAAAAATATTCATAACTCTTAGGGCAATTTAAATAAGGCCATGCTGTAGAAATGTTTTTTGCTGGAAATGACCTCCTCTATCTCCCTATTTCGTTTGATCCACGACTTTTTGACCACCCTGTATACGCATTACATTAGATTAGGCAAAGCTTCTTTAGTAGGATATAAAAATATTAGATTAAATGATGGGTTTAATGCTTTAGATTTGATTTTTTTAATATCAAATCCCTTTAGATATAACCCACACACTGAAATTAAAATGAAATAAAAATGAAAATATATTTAAGTACTACCATTTGAAACATGATCGTAGAACCAATTGCAGAATATGAAGAAATAGCCGACGAAGGCGGTGATTTTTTCTTTTTTTTGTCAACAACTTTAGAACGAGGTGTTCCCACGTTCATATGAACTGATAAAAATTGTATCTTTTTTAATATTGTATCAAAAATGTCATCCATTTCATCGGATGCACCTGAAAAATTTCAATATGTGCAAGTAGCTTAGTAGCATATTTTATGAACTAGAACAACAAAAATAATTATTATTTCTACATTTACCCTAATCTATAATAATTTGAGAGAAGTTGACGGCCTGAAAGGGATTTGTATTGTAGTATGTACAGGTACAGGCCTATAAATTATTCCTTATACCTAGTCGGCTCTATTACTGTATTTTTTACTTACTTTCCCACTCTTTTTCATCACCATTTTCCTTTGTCACATATTTTTGCGCTGTTTCATATAATTCATCCATGATGCTAATAATTGCAGATTTTGCAGCACAATTGCAAACACACAAAGCATCTACAATACATGAATCTATACTGACTCTTGGTAAGCCTAGAATCTTTCCCATCGAACAAGCCATTTCCTGACATTGTATTTCTGAAATGAAACTAAAGAATTTAAAAAATTTACATAATGTACTATAAAATTAGATATACAAAAACATTTACTTTAGTATGTGTAGACGAGGGCTCACAAACAAAATGACACAGCTCAAGTGGCCTGGTCTGCACACATATACACATCAATTTTACTTATTACGAAATGTAGAAATAAATTTTATCAACTTCATTTATTATAAACCTTAATACTTGAACATAAAGTTTAAGAACGATTACAAAATATTTATATTTAAGACCTCTTGTCATCGACAATAAATATAAAAATATTCAAATTTTTCAAACTAACTAGAAAAAAAAGATTTATTCTAAAATAAAATTTAACATATAAATAAGCAATAAGTCTAAGAGTAATTTGAAATAAGCATACCTATAGGCTGTGTATTTTTCGGGCCGCATTTGAAGCATTCGTTGCATTTCTTGAGCATTTTATTTCTATGTACAAAAACCTACCTTCGCTAGGAGAACCATGCACAAAAATTATCAATCCTTTTGAATGTCCTATTCCATTATTATCTGTTGATATGGTATCGAAAACGTGTAGACATTCCACTAATGGGTCAAATTTAGCTGCTTTCATTTCCACAATAACGTCTGAAATTGTGACAGTTTAGATTGGCCTGTATATTTAATTTCAAAATACATTTTTATTTTATATATAAGTATAATATCAAAACGAAATAATTCATTCAAAAATATGTAAGTCTCATAACCTGCAATTATTTCCGTATCGCTTCGACGTATCTTCGGAGATACTGTATCTTTTGCTGCCAAATTTTTTGGAATATTTTTAGGACTCTTTGTTTTTCTGTGTATAACAATAAAATATTATATTAATGGTATATAATCATTAATCACTTATCACGCTTGAAATCGGAGTGTGACAATACTTGACGGTAGATGCCACTCGTGCAATTGCAAGCTTTTGTGCCTGTTTCTCTTCCTCCTTATACCTGAAAAATACTTCTGATAAGTAAGATTTCGATTGATTTCATAAGTAAAATATATAAATATTTATACACAGCGATCTTTAGGCTAGGTTCTAAATACAGTACATCTTAATTACGTTTTTATAAAAAAATGCTCGCAAACATTCGCATTTTTATTTTTATAAATTCAACTAAATCATGTATATTCTCATACTTTTTAACTTTTTCCATAAACTTTTCATAAAAGTTAATAATCTCAACTGGCATCCCCATACCAGGTTTTATAGCGGGGACTAACATTTCAGTGGGATTATTGTAATATTTGTTAAGCAGGTGATAAATTTCATCCTCCTCTTTCCATTTCCTGCAACAAGATAATTCGTTTGTAGCTTAGCTCCAAAACAGAAAAGCTTATTTTATGGAGGCATTTAAAATTCCACGTTATAGACGGCATGAAATTGAAACTTAATTTATTGTACAAAATATTCTACAATAGGTACAATTATACAATATCTAATAGATAGGTAGAGAATTATTTACTTATCGCTATGTGTTATTATGAGTTCAATAGGAAAAGGACAAGGATTAGTAAGACCAAAGTAAATCTCGGTAGTTTCTGCCCATGGTAGAGTCGGTGGGAAAGTAACATTTGGTCCAATTATGTGAACATGAGGTACAATGCCTTGTCCAATCACAGGAATAGTAAGCTTATTAGGATTCATGTGGAATTTGAACACCAAAAAACCTTCGTAGAGCATCTGTGAAATAAAACTAGAGTTTAGACTGAAGGAATCAATAAAATGGCTGACGGAAAAACGCTTAACTATAATGTAAAGCTTATTCATGTACAGAAAACCTTTAAATTGCTGTTTGGTGTTTATAAAATTACAAAAAAAATCGCTTTGCGCTCACTAATAAAGGTTTTACTTAATTATAGTTTGAATTAATAATAGCTTTAAGCTCAAGGAAATATTAGATTTTGAAATTGGATTAAAATACCAGACATTTTGCTTCAAGTTCGATAAACTTTTCAATTATTATCAACAACAGACCAGATAAATATAAATATAATTGCTAACCAACCTCCATAGTTGGTTTAAAAGATAAACTTATTAATCCACCTTCTCCAGGTTCATATTTGCCTGAACTGTTATGTACCATCAAAGCATGGGTCTCTGGCGTTTTTAGCTTCAGGGTGACAAACCAAATGCAAGCAGGTTTTCCTCTATACAAAGGTAAATATATATTATATTCTATAATTATAACCTACGAAAACAATACAATTACAAATGTTATTGTTTTTATATCTACTTGTCAACACTTACACGTTTTTAAGAGGAATTGTGCACATAATTTTATCTCCACATCTGACAGAACCAAAATCAATCTCTGATACATTCGAAGCCAAGTAAGGCACCGCACAGAGTGCTTTCATATTAATAGGAATCGATACTCCGTAGGGAACCTGCAGAAAGAGTAGCTATAGGTACATTTTCAAATACAAATAAAAACACGAAAGTATACTAAAAGGACTTCTGTGAACATTGATCTTAATAATAATAACTTTTCTATTTTAATCAATTTATTCCGTTAGCTCAAGCCAATGTTAACAGATTTTCGTTTGCTTGCCCGGCCTATTTACCTCAATATTGAAAGAGGTTTCTACGTTTTGCTCTAGTTCAGTGAAAACCAGAGAGGTCGGTGCAAAAGTTACTTCAAGCTTGCCACTCTCTCCAGGATTTAATTTCCCACACAATTTTACCGTTAACCAACTTGGAATTTGAGTCCCTTTGGCAAAGTGTAATTTGGTAACAATTGGGCCATAGTTAATTATTTCAACACTGCATTGTATCTGAAAATATGATTTTGCAGTGAGTTTGACTAATAAGCTAAAATTAAGAAAAAGATTTTAAAAATCCAAAACCCTTTATATGGACTGCAATTCTTTACTAACCAACTAATACCTGATTCTTTCTTTTTCTACCTTCACTCTAGACTGGTTTGAGCACTTAAACGTTTCCGTTCTTATATATATACTGTACTATATCTGATACTAAGGTATAGTTTACCTTATCATATTACAAATTAGATCATAAAAAGAATCGATTAATACAAAATGTGATTTTATCATTCTTAAAAGAATAAATTCGTCGTCCGTTTTTATAATTGTATTTTAAAAAAATTACCGTACTTCCAGTGATTACGACACCATAGTCAACGACGTAGGGTATTGTGATAAAGCCTGGTATACAACCCGTTTTGGAAGTTGTTTGATATGAATTTAATATTTCTGGCCGCGAAGTGATGTAGCCTGTAACTAAAATCCGTTCTATAGCCAGTTCTATGTCCATCGTAGATGGATACGCATCCTGAAAAATAAAATTATTAATTTTTTAATCTTTATATTCATATCTACTTTTAAAATAGGTTTGCATTTATTGAATTTTAAGAATCGTAATGACAACATATAGCTATCTATGGACATATTATATTCTATGGACAAAAATCAGTAATGTAATATATGTGTAATACTATCTATTCTGTATTAATCCGATATGTCAATCATTAGAGAATCATAATCAATAACGATATTACAAGTAAAAAGTGTTTGTATGTTGGTTTATTGGTATGTCCTTCAAACATGTAGCAACAGATCGATGTGATGTTTTGCGTGGGTATAGTTAAAGACTTGGAGAGTGACATAGGCTACTTTTTATCCCGGTAATTCAAAGAATTCCCACGGGATCTTTAAATCCTAAATTGTGGGCATTAGCTAGACTGTTAATAAACACATTACGTGACATTACCGTCGATGAGCATATATGCCAATCCTGCTGAAAATGACGGTCTTCAAAGCACTTTTCTATTATAGGTGTATTTAAATGCCCCGATACAGTGCTAGTAAATATTTCATTGATTGCTTCTAAATATCCTGGTGTAAGAATCGGAATTGCTTTATATCCTAATTTAGGGTCGAGCTGAAAAGAAGTTAAGTTCATATAAAAATTTACTTAAAACTATAGAGGTAGCCATATTTTTATTAACAAACCTGTAATATACTAGGTCTCGGTAAACAAACATACACTTGAGGTATGACGCCCCATCCAATAACTTCTATGGGTACTAAAGGAAGGTGGCCTATTTCCAGTATAAATGTCGTTTGAAAGTAACCCTTTACACCAGGTCGCACTTCAACTTGAAGTTCTGCCTGTTCCTCTGGTTCTAGCATTTTTTCCGTCGGTGTTAAACCCAGGATAGTTCCATAAAGATCATTTTCAAAGTTTGGCTCATTTAAGTATGTTTTAAATTCGAAAGAAAGTTGGGCAATATTTGATATGATTAGAACTTCTGTTGCATTTTCGTGATAAGAACGAATTTTAAAATTAATCTTATGCGTGTTAAGCGTGTACAACAAGTCTGAACTTTGCCCCGTTATCATTACAGTTTCCTGAGGGCCACCTAAGACCTCACATTCTAATGTGGCACGAACGTTTATATTAACTTTTGCTCGAAACATCACATTCACATATTGAACTTCATTCGGTTTCAAAATTCCACAGTGAGGGACAACTTCTAATACGTCATTTATGGCTATATCGTAACGTTTACTATGTTTTACGAATTTATGTATCCATTCAAATTCGTTGTCGTAAACTGTGTCAATCATTGGTGATACTTTCATCATCACTCTGTACTTTTTCATTTCTAAATTATTCCCATCTTGGATCATTGAGTAACTAGCTATTGATGTAATTGGATCTTCTTTAGTGGAAGTCGGATCACTGTTCTCTCTTGATATGCCGTCAGGAGAACCTACTGGCGTTCGACACGCTAAAATTTCATGTAGTTCCGCACCCTCTGTACCAGTATAAATATCCAATATAGTAACTTACGTATGTTTTTTTTTTTCATGTAAAATTAAAATTTTGTGTTACCTCTAGCTGATGTTTGAGTTGTAGCTTTAGCTTTAGGACTCTCATTAACTTTTAAGGCCTCGCGCTGTAAGAAAGCCTTTTTATATATTAATTTTAGTAAAAATAACAACAAAATGGTTGAATAAAGAAAAGTACCTGTGTCATCTGTGATTTTGTTACTGAACACTTTCTCCAATTAAATCTGAAGCACGCGAGAAGAGGTGTGACGTTTTGAATTTTAATAGTGTCACTCTCAATGCTTTCATTTAAAATGCATGGAAAATCTAGTCTTGGTGTTAGTACCATTATATTTGGAAAGTTTATTTTTCCTATGAGCTTTATTGCATCCTGAAATAAATAGGGATTATTACGAGAAAGCGTACCCGTTATTAATAGCTTTTAGCAATACGTTGCATGCATTTATTCTTACTTTGTTTTTGTGGCCTTTAAATCTTAATCGCATCAAGTCACAATACACTCTGGACTTAAGGGTCGCGTGCTTAGTTGTGTCGAATAGTATCTGTATTTTCATTACTTCTTGGTCTTCTAATCGTTCTTCAATAAGATTTGTGAGATTAAATGCCCATTTAATTTTATGTATATCTTCAAAGAAATGTAAAGGTCCTTTTTTCAGAGGCTCAACTGGTTTCAATGTTAGATAATCGATGAACACTTTAGAGCGCTGTAGTCCATTTTCATGAATGATAGTGGGGATATTTAAATCTCTCTCGTTATAACATATGCATCCACATAGCATTTCGTCGGCATGAGATACTTTATATGAGCCTTGTTTTTGAACGATTGCAAATGGTGGTTTAACAGATATTTCGAAGTCTAACGGCAATTTGGAGACATTTTTAATAGTTACCAAATCTGAAAAAAAAAAATCCACACATGGTATGAGTGTACTTATTTAGTTAATATTAATTAATCTTAAATTTAACAATCGAAAACAATCAAATACTGTGTAAGTCTTACCTGTTAATTTATAAAATTCATTATAAGGGCCGTAGTCATATTGAAAATTTATGATAGAAGACGATAATTCAATTTTAGGATCAACGAATTCAGCCACTACTTGGCATTCCAATAACAGTTCTTTCTTGTTAATGCCCTCCACACTGCCTATTAAGTACCACATTTCCTTTACAGTAGCTACTTTGTGCGACAAACCAGTTATGTTCAGGTCCATCTTTTCTCCTGCTGACATTTTAAATGTTCTAGGTTCCATATTAAAAAATGCACTGAAAAAATGGGAAACTTAAGAGAAAACGAATTGGTTGTTTTTACTATACGAAGAAGTATATTACTGTAACTATACGAAGCCACCGTAGAAATATTACCTATCTACTGAAAACATAATTTAAAAAAAACTACTATTTTGAAAACGGTAAATCGAAACGATGGTAGCCAAATTAAGTCTAGTACACCACAAAGCCGTATACATTCCTTCTTTGGAGGCATACCTAAATACAAGCATACATGCATACATAAGTAAGATCTGAGTTAGAGTAAATTGGAAATATGTATTTCGTGAACTTAACATAATTAAAGGGTGAAACACAAAATTCTGCGTTGCTTACGTAGTATGCTGTTTTGTTTTGGGCGCTTTGTAATGTTCACTCCATTCCAGGACATGCAAACGCGAACCGCAATTTTTCATGACGCAATTAAAATTCAGAGGTATTTTCGTGAAATGGCGACCAAGCATTATTTTATCTCTGTCTTCGCCAACTAAAATGCTGGTCCCTATTCCAGTTGCTGATAGAGGAACTAACTAGAAGTAAATGAAGTATAATTATCAATTTCTCGTCACTGCCCCACAGTTCATGAATCAATCCGTATAAGTATCTGTTTCTTTTTTTTTTGTAAAGAAATTAATTTTACTAAAGCAACAAATCCTCCTCATTTACGACACAACTCCAATAAATCAATATTGAATAAATACGGAAAGTAGAAAATTATATTCCTTGGTGCGTGTAAAACATATAAAACGTGACCTATAACGCTGCGTAGATAAACGCATTGTTAGTTTAAGTAGTCCATTTATGTGTACTAAACGGCTTTGCATTACATAGTATTCTTCTTCTGCGTTCGTGAATACATCGGTATGCCCTGCGTTCATACGCAATACGCACCGAAGATCTTACTATTATTAAAGTCATCGCTGCTTCAACTTAACTTACAATATCCTTGACTTTCTCCAACTGAATAATAGCTTTATTTGTGTAACTATCGGCATCAATAAGACACAGGCTGACAGTAAGTTCAGCTTCAGACTCTGGTTCTATGTGTCCTTCCATGGGGTTAATGTGCCATCTACCGTCGCGGTTGAGCTGTAGTATACAAGTTGAATATTATAGGCGCATTGGTCTTGGAAATTTTAAAGGTTCCTATTGTAAATAGAGTAGAAGAAAAAGCAACACTAACCCAAAAATATAATAACCTCCCACCGAAACAGACCTGAGTCAATTTAGAAATTACAAATATCCAAATTGACTCAGTTGGAATTTGAATTCGGATCTTCCCATAGCATTCGCGACAGTGCCAAAGGAGTACTATTTTATAATTCGGAGAAACGATTCTTACCAAAGAAACCCGAAAATAGATGTCAACAGGTGAATCATTACAAAGTGTAAGGATTTTCTGCGACTTCGTCAGGAGCTTAACCTGTCCCCAATGTAGACCGAAAGGGGTGCAAGTTACAATGGGTCTCATTCCGCAGCCTGTAATGTGACATACTTCCACTGGCTCTGACATGCCGAATAAATTCATCCTATAATAAGTAACACATATTGATTGTAAAAGCAGTGATATCCTTGATATGAAGCTCCAGTTTTTTTGACTTGTAAATGTGGTATAAATACCTGATGACATACTCCTGGACGCCAAGTACACTTGTCTTGATCGTTACAGGCAATGTTAATGTGCTGTTTGGCTCGATAAGCCCTTCTTTAATGCCCACTTCGACCTCTAATGTCGACTCCTCCTAAAAGTATAAAAATTTGGCTGTTTGTCCGATATGAATTGGGGAATAGAAAAGTCGGTAGTGAGCCAGAAAAAATTAACAGCTAGTATCTTAAGTTCGGATAATTTTCGTACCCCTGTCGTTCTAGTAGACCCAGCTTATTACTTTATTTCTCTTAGAACATTGCTGATCCATCTCCAATGTCACTGTTTGAGAGTAACTAATCGCACTTGAATTGCGCAAGCTACGCAAAGCAAAAGTTCAGTTTAAAAATAAAAGAATATTAGCGATGTCCAACATGATTAATATATTCCCTCTTCCCCTCCAACTTGTGTTAGGAGCATAGTTACGACGTTTGCATTAATATCTCAAAGGTCCAAGAATATGTTATCTTTATCTACTTACTTCAGGTTCCTCCAACGTGAAATACCCCCAAAAATCTTTGCAAACCACGTAAACCTCTTGCTTATAAGGGTAGTCCGTGAAACACGCTCGCATCATGATATCTGGCGCGGGGGTGATCAGCGGCACCATGGCGTTAAATGTCACTGGCAGAACGATCGGTGGACTGTCAGATTGGTCGATCTCCAGCTCCATGTAAGTTTGGTTTGCCCGTATTAAGTTAGCTGTTAGCGTCACCTTACAAAAACAATGATGATTTATTAATGAGTTAGCGTTTCTTTTCTGATTTATAAATATCGTCTATAACCAATTCAATAAACAGTTAAAAAGAACGACAGTGGAGATATATATATTTGCACACAGCTGTACATTCTATCATACCAACATCAATCCAAAATCACAAACTGTAAATCCACCAGTTTGAGCTGTATGTTGATATTCTGTGAATCAATCAATTTAACATTCTTTAATATATTGATACACTCTCGTTCTTTCTCTATCTGACATGTAATAAGCACTTACACGCAAAGATGAAGTCGATTCCCGACCTATGTTAATTTTATAAGGTTGGATGTCAAACTCCCTAGGCCACTGAGGTATTAGCGGTTTAGGTTTGTCAGCCACAGCATAATCTTGTAAAGTGATGCTACTCATTTCTGGACCGTCCGACGATATCGTTACAATTGCATCCACGTTTACTTGGGACTCGTTTATAACCTCCAACTCCATTGTTTTGGGAACTCCTAAAAATGGTTTATTTATCAGGATCATATATAGTGAGATGTAGCAATATTGGAAAATGTTAGTAACATATTTATTTTAGCAGACTTCGAAATAAAGAAAAGGAAATTAATTTTATCAAAGCTCAATTACATTAGAATACAAGTAAAAGGGCAAAATTACTTATATTATATACAAATATTAACATCTAAAGATGTTTATATACATATAACATACCCAAACTGACGTTTCCAAAATCCAAACAAGATGCACTGAACGTCAACGATGGATAAATAACAACACCTCTGAAAAATATGCAAAGCAATCAACCTACTCCATCTCACTTACAAAATCTCATTTATTTAATTAACTATAGTATATAAAAGGAAAAAATGACTGACTGACAGAACAACAGCTGAAACTGCTGGGTCTAGAAACCTAAGATTTTGCATGCAGATTCTATTTAAAACGTAGACCCCCGCTTAGGCAGAATTTTTCAGGCAACGGGTTCTGTTAAAAACTTAAATCTACGCGGAATCAGTCATGGAAAAAATCTAGTCAGACATGATATTTGGTCTGCTAGCTTTATTCATTTACTTTTAATAAACTATGCATGTATAATACCATATATAGAGATGAATAAAATAATATTCAGGTAAGTATTGATTTTGAATTACTTTAAATACACCTTGAGAACAACATTAGTTTCACGTATAGTAAAATTAATTTCTTCAAAAAACGGTCCTTGATTAGAGTTGCAGAAAGAAATGATAAATATCTGCTTTTCGCCGGGACGCATACAATACGACTCTGGACAGCAAGATATTATACTTCCGAACAAGGGAGCTAAATGTTTGTACTCAATAATGCCATTTATGTGACCTGTAATAATAGAACATCGACAACCTGTAATTTATCACTAATTGCTGAAATTGATGACAGTAAAAACACAATACAGGTAGCAAAATATCTTTGCTAGTAACTTACTTGTCTATAGATCAAAGATGGGATATTATATGTTTTGCCGAGGCAACATGCTATAATTCGCGGCCTTCAGTAGCTGTCTATTTTATTCTGAGACAATTGTGCTATAAAATTG
Organism: Maniola jurtina; assembly: GCF_905333055.1. Lineage (NCBI taxonomy): Eukaryota > Metazoa > Arthropoda > Insecta > Lepidoptera > Nymphalidae > Maniola > Maniola jurtina. The sequence goes on from NC_060029.1 coordinate 4,170,860, forward strand.
AAATTTTTCGGTACGGCAGCCTGCTAGCGATTCTTCATCACACTAATATTATAAAGGCGAAAGTTTGTATGTGTGTGTGTGTGTGTATGTTTGTTACTCTTTCACGCAATAACTACTGAATGGATTTGGCTGTAGATAATATCCTGGATTAGCACATAGGCTACTTTTTATCCCGAAAAATCAAAGAGTTCCTACGGGATTTTAAAAAACCGAAATCCACGCGGGCGAAGCCGCGGGCACTTTCTAGTTTATAATAAATTAATGTACAATGCGGCACTGTGGCATTCCGCAATGTCGTACTGTTATATTTCGATGCAGTGTATGATACACATTGACGTATACTCATATCACTGATGGTACAGTATCAATCTCATAGGCAGAGTGTCTACTCTTGTGTCTCACTCTCCTCATTTTAAGCAGCAGAACCATAAAATCGGCCAATAACTATGACTGCAATTATGGCAATGTATGAATCCTCAAATTCTTACAATTATTAATATTACAGGATACATTATATAATAGTAGCCTTTTTCCATCACCTATTTAAGCTGTCATATTGTTAAGTGGTGGCTTCATTAAGAAAGGTCTAATGTCGAACAGGGGGTATCAATGATGATGATGGATCTTATAGATATTTTGTACTAATTATTATTTAGTTAATTACCTTTGTTCATAGCTACAATTTCGTAATTATATATATTGTTTATGTACACGTTATCCATATCAAGAGTCTCCAAATTAAGATTTATTGACGGCGGTAGCGAGGTACCAACGATTTTCAAAGGCAGGCGATCGTTTACTCCATCCACGTCTAAATATACAGTTGCTTCAAACTCTCCTATTTCTTTAGGAGCAAATATTATAGTCAACTCTGTCGCCTTATTTGGCCAAAGTTTTCCTTTCTGAAAAATAAATTAACAACTGAAGTCAAAATACTTCCCTTTTCAGTTATAATGATTTCGCACCTTTGTTACTATCCTGCATAGAAGATCTCTCTCTTTCTCAAAATATGATAAACTATGACTATGATAAACGCTTTCTTAGTTTTTCATGGTACCGTAATGTCTTTCATTACCCAAGTTTTGTGTTATATCTGTATCTGTGTTAAAACAACTTTCGGAAATTACGAATATAAGAGTGTATTTTCATAGAAGTGGCAGGCCAATCAGATGACCTAATGACTGACAATGATCTGATTGGTCTGTTAAAAAGAAACTCGCTCCCTTCAGAGTTCAGAGGACAGAAGTACTTTTATTTAATAATACTTACAATAGGAGTAACTGAAATATGTTTATTTTGAAAAACCAGGTTATCGTCCGCAACCAGGGCCTGTATTTCATCATAAAATATCCTCGTGTAAACCCTCAAATGCTCGTCACTGCTCAGGACGTCGTAATACACCAATTTGTTCGATTTGGCCGATTCAGTTTGTTTCAGATCGTAAAATACTGTTGCCAACTTCACTTTGTCTTCAAAATCTATTGTCAACAGTGATTAGAGAATAACGGACTGCAGCAGGTGGGGTTGATATGAAAAAGGACGCTCACGCGTTTGTATACTTACTTCTTGACTGGCCTTTTAAAACGTCTATACTATCATGAATAGCTCCTAGATACTGCAAAGACTATAGATATCTACATGTTTTCAAAATCAAAGCCAATCAAAAGTGTGTGATATAAATGAAAAATATTAAAACCTGATATAATATTTATGTAAGCCAGCTTATGTCGTTTACAACTAGTCAAGGCCCCTGGTTTATCGAGCTGATTCTACGAAAAGCCGCCAAGAAACTCAGCAGTTGCTCTTTTCGTTATGCAAAATATTGAAATAATAGGCGACATCTACCTATGTAACAAATCACTGTACTATCCAGGGTTCTACGAGTAGCTAGAGAATGTAAAGTCGATTGCTTCAATGCAACTCTGTCATTAATTCATAAATTGCAGAATAGGTAAACTCGCCTAACAAATTATAAGTGATTTGAATTATGTGTACCTATAGTGTGTATGTTAATATTATCACATTGATAGCTCCAAAGTTGCAATCACATGTATGTATTGTACGATAGTAGCATTATACTAAAGTGACGTTTTAGGAAACTAACAATATCATTCAGTAAGAACAGATCTGTTTATTTACCGTAATAAATGCAGTCATTTTTCATGCACATATACGTGAGAGTATGGTTGGACTTGTTGGTAATCTTGAATGTTTGCTGTCGCACCATGGTGTTGTAAGTGTCAAGGAATCTCACAACTTGCTTCTCTAACTCTATGCTCACTGTGTAAGTGGACCCTGTCAGCTTTATTTGAAAGTTTTCTCCTGTTCGTATCAAAAGTAGAATGTATTTATATTTATTTGTCCAAAACTTGTCATAATGATCATCAAGCCATGGCCGGTTCACTATTGACTAAGGGTCTACTGTTAGAACAAAATGGTTCGGTCATATACCTACCTAATCCACCACTAACGCTAGCCATATGCGAATTGGTAGATACGTTTGAGAACATTATGGGGAACTCTCAGGCATGCAGGTTTTCCTCAAGAGGTTTTCCTTAACTGTTAAAGCAAATAACTCCGAAAAGCTAGAGGTTCGTGTCCGAGCCTCTGAGGTGTGAAAAAGAGGCTCCACATTTAAGCCACTAAGCCATTACCCACCAGAACTAGTGTAATAGCTTGTTATTTTGGGATTAAAACATTGCAGGCATACATTTTTTAATTACTTTAAATACCTACGTAATAAGAGAGAAAAATCCTGAATTGAAAACAGAATCAGCAACAGATTTATTTCTGTGATCCTAAAGGGTGACTAAAAACTAAAATTATGTAGGAAGGATATCCAACATCCAAAGTATCTACCTGTTTCGAAAGTTGCGTTCATTATTCCCTGCGTGTCACCAAGATGCATTGTTTTGAAGCCAATTCTGATATCAATTTTTTGATTAGGATTCAAATAGGCCGACTTGGGCTGTACTGAAAAAGGGCTGAAAGAAAACTAGGAAGTTATTATTATACTCGCTAAAAGTATTTTTAGACATTCATCTGTTCGGCATCATGTAAGCTTCTGAGGTTGCGACATGCTAAATATCTTCAACTACTTACCGATGAACTCAAGAAGATGGCGGAAAGAAGGTGGATGAGGAAGAGTGAGGACCGTCTTTCATAGCACGTTTTTAAAAAGGTCTATGTCCAGTAGAGGACCCATGCAGGCTGATGGATTGGGATCAAACAGGACTTACCATTTAGCATTGAGTGTAAATCCCGCAGGCACCATACCCACGTTATGTATTGCAAGGAATAACTCATTTTCAATCTTTAATGGTGTCCTTGGTATATCAATTTGATCAGGAAAATCAAAGACAGGTCTTGGACCCATACCTAAAATATAAGGTAAAGTTGATTGTGGATACACACGTGTCGATTTTCGTTGCACAAGCAGGTCGCACGGTTATAACTGACTGGGTAAAGTGTATGACAGCAGGTGTAAAAATCGTAGAGGTGACTAGGTTAGACTAGACATGTGGCAGAAATTGACTCGCGCAAAGCAAAAAAAACCACATCAATTCAACATCATTAACCCATCGCCGCGCCGGCCCACTACTAAGAACAGGCATCCTGTCAGAATGAGAAGTGTTCATACCGTAGTCCACCATGCTAGCCAAGTGCGAATTGGCAAACTTCACATACCTTTGAGAAAATTATGGAGAACTCTCAGACATGCAGATTTCCTCGTAATGTTTTCCTCTACCGAAGCAGGCTAATTTATTTTCTTAAAACGCACATAACGTTAGAGGTGCGTGGCCGAAATCGAATCCCTGACCCCCCGAATAGGGGACTGATGTCTTAGCCACTATGCTATCATCGCTTTTCAATTCTTTTACTCTGGTATTATTAATTATTTTTTTAAATTACAGTTAGGTACACAGACGACATCAAACAAGTTACAGGACACCTCTGGATCCGCCGAAAGCGCGTGTGGAAGTCACTACAAGAGACCTTTCTTCAACAGTGAAGTGATGATGCAGTCTAAGATGGAAGCGGGCTAACGGGTGGTATGGCAGTTTTATTAAACCAATACCCCTTATTTGTTTCCACCCGACATCGTACCAGAATGACGATGACGATGAAAAGTTACACTCATAGCCCGGCACCGAAAACTACTTACCAATCAGTGGCAGCACATACTGATCAATGTCAGTGTAAAACGTAATCCTATGCGTATAATCCTCGTATTGAACTGGTTGGAAGGTCACAGCAAATGACACGCTAATTCCAGGGGCTAAACGTGAGAGCAACTGTCCACCGACCGGCTTGATAAAGAAGTAGGAAGATTCTTTGAACACCATGTTTAAGAATGCTGGGCTCTGTTGGGCCAAATAGCAGTTAAATAAAAAACGCTTACATAGCATACAATTTTCCTACTTTTGCAACATCTAATTAAATGTTTACATGTGTTTATTAAGTATTTTTAATTATTATTTTAGCACTACATAACATTTTATACATTTATTTAAGTACTAGATGATACCCGCGACTCCGTCCGCGTGGACTTGAGTTTTTTAAAATCCCGTAGGAACTCTTTGCTTTTCCGGGATGAAAAATTGCCGAAGTCAATTTCCAGGGCGTAAGATACCTCTGTACCAAATTTCATATAAATCGGTTAAACGGATAGAATTCTTAGATTTTCCGGGATAAAAAGTACCTTATGTCCATCCCCGGGATGTAAGCTAACTCTGTACCAAACATTAAAATCGGTCCAGTGGTTGAGCCGTGAAAACGTAGCAGACAGACAGACAGATAGACAGACACACTTTCGCATTTATAATATTAAGTATGGATTAGTATGGATTTAACTCGCAGACGCAAACGCTATTGGAAGTAGAAAATCACAAGGTACGTCTCAGAAAACTCTCAAATCTCAGTGTAGCATAAAGTCCATAAGAAGTAGAATTTGATACTAAACCTTGCTTATATTCTTAACAGAAAATTTAGCAACGAGTGTATCGTTAGGTTTAAAGTTCTGAAAAACGATAATTCTTGGTGTGAACGATAAAACCACTTTGCCGGGTTTGCCACTGTGTACGATGTTGTCTACAACGATACTGTTCAAACAGCGTATCCGCTCCATAGTACTCATCTTCATTTCTCTTTCATACTCTGATGGTATGATCTGTAACAGTTGAATATTTTGAATAGTTTGATAGAGATTCAAAAAATAGACGTGACCAACTCAATGCCATAGTTTACAACCTACAAGGTACGCGTTTACGAACGACGGAACTCTCATAACTTAAAATTTATGGAATACTGGACGCAAGCGAACTGCAGTCAAACAACTACTTCTCTACTGAAGCTCAGATTTTACGAAGTGTCAAGGACCCTGCAAGGACCGCGTTCGGTGGGTGCTACGAAGACCAAGAAAACGCTGCGAAGATACTATGTTTTGAAGAAATCACTTCTTACGGTGGCGGTGGGTTTATTTGTAAGTAAAGGTGTCCGTTTTTTAACCCCCGACACAAAAAGAGGGATGTTATTGCAAAGGGGCTTTTAATATTTATCAGGTGGAACAACAAGTGTTATAAAAATTAAGAGATGACTGCTTGGTTCGTAAAATTCTGAAAAAATCGAAACAGGAAATTAGGCCAACCTCCTCTGATGGATCTGCCAGCTTCTTTTTCGCTAGTAAATGATACAAATCCGCTGTAAAATACCCATTTTGTTTGAATTTATGCAATATCTCCATTATTGCAGTATTCAGCAACAATGACAATAAATGACAACTAGTCATTGTTGTTGCTAAGGCAATGTCATCTAATTATTATCAAATTCAAATGAAGAAAACTTCAGAAACACTGTAGGTAAAAGATATAAAGACTTTTCTTGCAACTTGATCCAGCTTTTTGTAAATCTTTATGTGGTTGTAGATGGGCTGTAGACTTTGAAAACGGGGAAGTATTGAAATTCAGGTATAACCACGATTCTATAACTCACAAAGCTGCTGTCGTCTTAACTGATTTAGGAATTAGACAAATTCTTATTGTGATTACTCCATAAATAAAACATGTCAAATGCTTTAACATGTAAATAAAAAATAACTATACTTTTAGACATTAATTAAATAATGTAGAAAGATGTAAAAGAGACGTCGACCTCTAGGACATCACAAATTTGCGAGGTGCTTAGCTGGCACATAGAGTTGAGTGCGGAAATAGCATTGCGTAGTAATTTTAGTAGAAACAGGGCAGGACAGAAATAGAGGCGATGTCGGCGCACGCGTCTTCACGCTGTCAATTTCATCCGGATAGGGCGCAAGATTAGCAGATTTCGGGACGCCTGCTGTAGTGGCCTGTAGTGATCGTGCCTACTGTGTCACATCTTACGCGAGTGCAGTGTTCATTGTTCAGGATCGATGAATAGTATCTTCGACTACTAGTAGGAGATATGTCGCATACTGTCAAATTTTTCTATTCAAAGTGTTACAATTTTATCGTTACGGATAGTTAAGTGTTGTGTAAGAAAATAAGGATTTGGGACCAAAGGCAAGTATTTTAACGTCTCTACTTAATTTAACATTATAATTGAGTGATATTTTGTAGTGTTGCAATTGATTGGAAGAGAGGATTCTTGAGATTTAGTAACACGGTAGCATATGTTGTGGTAAGTATGTAAATGCTTTCGATATTTTGGGATATGAGAGGCGGAATAAATGGGTCGACGAGCGCTCACGTCGCGGCAACGCCCGCACTCTCCCGGCCGCAGCTGCCGTTTAGTTTGCGTCGTACAATATTCTATTACTAAAATAAATTAGGACAGAAAAAAAATGTGAAAATCGATAGAAAACATTCTCAAAAAAAACGTAAAATCAGAAATTAAGTAAACACTTAGATAATTGAAAGAACAAACTTCAAACCGTCTTCGTATCAAAGAAGACAATACTTTCGATAAAATTAAATAAAAGAGATAAATAGGTAATTAATCAATTTCTACTAAATGTAGGTACTACTTTACTTAGAGCTCTATTTTGCGTCCGTCATTATATTTTCTTCATTCCTTTTTTATGTCCTTTAAAATTTAAATTAGTGTAAAATAAAAGACCATTTTCTCATATTTTACACGTTCAACAATATTTTTATTTCCAAAGTACTTAAAGATATAAAAATTGCAAATACTCACCTCCGTCTAACCACCTCAGATATTTTTAAGATGACGATGATAAAGTCATTAAACTCGTAAATTTAACGACTTCTTAGCCGATAAAAGATATTTTAATGCATTTTACTGATGTATTAACAGACCGCAGAAACGTGCATATCTAAGTATTTTCTTCTACTTATCTACGTCTGTTTTCTTCGGTCTTTAAACTTTAGTCTTGAAGCAGTTGTGGAGGAGCGTCTTAAACAGCATTAAGTTACGCTTAGAAACGACAGGCTCAAGAATACATAATTATTATTGTCTGGAGATGAAGATATTCTACAACATTTCACATAGGTATATTTTTCTTAATAATTGCGGAAGGCCGACAGATGGTGGTTCATGGTCCTTTGAGCCTGATAAAAGTGGGCACGGTTTCAGTCAAATGACTGTTAATAAATAATCTATACTAATAATAAAACTGTAACTGGACGACTTCTGTACATTGAATATATTTTGAAACTTTTTATCAGAGGAAACATTATTATGGATATAGACCTCAATACAATTTTTCTTGGAATTTTTGTATATATCTTCTGTCTGAAAGCTACTGAACGGATTTAAATTTTTGGTGCAATGGTAGCTAATACTCCAGGTTAACATATAGGGTAGTTTTTATCCCGAAAAAAATTAGAGTCGCTTTGTGATAGGGGTTCAAATTTTTATACTCCTTATTTCCGTCAAATCCGAACCGATTTGTCATTGATCTCACAATAGTGGCATTTTTTTTCGAAGAACTGTTTAAGAAACCTCTTAATGATTTGATGACGCAGTCCACACGAGGAGGTATGGCAAAAAACTGATTCTCACTTTCAGATCAGCAGGTATTCAGATTCTTTCACGGTAGGTGAAGAAGATAGATACAATAAATAGGTAGATATTAGATTGTCACGTCCTGGTCACGTCGCGCAAGATTTGATTGTCGGTTTTATTCTTTTACTTGTGCCTAAATACCTCCTTTCGTACTAAATTTCTGATTGTTATTCAACGGAAAGTGCTCGGTTTTGATGATGGTCACTGATGGTCACAAATCCTTCGTTCCTCAAGTAATTTATAAGCCTTGCGCCAATTCATTAAAACAAAGAGGCACACTTTCAGCATTGGGATATATTTAATAATATCATTTTGATACTGAGAGTAAAAGATTGCTGGAACTATTTTGTCCCATGTCATCCTAACACAGGCTACATGGCATCCTAACAGGGACCTACTCTTATACCTTTACTCTTAACACCTTTACTCTCCATAATGTATATTAGTTTGTTACTGCTTGCTCTTACTGCAAAATAAATACAGGCTACCTATTATTTACATTACTGTTATTTACCTACCCACATTGGTGTTCAAACAAGAGAGTTATCATACCTTGTTATTGCAGGAATTGATAACCTGTTGAAATCTTACCTAAATAGTTCCAAGATCCTACCAGACTCACGCATAGCTCTACTTACAACTAAACATCTTTGTTTCTTTATCTATTTTAGTTTACACCGCATTTGATCTAGTTTTCAGGTCAGTGTTCTGTATAGCGCGCAGTTTTAGTGTCGAGTTGTCGACATCATTGCACTGTTATTTATATCAACACCCGTACATTCATATCGTATCGTTCATTATTCAATATTCAAACAGCCATAAGGAATTTAGCAAATCGCAGGCTCCAAATTCTTGATCTCAGATTGGCCAGCACTAATTTACTTCTAAGCACTAGTTTCCTGGATTCTAGTGATCTTTGGATCAGTTCAGGCATAATATTTGAGATACGAAAGCTTTCGAAAGTTTCGCCTTAATCGGTTTTGTGTAATTCACGCATAGATGAATATCCAGACAGACAAGTTTATACGTATGTTACGTTACATTAAGGGGCAAGCGACTGTTCTGCCTGCGAAATTCAAATTTAATTTGGTTTTTCGCAATTTGCAAACTAATACGGCAACGTAGGCTTATGGTATTTTAATTGCGTCAATGGCAGTATCATCTTCACAGGTTTATATAAAAATGTTTACTTGAAAGGGTCCAGCTTAAGAAATAATTCTAGTACCTAAGTATCGACTAATTTGTGAGAATAGATCGTGACGTGTTCTGGAGTGTAGATCACGTATCAGCAAGCGCAATGTGGGACGACCCCCGACCCGCTGGACTGACGACCTTAAGAGGATAAAGGGAAGTGGATGGATGAGGAAGGCGGAGCGTCGTGTGTGGTGGCGTGCTCTCGGGAAGGCCTATGTCCAGCAGTGGACGCAAACAGGTCGATTGATTGAAACGAGTCGCAATAAGCCGCTGGACTCATACGGCGGCCACCAAGATGTGGCGGCTAGAAGTCTCTACAAAAGACCTATATCCAGCAGTGAACGTCTATCGGTTTTTTTTTAAAGAATATTAGTCATTTTAATTATGATTCATGACTTACATTCCCCTTTCCCTTCCAATTAAGCGTTAAGCTTGTGCTTGGAGCGGGTACGACAATAGTGCAACGGGTGGGGTTTGAACCTCCGACCTTTCGGATTTCAGTCCGCTCCTATAACCGTTGAGCTATTGAGACTTTAAATGACGATGTACGACGAATATAGTTAATAATACTATTTGAATCCGCAGATGTTAAAGAACCGCAGTAGAGACCCGCGCTCAGCGGTGCCCAGCACGCCAACGATGTCAATCAGGTCAAACCTCCATCGGGCGCCAATGGCTAAACCTGAGCCTGACTACGAGGTGGTAGAGTTCCCTTCAGACCAATACGTCAACGCCAAGCTGCAGCCACCGCCGCCTCCACCACCAAGGCCACCTACAGGTGATAAAATTGCATCATTTTCAAAAATCTTAATTCTTTCAAAAATTTTAATTTACTATTCTACTTACTCAATGGGAGCCAACAGCTATCCTGTGAGACTGTCCGCATTGCAACACCACTCATAAATGAAGAGAATGAGACATTATATTTAGATTTCAGACGTACCTGCGTACGTACTACATAGTTACAATACAATGTTTCATTCACCAAAATTAACACATCATCATATTCTTACTACTTACTATCCTAAAATTTTAAATCCAAAAATTTGTCGCATTTTAGAATGCGGAGTTGGAATACATAGCTGATCCATTATCCTCTCTTCCAACTTGGCAGGTCACCCACTAGATGCGGATGCGTCGTGTGGACTTTGCGGAGGCGGCGGCGCTCGCGTGCGCTGCACTGAATGTGGTCGGCGGGCTCTGTGCGCCTCCTGCGACGATATGTACCACCGCCATCCCAAGCGAAGACATCATCAACGGCAGGTGAGGTGGAGACTTATACCTAAACTTCCCACCCGCTGACATCGCCTGGAAAATAACTAAGTGCAGGTCTCTGGTACTCGCATAAAGAAACCTTACACACAAAACCTCAAGTTTGTAGACCCACCGTCAAGTTTGTAGACCCACCGATTTGTGTCAGTCAGTTCCGTTGACACCTTTCGTGTGAGGAACCTTAAAAAGTGTCATCAAAGTAGAAGCTGCTACTGTTTTCTATAGCTAGTAGATTCTAGTTTATTTTCTAGATTCTTTTGTTTTTTCTAACTTTAGAAGAGAAGGTACCTACCTGCCAGAGTGAACGAACTGTGGTATTACTTACACATAAAACAACTCGTGTCTACTAAAGACAAAGTAGCCTTAAATAATTTTATTAACGACGTCAATATTTTGGCTTGTAGCCCGCTGTTGGTTACGTTATGTAAACAAAGTGAGTACCTAATAGTAAATAACAAAAGACAGCAGAGGAATGCATGGTAGCGACATCGTGCAGTTCTCTCAAAGCACCGGAGTCTTTACAAATAGTTCACGTATCTACTATTATTTTGGATAATATCTAGTAATTAATTTCTGTGCAAATTTTTTATATAAGCTCTTAACTAAATTATTTTTACAATTAATATAGAATAATAATAATAATTATTAAGAACACTCTTACATTTTTATTTTTAAAACACTCTAGGTGAAGACAGACAAGAATGCGTGGAGTCGGATGCTCAGGTTTAGTTCTGGACCACATTTAACCCGTATGCTTTTCTAGATAACAGACAGACAGACATAATCGCATTTGTATACCTGGAGACATCTCAGAATCTCATTTTTCATCCAGAATTTCATACATTTCCTGTTCATTATCACCATCATCTTTATCCACCGATAGGCGTCCACATCGCTGGACATCTTTAGCAGGAGCGGCGCATAAGCATTACACATGATTTTCGTTTTACTCATGTTCATTTTTAGGCCCTCTTGCTGAAGCTCTGCTAAAGTCATTAAGTATTGTATCAAGGTCTTCCGTAGTCGCTGCAATAATGACTGTAATCGGCAAATCGAAGATGAGTGATGTAGGTACTCGCCGTTGAGTTGATGCCTACTCCGTTCCAATCCAGAAGATAGATGTCTTTCAAAGCTGCGGTAAAGAGCTTTGGAGAGATAACGTCTCCCTGTCGCACTCCTCGCTGCATTTGATTGGTCTTCGTATTTATTAAATTTTCTACTATGTAATCCACACTTTAGGATAGGAAATGGAAAGACGAATTCAACGATACCAATAACTAGATTTCGATAATTTGTGCAGTTGAACGCTTTTTACTCAACCCTTCAATATTTACAGGCATTACCACACTCGCAACTGCGCGACGAGCGTCCGCCTCTACCGCCGAAGGTTGCACCGCCCGTTCCGCCGCCGCGAAGACATAAGGTATATCAATTAAATGTATTATATCCAAGCTAATTAACCATCTCTTGTTAATTAATTAATTAATGATGATAATTATTAGGGGGATTAACGTACAATGCATTGTTTAACAGATTGGCGGCGATAGATTAAGTGCAAGTCCTCTACCACCTACGTTAGATCAACGCCGCGGTACAATCAACCCATCAATGGGGATGCCCAAACAAATGGCGACTATAACCAATAGCAACCACTTCGTGTCGCAACTACCACAAATGCAGCATTCGCACCCAACAGTTCCGACTATGACATCACATAATATGGGCAGCGTGCCATACTTACCAAATGTTGTGCATCACTCAAACGCACCTGTTGTAAGTCATGACCAGTCCAACACTTTGGGACATTTCTCGTCCTGGAATCGACCTCGCGGGTCACTGCCTGGCTTCAATGTGCCCCCAAATGTTGTAAGTACATAATATGACTAATATTTTTTAACGAACAGTTAAGTACCTATATAATATTTACGTATCATATTCCACAATCGAAGTTCTTAAACATAAAAAAATGATTATTAAATTATTTTTTTAATGAAAATTAGTCTTTATAGTAGTCTTTATAGACGAAAATCGAAAGCTAATTTAATATTTAGCTGATTTTGTTGATGATGTTTTAAACTGGACTCTAATTAGCAAACCGCGACACCAGGTGCAAGCTCCTCCATTAGAAGCTTGGGAAGCGCAAGAAAACCTCTCTGCACAAAGTTGGGGCCGACCATTGCGCCGTGGCGCATCAGTTATGGAACTAGGCGGCGCACCAGCAGGATGTCCTGGTTGCGTACACTGTGCATCCAATCCATGGCGTTATGGCAGCTGTGCCAACTTAGACCATTCGTGGGTTGGTCAGAGCCCCTGGCCGCAGAGCTGTTGTGTTCCGCACCCGGCGACGCACAATCCGCGGATGCTGCCACATCCACACGCTCATCCACCGCACACTCCACAACCTTATCGAAGAGGTAAGTAGTACAACTATGAAAAATTTCTGTAGGGTAAAAGCTGGAATAAAATTTTAAGTTAATGAGAATCAGATGAGTAATTTATTGAAATGGCATTTGTAATTTTTTGATAAATGACTCAAATAATCATTTAATCTACTAAATATTTTAAACAGCAGACAGTCGTGCAGTATCTCGGGCAGCCTCGAGGGCAGGGTCGCGCGCCGCGTCTCCCGCTTTAAGCGTGAGATCTCGTGCTTCCCGGCGATCCAAACACCGGACACCATCCCCACCGCCTTTACCTTCCAGCGACGCTGACTCTGAGAGCGAAATTGAAAGTGACAGCAAGGAAAGTGAAAGACCATCCATTAAAGTAAAAAATGTACAAGAGACAGATGATGACATCTCTCTGGGTCCCGCCCCACCTCCTCCCAATTCATCTTGGCAATGTGAGCACTGCACGTTCGTAAATGAGCCTGGAGTGAGAGTGTGTGCGGTTTGCTGTCGCACACCTACTGTGAAACCAAAAACAATTTCGACCGACGTGATTAACAATGGCGTAGGAAGACTCAGAGTCGCGGAAAAATCTTCTCCTTCCCCTACTAGTAATCTAATAGATGATCGCAGAAAAAGAACTGGTAAGAAGTGTACTTCTTTTTAAATTGCGCTTCATTTCAAAGTTTGAACAAAAGTGAATTCTAAACTTATTTTTTCAGATGATAAAGTTAAAGCAGTGAGACCTTCTAAAGAGCGTATTTCCACTGGATGTGGGCCATCTCCACCTCGCGAAGAAAGACCTGTGCTTAAACCAACGAATAGAATGGATACCCCCACTAGAGAACGAAGCAATGAACGAATCGTACAAGCTCGGATTCGTCACGATATAGCAGTGGGGCCATCGCCACCCAGGGAACTTCAGAATAAACAGCAAGTAGTATCAACAACCCGAAACGCAGGAACGGTCCAATCTTTAATTCAAGATCGGGTTGATGTTCGATCTTCGAAAAATGGAACTCCTATACGTGAGTCCTCAACAAAGCACAGTGTGTCAGTCGGCCCGTCGCCACCTCGCGATAGCCCCTTGCGAGTAGTGGCGTCTATTCGAAATATCTCGCCGAATTTTCAAAAAAAGTCCGCTGGAAACTCGCCTCCTCGAGAACCTGATCGACCATCATCCAGATCCAGTCGGACAAACACTGGAACTTCACCTCCTCCACAGAGTATTTCTACACAAGTACGTTTATTTTTTGGACAACATCGTGACTCATTTAAAGGCTGCAAGAATATTCTCTTAATACGGTGTGTTTCCTCCTTTTCAGACTTACGAAGTACCGAGTAACTGGGATCGAGCCCAGTCAGTATCACGATCATCGCGGTCACGACATCGGGTGCGAGATGAGAGCGGACGGGAAAGATCTCACAGTAGGCTTTCTTTGTCTAGTGATACCCGTGTAAGTATAAGTGTATAGGATGTTATTTTTGAGCGGTCAATAAAAAGCGTTAGACGAATTTGGTTAAATCACAAGAACCTTAAAGATAAGCTATGACTAGATATTACTATTAGATTATATTAATATTAGATATATTACTGTATTAACTGCAACATAGTTTTTAAAAAATTATACACATCTCAAAAATCTAACTATAAATCTGCATATATTTTTCCGCCTCCTTGAGTCCACAAATCATTTTAAAACTTTGTAGGAGAGTGAACGTAGCGTCCATACCAGTGGAGGCAGGTGGGAATGGCGCGAACCCCGCGATAGCAGCCCGAGTGGTGAATGGAGCGAGAGCGACCGGCGACGAAACTCTACACGGCTCACACGAAGAGCTTCTCACCTTGATCTCCGTCGCAATCGAGCCGGGCGACGCTCCAGCATGTATGGCTCAGAAGTAAGAACAAGAAAAAAATTACCCGAAAACTGGAGTAGGTTAAAACATTTAATTTCACTTAATGATTCTTGTTTTGCAGGGGCCATCACCCGAACCACTATCTACCAACCGAGCAATATCTCTCGAAGCACTAGCAGGTGCAGGATCGAGACGAGAGGCTGAAAGAGGTTTAGAACTAGCCCGTTTGATGAGCAACGCTGAAAGACTGGGTTTTAGTGCTGCTGAAGTTCACGCAGCTTTAGCACAAAACCCTGTAGCGCCACTGGCATGGTTGAGTGAAAGATGGCCGAGTCTCTGTGCAGGCGTCCGCGCCGCTGCAGCTCGACTCGCGCCAGGTGTTAACGTGACCGAACTTGAAGCTCGTGCGGCCTTGGCGAGACATAGGGGCGCCATGTGGCCCGCTGTCAACGAATGCGTCGAACGATCACGACGGCAGGTACCTAATTAACTAATTGGCTTTTAAAAAATTGGTGCAAATGCTTTAGTAAATACTCTTAAGTGAGGTTCTTTTGATATCATACAATGGTAAATGGTAATGGCTAGGATGGGTGGCGGTACTTTTTGCTACTGTTAACTTGCTACTCTAAACTTATTTAAAGTAAAACCAATAATTTTAGGCAGAAGTAATCGGTGTTGGTGAAGAGGGTAGATTGCGCGGTCATGTATGGGGTCCACCGATTGGAGTTGACGATGACGCTGTTCCTCCAGCCACTCAAACCGGCCGCTCACACCGCACACGCGGTAATCTAAAGCATCCAACAAAACAATAACATTGCATAGTAAAAAGTCGTCATATCATCATAACATTCACGTTTACATTTCAGCGGAAGACAGTTCAGATGAATTAGAAGTAACTACAAACAAATTTCAAGATGATGATTGGATGTATTTACCATTAAACCTACAGAACAAAAATGATTATGAGTTTGAACGTCCGATTAAAAAAGAACACACAAATGCCACTAATGATAACAGTAACGATATAGCGGAGAAATTAAAATCGCTTCTAATCCAAGCCGGAATACCTCAGATCGATGAGAAACTGCTTTTAAAGGGTTTGTTGGGCAACAACCTAATAAAAACAGAGGAAAGAAACATGTCACAAGATAACATTCAAAATAATAAACATAATTTAGCTGAGTTTATCCAAACTGAAAATGATTTCATTGATGCATATAATGCATTAACGAGATTAAGTCCACTACCAAATTTAAATGAAAAACCTAAAATGGAAACAAAAGAGGAAACCAAACAAGATATAATTAATGAACAACTGCCCGGTAAAAAAAATATATCTTATGAATCATCATCTACGACCAATGATTTACAGCACAATAAACCAAATACAATAACAGTTAACGAACAATCAACCAAGAAGGTCATTAATCATGATAATGTAACAGAAATTACAATTAGTAATAAAAATGAAGATCCTACAAGTAATGATCATTTTTTCAAAACACACGCAATTAATTCGAATAAACAGGCTTTAAATTTCAAGACTGAACAAAGAGGTAAATCAACTAATCTTAATGACATGGTTGATAATACCCAAAAGCTAATCCAACAAATGAAGCAAGAAATTCATTCAGATATTCAGTCCTTACAAAGTAAAAGTAGTACACAGAGTGAAGCAGGCGATAGTTCCAATGAGTCACACTTATCATCTGAAAAGGAGTCCAGTTATAGCAAGAGTGAGGACGAATCAGGAGATCTAACATCCGATGAAAAAGAAGTTACCTATAATGGTGATGAAACCGTACCTGAACGTATTGAATCAAAAAATACTGAACAGAACGAAAATCGAGTATCAGTCAATAGAACTAGTTCTGAAGACAATGAGAATTTTGAAGAAGCTTTGGACCACGTAGAAAATGAAACTGACGATTTCCAAGAAACAAACATAGAATTATTAAATTCCATTGCCAAAAGTTTACAGCACGAACATATTTTAACAGTAGAAATTAATGAACCTAGAGAAAGTGATAAGCGTAGTCAAGATGTAAATAACAACTTGTTCGCAGCAGTTGATAGTTTTGAAGAAATTTATCAACAACTGAGTAATAGTACAGAAAAAAATGAACGAAAAGAATCGCCAAGTTCTACAAAAAACCATACCTCTTTGAACAATAATGTTAAGCAAGACAAAATTCTGCCTAAAGCAAATCATGCTTTTAATTATATAAAACAAGATATAAGTATATCACGATTTAGACCTGGATCTCCGGTTAAATTATTAATAACAGAAAATGATCATCCATTTATGACAGCATTTATAGAAAATTTTGAAGATTCTATAGAGGAACACAGTAAGCCATTTGAAAATCCTATAAATAGGAATCAAGAACAAGACTTTTCTAACGAAAAAACTGAAGACTTTAATATGAATAATATACCAACAATCAACGCATTAAAACAAAATAGTTCAAACATTACTGTAGAAAGTTTATCTAAAAGTTCTACTTTAGATGATGAAATTGAAGAAAACACTTTAAGAAACTACTCGAATGATGAAAGAACTGATAAAGAAGAAGACTTTAATGATCGAGAAACCTACGGAGAGGGTATTGTTCTTACCCTAAATGATTTAACAAATAATAACGAACAAGAGAATAGTGACCCTATTAAAACACCTATGATTCAAGAAACTGAACTTACGAATAAAGAAAAAAGTGCATCTAAAACAAAAACGCCATCAATTATAAGCAGATCAAGTATACCCAAACTTGTAAAGAATATACACAGTGGAAAACAGAAAAATGATAAAAATGCTAATAAAGTAATTGCGTCGAAAGTCCCGGTTCGAAGGGGTAGCTTAAAACAATATCCTGCACCAAACCCGCCCAAATCTCGATTTGGACAAATACAAAGTGGATTTGTCAAACAACTGCAAACTAGACTTTTCAGTACTAAAGGAACTAAAACAACAGCACAGGCGCAACTCCCAACAGCTACAGAGTCGTCACAACAAAATACAACCACAGATACAAAGACCCTAGAAGTCAAGGCTTCCACTTCAACGATGACTAAGAAAAAGCAGGCGCCTCCTCCTCCCATCCAGGCACCAAAAGAATTATCACCACCAAAAACGCATTTATCAAAAGAAAAAAATAAATTCTTCCGTGAAACCTGTCGTACAGAAGATGAGTGGACCGAAAGTGAAGGAGAAGATCAAAATATTGAATTAAGTGCTAATAAAGAAGAGCTTAATCCAGCGGCGCCATCTCCACCGCAGCCTATAACAATGCGCCAGGTGTCCGGTCAACTTATCGATTTAGCGCTGGTTCGGTTGCCTGAAGGTTCTCCAGAGGTAATGATTAATTTATTATAAAAATAAGCTTAAATCAAATGCACATAAAACAAATTCTCTGTATATTTTCCAGCGACAAGCTCGAATGCTTCTAGCAGAAGGGGCCACAGAGAATTGGGAACAAGCACAGCTTGCAGTGAAGCTGATAGCGCAAGGAACAGACACACCCGCTGCACTCTTAGCTGCATTAGAATGTGCTGACCTTGCTTCGGCTCTTGTCTACTTACACCAAGACTGTGAACTCTGTGCTTCCAAATTCCCTGAACATGAGGTACACGATTTTATATGCCCAAAAAAAAATATTAAGATACCTTTAAAATTTTAACTAATTTCCGAAACGTTGTAAAAACTTACGTCGTTCGTCTAAACGTTCGTCAAACGACGAGTATTTTTCGACCGAATTTGAATATTCTTTTTATTTTAACCAACCTAAACTTGGTCCTCGTTTTGACGTGACAACGTCTTATAATTCGATAGAGCCGGCTGCATGCACGAAAAAACATGACTCATGCGGCGTTACCTCGCTCTGAGGCGTTCCATGTAAGGCTTGAAGAGCAAGCGAGAGCGCGGAACGAGCGACAAAGAAGCACAATCGGCCTTTGTTGTCACGTTCAACTATCGTCAGTAAACCGACTTTACAGACAACCAATTTTTTGGTTAAAATCAGATGTAGAACTTGGAAACATAATAATTAACTTAGTGAATTGTCCATGGATTACCCGTGACCAGTTATCGTGTTTTGCACCTGTAGAAGCAGAAATACAAAATATTTGATACCGTTTCCCAAAAAGCACAATATCTTTTGCAGATGGTCTCAATGTTACGCTGCACGCACAGATGTTGCCGAGAATGTGCACGTTACTACTTCACAGTGCAGATTACAGAGCGAAGCATCGCCGACTGTGTGTGTCCATATTGCAAAGAGCCTGAGTTAGAAAATCTGCCAGAAGACGATTGGCTGGACTACTTCGCGCATATGGATATATTGTTGAAGACGTTATTGGAAACAGAAACTCATGAACTCTTTCAAAGAAAGGTACGGATTTTAATTATTTTTAGGTACCTAATCATCTTCTTTCTTCGGCATCCTTAAAACTGTGGAGCTGAACGGAAAGACTGGCACACCCTGATTTCAATATCAGTAATGATGTCCTTCAGATATAATTTCGGCAATGGCAGCAAGCCTTGCCTACTACGCAGCGGATATTCTAGTGAACAAGTTTGTGCCCAAACACTGGTGCGCTCCCTATTTCCTTACTTTTTATAGTCAGATGCAACGGCTCGCATCGGCGCTCAGCTTGAATTGACATGGATTCCTTCCCAGAACTGCTTTTTAATAAAGTTATTTTATATTTTGCGATCCAACTATAACGGTTAATATTACTATTTTCAGTTACGTGATAGGACGCTTGCGAGAGATCCTAATTTCCGATGGTGTGTGGAATGTTCTTCTGGATTCTTCGTGCATCCAAAACATAAGAAATTACGATGTCCGGAGTGCAAGTCAATCACTTGCGCCAGCTGTAGGAGACCTGTACGTAGATTTTATGTTTTTACTGATTTTACTTTTCGGTATAATATAAATTAAAATGTTTCATTCTGCGGCTCTATCCTTGTGACTTTTAGGCCTCCTCCAACTACATCCACACATCCTTTTGTTGCCTTTCGCGTCATCTTTCCGGTTGAGTGGCAATAGTTATTTCATCTTCCCGTCAAAAAGGATCAAAGGCAAAAATTTTCCAAGGGGCCTGGGATACCCCACTCTTTGATTTTCTCCATTAGATGAGTGGTTTGTGTGTGTGGCCGTAATTTATTAAACAGACTTTAACCGTACACAGTGGAACAGCAATCACGATGATATGACATGCGAGCAATACTCCCTGTGGCTGGAAGACAACGATCCAGAGCGTTCTGTCGCTGCCGTGCAACAGCATTTACGAGAGAACGGACTCGACTGCCCGAGATGCCACTTCAAGTATTCCTTATCCAGGTAAATACCTAACTAGGAACTAGAAAGTGTAACGGATTTAGGCAATTTTCAGAGTCTCCTTAAGTGCATCAGATAAACTGGGCTCCAAAGCCATTGGCCGGTTAATTAATTTTTTGTAATAGCTGATGCGATATGGCCGATAATCTTGAATGGCAAATGTTCTTAACCAGAAGCTAATCTCGTTTACTATCTACAGAATCAAATCGCAATCTCAAATAATTGTGCAAATTGCTATTTAATATAAAAACGTAATTTAGCAAATTACACATGCATAAAATATTGTACAACTTTTATATATCAATTCAAACTATCGAGAACATGCCAAAACGAAGAATCTAAGATTCTTGGGTTTAAGACAATAAGATGGGAACCTAAATGAAGCAGTGAAACAAACGCGGCATCTTATCTGCTAGGCAGTCCGTGTCGTTGCCATAGTATAGGCATGTGGCCGACACAGTAGGTACGGCTAGACTTTTACGGTTGTTCCCGACACGTCATACGGTTTTATCTCTTTCAGGGGAGGTTGCATGCACTTCACATGCACGCAATGCAAGTATGAGTTCTGTTACGGGTGTGGGAAGCCCTTCATGATGGGCGCGCGCTGCGGCCTCAGCGAGTACTGCTCCAAGCTGGGTTTGCACGCGCACCATCCGCGCAACTGCCTCTTTTACCTGCGAGACAAGGAACCACACGACTTGCAAACACTTTTGCAGGCAAGTACATTCAAAACCAGTAACTCCACTCAAATACATTGCAATGTTGCCCCCTTAGCGAAAAATTTGTGTTTTGCCACAATCTCAATCATTGTTATGATTGGCTGAATTTATAGTTATTCTTGCTGCAAACCAAGGTGATGTAAACATTGTAGCTGTCAAATAGCAGCGGCAGACCTCTTGGCACTGATCGCCTTGGTCATAAAATAGATACATGGAGTTATCATCGAATTGTGCAGGAATTATTGTTAAACCCTTTGAATGTTCAGCGTGTCTTGGAATCGTTTGCCAATCGCTATTATGAAACACATTCTAACAGTAGATTCTCACAGTAGATTGAATCGCATTTGAAACTGTGCATAAACTGTAATATGTTTCATGCTAATGATAAGCTAGACTTCGTAGCATATTCGTAGAGCTCCGGGGCGTAGTTGCTCGATAGTACAACTAGGAGCAGATTTCTAGTTATTCAAGGCGTATCGAAAAGGATTTTTATCTTTCCCTTCAGATTAACAATGTCACGTATGAAACAGAAGAAGCTGAAGGCGCCACGGGTCGATGTCCAATTCAATTGCAACGTGAGACCCCCACTGGTCTCGTAGACACCGTCTGCGGCAGTGAAGTGCAAAAAAATCAAGCAGGACTTTGCAAGTAGGTATATTTTAAAATACCTATCTACTAACAGTTCTAGTCACGAAAGTTGATCCTAGGCAGTAATGCCCTTTCAAATAGCAAGAGGCACGGTTTGACAGTTGACACCTTCCGCTAACTTAATATAATTAATATTAATAATTTAAAAAAAAAATAAGTTAACAGGAGACGCAAAACCGCCCCTGTTAGCCTTTGAACGGGCTCTATGCATTTTCATTTTTCTATTAAACATCCATTTTCAACTTTAGTGACGCGTACTATTACCCGTAATAGCTGTTTTTTTTTTTTAAATATTATTATACTTACAAATTTGCAAAAAATACCGCTTAGCTATAAAAATTCCCTCGCTTTATTTTCCTTGTACAGCGCCCACTGCAATGTACATTGGTGTATGGGTATAGAAGAGTCAGGCGGTGGTCAGTGCGGCGTGTTTTTACAGGAACCATTACTTGGAGTATTTGAGTCGGCTGGTGCGAGGGCGGAGGGTAGACCCGCTGCCGATCTTAGGCGTGGACGACTTAGAGACGCTCGTGCGGCGCGCGGCGTTACGGCTGCCACCGCGCCCCTACGGCACGCTGGAAGGCCTCTACAAACGGGAGCTGGTCGAGGTGTGTTTACGCGCTCGGTTGTTACAGGGGACACTACGTGGAGTACTTAGCGGGGCTGGCGCGCGCGCTAGACCCCATCCCCATCATGGAGGTGAGCGAGCTGGTGGCCGAGCTGCGCCGCCGCGCGCTGCCGCTGCCCGAGCGCGGCCCGTGGGACACTGACCCTATATACGCGGGGATGTGTGCCGAGGTAAAGCATATAGTGCGCGCAAGACACGTAATCCAATCCGAACACGAGGCATCCATTCCATTTCTTCTTCTTCTCCATTTGTTCTTTTTCTCTAGCGTTAAGGTTGTCTGGAAGAGATCGCTATTAATTAGCGATAAGACCGCCTTTTTGTACCTATATTTTAAGTTTTCTTTTTTGTAACCTTTCATTTGTGTTTTTTGGTGCAATAAAGTATATACATATGTAGGTGCATATACATAAATACTTATTATATCTGCGCATGCATTGTTTAAACAGATTTCAGCCGGGATTGTATATTTAATCCTTAGTCTATTACCTGTGTAAACCGGCATGTTGCAACTTCAGATTCAGATTGGATTTGTTTTGCGCGCACTATGCCATCGTTTATACAAATTATTGACTGAGCTTTTCCGCGAAAATCGAGGATAGTTAATTATTTTTATAATGAGAACTTGCTGTCCTACGTACTAGGTATACAATACCAGGGCTTACCAAGTAGATTGATGAAACTAACTGATATTTGACTAACTATGCTCACGGTTTCGTGTGCGTTTAGAATTTTTAGGAGCCTCTCATTTCTAGAAAAAGAAGTATCGTATGGCATAGAATGCAATCTCTGTTCCCAACTTTGAATAAGAGAGTGGTTGAGGTGTAAAGCAGGAACAAGTTAAATAAAATAAACAAATAGAAATGATCTATCGAAAAAATTGGGTTGTGAAAAAACAAATTACTGATTACAAAGTACATTTTCTTTATTTTTCAGATCGTCAGAGAGAAGATACCTCTGGACTGAGTATTCAATTCCGAGTTCATTAAGCCAATTTCTTCAAACTATTTAATTGTGGATTTGTTACATAAAATAATTTCTATTTTTGGATGGATTAAGTAAAATAAGTAGCATTTGTGTATTCATTTCTTATCAAGAAATATTATTTTTTAACTTATTAACACTATAAAATATAAATGTATGATGAATGAATTAAACACATTAAAAAATTCAAGATTTTTATTTCACATCCTTTACTTAGTTTATTACATTGATTTTATTTACATAGAAATCTTATCGTCTAGCAAAATGTTCATTCATATGCCGCTGGTCTCGCTGGATATAGTGCCTATTGGAGTGGATTCTGCTCTCAAGCGAGTCGGGTAACGCGCGAGCTTCGTTTCGGGATGAATGACGGGGCAAATATTTGTCTGCAGCCTCCTTTTCCGCCAACTGAGCGGCAACGCGTCTTCCCCGCTGGATCTCACGTTCGGCTCCCGCGGCAGCCATTTCTGCCAACCTTGCGTTTCTCTCCTCCTCACTAAGTCCTGGTTTTCTATTTTCTTGTCTATATTCATCTTTGTCTCTCTTTTTACTTTCGAAACCTTTTTCTCTTCTAATAGAATTTTCTTCTTCATTATGGCCTGGTCTTTTATTTTCTTGTCTGTAGCCTTCCCTATCCCTGTTTCTAACTTCCGAGTTTGTGTCTCTTGCAGTTTTTCGACCAGGACTTGAATCACTGTAACGTTTTTGTCGCGTTCTTTGTTTTCGATCGGGGCTTAAATCGCTATTACGTTTCTGTCGCGTCCTTTTATTTCGATCGGGGCTTGAATCACTATAACGTCTCTGTTGAGTTCTTTCATTTGGATCAGGGCTTGATTCATCGTAATGTTTCTGCTGCATTCTTTCTTTTCGCTCGGGACTTGATTGATTGTAACGTTTTTGTTGTTTTCTTTCTTTTCGATTAGGACTTGTATCATCTTTATATTTATGTTGCATCCTATCGTTTTGATCAGGACTTGACTCACTATGTCTTCTCTGTTGTCTCTCTTTTCGAACAGGACTTGATTCACTGTAACGTTTTTTTTGCCCTCTTTCTAAACTATGATTAGAGTAATCTCTTTTGTTCTTTTTAACAGAAGACCTATTATCATCACTGGCATACTGATCATTCTTATTGGATTTTTTCGACATAGATTTTTTGCTGTTTTCATGCTTTGATGCTTTCTTTCTAGGTGGTTCAGAGTCACTATCATCATCCTGTCTCTTACTTTGCAACTTGGATTCTTTTAGCTTTTTACTTTTAACTGGTGATTCAGAATCACTATCATATTTGTGTTTTTTTGATTTGCTTTTCTTTTTTTTCTTTTTCTTTTTCTTCTTGGATTTCTCTTCTTCTGAAGAACTGTCTGATGAATCATCTGAAGATTCAAGTAATTTTGCAATGTTCATACCTTTCTCACCGCCTAAAGCATTCAGCTTTGCTGCCAACAAATCGTCAAGATCTTTCTTTTTCTTCTTTGATTGCTTCTCTGATTTTGCTTGATTTTTCTGCTCCTAAAATTAAGTTTCTTTTTTATTTGGTGCTAATTCAGTTAAACACAAATTTCTAAAATAACAGATCTAAAATTAATGCTATCTTTTTTATAGTGTTTTCTGCAGAAAAGTATAGCATTATTTTTTAATACCTGTCATTGTGTACAGTTGATATTAAAAATTAACATCAGTCAGGGGGCCTTCAAATTTGCTGCAAAGTGACACACATTGTCTATTGTTGATATGTACTACTTATATTTCAATTTTCAACCATAAACTTGCATTAGAAAATTCTTGTTTGGTACTACCTAGTGAATAACTGAATAGTACATAAAAGATTGTTGAGTACATACCATGGCTTAGCAGACAACTTTGCCATAGTGGTAACTAGACATAGATAAAGTATCTTGGCACACCAGATCTGACTAAATTAAGTAAATTCATATTCTAAAATAAAACAATAGATGCAACAAGTCCTACTAACCTGCTCCTTTCTTAATAATTCAGTAAGTTTCTTTCTCTGCACAGGATTGTTCAGTAAAGCAGCACGCGCAGCCCTCTCTCTTTCTTTAACCAATAATAAGGGATCTTCTCTAAGCTTCCGAACAAGATCCACCTGTGTATCCCCTCCTGAAGTGATCATACTAGAACCAACCACTCTACGTGATACTGCTGGGATTTCGTTTTGTTCGGATCTTCCTGCATTGTCATAATTTTTGTCTATAGCTTTACCTAGCAGATAATCTTCTTGTTGGACTTTTTTGTCTGGTTTTTGCTGCAAAAATCATTTAACTGACACATTCGTCTATTTCAAACAACCTCAAAACAAGCATAATGATTATTTAATGAGAAATTATTATCAAGAAGAAAAGGGGTTCAAAAATTGAGTCTCACACCACATTCACATGGAACATCTGAATGACTATGTTGAGTAAGACATAAGATACAAAATTTACAAGAATATCAAAATAAAATCACCATAAGACATATAGGTTTAAGAAGGCCGAAAAAAGTGTAATTAAAATATGAGTAAACTAAGTATAACTCATCACATACATCGTACATCCATGACAAACGATTATCGCTTGCCCCTGCTTTCGCATCCGAGTGTTGCCTGGCCAACTTGTTCAACTCCTCGCGATCTCTCTCCTGCGCCCGCTCCCTCTGCAACTCTTGAATGCGCTTCTGCTCCTCTGCCGCAGCTTGTTCCGCTTTCCATACTCTTTCTTGATTTTTCAACGTACTTGGGTGCCAAGCTTTTTTCGTATTCTACAAAAAAGATATTGTATTTTCGGTGATAATTTGCTATATCTCATTATTACAGTAATGCACTCTCATTAGTGCATAATAAAGGTACTAAAATTGACTAAAATAAAATATTACTTACCAAGTCTCCACCACCCATGTTTAAAATTTACAACATACGTAATACAATATAGGACTATTTTGTACTGATAATTTAAAAAAAAATTAGTAAAACAGTATCCAAATTCCTGCAGTAAACAGAAAATTAACGTAAAATATAAAGCAACTTTGTCATGTCAACTTTGTCAAAAAAGTGTCAAATCAAAGAGTATGTAATCACATCACTTGTGTCAAATGTCATGTTGTCGACCAAAGAGTATTTTTTTTCTCTCTCACCTGGCTTTACAAAGATTAGCCAATGTCAAGTTTGTAGTTATTTACAAGTTAGGGAAACTATATAAGTATGGACTTCTGTGCTGGCGGTCGCCGACACACGCGCGGCACCCCCTTAGAGCGCTTCCCAGTCAGTTCCACCATCAAAAACACCAGTAAAACACTAAACCCGGAAAAAAAACACTCCAAAAAGGCAGAGCACGCGCGCCAGCAAACACCAACACAGACGAAGTCCATTTCAATATATGTACATACCTATAATGTCGATATTTTTTCCTTCATAATCACCAGACCTAGTTTATAAAACTTGGATGATATTATAAAGCCTATAAATCTATGATCGAAGCATAAACATCCCTAAAATTTATTATCTGTGCTTAGAAAGTATCTTTTTTTTTTCCTCTCATCTGGCTTTACACTGATTAGCCAATGTCAAATTTGTAGTTATTTACAAGTTAGGGAAACTATATGTAAGGTTACGTATTGGGCACTCTTGCACTCCAGTCCATTTGGCCAAATTGAGAATTAGAGATCACTCTTTGTGCGAATGCGGTTTGGATGAAGGGTCACCCTCCCATATCCTCTTTTCCTGTCCAAGACTTGTATATAAACTTTATGATGTTCTCCCTACTAAGATCCCTCGCCCCCTAAGTGTTGAATGTCTCTTAATGTTTGTGTTTAGTCCCTATGTAAAATTTTTGTGTAAATATATTAAGTCTAACAAAATAAAATTGTAAATTTGTTAATCTATTAAGTTTAAAATATTCTGTATATATTATTGTTTATGTAAGTACATGTACATAATTTTTTTTTTGTGTTGTTGTAGGTTATTTACTAACATCATAACCCATCTAGTCCAGTTACCACAAATCGGACTGGGATTGTCCAGAAAAGACTTGGGTGTAAATAAACTGTTCAGCCTCCTTTGTGTTCTCTCCAAACAACGCGTCTTTGGCGAAGTGAATTGTGCTGTGTGGCACAACAAAAAGCCACTAAAATAAACAACAACAACAACTATATGTAACTATAAGTATGGACTTCGTCTGTGCCACTCTTGCACTCTTTAGAGTGCTTCCCAGTCAGTTCCACCACCAATAAACACCAGCAGAACACAAAAACCGGCCACTTCTAACAAAAAACACTCCAAAAAGTCACAGCACGCGCGCCAGCAAACGCCACCACAGACGAAGTCCTTAGAAAGTATCACAGATTCAGTTCAGATTCATCACTATCCTCGTCACGGTGGGTAACATTAGTGTAATTGCATTAATTTATCATGATTTTTTTTTGTGTTTATCTAACTTCGATTGCTGAAAGTAATTTATAATTGAAAACTATTACTTTACAAAAGTTTCACTTAGTTTTTTAAATCCAACTTTACCCCATACCTCGTCATCAACCGATTTATAAAACCGATATCTTTTTCAATATGCCTTAAGACTAGTATAATCATACTATTAATCTGTAGAGAATAGCACCAAAAGTACCAACGGATAGAAATAGCGTAAGAACTCTCCATTACTTCTTTATCGCGGTGAGGTTCAGCGGGGCTATTACAACTGGTAAAACATGAAACAAAAGTTTAATATACTTACAACAAAATTTAATATGACGCGATAATAGGTACATATTATCATTCTTAAAATCTAATTAATTGTAATCTTTTGAATGTATAATAAGTACTTCAAGCTATACTTGATGACTTATATTGCCTGACTGAAATAAAAATTATTTATTTATTAATTACTAGCTGATGCCCGCAGCTTCGCCTGCGTGGATTTAGGTTTCTAAAAATCCCGTGGGGAACTTTTAATTTCCCAGGACTTCGTCACCGGGATACAACGTGTTTCTGTACCAGGTGAAAACATTTAAACGGATGATCCTTTAAAAATCCCGAGGGATCACCAGAATTTAGGAATGCAATTCCTTACAGCACCAGGGTTGAGCAGTTTGATCCTCAAGGTCAACGACAAAGTCTTTATTTGGTACCTTCAATATCAATCAATTTATAACCGACAGTTTCTATATCCCATCAGTTTTGGTGGGCAGGTCCCCGGCAGTATCAGGATTGAGGAGTTGGAATCCAAATGTTATGAAACAATGTCGCAAAGTTCCTTTATCGATTTAAAAAAAATTACGCAAATCGATTCAGAAATCTCGAAGATTTCGGTGTACTTATGTAGAAAAACACAACTCCCTTTTTGAAAGTCGGTTAAAAAAGTAGCCTATGGTCAATCTTCTACTTGTCTACGGACGGACGGACGGACGGACAGACAGACAGACAGATAAAAATTTTAAAAACGTCTGATTCAGTTATGGTATCGTTCAAATAACCATATGAGCTATGAGGCAGTTATTTCGAAATTACAGACAGACACTTCAAGTCGAGGTATGAAAATAATATGTCTCTGCTGTCTGTGTTAGTAAGTATAGTTTGAATTGCCTCACAGTAATTGTACTCGTAATAGCCCCGATGCACCTTCAAAAAAACCGTCTAAAATTCAGTAGGTACCTACGGACCACCCATTTTAATTTTGGAACTGTAAAATATTGAAAACTCCGCAGCGATTTAGGAGTCGATTCGTGAACGGAAGCTAGTTTTATAACAAACTTATAATGTACCTACCATTCTTAGTAATAAGTACATATTTATTTTGAACCCTTTACACGTGTAACAATTATTACCTTGCACTACGCCGAGGTCGGTCGATCACCCACTAGAATCGTCTTCTACGGAACATGCGCCCGTGGCCATTGAGGTCGACGACTCTCTATTACTTATATAATTTTCGTTATTCCGTATTATAATTTTGTATCACAATAATTGTCTATAAATAAATACTTAGATTTTAGATAAACGCATTTAAAGTGCGTGTTGTGTTATTCTATGTAATGATAACATTTATGGCTATCTTGCTATAAATGAGCGTCATTTATTTATGTAAACAGACGTTGATTCATTGGGCGTATCTAGCAATAACAATCTTGTACCTAACATGCTTCTTGTATCTGTAAAAAACTTATAAAGCAAGATCCCACTGCCGCCAGACCTGCCTTATTTTCTGAGAAACGAAATGTGTGGAAAAGAGTAGTGTTAGTGTATTACAGTTTACTGTAGTGTTGGGTCAATTTATAGGTATCAGCTACTGAAAGTAGGTACCTATTAAAAAACTTACTTTTCTTAAAGTCTGACTGCTGATTTTCACATATGTTGACCAGAATATTGTCAATAAAATATTCAATACTGCCAGACACTTACTATCGACGATAATTTCCGCCAGACGCTTTAAAGCTCGCAAAAATAACATACTTAAGTAGTTTATCTTACTTATAGTCCGAGTCGTAATTTCTATACTATGATACTCAGAAAATATGATAAAAATCAGCACTCAGACGTTAAGAAATAGTGAGTAATGTTTTTACCTGACTTTAGCAACTGATATCTTTAAATTGACCCGGGGTACAAGCTAGCAAATATACGTACGTTCAAAGTATCCACTAACACTATACACTACTCTATCCCACATATTTTGTTTCTTTGAAAATAAGGAAGGTCGCGGCAGTGGGATCTTGGGCCATTATGTGTGTGTCTATTCGATACCCATGCATTCGGGCACCTTTCATCCGATTGAGTTGAGCCTTTCTAAACTTGTTTATCAACAACTAGCCGATGCCCGCAGCTTCACCCGCGTGGATTTAGGTTTTTCGAAATCCCGTGGAAACTCTTTGATTTTCCGGGATAAAAAGTAGCCTATGTGCTAATCCAAGATATTATCTATCTCCATTCCAAATTTCAGCCAAATTCGTCCGGTAGTTTTTGCGTAAAGGAGTAACAAACATACACACACACACACACACACACATACAAACTTTCGGCTTTATAATATTAGTGTGACAACTCCGTGAAGATTTCCTAAAATCGTATGCAACCGTGTGATGCCAGGTTTTAGGCATATGTTTAAAGATTCCTTTTGTTTAGCGGTAGAAGTTTCAATAAAAAAAAAACCAAGGTTTAAACCATAATTCAGCCTTAATACACCTGAGCTAAAGTTCTTATTTGAAGAGCAGAAACTTTAGTGGCTCAAGCTTGTTACAGACTACAGTCTATTCTTGAACTATTCCTGAATTGAACCATACAAATTCTCTTTGAGCCGGATATATTCATGACTAGCTGATGCCCGCAGCTTCGCCCGCGTGGATTGGTCAGATTCCCTGCAGCATCAGGATTGAGGAGTTGGAATCCAAATTTTTTATGAAACAATGTAGCAAAGTTCCTCTATCGATTAAAAAAGAAATGACGCAAATCGGTTCAGAAATTTCGGAGATTTCGGTGTACATAGGTAGAAAAACACAACTCCCTTCTTGAAAGTCAGTTAAAAAAGTAGCCTATGTTACACCCTGATAAATTCTCTACTTTTCTGTGAAAATCCCGTCAAAATCGGTTCAGCCGTTCCCAAGATTAGCTTTTTCAAACAGACAGACAGACAGACAGACAGACAGACAGACAGACAGACAGACAGACAGACAGACAGACAGACAGACAGACAAAAATTTTAAAAACGTGTGATTCGGTGTTGGTATCGTTCAAATAACCATATGAGCTTAATATGAGGTAGTTATTTCAAAATTACAGACAGACACTCCAATTTTATTTATTAGTATAGATTAGGTAGGTGTCTATTAATTGTAATTACAAAGAAATGCAGAGTGGTGTAGGTACCTACGTACCTACCTACATTAAAATCACTAAGTATCGATATTGTACGTAAATGCAAAAGTGTGTTTGTTTGTTGGTTTATTGGTTTGTCCTTCAATCACGTCCCAACCGCAGCAATGGAGAAACGCATTTTCCATGACTATAGTTACAGACGTGGATAATGACACAATGCTACTTTTTATGAGTTCCACTGGACTTTTAAAAATCCAAATCATCAGGTTTGTAGTTAGATTTTGCGGACCAACTCAAAAGAAACCGAAACAGTCATCGTGTGATATTTGTTTTAAGTACTTAAGTTAAAAGAGTTAAATGGCAAAAAAATCGTTGTAGACGAAATGATTACGGAAGGTTACGCGCATTAGAGCGAGCGTTAGGCGATGCGATGTGAACGCGGTGTTTGGCCGTGGTTGGCGCTGCGGCGTGGCGCGCGGGTCAGTTGCGGTCGCGTTGAGGAAGGTTGAATCGGGCGCGAGCCGCACGCGCCGGTGGCCTCATCACCGCGGTTTCGAACGTTCGCTGACCGCGTGCAACTCGTGTCGGCTCCTCGCCCCGCGCGCCCGCACCGCTCGCCCGCACTCTCCCTCGCCCGCCTGCACCCTCTATTCTTTTACCAGTTTGCCACCGAATTAATTTATAACGTAGGTAGGTAGGTAGGTACTCCTCGCTCCCTTATCGGGGTACCGAATTCAATAGGTAGATGTTTAATAGGTTAGCTCCACGCACTAACCTGCCTCAATTAGGAAATCATGCCGAAATCAATCTAGCGCGTCTATTCTGTGTGACAGATTGACAATATAAATTATCCTAGACCTATAATAACAGCAGACATCTAAATACAAATTAAATAGGTACTAATTTCCACTTCCGTAAAAAATATGAAAAATACTTGCATATAACATTTTGATAAGAACAAAATAGAATAGGTAGGTAGGTATTAAGTAGTTATTTTTCGTGTAATTTACCTAGGTAAGGTAGGTATAAGAATCTACACGAGTACGATATATTTTTCCGCTGTTGACTGTTGTTCCTTTTTAAAAACGTTGTGTATGGTTAGGTATAGGTACTCGTATATAAAGCCACTGCGGTGTAAGCTGATAAGCTTGTTTTTCTTACACAAAGGAGTTAATAGCTGCATACTACGTAGTTAGTACATACCGAGTACCTAGGTACTCCATATTGTACAGGTTAGAACTTTTAACTACATACATACATTTAGATGGTTAGGTCGATACGGCGATTCAGTATAGGTATTTACTTAATTAAATAAGTATATGAAATTACCGTTTCCTATTGAAAAAAATTCTAAGTAAGTAATTATTATTCGAGATTTTCGGACAATTTGGAGCAGTTTTTAGATTTCAAAGGAATTACATCGAAAAAGTTGTAAATAGTTTCAAATAATGGGCTACCAAAAAATCGCAAGATTTTCATTATGAAGCCTTAATAAAAATGCCAAAGCAATTTAGTTGCAACGTTTACATCCTCAAACTGTATGACAAACGGTTTAACTGATAAAATGTTAATGATGTAACAGGTAGAAGCTTGCATAGATAGGGCATCATTGCAGCCAATTCGCCATAATATCAAATCGGATTTATTGGACGAACACTTATCATTTCCTGATAAGCGGTACAATATTCGAGTAAAAAATTATAAAATATACCTAATTGCAGGTTTGGATAGCAACAAAAGGTTCTTTACAAAACGGTTTTAATTTCGTAGTAATATTTTTTTTTTTTCAAAATAAATTACATTCCTAAATACCTAGATATTCCAAAAAGCTTGATAAAATTTCAAAAGTAAGTTCAAAAGGCTTAGCGCTCTTTTCTGCTAGCGCGAGCGTACAGCTACAACACTACAACGACAACTGTTGTTGTTTGTCGTGTTGTTGTGCTGTGTCGTTGTTGTTGTTGTTGAAATCTTTTTAAAAAGACTTAATTTCTCTTTTCTGCTAGGCCTAGCATATCACGACAACATGTTATTAAGATTCATTTAAACAGGATAGGTAATTAGGTTACTTAGCTATTCGTTTAAATTTTGTTAAATGGCCACTAAAAACTCAGATTTTTTAGCCTTTTTATCTTCCATTTATAGGGCTTTATGACTGCATTATTGATAGTAGCAGCCGGTATACTGGGAGTATCAGCGCCAAAAGTTCATGATTTCTACCTTACTAAGCCGGAATTCATCAGTCTAATAATAGCTTCAAATAACAGAAGCTTTTCATATTTAAGTCATGTAATTACTTAGGTACCTACTGTTTATTATTTATTATGATAGTTTTTACACAGCACTTAGCAAAGGAGTTTATTACTTGAGCTACTAGGTAAATAATAAAGTATGTTATAAGTGTGAGCACCTTGGGATTAACGATAGTGATACCTATAGCTGCACAATTTGATGACCACTTCTACACCACGATACAATTCACTAATACAGACATGTGATATGCGTTACAACGATAACGTTATGTTTTTTTATAAAAGATAGGATAAGAAAATAATTATGTGAAATAAGAGTTCGTGAAATCTAAAAGATGCTTACCTAATATTTGAGCTTCCAGCGCAAACCGAAAAAGCGAAAACTCCTATAAGCACTTTCGTTTCCTATCGATCCAAAGGAAGTTCAAGCTTAGCAGACGATCCCTACAATACTAGACATTCCCCATCGACCTACTTATATCATATTTTTGCATAAAACCTTCAGCACATTTCGAATTATGACATATCGTCGCTGCGCGTGCGAATCCGCGTAAGAGCAACTTGTAAAGACCGCGTATTTGCTTTTTTAAGATTTTACAGGAGGAAGAAAAAACTTAATATCTCAGCAATTTCAATTCATATTACCGACTGAACTTAACAGATAGTTCTTTACAACTTTCTTTATTGGAAAATAACGTAAATTTACTTGTAGTTGGCTTAGATTTTGTGTAAAGTCACTTACGCGGTTTTGTTTTGACTCATTTTACAAAATAAGTAGACTTTTATCATAGGTACGCGGTTTTGAAATAAAACAATTTCGTAAATGGTTGTATTTGTTATTAGAAAAAAAATCGAAAATAATATAATAGAACATAAATATTATATATTTAAATATTAGGAAATCAGTTTACAAAAAGTTATTAGTTACCTATTCATAATTTTTAATAGAGATCTTATTACAAGTGTTCAGACTTCTTTTGAAAGAGATCAAAATAACCATCTAAAACTAAAAAATAATAACTATTTATTATTACTTAACCATTATGCGTAGGAAGGTACATACATAGTAGAAACAAAAAATATTTTTATAAGAATATAAAACTTGGAATAACAAAAATAAACCTTCTTCTAGGTTCTTCCATAATAATCACAAAAACTTCATCAATAATTCTTGTGTCAGGTACTTAAATGTTTTCAATCAAAGATTTCATAAACAAATAATGATCATAACAACAGTAATCTATTTGGTACTTGCTCTTAAATTCTAATTAAATTCTGATCATTACAGCATTTCACAGTCAAAATAGTAACTTAAAATTATTTGAAAGGTAAATTATCATAAAAAGTATGACTTTTTTAGCTCCTGTAGGTGATCATACTTTGACTTGGGAATTGGTTACCTGAATTCATAAAGCGAAGGCGTACTGTTAATCAAAGAGGTAATCTTCCTTGGTCTTCTAGGCAATGGTACAAAATCATCTGAAAAGTGGAGTTTATATTCTATGGTGCCATTTGCATTATATCTCAGTGCTTTTATAACAATCACACAATGATCACCTGCTCCTCAGCCAGGTCTTATTGATCCATAAATCTGGTAATCTTTAAGACCAAAATCTTTAAAAAACGTATAATCAGGTGTAATAACTTCATAAGGGCTTGGTACTTTTCTGGGTTCCTTTGTTATTGTGGCGTATTGTGAGGGTAAAAATATTTCCCGAGTTTTGCAACTTCCTCCCAATCACCGAGTTTACTGAATACACTTCCATCTGCGTGTTACCTTTCTCCAAGTACTTCTGAGTTATTACTAGGTTCCTAGCCATAGCCAAGTGCAACAGTGTCTATTTGTCCTATCTCTAAGCCAATAGTGAACTGCCCATTCTTTTATACCCAATGTATCCAAAAACGTTTTCAGGCAAACTCTTTCTTTTTTATCATTAACTTTTAAATAGTACATTTTAGTATCACTTAGACTTGAATTTGTGGTTTTTCTAGATGTAGGATTTTTATCCACCATTGAAGATATTATGTACTTTTTTTTTCTTGCCAAGTCATTTTTTAGTAGTTATTGAATATTTCAGATCGAACTTCTTCCGTTAATTTTGAACAATACATAGCTTTACCACTGAAGCATTTTGTACATAATACATACATAATATTGGCCCCATTATTCTTGCTGGCTTAGGAACGTTCTGAATAAACTTTGAGCCCTCTTTTTTAAATCCAATGTACTCTTTTCCCATCATTCTCTTTCCTTATTTTTTATTCTCTTCCAATTATATTTATTTTATGTCCTTTACGTTTTTTAATATCTTTTTTTCTTCTAAAATAAAGTTATCTTGGTCCTCCATCATTTGGGTACTTACTTGAGAATGCAAGGATTTATCTGTAAATAAGAAATGATTTTTATTAGTTTCAGTAAAATGAAATACCGCGTAACTTAACAAAACAAATAAATATGAGTGATGTCAAGACCGCGTAAATACTTGTTAGGGTTTATATTGGTCAGAACCATTAAATTAAAACAGAATTACACGTAATTTAAATATTTTAGCATGAGCTCATTATAAACGAAAAATAATAAACATTTAAACCATACTTACATGTTGGTTAATCCCGGCAAAATAATTATTTTCGGGAGCATACACTGACTACAGCACATTTTTCTTACCGGCCGTAGTAAATACGCGCACTTGCTTCCAACTTCAGGCCTCCTACTGTTCCGCGGTATTGTTTCGATAGCAAAACTGACGTTTCTCATAGGATAATTCAACTCAGGTGAAGTCTAATATAAGCCAATAAACGTTTAGAATCGGCCAGCACGATATTTCAATTTTGCGCGTTTTGCTGTTACGCGGTATTTACAAACTGCTCTTACGCGGTTTCGCACGCGCAGCGACGATATAGGTATAATAGATTATCCAAAACTAGCTGATGCCCGTGATTTCGCTTACGTGGATTTAGGTTTTTAAAAATCCCATGGTAGGTAACTCTTTGATTTTTCGGCATAAAAATAAATTGTGTCACTCTTCAGTTAACTATAACCATGCTAAAAAATCACGTCGATCCATTGATCTGTTGTCACGTGATTGATGGACAAACCAACACATAAATACACTTTTGTATTCATAATATTATGGTTAGTAACTACCTACCTAACTTGTTACTTTGTTACTAACAAAGTAATGACTAGCAGTTATTGGAATATTTGTAATACCTAATCTTAATAACTAGAAAATATTTCAAAGTCAAGTAGAAATAATATTATCCTTACTATTATACACAACGCACAACAGGCGGAAACGTTTAGGGGAAACCAGCCTAGAAAGAAGAACACAAAAAAGTAAAATAAGGTTTTTTTATCATTTGCCATAAAAAGTTCTTATACTCTAATGAAACAACTTAAATGAAATGAGTCAGTCCTTTTAATTATCATTTATTAATGTAAAAAATCACAACTGTAAAAAAATGGTTTAAAAAGCCTAACAAAATCCGAACAAGCCGGACGGCGGATACTGTCTATTTTGAACGAAACTAAAAAGCCTGATTGTCTGGCTTTATCAGGGCGCCTGGTAACGCTACTTGGGTCAATCCTACCAAAGGAAATCTCTTTTTCACAAAGGAAATCTCATTTTCGCCGTAGATACCTACCTAGTACCTACCTATTTTGATTTTTTTTCGTCGTGTAGGTAGATACAGATGGGACTCAGAAGGAAATATGCTAGGTAGGTAATTTTTATTCGGAAAATGAAAGAGTTTCCACGGGATTTTTAAAAGAAATCTAAATGCACGTGGACGAAGTCGCAGGCATCAGCTAATAATTGATAAGCAATTGGGCTTAAAATAACTATTTTAAAAATCGCCTTTTAAGTTAATGCATGAAATGAAACTTCGTAATCGTAACATATTGTCCTAGACAGACAAAATAGAAGAGCGCGGGAGGAGTGAGGAGGCAAGGTGGCCACGCACGCGCACTCGGCCCGAGAGTTCACACGCGCGCCGAAACCGCGGTGGGCCTCCACGTGTTTCCCCTTCCGTGCCGCCCCGCGCCCCGCGCCCGCTGCCGCTCCAACCTTCAACAAAGCCGCGCGAGTATCCTATACACCTATACATACATATAAACGCAGTATACCTACTACATACATTGTACTAAATGATTATTATTATTTTATGTGCAACTTGCGCATTTACCTGACTTTTAAATATGTACTTTAACGTTAAGTATTATGTTACTTACATAAATTATAAATACATTACGATTTACAATATTATTATACCTAGACACAAATATACCTAGGTATAAGTCTTTTTTTATTTAAATAGTTAGCTTAAGTAGGTACCTATGGCCAGCAATGGCCAAACATTTATCATTAAAAAAAAATTATTTACATTATTAAACATAATAAAATCCGCATCAGTGATAGTATGAAAGCCAAGAAACATTACTTAACTAAGTGAAAATTTAAATCAGATATACATATAAGAACCAAATTGTATGTTTGAATAATTTATACGACATACCTAATTAAGTTATACCTACCATGCCCCGTGGTTCTACTTTGTGAGTTGACAGTTGACACACAGCAATGTAATATCATTTAACACGTAGGTATATAAAGCGTATCTACATAGTAAATGCAGCAGTGTGAGTGAGATGTAGGATAACCAAAGTATTTCATAACGAAATTGCACTTAGCAAGTGCGTACAGCATCGATGGCGTACCAGAACGCTTAGGGTAGAGTTCCTAGTCCTGTTTATAAACCGTTATTTAAACCGTTTTACCATAAACCAAGAATAATAACACCGTAAAAGGCGCCATCTTTGGCCGCTTTTTGCATATAATTGGCTAAAACTTCGAAAAAATATAAGACAAGGAGTAGTTTTTTTTTAGATTTGGAAACCAAGTGCAACCTCATCTGCTCAAACACTGCAAAATTTATGATTTTTCATGGCCAAAAAAAAAATTTACCTAATACGTATATAGCTAACAAAAGTTACCTCGACTTTCTGCTAACATTAGTCACAGGTCACTTATAACTTTTGAAATATCGCCTTTACAGTCCCATAATAATAAGAACTATGCTAGGAAACTGGTCTTTGAGACGGTTAAAAGATAAAAAGTTAATAAGTAGTCACAGAAAACTACGTATTTACCTGTACAGCGCAGTGACCAATGTTACCCAATATTTTTTTCTGATTTTCATACTTCATGTTTTTAGATTTAAAGTCATTTAAAGTTGTCCATAATAAGTTTACTTAGTAGATACATAGTACGTAAGAATAAACTGTAAATCAAAAGGGTGCTCTTTGACAGAAAAAATATGTTTTAAGTGATAGTCAAGTTTTATTATCTTAGTTTTTATTTTTTTATAAGTTTCTATTAATAGGTTCTTCTTATTTTTAGAATTTTGGCATGAAAACATGGCTATTAAGAGGCTTTTTAGAAGCACAGTAGCGCCACAATGTCTTGTAAATCTTTTTCTCTTGAACTAAGATTAAAGCAGAATTCAATATAGATACCTAGTGCTATTAGAGTTTACGAGTTTCTAATGGCAGTTTCATTTTTGAATGTAGTCTGACTCTGAACGCAAGGCTAGGAACCCTGATATCAGAAATGAAATTACCTAGGTAGTGTAGCCCTAGCACATTTTTGTAGGTGGCCAAAGTTGGCATCTCGTGTACAAAGTAAGTGGTTATAACATTGGCAGCTTTTTCCAAGTTCAAAAGACTCGCTATGATTTTAAATAAGCACCATTACCTTGAATTCATACAAAAACATATTATTATCAAACTCTCCTGAATAGCTTATGACGCTTGCTAGAACTATGTATAATTAAATACTCGACAAACAATTTGGTACCACCCGAATAGACTAGAGTTAAGGAATTGCGAAAAAAAATATCGCGCGATTTTTATTCGCTGTTAGGCGGCGGGAATGATATGCCAATTATTTATTGAAAAAATAACATTATCTTGGGTTGGTCCAAGTCAGAGTTCCAGTCTCCCAGTTTCCCTTGCACGTTGGTGACCCTACACAGAGGAGAGTGGAGGACAAATGCGCTGGGCGTACGTAGCAGCGCGCCGCGGATTCCGCATTCAGCCGTGGACGGTCTGTGAGCGCGCGTGTACCGGCCGCCAGCGCCACGCGCAACCTACACCAACACTGACGCCATTGAACCGCCAACAATAAATCATCATCACTCAATATGATAGGTAAGTGCTTCACGTGTCTCTGCTCTACCAACGTCTATGTAAATATGTGTTATGTAGATACGTTCATTTTTTTAATTCTAATATTTTTATTACAATATGTTAAAATTTATATTTGTGAGGGCCGTAAATTTTCTATCTTTTTTCGCTGCTATCCAAACAGAAGATGTAATTTTTCTGTAATCAACAGTGAATTTTAGATAATACTTCTTTAATCTCCAGATAATGGTAAATTATTTACTAACTTACTGCATATTTAATTTACTATCGTTAAAAAGTAAATGTTTTTTTAAAATAATTTCTAACGTTGAAAGTGAAATAATATAAATAAGTTGATAGGTGCTGTACATACAACGGGCGAGGATATAACGAAAGTGGGGGCAGGGTGAGCGGGTGAGCGCGGGGTGCGGTACAGTGCGGATACGGGGTCGCTGGCCCAAACACGTGGAGGCCCACCGCGGCACTATCTGTTCGAAACCGCGGTGGGCCTCCACGTGCTGGCGGAGGACATTCACTTTGCCTCGTTCCGCGCTCCCCCCTTCCGATCCGCACCCCTATGTGGCCGTTGTATGTGCATCCTGATATTCCTGATCGCCGCATACCATCCACAACAGACATTGTACTGTGGACGGTCGCCGCGATAATACGTCGGCTTCCGAGACCTACCGCTAATTACCTATTACGATACCCGGTTAGAGACGGAACATGAACGACTTCGCGTCGACTACGTTTGAACTCGGCCCGTCTTATCCCACAGGTGACGAGGAACGGGAGCACCAATGCAAGGAATGTGGACTGAGGCTCTCGACTCGGAGCGCGTTGACCGCCCACACGCGCTCGCACCGGGTCGCCGCCGACGCTCACCGCTGCGACGTGTGCCACAAGACGTTCGCGGTGCCGGCGCGCCTGGTGCGCCACTACCGCACGCACACCGGCGAGCGGCCCTTCGAGTGCGAGTACTGCCACAAGATGTTCAGCGTCAAGGAGAACCTGCAGGTGCATCGGCGCATCCACACCAAGGAGCGGCCGTACCGCTGCGGCGTCTGCGGCGCCGCCTTCGAGCACTCCGGCAAACTGCACCGGCACGCGCGGATACACACGGGCGAGCGGCCGCACGCCTGCCCGCACTGCCACAAGACGTTCATCCAGTCTGGGCAGCTGGTCATCCATCTCCGGACGCACACGGGCGAAAAACCCTATCGCTGCCCCGCGCCCGGCTGCGGCAAGGGCTTCACTTGCTCGAAGCAATTGAAAGTGCACTCGCGCACGCACACCGGCGAACGCCCCTATACCTGCGAAATATGCCTCCGAGATTTTGGTTACAACCACGTTCTAAAACTGCATCGCTTCCAACATTTTGGCGAACGCTGTTATCGTTGCACGGTGTGCGACGGGACGTTCAACACCAAGAAGCAAATGGAGGCCCACATCTACAAGGAGCACGGAGCGGAGACGCCCCGGCCTCCGCCGCCCGCGGCGCCGTACTCGGTGCCGCTGGTCGTGAGCGGCGACGTCATGTGCGACATCGTCGAGGCGGCGCTGCAGCAGCTGCCGCCCACGCCGCCCAGCTCGCCGCCGTCGCCGCCCCGCGCCGCGCCCTGCCCCTCCGCCTGCCCCTCCACCTGCCCCCCGCCGGCGCCTCTCACGCTTCCTTCGCCGACACCGTCGCCGTCGCCACCTGCCATAAACACCTCCATGACTCTGATGACCCTCGCGCCTTCCTCTCTTCCGCCCCGAAAACGCAAGCTCATTCCTCAGATAGAATCCGTACCTGCAGAACCGATAGTTCGGCACACATCCGTTATACAGTTCGCCCCTGCGGCCGCCGATTCCTCGTAGCACGTAGTTCGTTTCTAATCAATGTAGTTCGATAAGGCTTTATTCTAATCGAAGGCTGTAAGATGACTGTATGAGTCTTTAGCGAAATAGTTTAGTGAAGCGTAGAATGGTTATGAATATTATGTTAGCATGTCAAGCTAGCCAGATAGGTGAGGTTTTTTGTACTGCTGCAATGATTTATTGTTTTAATCTTGAAAAAAGACTAATTAGATGTTTAATGTATTTGTGCTGTCAATATTAATAGAAATAAGTTTTGTATTTATGTACTATGTGTTACTATTATGTAAGTAAAATAATATGTAAACCGTAAACAACTAATAATATTTTTATTATTGATTGCCCTTTATTCCCTAGCCTCCCTTTCGTAAAGTACCTACTACGATAAATGCAGTATTGTATGAACTGCTAGTGGACAGTAACTGTAGCAACACAACATAAAACTGTGTGTTTTAGGGTTCCGTACCAAAACGGTTAAAATGAAACCACGGTGCGACTTTCTCCATTAAGGTGGAAGCGACGGGTCTGTCTGCGAAATTCAAATTTTACTTGATTTATCGCAATTTGTACATACGATAAAGTAGGCTTATGGCACTTTATTGCGCCAATGGCAGCATCATCCTCACAGGTTTTTATAAAAATCTCTACTTGAAAGGGTCCATTTTAAGAAAATAAATAAGCTCTAGTATCGACTAACTTGTGAGTTATAGTCGATACTAGAGCTAATATCCTCATTTATAATAACAGGATTACATAAAAGATTTTTATGTAATCCTGTGAGGTTCATACTGCCATTATCGGAATTAGAATGCCATAAGCCTACTTTGTCGTATTAATTTACAAATTGCGAAAAACCAAATTAAATTTGAATTTCGTGGCCAGACCCGTCTTAGAAGCTATACCTATGCTCGACCGAAATTGTCCTCGGAAAGGAAAGAGATCCCCGGTATAAAGGTGCCCACGCACCCGAACTGAATTGCAACTGAACTGCGCGTCGCGGCAGCGCGCTGCACGATATTCTCTTCAGCCGCGACGCGCAGCAGTGCCGCGCCACGCGGTACGTGCGTCGCGGCTGTAGAGAATATCATGCGGGGCGCTGCCGCGACGCGCAGTTCAGCTACAGTTCAGTTCAAGTGCGTGGGCACCTTGTGTGCCGACTGGCTCTTCCCTCCACCATCCGCGCGGAGTAGAATGTCTTGAGTGAGAGGCCCGATGATTTTCACCGAAATCAAGCGCGCGAAAAAGGTTGAACAGTCGTTTCGGAAAAGTATTTTTGAGAAAACTACAATTTTTTTTTTTATTTTTTTTTTTGTACCAGAGAGTTTATTTTATTTATTTTATTTTATTTATTTAGTAATAGACATAATTTAAAGAGAAACATTTTTCACCATTTTTTATAGACCAAAGCACTAGATAAAAAACAGACTGGTGTTTGGAATTGGTGTTGTAACAAATAATGAACAAAAAAACTATTATAGAAAGTCATTGATGTCTAATGTTAAATTATTGTTTTAGAATTTTCATACTCCTAACTCCTAATCTTATTTATTTACGCAATAAGTTCTCATAAATTTAATGAATCTTCCAAGCTCATAACTTTAAAATCAATATTATTTATGGTATTGTGTAGGTACATCAATAAAATTAAGATAACGAGACAAATCGATTATTATTTAGTTTTGAGCATACAATAATCAAATAATATCGTAATCACCCTCTACGTTTGTATAGAACCGAGGATCTTCTGGGAATACACAATTCTACAAAACATACCATACTTACGCCTTACTTACGCAAAACTTTTAGAATGACATTCTAAAAACCCTCGCTGTTATTTTAACATGTACCCATGTCCATAGATATAGATTATAGCCTCATGTTATAGCCCATGTCTTTGAACTCATGTCTCATTTTGATTGCAGAATATCAAAATGCAATAAACCCAGAACTCGAAGCTAAGAAACCTATAAAAAAAAAGTGACAACATTGACAATTGACATTTGGCATTTTTTTTTCTCTCATGCTCGTCTGGCTTTACAAAGATTAGCCAATGTCAAGTTTGTAGTTATTTTTAACAAGTTAGTTAAACTATACGAGTATGGACCCCGTCTGTGCCGGCGCTTGTCGACATACGCACGGCACCCCCTTAGAGCGCTTTCCAGTCAGTTTTAACAAAAAAAATACTCCAAAAAAGCAGAACACGCCCGCCAGCTAACACCAACACAGACGAAGTCCATTTGGCAATTGACTTGGCACTGACATTTGACGCAATAACACAGTTACATTATCTATGGCAGTAGATCTTAGGCAGTGTTTCCACTTTTAAGAATTTCGCCCTACTGAAGAGCGAATTGGCCTTTTAGCTACGGTTTAGGAAGTTTTGTTATGTTGATTTTTTAGATTGATCAAATTAGTGATATTAAAAACCTCCAATCATCTATTATAATAATCATCATCATTATTATGATCAACGATGGGTTGACGCTGGTTTGGCCATAGCTAATCCACCACGCTGGCCAATTGTGGATTGACAGACTTCACAAGCCTTCGAGATCATTATGTAGAACTCTCAGGCATGCAGGTTTCCTTACGATGTTTTCCTTCATTTCAATTTCTTAATAAACACATAACTCTAAAACGTTAAAGGTGCGTGCCTGAGATTGAACCCCCGCTATCACGGCTTAGTAGTTAAATGTAAATGTGAAATATTTGTTCAGGGTATTTAACAAATATTTTTTTGTGGTAATTTTATAAAATGAAACTAGGGTAAAACTAAAATTGTTAGCAAAAACAGTAAACACTGAGTTTAGGTCTATGCTCTATGGACGCCGGTACCAAAGAGTAGGAGTACGTTTGTGTCATGGATATATCATTACATTTTTGCCGGTAATTTAATGGCGTCCTCTTTGTAATTCCTCGTCGTTTGTTCCGGCTTTCAGCAAAACTGTATTTTATCCTTAATTAAAAAGTTAATCCTAATATCAAAATGGTAAGTTTTTTATTTTTCTTATAGTGCAAGAGATCCTAAACTGAAATTATTCTATATTTATTTAAACCAAAGCCAAAACAATAATATAATTGTTGTTTAATTTGATATCCTAGCTTTAAATAACAATGTTTACTTTGTTACAGACGATCGGAAAAAATAACAAGATGCAACAGCATCTTAATTATCGTGTAAGAGTGATTTTACAAGATTCCCGTACATTCATTGGGACATTTAAAGCATTTGACAAGCATATGAATTTGATTTTGGGAGATTGCGAAGAATTCAGAAAAATCAAGTCGAAAAACAATAAGACTGCAGACAGAGAAGAGAAGAGAACTCTCGGTTTCGTATTGCTTCGTGGCGAGAATATTGTTTCTCTTACAATTGAAGGACCGCCGCCTCCAGAAGAAGGCTTGCCCCGTGTTCCACTTCCTGGGGCGATGGGAGGTCCGGGTGCCGGCAGAGCGGCAGGCCGCGGCTCTGGTATGGGAGCCCCTCCAGGCTTACAGGGACCAGCTCGGGGCGTCGGAGGGCCCTCTCATCAACATATGGCGCCAGGAAGAGGACAGTTGTCTGCTCCTCCACAGATGCGCGGCGGCCCTATGATGGGAGGACCGCCACCAGGAATGATGGGCGCACCTCCTGGAATGGGCAGAGGAGG
The DNA here is from genome assembly GCF_905333055.1 of Maniola jurtina. NCBI lineage: Eukaryota > Metazoa > Arthropoda > Insecta > Lepidoptera > Nymphalidae > Maniola > Maniola jurtina. The sequence goes on from NC_060029.1 coordinate 4,215,630, forward strand.
CCCCGGCGGACGTGGTCCACCGCGCCGATACTAGTTTAGTGATAGTGATTCATACTTGTGGAATAAGTATTTGTTTAAAGAATTTAAAATAAGACATTACCTGCTAAGGCCCAGAAGTTGTGTACAGTTTTTTGCAATTGTGAAATTCTACAATAATTCCTTGTCCTAGGCTGATTGTGACAGGCATATACCTAAGATGCATTTTGATAAATGATTACAGTAAGTAACTATTGGTTTTTATTTTTTTTCTATGTTGAACCAAACCCCTGACAGTTGACAGTTTATTATGGACTGGTATCTGAAAGAGTTAGGTGATGGAGGAGTTTTGGGGATGACAAAAATTCAGAAGTATTTGTGCATCGGCCAGTTATATTACATTTTCTACTAAAGGGACACTTATACTTCAATATATAAAAATTTTGGAACAATTATTAACATGCATAATTGCTATATGTCTTGAAATATAATTAATAAGGATATTATTTAAAGGAGCAAATATAAATTATTATAGTGACAATTTCATGTCCTAATTATATTTGATATAGAGACAAAAATACACATTCTGTGAAAAGTTCAATTCCCTACCTTTTAGCTTTGTGAAAACTTATCAGGCTGAGGAGTTTTGTCAGCCCTAGCACAGACATATTTGGGCTGCAAATTGCAAACACCAGTCTCAGTTTTTATCTAGTGCTTAGGTCTTAAAGTGAGAGGTTAAATGAGTATTTTTCATTAAGTCAATAAATTATAAAATTCATATTTAAGGGTCTTTATTCAATAAAAAACAAGCCACAAGAGTAATATTAACACACAAGATAATTTTAATTTGTAATATTAATAAGAAATCTGTGGCAAAGTTGTGAATCTGCCATTTTAATTTGCAGAGTATGCGACTTTGCTGCATATACAATAGTTTGGTATGAATAAAATAGCCCCCATGTTATCTTATATGCGCTCTCACATAAATTGATGAATGGATGCATAAGACAACAGGGGCTATTTTACCCAGACCAATCTGTTGGTGCCGGAAAAGAAGCCTACTTCTTTCTGCAAACACTAAAAAAGCTACCTATGCAGTTGATGAATTCTGTACTATGCAAGCTTTCTTACTTCTTCTTGAATAGGTTTCCGCACTTTAAAATATGAAAGTTATCTTGTATGGTAATTATTACACAGTGCAGCTTTACTGCACTAATGCTAAAGATGTTTATTAATTACTTAAATCTACTGAATATAATACAAATAATATATAAATTGACTAAAATGGTAACATTTCCAGTATAATTCTAAATTGTAAACAAGGATAAAACATTAACTACAAGTAATCACATAAAAATTATCTTGTCACACCAAATGTGAAGTAGAGATATAGCTAGACGTGTGTAAGGCTGCTTTGCCTGGATTGTCTTACACGGTACAAGGAATTTGTCACAGTTAATGTGATCGGCTTAGTAAAATAATACCAGAAACATTAGTACAATATTTAATTAGGGCCAATGCATAAAGATGGAGTAGGGCAAAGAATTTTTTGATTATAACTCAGTCAACTTTATGCATGTTAACATATTATGGTTGAATTATTAGAATCTATTGTAATATTGCAAACAAAACACAGAGGAGACTCAAAGGAAGCCTTGTGTTCTCGCTCCACGCCGAAGTCTTCACTCCAGCCATCCAAGCTCGCTCCAGAAGTCAAGTAGACCGGGCAGCGCCCTCTACTCACTCCATTGTATTGTTGCGCCTTTCTGTTGAGTTTGACAAATCGTATATTTTCTATGAACAAAAACGCACCATAATCACGCGACGCTGCATGTTGTCGGGCGTTCGTAGTGTTTCTATAGTGTGGCATATGTCCGTTTCATAATAATAAAGCTGGATTTTCGGCGCACGACTACCATCACCAAACATACAGCTCTTGCAATTTTTACATCCTGCCCAAAGAGTTTTACGCTGGAATTGGCCGCAGCCTCGCTCCGCTCCGGGGGACAGACACAGTACGCAACTCTGCTCCGCATTAGTCCGTTTCTCGGCTCCGCTCCGGTGGACTGGTAGCCTAATGGCAGTAACCGCACGATGGATGGCACCGCTTCCCGTCAACACCGCACCTGCAACCACCGCTCGTGTCCCCCTTGCCTCCCGGCCCCCAGCGGCGGCCCCTCGTCACCCAGCATATCTCCGTCTTACAAGCTGAGCATTTAACCCAGTCACAGCCCCATTTCTTAGTAATTATAGCACTACACTCGGGGCACTCGAGAGCCTCGCCTCGAGAAATAAGCGATTTCAGTAAAGCCTGAGTTCCCTCGTCGGATTCGTTTGGTTCCGCACCCGATAAAGCCTCGCACAGTTTCGCTTGATATTGTTGACAGGATTCGCCTTCGTGAACAGCCTGGAAATAAAACATGCATTGTTATAGTAACTACTACCAACTGTCTACCTATGCGTGTCTTGAAAAAAAACCAATCAAGTGCAAGTCGGACTCGTGTACAAAGGGTCAGTACCATAATAAAAGATTTTTAATTTTCATGGTGGCCATGAAATTTTTATTATCATAGCGGCGTAGAAATGGACCTCTCTACCTTTTATGTTTCACGAGATACAACCCAGTGACATACAGACGGACGGACAGCGCGCGGAGGCTTAGTAATGTAATAGGGTACCCTTCTGGTAGGTAGGTACAGAACCTTAAAAAGTGCGCATTGTTCAAAGGTCTTTTATAAGTCTAAATCGAAGAATAAATAAATATAAATACAAAACACATTGGTCTAATAAGTATTGGTTTTTGGACCATTATGAATTTTGGTAGTCTCTTTGAATATGGTGTCATGTATAAATGAAATCAAACAAATAACAGATAAAAATACCTGGCAAAGTACACAATTAGTGTGTTTGCAGACTGGGCAAGGGAATCTCCGAACTTCAGGTTCACAAAACGCCCAGCCCTTACAATCTCGCGTGCGACAGTGAAACGTGTTCCGAGTCCCGCTCTCCGCCGCGGCCAAGCCTCGCGCCAGCCACCGCTCGTACTCCTCAGTAGAGAGAATAGCTCTAATTTCGCGTTCCTGTAACGCTCCGGGGCACTGGATGGCAGGGCACGCGACGACCGGCTCCTCGCAGTGCCGGATCACATCCACGAGACATTCTCTGCAGAATGTGTGAATGCATTCGCGCAGCACGGCGCCGGCGCCCGCAGCGCACTGCTCCATACAAACGCCACATTCAAATTCTTCAGTATTCGGAACGAGAGCCTGTTGTTCCAATTTCATTAATTCTGTATAAACGTCGCTATTGATTTTACTCGGTTCCGTTTTAATGTGAGCTTGTGTGACGTCTTTGATTTGCGGTGCGATGTCTTTATTTGTTTCTAAAAAAAAGAAAATTGTATTCAATTAACATTGACAGGAGCCTTGGTAACACCTAGTTTTTAAGACGTCCGCCTCCCTTGTATTTGGAAAGTCGTGGGTTCGATCCTGGACACGCACCTCTTGAGTTATGTGTGTTTTAAGCAATTAAAATATATCACTTGCTTTAACGGTAAAAGAAAACATCTTGAGGAAACCTGCACGCCTGTGTTCTCCATAATATTCTTAAAGTGTGTAAAATCTGACTTAAAGGCGGACTGAGGTCTAAAACCTTCTCATTCTGAGCGGAGATATGCTCAGTAGTGGGCCGGCGCTGGGATGATCATGATGATGATGATGATGTTTCAATTGACACGTTGATATAGTTAGTCGTAGTAATTTTTTGATTCGTACGTGAATAAATATAAATAAAATACACTCAAACTCACCAGATTCGACTAAACACAAATAAAATGGGGCATTAAGATCGGGTCCAGCTAGAGTGACGAGTGGTGTATTATCGTCGGTACATAGAGTTCTGCCAACGATCCAGCGTTGCAAGCGAATTTCCAGACCTAGCGTTCTTTCAACGTGGCGTTTAAGTTCTCCAATCCTAGCTTTCTTTGAAATACGCAATGGTATCGGCCCCCTAGCTGCTTCTTTGTCTTCAACCCATACTTCGATTCTGAAATTGATAACGTCATTTTAAGTTACTTTTTAACACTTTGTTACTAACTCTCTGTCGGTCAGTTTGTTTGTCTGTTCAATACAAAATTTTGCAATCGATTTTTAATTAACTCTCCGACGAGCTAGAAGCTTGAAATTTTAAACATAGGTTGGAACTGGATGACGATGTCAGATTGAGCCCATCGACTTTTCCTTCGTAATTGTATAACTTAAAGCCATTTTAAAGCAGATTTTTTCAAATTTCAATAAGTGGAGTAGATGAATTATGTACAGAATTATAGAAATGACACTGGCGCTACATGTTACCAAGTAAATGACTTTATATAAAAAATCGGCCAAGTGCTAGTCAGACTCGCGCACTGAGGGTTCCGTACTCGGGTATTTTTTCCAACATTTTGCACGATAAATCAAAAACACATAAATTCATAAAAATCTGTTTTAAAATGTACAAGTAAAGCCCTTTCATATGATACCCCACTTGGTATAGTTATCTTACTTTGAAAATTGAAACATAATTTTTTTTAATGATGTAACCACAAATTCGCAGTTTTCAGATTTATTCCTGTATTTGTGCTATAAGACCTACCTACCTACCAAATTTCATTATTCTAGGTCAACGGGAAGTACCCTATAGGTTTCTTGACAGACAGACAGACAGACAACAGAGTGATCCTATAAGGGTTCCGTTTTTCCTTTTGAGGTACGGAACCCTAAAAAGGGTAAGTATAGAGGATTTTTTCAGTTACCTAATACCAAAATCATTTACTTACGGCATTTCGTCACCTGGTATTTGGCTAGAAGTCGATGCGGATGCCGCTGGCAAGATTTTGATCTCTTCGCGCAGTCCCGGGGGGTGGATTTTTTGTTGATTTTCCTCTTTTACAGCTTTATCCTTATCTGGAACCCTGGAATCACCTTTTACATTTGACGCAGAAGTTTGGTACATGTTATCTTTGTTTTTATTTTCTTCATTCGACATGTTATCGTGTAAGACTTCTGTCTTATTTATGGCCTCCGCAACTATTTGCGATGAAAACGATAACACAGAGCATGCTAATTTAAGTTTAGCCAGTTTGGCGGCCGCTTCCGCTGCCAATTGCTCGTCTCCTTTTGATATTGCTTGTTCAAGCTGGTTGATCAAATTTCTACGTCTATCGTGATGGTCTAAAATTTTGACACTAGGCGTAGTAATCCTGACCTCTGGTGAAGCACTTTGGTCAATTTGGTTGGTTATTTTTTTCGGATCTTCGACAATAGCAGATGCATTTTCATATTTTTCAACTTTCGATACTTCGGTAGGACTTGCTTCTGATTTTTGAAGGCCTTCATTCAACAGTCTTGGGTTTGACGAACTTGGGGTTTGCACATTTAAGGATACCATATTTGGTAATATTTTTTTCTGAGTAAGCGATGTCTCCACTATATTATTACTTTCTAAGTTAGTGGCTTTTGTTGGCAAAACCTTGGCAAAGTTACAGTCAGAAACTTTATCGTTCGACGTTTTATATTTAGGGCAATAAAGCGGGTTTAGTAACGATGATACTTTTAAAGGCGTATGCAAATTGACGTTTCTATTGTTAATTGAAGTAACACCAGTATCTGACTGATCTTTATGTACAATTTTAGATGAATATATATTACCAAACTGAATCTGTTCAATTTTATCTTTGTTTCCAGAACTGGCTGGCAGGTTTTTTATGAATATTTGAGAAACTTTTATATTTGCAGGAATTTCAGTAGGCATTTCTTTTTCTGAATTCTTTAGTGAATCTTTAGTAGAACTTGCTTTTGACGACTCACTCGCTCCTTTATTTACATTTATTGGGACATTATTTACTAAAAGTTGATTTGTAACAACTTTTTTATCGCATTTTTTTGTTAAAGATTCATATTTGCTTATGTCTCCTAAGGCAGGAGATTTATCCATTTCATTAGCAACTTTAACATCACTCCTTAAAATATCATTAGTAGTTTGGTCAATTTTACTATTCGATGCATGAGATTCAATTTTTTTTGATATTAAAAGTTCTTTACTGTTAATAGATTCCTTCTCAGGTTGTACGAAAACTTTTGATATGGACACGTTATTTAAATTCGGTGAAGTTGGTTCGAAAGCGGACTTTTTATTCATATGTGCTACGTTAACGAATTTATGGACTCTAATATGGGGCTCTCTTGAAGATGAAGGTTGTGACATTAGAAATGTTTCTTTGGCATAATTTCTTAAGTTTTCTGGTCCCCGTCCAGTTTCAAGTTTGGAATCATTGAAACTAACTTTTATATTTTCATCAACAGTGGATCCAATTCGAAGTGTTGGCATTTCTGTTGGTTTTCCAATACCATCTCTGTTATCTCCAGAATATTTGTCATTGTGCTTTGGTCTTTTCGGTAAAGAATCTTTCATTTCCTTGAGCATTTCTCTCAGTTTCTTCTTGTCATCGACGCCACTCTCTCGACTTGTTTTAAGAGCATTCTCGTCAGTTTGTGTATATGTATTAGAAGCATTTTTTGAAACATTTTTACCAGTCTTGTTAGAATTTTCTTTAATTATACAATAAATACAACAAGTAACAACGGGTTTATATTTCCTTAAGCAAGTGGTGCATATCCAAGTATCCTCTGCAGAAGCTGATCTATAGCCACTATCAATAAAACTGTTGTTATTGTGTCCAGCAGCTCGTAGCGCCTTATTCGCTTCTATTATTTCAGCTGCTTGTTTATCCAACTCACTAATGCTTGGTAATAATTTAATATGACTTGTGTCTATAGCCGAATTCCTTTTCTTACTGTCGAAAATCTGTTTAAGAAAACTCTTATCTGCTCGCAACTTAACTTCTTTTGTTTCGTGTTTTGAATGTTTCTCAGTTTTATTCCCCGCAGTTATATTTTCTTTGCTAAGAAATGAATGTTTATCAACATCAGACGTAGTGTTCATTTGTATAAATTTATTGACTTCCACGTTTTCTTTGTTTTCTTCAGATATTCTGACAGGGGGTTTTGGTGCAGGTCTCTTTCGTTTGTAGTTTCTAGGAAGCGTTGCAGAAGAAACTACTGTGGGCGGCAATGGAGCACGTCGTTTTCCGGGGACGTAAGCCGATCGACGTTGTATACTCTCACTCGCCGCGCGGCGATCCCTGTCTTGTCTCAGAACAGTATCTTTCTGCAACCTTCGGGCTGACGGGAGAGTGAATGCGTCGTATCCCAATCCTTCCTCCCTGAACAGGCCGTATTTTCGCCGCAAGGTTATGTCACGGTCGTGTTGTCTTCGTAAGTTTCGCTCGTGCAACCTCTTTTTGTAAGTCTCTGTTAAAGGATCTTGAGGGAGCACGAGAGGCGCGTTGGCTTGTTTGTAGTTGAGCGGGGCTAGGAAGTCGAAGCTAGCGGCGGTGCGGTCGGAGCCCACACTGGAGACGCTCTCGCTTGACGAGGAGCGCTCAGTGCGACGTAACCATGAAAATAGCGTCCAAATCCCTGCGGAGAGTGGGCGAGGGCGCGGCGCCTCTCCATCCACGTCGTTGTTCATTACCCCTTTACCCCTGAAATACAAATTTATGCATCCAAAATTATACTTACATAATTTAACGAGGTAAATGTTAAACAAAGAAAGAAAAAATTAATTCCTTATTAATCGGCAACAACAGACAATTTTATAGATACCTACCTAATAGGTATAACCCGTATTTAAATAGGTAGTTTTTGTTGTTTTTAGTAGAGTTTCCTTTGTTTAGGTTTATAAATAGGTCAACACATGCACGTCTGATGTCGCGGTCGTCCAAAAGAAAATTAAAGAAACTTCTAAAAGTCTGAGAGTATCTAAAAAGATTTTCAATCGTATTATTGAAAAAGTATGGCTGCTGATAGGAACACAAAATTACTGAGTCTAGTGATACATAAATATTTATAACACTTACACACTGTCGTAACGATGAGTAACTGCAAGAGGCGCAATCCGAAACTAGTTCATCCCAACCCGCGTACCTACAGAGTACAGCGCTGAGACATCAGCTACTTAGTCTTCGCGTAAAACTCCATCTTTAAACTCTGTAGTGACTCGATGAAAATAGTATACTTAACAGAATTTAAGGCACGTATTGTCACTCGCGCGCCGAACATTCGGCGAGGTCATCTACAGCGATATAAACGTACTTCAAGTCTTTGGTCGCGCACGTCTCGAGTGGAGCGGCCGGCGCAGCGCTCTCCGCCCGCCCATCTATATTTAGCACAACTTTGCGATACGGTTTTTGCTATTTCTATTCATTCTCTTGCCTGACCTCACTTAAATCAGGATACCTCTTGAGCGGCGCCTCCATTTACGAATTTAGTAACCACATTGAATTTATACGAAAATATTTAGGTTAATACCGAGCATATTCACAATTAACTCAACAATGTCGGTATTGTCTCCACGTCGACTTGTCCTTGCAGGTCGTCTGTTACCAATTGCACAAAATGGTTGACTTCCTTTTAGCGGGCGAATACGCACCAGGCAATTAGCAGCACTTGCTAAATAACAAAACAACTTTAAACATATAACATTTATTTATAATTATGTACAAAATCAGTTACAACAATCTACTGTACCGATCAACAATCAACATAGTCAATTTACGGTAGTATCAACACAATTTACTGCAAGTAACTACTTAGTTCTTGCAGTACCTAAAGTAATCACAGCGGTAATTTTTTTGATTACATGAGGTATTTTACAGTAACTAATCAAACAATCTGATTTGAAATTACATTTTAAAGTATGCTACCATAGTCTGTAAGCTAAAAATTGCAATGTATTTCCGTCCATTCAGCCACTATAATAGAGTCAATAACTAAGCTTAAACGTACCGATATTTCATAAACGACGAATTAAAACTCAATAATTTTAAAATTAACTAAGGCTATGTTCAGATGGACAAGCACTAGTCGCGCGTCGCGTTGATTTGACATTTACATTACATTTTTGTCATCTGAGCGTAGCCTACGACTGCCGCAAACATGACCTGAATTATTGAGATTTGAGAACCTCATGCATATGCTTTTATCAAAAATTTGATTTTCATCGAATTTTTGATAAAAGCATATGCACAAAATACATAAATCTGCTAGTCCCGACTAATGCACGTGCCCTTTGATATTTACTCATGTGCTTTGACTTCGCCTGTATTTCAACTAATTTCACCTACAAGATGTGTAGCACTATACGCTTTTGTCCTGTGATTTCTTCACTGCGGCGGAGTGCCGCTCGCTGGAGCTGTGTATGACGAGCAGCGCGGCCGCCACGCGCGCCGTCAGCTCCGCCTGGTTGAGCTCGTGCGCCCACGGCACCCGCCCCCAGTGCGACAGCTGCGCCAAACAAATACACCTTGCCAAGAACTGCCTTTGCACTACACTCTCTTTCGCTCGCGATCGGAGTGTGCAGGATAGAACGCGTGAAAGCGTACGCGCAATCGCGAGGGATTGTTAATAACCCTTTTTTTTATGTTAAATCGAAAGAGCGTGTAGTGTGAAGGCAGCTAATGACTGCACATCTTAAGGGAGCGGAACCACTGAAGCAGAACGAAGCGGAGACGTGTTCAGCAGTTTACACATAGATCATCATCACCCATTGTGAATCCACTGTTGGACAGAGGGCTCTTTAAACAGCTCTTTCGTTTGAAGCAGAAACGAGTGGAGCCAAGACGTGAGTATTTTGACCAATGACGTGATAAAACGATCCCATCACCTATCAATAAATCTGATTAGTCTGCTGAATAAGCCTCCGCTCCGCTTCAGTAGAGAAGTACCCTAATCTTTCCACCAATATATTTGTCAACAATACTGATTAACTAATTATCTGTTTCAGACCTCCATGCGGTTTTCGCATCAAACTTAATAATATATCCATTTCACTTGGCGCAAGCAACAAAAGAGTACCAAAAATCCAGCCAATGATTAGTAATGATTACCTACATGTACAGTAGAAGGGGCAGAAGATAGGCAATGAACCATTCGAAGAAAGTAACCAGAATGTTAAAATAAAACGAAATAAAATAGGTCATCCATTTCAGACGTTTCATCATTTCCCAGATTGTAATAGTTATCGTTAACCTAATTTAGCTTATTTTAAAAGCAAACTCTATGTTAATACTTATTGTACCTATGAGCAAAAAAATTTGAACCCATTTTTTACGTATAACGGTAAATCAAAAATGACAGCAGTCTACAGTTGCAGTGATTGCAATTATGTGTGTATCAAATATTATATTCCATAGTCTGAAATGAGCCTAATAAACATACGCCATCTGTTCAATGGAGGATCTTATATTATTAACAAGAAGCGATGAGCAATTCATTGAGGATCTCATCAGGCGAGTAAATTAATTGATTAAGTAGTTAGGTATGTAACCTTGGAACTCTTTTAGAAGCGGCAAATACAAAAAAGCCGAATGTTAACTTACAGAATTGTTAAAATGCCTGCAAAATATTTACTGCGAAATACTGCGGGGTTTATTCGTTTATATAATAATAATAATTAATTATTCAATTACAATCTGGTTACCGTAAACTAGAGCTGACCTAATTCCAGACCAAATACGCGCTACCGATTGTTCATCGGAGTTACGATAGTGCTCTAAAATAATACCTGTACTATTTGGGTTCAATTGTATGACAAGCAGTTAAAATTACTGATAAATCTGACTTCCTGTTACCCACGCTTCACGTTACCTTCAGAGTCATCAAAAAATCTCATTCTGAGAAGAGACCCGTGCTCAGTAGTGAGCCGACGATGGATTGATGGTCTTACAGGTATAGAAGCCTCACTTCGCAAAGATGTTTAAATAAATAGCGACTCTTGTTACAACCACTAAAATAGCTTTATAATACTAATAGCTACAACCACTTAATTAGCCAATGAAGAGGCACAACACCATAGGAATATTGCTTGGGTTACGTGATCCCAGTCGGGTTTAACTGAGGATTTTATTGTATTTTTTAGGTTTTTTGTTGTAAACATACCTGGAACTCTTCCTCTAGTCTGGCCAACAGGACAGCATCTTTTGGCTCGATGTATCGATCCACACATGCCAACATGAGCATTGGGGACTTCAGCGCTTCCACGCCAAAGCACATGGCTAAAACAAATCAAATTATGACTGCTATTGCTTATTCCGCAGCTCTTGCCCGAAACTTCGTCCACATTGATAAAAAAGCACACCCCAGATGAGCAAACTTTAATCATTTACTATTGACAAGAACAGTGCTATACATAAATTGAGCGCTATACAAAATTTACAAGGACACTAGGCTATCACCGCTTATATCATAACATAACTACTATGACATAATTGGCGGGATGCCTATGTCAAAATGAAATTATTTCTTAGGAATTATTAAGTAAAGGGTCTTCCGAAATTCGTAAAATCCACGTCTTCTGCCAGTTTTAAGTTTGCTAAGCATTTTAAATTATCGAAACTAAAAAAGTGTGTCAAATTATGGCAAATGCTTATGACATCACATCTGTGAATTTCATACAAGCTCCCTTACTAAGCGAGTGCGTTTGATAAAAAACAATACTGATTTGACAAGTAGTCAAGTAATGTTTACTAACCATTTAAAGCAGCAAAGTCATATGACAGAAAATATCTTGCTAGGATTGCTCTGGTCTCTGTGGTGACTGGCGGAAGCTCTAAATTCTTGGAAACTTCCTGTTTCACTCCAAATCTCTTGCAAAACCATTCCAACACAGGATCCCATTTTTCCTCTTGAAGTGCTCTTAATTTTTCTTGCTATATTGAAACATTACACATTTTCTTATTTAAGGTGATATCAGACAGTTCATTTGAGTGAATGTTTATTCATTTGATCACTTTTGATAACTTTTGTGTTCAGTATTCAGACATTTCATTGCGAGTGAAGGATGCCGAATGAAAGATCGGTTTGATGTAACCATTATTCATTTTACTACTACAGTGTGCCTAATTCTGTTGTTCACAATTTCTTATCTGAACTAAATTGACATGTCTAAATCTAATGCTATCCTATATTGATGATTCTCAGGTGAATGGATACAAATGAATCAAGCACTCTTCTGATCCACATATCAACAATTCTACTACATTTATAATCCATATACAGTAACAATTGGTTAGTGTATATATTATGGTATGGGAGTTAGTTGGTGGTTGGTAAGAGCCCGTACATACTAGCTTCTTCAGCATTCATATACGATAAGAATAGTACAAAATGGTGGTAGGCTTTCTTTGTTCTTGCTGAAACTGACAGCTGTAGCTACAACAGTATTCTTAAACGATTTGCAAAATATCTACAGAAAAGGGCTCAAGCACTTGCAGTTCTATCATCCTATGTGCAATGAATATTGCACTTGCAGTTCTATCATCCTATGTGCAATGAATATTATGCAACAAAACATAAAACTATTACTCACTAACCTCCGAATAAAAGAGCAAGGTGTCTGTAGCAATGAAATCAAGTAAATAGCTTGCTATGTCGTGAGAGTTGAGTTTACCCGGATTGTCTAAAGCTGTGTTACACAATGCTGTCTGAAACAAAAGTAAACAGTCAACATCTTTTCATTCTAATATAATGATATAATTGAGTTTTTATTTATTTAATAGAGAATACTAACCATGTTAGTCATGACTAATATGTATCTCCATTTCCCCTCCTACTAAGTTTCAATGTCTGTCACTCTTCCATACTACAATGAATGAACCAATTTGGCTGGAAATGGATATAACGTATATATACCATGAACCACATATGCTACTTTTAATTCGGGAAATTCGAAGTTTTCGCGAGATTGTAGAAAACCGCATATCCATGCGGGCATCAGTTTTTATAAACATAGAAAAAGATATTAAATAAACAAGAATTGAGTAATTACCAAATGCATTGTTGGCTGTGATATATAATCACGCTGGGCATCCCACTCAGCGGCTATAGCCCGTGCTAGTGGCTCTGCGTTGACCATCAATACTTGACCATTAGGAGTCTTCAGTCTGCGGTGGTCTAAGGTTATCTCCCATTTCTTTTCATTCTGTACAATGTCGGTCCGCCGGTAAAATCGTTTTTGCGTTGCTAAAACGGCAAAAACTTTATTAGATAACCAATCCCATCAAAAACAAATTTGATAGTAAAAAACATAAATTACCATAACTTCGAAATCTAAACCAATTTGAACATTGTTTTGAGAGGTTATTTTTGGTTGTTAACCGAGTAAAATTTAACATTTTAAAGTTTATATTCATGCTATAGTTGATAAAAGAAAGTCTATTTAGTTAAAATAATTTAAGAAGTGATTGCTAAACAAAACCTTTAAAAATGATTTGATTATTGTTTTGAAATTTGAATTGGTTTTTGGTTTTGAACCAAAGAGTATGTTAATCACTCTATGGTTAATCACTATGATTTTGAACCTTTTTTTTTCTGGTCGATGTCAAAGAGTATGTACTACGTGGTCGGTGTTATTTTTTTTTTCACAGAGTAACAACATTTTCAGTAGTTTTTTAAATTTTATTTTGCGGCCATGGATCCTAGTGATTACATACTCTTTGCCATAGATATTAATATTCCTATACATATGGATATTATTACTTTAAATGTGTACCTACTATATACAAAAAGTACAATTGAAAAAAAATTAATAAATGATCGAGAGACCATAGAGAAAGACAATCGTTGACAGCTCCCAACACAACCAGGAATCCAAGCGGACTTCGTCTGTGTTGGCGTTTGCTGGCGCGCGTGCTCTGCCTTTTTGGAGTGTTTTTTCGGGGTTTTGTGTTTTACCATGGTGTTTTTGGTTGTGGAACTGACTGGGAAGCGCTGTAAGGGGGTGCCGCGCGTGTGTCGGTGACCGCCAGCACAGACGAAGTCCATACTTATATAGTTTCGCTAACTTGTAAATAACTACAAACTTGACATTGGCTTATCTTTGAAAAGCCAGACGAGAGAGAGAAAAAAAAAAGGAATCCAAGCAGACTTGTCACTAAGACAACTTTATTATTTTTTAATGGTTGGACTTGGTTTTTGAGTGCTTGTAAATAACAAAATAAAAATTGTTATCGTGCTCAATTTCTATTAAAATACCGTTTATCAGTGACATTTGTGTTCTCTTAATTGTTCTAACGATGTCTTCTATGGATTCTATCTTCTAACAGCAAAATCAAGTGTTTCTGTGCCCTTTCTAGGACAACCAGTGAAGTGACGCGCCATTGTTGTACACAAGCCAAGTACAAGCTAAAAATAACTCTAGCTTTTACAGCAATTCATAAACAAACCTTCTTTTTCTTATTTGTGATGTACCCGCATCCCATCAGCGCGGAAGAAGAACAGAGGATAAACTTGATACCGAGTGTGAAGCTTCTCCATTCAAAGAGGAAAGGGATATTTATACACCCCTCTGCTATGTACAGAAGTAGTGCACCGTGCATGAATATATGCGCTTCGTTGACAACAAATTGCTTGAGAGGGTAAATACTGGTACCAAACGATTGTAAAGATGAAACTCTTAGAAAGTGGGCATCTCGAAGCGCTGAGCAGCGCCCTGTCTATCCTGAATGGAGACAGCGCTGTGCAAGGCCGAGTGGAGAGCTACAGTTGCAAAATGGCAGGCGGCGAGAAAGCTTTCTACAAGCGCTTCACAGCAGATGGAGAAACCACTCACAATCTTCAGGCTTTATCGCCTCCGGAAGGTGTTCCATATAGGTATTTTGCCATTTCTCTGCTTCTTAAAAATTATAATTAATTACTATGGTATATTATACTGTTTCAATAGAAAAAAACTTCCTCATACTTTTAATATTGTTATATTTAAAGCCTCAATAGCTCAATGGTTACAGGAGCGGACTGAAATCCGAAATGTCGGCAGTTCAAACCAAACCCGTTGCACTATTGTCGTACCCACTCCTAGCACAAGCTTAACGCTTATTTGGAGAGGAAAGGGGAATGTTAGTCATGATTAAAAATGGCTAATATTCTTTTTTTTTTTTAAATATCAAAGTTGAATATAGTTACAAATTTTCTTTATTGTTTTACTTGTTACTTTATATTTTATATTTTTCTAAGTTTTATCATTTAATAAATCAATAAAATATAAATCTAGCCTCAATCTAGCTTTCAATTAACCTTTGTTGAAATTACCTGGTGATAATTTTATTTGAACTTAGAGTAGGTGCAAAATTCATTTTCTGTGATAATTTTAATTCTTGTAATGCAACCTAAACAGCAGTATAACACTTCAGGACATTTAACTGAATTTCCAGATAGGAAATAGTTTCTACATGATGCCCACAATTTTTTCTGTGTGGATATTTAAAAACCTATGTTTTTAAATATCTAGTGGAAACTGATTTTCTGGGATAGAAATTAAAATGTGTTGATTCAGGTATAGGTTATCTCCACTCCAAATTTCAGCGAAATCTGTTCAGCTATTGTGGTATGAAGGACTAAAAAACATCCAAACTTTGACATTATTTGTAATAATATTATTAGGATTAAAGATAAACATTGCAAACTTGACTGTCACAAAAAAGCCTCATTTCATTTCAAGAGATTGCAGTTTTCTGAGAATAGAGAATATTATTATTATTGAATTGAGATTGCAATTACTTTCAGCCGAAGCCTGTCAGGCGATGAAGAGGGAGTGCTCTGCGATACAATATCTCGGAAAACTTTATTTTATTTGATTGCCACACTGAATGCTGCCTTTCCAGATTATGATTTTTCAATGGCAAAGGTAAAGATCCTCCTATCACTGTTATAGTTATTAAGTGTAAATATAATTAATAAAACTTATTTACATTAATATTTTTAGTACAAACTGTTCATTGGTTTACAAATCATAAATCATTGTCTTCTGAGTAATTTTCACCAGCCAACTTAATTAAGTACACATTTCCTAGTTTTTATAATAAACAAGCTGATGCCCGCAGCTTCGCCCGTGTGGATTTAGGTTATTGAAACTCCTGTGGGAACTTTTCCCATGACAAAAGTAGCCTCTCCATAATAGCCCGTCCCTGAGATGCAACTTTTTTCTGTACCACATAAAAACATTTAAACGGATGATTCATTAAAAATCCTGAGGGATCACCAGGATTTAGGAATGCAATTCCTTACAGCATCAGGATTGAGAAGTTGGGTCCTCAAGGTCAACGCAAAGTGCTTACTTGGTATAGATAACTTCAATAACAATTTTATAACCAACAGTTTCTAAATTCCATCAGCTTTGGTGGTCAGGTCTCCTGCAGCATCAGGATCGAGGAGTTGGAATCCAAATTTTTTTAGAGAACAATGTCCCAAAATTCCGTTCAGAAATCTCGGAGATGTCTGTGTAGGTACATAGGTAGAAAAACACAACTCCTCCATTTTTGAAAGTCAGTATAAATTGTAGCTTATGTTATTCCTTGGCTAATCCTCTACTTGTCATTGAAAGTACCATCAAAATAGGTCCAGTCATTCCGAAGATTAGCCTGCTCAAACAGACAGACAGACAAAAATTTTAAAATTGTGTGATTCAGTTATGGTATTGTTCAAATAACCAATGAGATTAATATGAGGTACTTATTTCGAAATTACAGACAGACTCTCCAATTTTATTCATTAGTATAGATTACACATAATATTCTATTTGAAGGACATGACATCATTCATTTTTTGAGTTCATCTGAGGTTCACAATACTAAATAGTAAATTTTGGTATGTGTTTATTCATTTCATAGAACATCTTTCCTAATAAAATATACATTTAATATCTACAGAGCAGTGAGTTTAGTGCAGAACCATCACTGAGTTGGGTGCAAGGTGCGGTGGACGCAGCACTGTCTGCTGTGGGTGGGATGCGGTGGCGACAACTCCGACCAGCCCTGTGGGCCGCCATAGAGGAGGAAGTGGCACTGCCAGAGTGCCGAATATACAGCTACAACCCAGACTTGGCCAGCGATCCCTTTGGGGAGCCAGGTTGCCTCTGGACATTCAATTACTTCTTTTACAACAAGAAGCTGAAACGAATTGTTTTCTTTACATGTCGAGCAATGAGGTAAGTTTGAATGTGCAATTGTTTTATTAACCCCCGACCCAAAAAGAGGGGTGTTATAAGTTTGACGTGTGTATCTGTGTATCTGTGTGTCTGTGTATCTGTGTATCTGTCTGTGGCATCGTAGCGCCTAAACGAATGAACCGATTTTAATTTAGTTTTTTTTGTTTGAAAGGTGGCTTGATCGAGAGTGTTCTTAGCTATAATCCAAAAAAATTGGTGCAGCCGTTTAAGAGTTATCAGCTCTTTTCTAGTTTTCTTGTAGAAAAGAAGGTTACATAACCGTTAGGTTCATAATATTATGTCAATTGACAAATGTCAAGCTGTCAAGATGGACGTTGCCTTGATACATAATTATTTATTTGAAAATGATGTTTTGGAAAACTCTGATACTTTGGATCGTAGGCGCGAAGGCGTGATTTACTTCGCCAATTACTTGTGGAATTGAGAGACACGAGAATGGTTGCTGATAACTGGGAATTTCGAGTAGATTTTAAATTTTTTTCTAATGAAGTAGGTAGTTATTCTTAATCATGGGCACACAACTGTATAGAATGTTAATTATTATGTTATGATGAAACCTTAACAGTTTGTTTTAAGAAGTGAATTTTTTGCAGCCCTGTTTGTGCTGATTCTGGAGTGGACTTTGCTATGGATGAAGATGAGGAGTACAACTAAATATTTTTTATTTTCTATATTCTATTAATAAATAATTTAAGTAATATTTTCTTATTAACAAACACATAATTAAAATATACAAGTTTAAAATAGAGTTATTAAAAGTAAGGTGAGTTTAGATATGGCACACTTAATAATTTATCTTTATTTGTTTTTGGAGTTTGTGTAGTTACTAGTGAAGATAGGTATTCACGTAATTTTCTTTGTCTAGATTTAAGAGGAGCATAATTCTACTTTACATTATAATATTATATGCTAAAAACTATTCAGCATTCAATAATTTTCTCAAAAATATTTTTTTTTCAAGGTATAATTATTATTATACTTACATAACCAGGTGCCCTTTTATAATTTGATTGGATTTGCTATGACAAGTTACTGGATTGTTTATTTTTTAATAGACTTCCATTTAAGGAGGAGGTTCTCAATTTGGTGCGTTTTTTTTTTAATATCTTCTAGGTATATATTGATTTCTCGTCAATTTTAAGTATATAAAGTAGGTAACGCAAAATGACAATTTTTATTAAATATTTGCCAAAGTGATTTCACTTTTGCAATTTAGTTTAAAAAAATTGAGCCTAACAAATACAAAGTCAGATATTCCATATCATTATAAATTAACCATAAAATAAATTGGTATTGTTTCTTCCGCCTTATCCATTTTCTTTCAATAACTGATATTCTAACTTAGTATTATGACAAAAATAATGTATTTTTTTAAATATATCTATGCAAACAAACATATTGAAGGATCTCTGTGCACAAAGATTTTTAGATGTCTTAAGTAATAAGTGATTAATGCAGTTCAGTGCAGTTTAAGTTTTAATTTACATTTTCAAATTCAGTTGTTTACCATATAAGTATTTATGTATGGATGTGAAAAACAACTTGAGTGTAATATTTAATGTGATTATCTTATTTTTTAATGTGCTTAGGGTTGCCATATTATTATTTTGTATTGTGTATTTTGATATTTCTTTTTCAAAAATTATTATGTATTTTTATACAAAAGTAAAATAGTTGTATGATGTATTAACAATAAAAGGTTAATAGCATCAAGGTGTTTTAAAAAGTTAATCCATTGAATTGGTCAGAATTTTGGGAACCTAGTGGTATGTACTTATAATATGCATTAGCAACAAAATGACAAACTATGCTACATCTCTTTTCAAATTGACTGTACCTATGCATCGCGGTTTTCAATGACGTAATATTCAAGCCCATTTTGTAGACGGTTATGGGCAAGGCTAACCCATATACATCGATGACTGTATGACATCAAATACGATATCAAGTATTTTAAAATAATAAAAGGTTATTTACTGTTCAAACTTCAAAATATTTTTATTCAATTAAACTTTTGTATCAAGTACAAGTACTTTTGAATCGTCTAGAGCATCTACCACTGGTAGTATTGGGACATAAAAACGTATAGACACTCTGCACGTGTAGAAATCATAATTGAGTGGCAACCCTAATTTTTTCTACAATTCTCTAAGCTTCCATTGTCTTACAATAGATAATTGTATGATGATTCAAGATTTCCACGCTTTTTCCTTCGCGAACAGCGAAATAGAGGTCTATTTATGTAACTTGCATTTTCTTGAATTAGTAATTACTTTACCTTGATGTTGTAGCTGTCACACTTGTTTCAGATACAAGTTACAATAATTAAAATGTATTTCAAATTTTTCTTATTCCCTATGTACAAAATAACATAGTTATTATAAATGTGAATGATTTTTCAATTCACAATTATAGGTCTAGCAAAGTATGCGTGTATTGTGAGTACTTATAAAATGTAATAATTAGATGTACCTTTATTGACTACTGTCCATGATAGTATAGTTAAATAATTGGTGGTTGTAGGGAATTTTCACTAAATCCGTTTCTAACGAGCCTCACCCCTAGCTTTAATGTTCAATAAAGTTTTCTTCATTATATAAATAGTTTTTTGAATAATGCCATACCTTGCCTTGATCTTAAATAGGTATATTATTATGTATGGTACTATATGAGAAATCCTAACGCAAGTTTCAACAACTACAAAGTTGCAACTCAATCGGATGAATAATGCGCGAATGCATGGGTAACGAACAGACAGACAATTATGAACTTTTATATTTTAAAAATGAATATTTTGTTTGAATGAATGAATAATGTATTCATACGATTGAGTTGAACCTTTGTAGTTGTGGAAACTTGCGGTAAGGTTTCTGATATAGTACAAGCAGCGACAAAGCTAGGTTTGAAACCGCCAGTGTAAGCGACTAACATCGACGTACCACGAGGCGCGCGAATTGCGTTGCAACGCATACCGGGTATTTCACTAGTTTTACAACTTAAAGATTTAAAGCTCGCTTCATTGGTGTGTAGTGTCCTTTATAGTCGCGTCAAAACACAAAACGATCAATGGTACTGATTCTGTTGGCAACTAAATTTTAGAGTATTCACATCCTCTTACTATATACACATAGACAGACACATCTTGATTTTTGATAGTTCTAAATTTAATTTAGAGCTGTCAAAACCCGTGACTTTAGCGGCCAGTCGCGAGCCTATTGTTTAAATTTATAGCGTGCACTAAAATTTCGAGTCTTGAAATGTAAAATTCATGTTCCGTCCCTTTTCAACAATATTAAAAGGAGGAGGACGCAGATACTCTAAATTTAGTTTAGAGAAAGAATCGGCGCCAATAACTCAAAAATGGGCAATATTCACCCAATAAGTATTTAGGAGATCATTTGATTTCCCCTGCAAAGTACAATGTGTCTCACTCAACGGGTTCATAACGTTTTACCGGACATCCGTATAGATATCATACATACATACTTCAAAGGTTTCTAAATATTTAAAAAAAATCATCAAAATCGAAGCGGTTCTTGAATGGTTCTTGAGGACTTCCGAAGATTGTCAGTTTTACGTATACCTTGACGAACTTTTAAATAAAATTATCTATCTGAAAAATGATAAGAGATTGGTGGCTCAAAAATCAAAATAAAACATTGTCTTTTTTCAGAAAAATATAATAATTAAACAATCAAAATATAATCTTTATCGAACTATACAACAGTATAAAGGGATTCTTAAAAAGAACTTACTTAAGTAAATAACCAAAATCTTTTCGAAATGTATATATACATAACCTACGCGCTCCATTTATATATACAATTCTACACATCGCAAACTCGCACACTAATTCAACATGATTTTTGAAATACAAGTTGTCATAAATTGCTATAAGTAACTGTTTAAAGTAACCAAAATGTTGGCAAATAAAGTTTTAAACTAAATTGATTTAATAATTATATTTGATCAAAAATTTAAATAACACCTATATTTATTGGTTTCTTAATGGTCTGTCCGAGAAATACAATGCTGCTGAACACTTAAGTCAGTGGCAAAAAATGAAAATGGAAAATACAAAACCAAAAACTCGTGACTTTCGAAATTAAAGTTGTTATTTTGGAAGTCGGTAGTTTTTTTTTGGAAGTCGGTAGTTTTTTTTTTGGAAGTCGGTTGTTTTTTTTTTGCAAAAAAGTTTTTTTTACTTTCTTTCTTACTTTATGTCTTTGACTGTAGTACAATTTTGATTCAGTAGCATTTTGTTTCTCGGAAGGACGGTCCTTCCATGGACTACCATTTTAATTCGGCAGCATTGTATTTCGTGGAGAGACCATAGGAAAAAAAATACCTCTGGTACCTTCCACGGACCACGGGTTTAATGCTTTATGGTGACCAATAAAATATTACATAATAATATTATATATAGAAATAACTATTGTATAAATAAATCAAAAGATTATTATTGTTAATAGTGAACAGAATGTAGCCACTGTTCATTTAAAATTTCGTGCATCTATGTCAACGGCTGAATTAATAATAATGAATTAATAATTGATTATATCTCGATTTTGCAAAAAAAATCTGCACAATATAATTTTTTACTTTATAGTACTTTTAAGTTTAGTTAGATATTTTTTTTATTAAGGTCAGGTGGGGTAAGAGGGACGCGGGGGGAAGAGAAACTGTAACTAGTAAAAAGAAAACTATAACGGCGAGCTCTATGGTCACTACGTTGATATAACAGTATTAGGCGTAGTTCATATATTCTTGGATAAATGGCGCTACAACACGGCAGATAAGCGAGTAAAAGAGAGAAAAAAAAATCAGTTATCAAACTAAAAAAACCAAGACCTAGCGGCGTTCCTTGTTTGTGTTATTAAAATATTAAAAACATCAGTTTTGCGGTTGATTGCTATGGTAAGTGTAATTATTACGTTTAATCTTTATTTTCTACGTATTGTATTGTTTGTAGTGTGTGTTTTTAGTGCTTTTTCGATGTCAATAAAAACATAACCTTCAAAATGGCAAGCTGGGAAAGAGGAACGGCTGTACTAGGTTAAGAGAAACATATGTTCCTCTTTCCCGGTTTCAGGGGGTAACAAACATTTTTAAAATCCACTGAAATACCGGCCGACTTTTAAGTACTGGCCAAGATTTGTAGGATAAACCTACCTATGAATATGAACAACTTTTTCTAAATAAAAAGTCAGCTGTTCCATACAAAAGTATCGATCAGCTGTGACCAAAATGTATGAAATACTTAGTAGATTTTTTTTTTCGAGTACGAAAGTTGGTCCCATACAAAAGGTTAAGGTTTATCCTACAAATTTTGGCCAGGACTTAAAAAGTCAGCCGGTATAACACGTTTCGTAAATAGCCATGATTTGTTTAACTGTTTATTTGTTACAGAAAAAGCAAAATGCCTCGAGCTTACGAAAAAAAGACCGATAGAAGTTCTTACCCGAAAGAAAAACTATTAGAAGCAGTTAGGGCCGTTCAAAGTGGCTCTTTGTCAGGTTATGCAGCCTCAAAACATTATGTTATAGTTATATTTCAAAACATTATGTTATAGTTTATATTTCACTACGAATGTTATTGTTTGTGACAGTATTTTTGTTGTGATACATTGTTGTTTACAATTACGCGTATAGGCCAAAGTGAGAAAAGTTCAAAATTGTTAGAAGTTTGTTTTGTTTCTTACGAGTTAATTTTTTAAATTGTAATTAAGTAAAGAAATTTACTAAAACCATATCTGTTTTTAGAATACATTTGTATCCCAACTATTCCGACCAATATTATAAATGCGAAAGTCTGTCTTTCTGTCTGTCTGTCTGTTGCGTTTCCACGCCTAAACCACTGAACCAATCTTAAGAAATTTGGAAGGTAGGTAGCTTGACACCCGGGGCTAGGGGCATAGGCTTCATTTTAACCGATCACGGGACACTAAAGGGGGTTCATGTTTTGAAAAATTGTGCCAAGCGCGATATAACCAAAACGCGGACGAAGTCGCGGGCGGAAAGCTAGTTTTTAATACGTTCATTTAATACCAGAAAAAGTTTAGCACCTCTGACCTTACCTATATGTTCCTGTTACCCCAAATTTCGTTTTTGTATGCTGTCAACCTCAATAAGACCTTATTTTAAACGAGGTAAGGTTTTCATTCCCTTAACTCAAAAAAAAATTTAATACATGCTATATAAACACTTAAAAACACGAGTTATTACTTAAAAGTATCGAGTGTTCCTCTTACCCCAAATCTCGGGTAAGAGGAACATTTTTATGACCTAGCTTTGTTGCTAAATTGTGCCGTAATTATACAAACAATCTAATTCTGTATCAAAAAAAATGTTAGTATATTTCAAAAGCGAAGATTTGTTTCAATTAATATCGAAATAAATGTATAATTTTGATAGCTGAAGGCCAAAATGTTCACAAACCAGTAAAGTATGTTTCTCTTACCCCACTTGACCTTATTAAAATTGAAATAATATAGTCAAAAGTTTTTATGACAGTCACAAATTATGGTTAAAAATATAAATAACTATTTATAATTATTATTAACTTTTGTTTCCAAGTTGTTTTGCAGGTACTATTAAAGCATAATACAATAATCTTATCATCTCATCCACAAAAACACTATATAAAGAGCGATCTTAACAAAATAAAATATATAAACTTGGTCCTGTCAAATTACTTGCTCAGTAGACGCTTTCAACTAATAAAAAAATTACTTAATTATACACTTTCAGCCCAGGGAAATTAGGCATTATGCTATGGAAAAAACTCCCGAAAAGCTGGATTTAGTTTGAGCCTAAATATGTTACCTATTTTAACAAAATACCAAAGTCCCCATCCATCTTATCATTGCACATGGGCTGAAAGGTCATCGAAAACTTTATTATTTCTAACATTCTCTCGTAAATATGTCGGAGTTAAAATGACTTCTAGGGCATAATAACGGAGAATACAATTGGATACAAATACTTAAAGAAATTATAACAATGACGTCTAAGAACTTGAGGTAGGTAATTTATCAGGACCTTATATTGCTGACAGCACTATATGTACAGATTAAATCCTAATTGTACGATTACTTATATAAAATTACCGTTCCTCCTAACGAACGGAGTAAAAATTGTCAAGATATGACCATATAAGATAGTGTGGCTAATTCTACAGTAAGCAATCTCTAAAATAAGCTAAATTGACAAGGCAATCTAGAACTATACTTTTCTACAGGCAGCATTTTGAAAGAGCCAATACAATTAGGCCTGCCATTTTAGTTAATATACATAATATATTGTGGCTAAATCTGTTGTACACAATCTCTAAACTAAAATTACAGGTCTAAATATATTGCTATCCCTTTCATAATGGTTCCTGCGGAAAAGGACATCGCATGAGATTTAGATCTGTCTTTTTAGTTTAGAGATTGTAGGTATACAACAGAATTAGCCACATTGCGTACAACAGAATTAGCCTCATTTTCTGGTTTTAGCTTACTAACTCCAAGTTTCTAACTATAGAATTAAGTAATTAAATATGGGTTTCTGTAGATTTTAATCATTATTTCGACTATATAGGTAGTTGTAACTTGTAATCAATAAATAAATTTTATTAAATCCATTACCGGATGTCACACAAGTATGTATCACCAGTTACCACTGATCGCATATTCTGTAAGACTCGTAAGAGCTTCATTCAGACAACGTAACTAAACGTAACAAAACCCAGATGATAATATCAATTGTATTTGCAGTAAAAAATAAGCTTATTCTGAATGTGCAAGCATCGAGCCACACTGAGGCGACCGCACTTTGGTTGCGTTTTCGTACGAATTTGACTCGTGCGAACACGCACGGACAATCCTAACCATTCAAGCACTATGGGAGACTGGGTGTAAGTATGACTAACCCCCACTCAGTCTGCGCGTTCCCATAGTATATGGAAGGTCGGGAAGGAATCATTCGTGGGTGTTCGCACAGGTCAAATTCGTACGAAAACGCATCCAAAATGCGGTCGGCCAAGTACGGTGTGTTGCAAAAGATACTGAACCGAAACACAAAATATATTATTTTTTAGTGTGGACGTCTTTATGTGGAAAAAGATTTGGAGGCATAAAATTTACGTACCATTAACACACAATGAAAATTTTTACTGGTAGGTATGGACGTGACTTGATGTAAGTCCGGGTACAGATTATTTAACAACATGTTACATGATTTCTTATACATTTTATCGTGTTCGTAACATCCTAAAAACTGCGCACAATCTACTTACTTGCATTCGCATCATACGCGTTGTGATGTCGACTTTTCGATGAACACTTTATATTACTCGTGTAGTAGTCGGTACGCTTTGGGCGTTCATTCGCGACGTAAATGGCGTTGCATTGCTTATTGTGTAGCAAATAATCTGTACCCGGTTTAAGATAAGTGTTATTGTATCAGGATTTAAGCCTTGCCGCATATGCCCACACTCGCATTGATTATCACGAGTCCTGTGCCAGTGTCTATATATGGCTTAATATACGACTCCGTCTGGTCTCACGTCTATACTCAGACACATAGGTGTGAGCAAATGAGGAGTTCGATCCTACGTTATAAGCTTTGAACGAAGCCTGTAACCACTTTGCACACGCTTGATCACAATCACACCTGATGAGAAGTGAAGATGTTGCCTAAGATGGAACGCGTTTACCTAGAAGGTCTATTCACTCTCGTTTTGAAGATACCCGGATAATTAATTGGCAGAGAACGGAGGTCGCTGAATAAATAGTATATTCTAAACCCTCAGCCATGCGTTTGAGGAATGATGATGCAAAGCATTTCATGTGTGTAGATGGAATCGACGTAAGGCCACTCACTTTGCTTGCGTTTTCATACGAAATTCGGTTGTGCGACCACAAACGTACGACCCCATCCTTCAAGCACTATGTGAGAACGGGGACTCACCCTGGATGAGAGTTAATCGTACATGTGCAAAGTAAGCGCGGCCTAGGGCTGACCGCAATGTGCAGGCGTTTTGGTACGAACACGCACGAACCTTCCAAATGGGTGAAAGTTAGTATGGAAAGTCGGGATTATTCGTGCGTGTGCGCACAGTGAGTCAAATTCTTACGAAAACGTTTCCAAAGTGCGATAGACCTAAGGGTGGACACTCGCCCGGCGTCACACGGTAGTAAAAAGATGAAGAGAAATTTATCGTATAAAACGCCGATAAGTCGGCCAAACATGCTCGTGTAGGCATACGCGGCGGGGAGTACGGGCGGCGCGCTTAGCTGCGCTTGTCAGCGGGCGTGGCGGGCGGGTCGTCGGGCGGTGCGGGCGCGGGCGGCGGCGAGCGCAGCTTGGCGCGCGGGCGCCACGCGTCTAGCAGCGCCTCCACGCGCTCGTCCGTGGGCCCCCAGCGCGCGAAGCCGGCCGCGTTCTGCAGCCACACCACCACCGTGCCGCCGCCCCAGCGGAAGTACACTTCGTTCCTACGCACCCACCACCAGTTTAGACCAACTCAAAACCACCATGCGACGCGATTTCATTCGTAATCTATATTTGTCAGAAACTAGCGAACGCCCACGGCTTCGCTCGGCAAGAATATTATTCCCTATCTCATGAGGATTTCAAAACATCCAGCCTTATTCTTTGCCCACATTATTAAGGAAACCTCAGTGCAAAAATTATGATTTATATTTACAAGTTAATTTGAATAGAATTTTCTATTCAATGATGTTTTATCAGGTACAAACAAAAATAATAATCAATCGTCTTGGTATGGTATTATATTATAGGTGGTTCACTCTGGTATTATAACAAAAACCGCTTAAGTGCGAGTCGGACTAGCACACGAGGAACCTCTTGTGCCATAATATACGTTATATTAATACTTTTATGTAGAACACAGCAATTAATGTAATTTAGTAAATTTATTTATATGTGAACACATTTTAACTTTTTTTTGGTGATATGGTTTTCTTGACAGACGGACAGACAAACAACAAAGTGACCCTATAAGGGACGAAACCCTAATAACAAAGAAATACTCACTTTGGGAGGACATGCTGAAAGCCGTGCCGATACTCGTGTTCGAATGCTGGAATTACAACCTGTAAACATAATTTTAACTAATTACAAATCAATTATAATAACTGTCTTTAGAATGTTTTGATAATAAAAAAGATTCTGATGAATTGAGAACTTCCTCCTTAAAGGAGGAGGCAAGTTTTTGAAGTTGATTAAAAAGTAAAGCTATGTATATCTATAGCTATGCATGGGAACAAGAACAACACGCGATTCTCCTTTATTTTATCATTGTTTTAGTGAGAATCTTTACTAGCGTTAGGAAATAGCAAAATGTGTAGGATATAGGTACAAATACTCGCAGAACAGGCGTAATAATAAATAATTAGGCGACAGCCAGGGCGGTTAAATGACCATCTAGTGAAATATCTGCCTCCATTTATCATACAAAATGTAGAATGCGCATGCATCATACATCGTCGTATAATACTCGTACATAATAGTCGTGGCGGATTTTGGCGCGCCGGTCTTTTAACTCACCTCACAAAAAAATTGTTTGGAATAATTTTTTTGACGAGAAACCGAAAATTGAAAATCCTTTGTAAAAGACCTAGTCTTAAGTAGGCCTAAATGACCGCAGATAGTTTGAGAACTTGGAAAAAGCCATCCATATTTAATTACATAGTATACGCACCGCGGGCGGCAGTTTATGCCGGCGCTTTAGCCGCTCTATCACGATTCACAATGGGCGTCATTTCCAAGAGTTTTCGGGGTGCTGATTACAACTATGGAAATGACGTCCATTTTGAAATCGAAGGAGGCAGACGTCGTGCGGTACCTGTTTCCGCTTGAAGTGGCTAGCCTGCAGCTTGTGCAGCGCACGCGCGTGGCGGTCGGCCCACTCGGGCAGCACCACCACGAAGCTGAGCGGCTCGGCCGAGTCCTGCAGCAGGCGCTCCATGTGGCGCAGCGCAGCCTCCAGCAGCTCCTCGCAGTAGGGCGGGTGCGCCACCAGCGACCCCGCCACCGGCCGCAGCTCCAGGAACGGCCTGCGGGGAGACGAGCGTTATCCGCCGCACGACAGACGCACTGCAGCACGCGTCCGCGGCGTGTACTCACCCCCGGGAGCCGAAGTAGGAGTCGGTGTCGGCGAAGGCGGAGCAGTACTGGCGGAAGTAGCAGTCGAGCGGGCTCGCGAAGCACTCGAAGCTGACTCCGAAGCAGCGGTGCAGGCACTCCAGCACGGGCACGGGCAGCGCCATCTGCGCCAGGTGCGCGTCGGGCGCCTGCGCCGCCGGGTGCGCCGCGCCCACCCACGCCGCGTAGCGCCGCAGCACGCACCACACGCGCGACACGAACTGCTCGAACTTCTTGTCGTCGAAGCAGCTGTACCGGTACAGTTGTTCCTACGACAGCACGCGGTTAAGGTCCGTTTATATCTACACTGTCTGACACGCTCGATGTCATTGACCGTGTCAGACATCGATAGAAGGCCAGAAGTGCCCCTCTTCATCAGCCGTCACCACACACACGACGACGCCGTCGTCATCCATCTATCGCATAAAAAGAAAACAAAAGACATCTGCACGGTTCTAATGCTCTATTCAAACTGCCCGGCTGCTCGGCAGGAACCGACAGACACGTAGATACCTACTGGCCGGGCCGCGTTTTTACGTTTCCGTGTGCAATAGGAGGCAATACTGCCTTGAATATTATTAAATACATTATCTATGAATGTATTTTCATCCAGCGAATGTAAGCGTAACGTAGCCGCAGGCACACACTGACCATTTAATCCATTGTGATCGTCACCAATTTTGCAGTTCTGCGCCAATACTTGTGACTGTCAGGTACAGCAGCACTTTCCTGACTGGAATTAGAGTAGCTTCCTCAGGGTGTACAATAATTTCCCTAGGTGTATGTTACGTTAATGCACTAGAGCGGGGCAGTAGCAGATTGTGTCCATCGGAGTATCGACAGACACCTGGCACAGTCTGCAGATATAGTATACACTTACCAGTTTCTGCAGGTAGGTGGCGTTGAGCACCTGCGTGTCGCCCAGGTAGCGCAGCAGCGCCTGGTCGCGGTCGAGGAAGTGCTCGAC
Source organism: Maniola jurtina (assembly GCF_905333055.1). Classification (NCBI taxonomy): domain Eukaryota; kingdom Metazoa; phylum Arthropoda; class Insecta; order Lepidoptera; family Nymphalidae; genus Maniola; species Maniola jurtina. The sequence goes on from NC_060029.1 coordinate 4,244,823, forward strand.
GAGCGGCGCGCGCGGCGCGGGCAGCGCGAACTGTACGGGGTAGCACCACACCTTGCGCAGCGCCGCCTGCTGCAGCGGCGCCGGCAGCTCCTACATCGTACTCAGATTTTAAAAAAGCAGGTCAACTGCAAATCGGAGTTGCACTATTTTGCTGCAAATATTTGATAAGTCATAATAATGAATATGAAAATTGAAAGGGGCTCATCTTAATAATAATATATAAAAATATACACTAATATTTTAAATGCATAGTTATGGCTTGTTTTACCTGACTGCGGCAAAGCCAAAAGGAAGTGTTATAATTTTAGCAGTCTATGTATGTATGTTTGTATCCAGTTTCTGTGTGTTCCGCCATAGTGCCTGAACAACTGGGCTGATTTTGATGAATGAGATGTCAATTGATTTGTTGTAAGGGCAAAGAGTATAATAATATACAGGGAATGTAAGGGTCCAGGTGACAGGCTATATTTTATACGAAAAAAATTGACCTAACAGATGTTAGTGATACATCAAAAAAGTGAGGGTATCCAAAAAATTTTTTTGCTATTGTATCGAGAAATACAAATCGGGTGTCAAATGAAAGAGGAGAAAATTCTGAGTTCATGAATATAAATGTACAATAACATTAAAATATACAAAGCGATAGAAAAACATTTACTTTAATATTTCAGTATTTATTAAAATTATCGTGGTCAGTTTTAGTTTTCAACTTTTTTGTTATTATCTCATAGATGAATCTTTATGAAACCTAGGTAGTAAAAGCTCACATTCTGAAGGTGGACAATGGACATACTACTTATAACTTTAAGGAAAAAAAATTGTACCCTGAGAAATCATTTACACAAAATCATTATCATCTCATTCTAATTAAAATCCAAACAATCATTTTTTTTAATAAAATTCCATTTTCATTACCTGTATACCATTCTCTTTCAACAGTATGCTATGCTTTTCTCTTATTTTACGAGCGTACTCAGCTGACAAGTGGTATATCTTAAGGCAGATTCCTTCCACCGAAGCCTTAGCAGTTTCAGCCAAATGTGGCTGACATTGTCTCTGTAGGAAAAAATACAAATTTTTGGTGTAATAATAGAATATTATTCTATATATCTAAATAATATAAATGCGAAAGTTCATATGTTTGTTACTCCATGCCACCACAACTGAAACAATTTCGCTAAAAGGAATGGAGATAGCTTATACCCTTAGTTAAATACATAGGCATTTTATCCAAGAAAATCAAAGAGTTCCCACAGGATATTAAAGGACCTAAATCCACATGGATGAAGTGCCAGGCAATAGGCATCCTCAAATGTGTAGTAAAAATATTACCAATTAGGAAGATATTTGAGAGCAATGAGTTCAACTGCAAAGAAACTGTATGTCATTGCAAATGGATATTGAAGTAAAAGTAAAGTAAATTAATAATATCATACAAATTACAATAGTTAGATAAAATATAACTAAGATTTACTCTCAAATGTGCCAGTCTGTCTTGAAAATCGTCATAAGTAGCTCCCACTGTACGCCGCAACCATTGAAAGGTATCCTCAGCATTCCACTTGACTACTTTACGACTCTCCGGTGAAGCATTCCTCGATTCGATCATTTTCTTAGCTGCTTCAGCATATCGTGACAACTGCTTCCTGGCATCTCCCGTGAATTTTGGATGAGTTAATTTTATTGGTATATCGTTCATTATTTCTTCGTACATGGAGTGAGATATCTCCGGAAAGCAGTGGCTCGGCAGAAGTGGATCAGAGCCTCCTTGGTCGTTCACTTTTCTCTCCATCAACCATCTATTGAACGAATCCTTGGGGGCATCAATACCTTCTCTCGTGTGACATAGCTCCTGATAGCACTGTCTCAACTTATTAGCTAAAGTAAACCGAAATCCCTCAATCTCAGGGTGTGGGTGAGGACATATAGTAGGAGGGCGTTCATAAATCACAACATTCGTGGGTACTTCAATATCCCACGGGCCCGCAAGGACAAACTTTTTCGGTGGCGGTCCATTATCTTCTGACGGACGCCGCTTGCTAGCACTGGGAGTTACATTGCCAGCATTGGGGGGTCCAGTGTGGCAAATTCCGAGAGGATCCGTGATGGGATCAAAATCTCTCTTAACCGCTGGCAGTTCCCACATTGACTCGCCGGATATTTTGTTCCAAAAGTACGGTCTGTTTTCTCGCCTCGACCAATATTTCCGCCAGCCCTGCTGCAGCAGGTCGGGGTGCAGTTCAGCAGCGAACTGTGGCGCGAGCGGGGCCGGCGCACCCGGCGTCTGCGGAGTCTCGCCGCTGCCGCCAGGCGACGACTGGATCTCTGGAGAAGAATCACTGAGGGTGGGCGCTGTTTCCCACGACGAGGATCCAGCAACAACTTTATCCCGAACATCATTCATATTGATGGACTCCTTGTTGCTGACTCTTCGATATGATCACACGATAACTTAAAAAGAAGCTTAGAAATAAAACTCTTCTAGTGTAGATATAAATGCGTTCAGCGTATTATAAGTCTCCTCGCACAATAAATTTGTTGATATTCATGATATTGTTACCGCCAATAAATTTTATGAAGCAGAATTCAACAATGTCACAGAAACACATGACGAATACAGTTAATGAACATATTTATTAAAGATTTTCAATAAGAAATAATAATGAAACTATCAAAATAGCACAAAAATACTTAAACAATCGTAAGATTTATTCAGAAATAAATAAGCTGGCGTATCTCCCCAAGCACCGCCATCCACAGATAAACCACAGAGATAAACCAAACCAACCATAAACCTCTCTCGTCTGGCTTTACAAAGATTAGCCAATGTCAAGTTTGTAGTTATTTGTAACAAGTTAGTTAAACTATACAAGTATGGACCCCGTCTGTGCCAGCGCTCGCCGCGACGCCGACATACGCACGGCACCCCCTTAGAGCGCTTTCCAGTCAGTTTTAACAAAAAAAAACACTCCAAAAAGGCAGAACACGCCCGCCAGCTAACACCAACACAGACGAAGTCCAACCATAAATCTATGATCACAGACCAGGCTGCAGACATAGACTATATATAACACAGAGAGAATATAACCATAACCACAGAACATTATTACCCTAGGCGGACCATAACAGCAAGGGCGGATCCAGCTTTGGCGCCAGGAGGGGGTCACATAGTCGTGGTCAAGTCAAGTTTACCTTTCAATTTGACCAAGATTGATTGAAGATTTCAACAAGATAGAATGCAACAAGAAATATGAGCGCGAGCGCAGCGAGCGTAATTTTTGTATTACAGATAAAAAAGCGAGAGATGAACGAGCTCAGCCATAAAAAATGTTATGTTTTAAAGCACCTCGCTCTACTTTTCTCATGAAAAATAAAGATTTTCTAGGGATATTCAAAAATGTAATCTCATGCGCATGAAGTTCCGGGTAACTACTACAAAAACAAGTAATAAAATAAAAGCGCGAGCGAAGCGAGCGCGATTTTTTTTTGTATATTTTTGTATGTACGAAATAATATTAGCGAAAGTACTTTTCAGATCTTTTTAGGTAAAATTTGGTACTATTCAGTGGTACCTTGCATTGTATACCTAGGTATTTTATCCCAAAAAAACTGAGTTTCCACGGGGTTTGAACGAAGTTCCGGTAATCAACTAACACAATATAAAAGCGCGAGCGAAGCGAGCGCAAATTTATTGATAGATTTACAAAAAACTTGTAAATTCGAGAACTAATTAGTATATTATGCATTTTGAAAACAATTTCTTTTGGCTACGGCCATGTTAACAATAATAACATTTAAATTAAAACACACGCACTGGAATAATGAGAAGCTGATTACTTACCATTTCTTGTAATTAATGACTTTGCAGCAACAATTTTTAAGAATACTGATTTTATTTTTATTTTATTTTATTTATTACGGTATACATAGTTACATGGTACACTTATAAACACATTAGGTATAGGTAGAAAGAAATTTTAGTTTTTTAACTTAGAACTAACTATGTTATGATATTGTGTTAAAGTTTAGCTAGACGTTACGTACTAAGTAGTCGACAAGCGCGCGCAAGTGTGGCGCGGTAAAATTCAAATTTTCGATGCGTTCGCTCCCAAACGTTTGCCATCATACAAAGTTATTATATTATATAAAAATTAATTAAATATAGAAGTATGTAGATACATAAAATCTGTATGGTGGCAAAATATATAAATAAAATCATTATGTTCAATTAGTGGTCCACCTAAGTCCTGGAACCAGCTCAGGGGGGGGTCATGACCCCCATGACCCTCCCCCTGGATCCGCCGTTGCATAACAGTGACCATAACGATTATCTCTACAAAAATGTTGCCAGGAGAAAAAAAAAGTCTCTACACTCGTAAGGAGTATAACCTCTGACAAAGAATCATGACGGACTCTTCATCAAAATAATAATACTATGGATGTATAATTATATCTCTATGAATAATACCTTGTTAGAGCATCAGCAAGCTATTGTCTTGGTCTGTGGTAAATTAAAGAGTGTTTTAATTTAAACTACCAGGCTTCAAAACCCTAGAACCCAGAGCCGTAAAACCAGTTAATAAAAATTAAAAAAAAAACAGTTAAAAACAGACCACACAGTTGAGAGATGGTTGAGAGTACATACCTACTTTGAAGTTGAAGGAAGCATCTTTGAAGTTTGAACTTTGATCACGGACTTCGTCTGTGTTGGTGTTAGCTGGCGGGCGTGCTCTGTCTTTTTGGACATCATTATTTATAACTTAGTGATTACATACTACTCTTTGATTATTTCGGCCTCTGGGGTTAAAAAATCGAGTACCTAATTATTACCTGATAATGATATAATATTTTTAATAATTGTGATTCATACTATTAGCTCAAGTGCATATAACACCATAGGATTTTAAAATTATGAGCAATCACATACCAATAGAAATCGATATTATACATAATATTATTAATAGTGAACAAACACATGAAGAGACCTTTCCTCAAACTGAAATAGATTGTGTTAATGTTTTTGATACAAGTTATGGAAATTTCTATGCTAAATATATGTTACACAATTTACCCTGCTCAATTAAAAATGTGTCGAATAATTGGAAGTGCTCCAAGGAGTGGATTATAGAAGATAGAATAAATTATGACTATTTTACACAAGAATATGGAGAACTAGATGCACCTGTTGCAGATTGCGATCAAATAATAAACTTCAATTCTCAATGCAAATGTAACATGAAAGTTAAAGATTATATGAGTTACTTAAGAACCCAATACAAAGAAAAACTTTTGTACCTCAAAGATTGGCACTTGAAAAGACTAACCAACGACCTGTTTTATGATGTTCCAATGTTATTTGCATCAGACTGGCTCAATGAATATGCCTTGGATAACAAAGAGGATGATTTCATGTTTGTTTATATTGGACCCAAAGATACATGGTATGTATTAAATGCATTCGTGAATAGTTCTTCTCATGTATCATTCTCGTATAGTTTTATCACTATTTATATACTAGATGATGCCCGCAACTTCGCCCATTATGATGTAGGTTATAGGCTTTTAAAAATGCAGTGGGAACTCGAAAAGTTAAGTTAAATTTTTTCTTAAGCTTCTATTCAAAGTTTCATATTTTATCTGGTGGGAGGCAGTGGCTAGTACCACTCTACCAAAAAACTGTGTTGCCAAGTGATTTAGCATTCCAGTACCATGCTGTGTAGAAACCTGTGCTGTGTTGGAATAAAATAAAATGTTTAGTCTTAGAATATCAACCCAAGGTTTAGTCCTTGTATTGTATAATAACAAACATTAAAATTTATAATATTAGTAAGGTTAATAACATTTGGAGTTTGGACCTAGTTTTTGCTACTCTTAAAAACCCTCTTATAAAATAAAATAATTTTTTACAATTACACTTATTTTATACTTTCAGGACACCTTTACATGCTGATGTTTATTCATCATTCAGCTGGTCGGTCAATGTTATCGGCAGGAAGAAATGGATAATGCTTCCACCAGGAGAAGAAGATAAATTAAAAGATGCTTTTGGAAATTTACCATTTTTGTTTGATCCAAATATACACAAAAATGTAAAATATTTTGAAATCATCCAAGAAAGAGGGGATGGAATTTTTGTTCCCTCAGGATGGCATCATCAAGTTTTCAATGTGCTGGACACTATTTCTATAAATCATAATTTTATTAATGCATGCAATGTTGAGTTAGTGTGGAGAGCATTGCAAGAAAATTTAGTTTCTGTAGAAAAAGAAATTCAGGAATTTAGAGAAACACCAGATTTTACATCACAGTGCCAACTGATATTAAAATCAGTATTTGGTATGGATTTTGCATCATTCATAAAATTCATTATCCACATAGCGCAAAAAAGAATAAATCATCTAGAAGGGAAATTTTGTAAACTATTTAACACTTACAGCTTACAGAAAAATCATGTGATTTTTGATCTGCACAATATATTGAAAATTATAAATTTCTTGGAAAACCACCCTTTAAATTCAAATGTTATATTGCAGTCCCTAGTTCCTCAACTATTACATATAAAAAATTCCATAAATAAAGTTTTGAAGTAATAATTGTATTAATATGTACATCGTATTTTTATAGCCTATAAATAATATTGCAATATAGCACCCAGATACATAAATTGATTCAAAAATATTTAAAGAAATTGATTACAAATTTGATTGTGCTCTGGCATATACAACATTCTTAATAATAAAATCCTTAATTTCAGACTTGCTATAACCCAACTCTTGCAGTATTTGACTAGTGTGAAGTCCTATTTCTGCTGGCTTCTGTTTCCCACTTGATACTCCAGGTGTGGAAGAGAGCCTAGGTGCAGGTTCAGGCACTATAAGATTTTCATGGTCTTTATAGAAAGACTTGCGTGATGAGTTACATTCATGGCTGTCGACTGATTTTATATCAAGCACAGGAGTGACACATGCATCCAGGTTTTTAAAAATTTCACACCACTCCTGCTGGGTTTTAGTAAGAAAGATTTCTTCAAATTTCTTTTTGCATTCCATATCAGTTTGTGAGTATGTCTCCTCAGGCAGCTCTAATCCTTTCAAAAGGTTAGAGTAGAATTGAGGTTCTAGAGCTCCAACAGCCATAAACTTATTGTCCTTAGTTTTATAACTAGCATAACATGGAAGTCCACCATCCAAAGCATTTGTCCCAGGTTCCCCACTCCATATTGGTAAATTTTGTGACTTATATAACCAAGTTCCTAAATAAGCTGCACCTTCTGTCATACTTGCGTCAATGATTTGCCCTCTACCAGATTTCATCCTTTCAAACAAAGCTAATACAATGCCAAGAGCACACAAAAGGCTGCCACCAGCAAAATCAGCAATAATGTTGAGGGGTGGTCTTGGTGGCTGTTGATTTTTACTAAGCATGGATAGTATACCCGACATAGCAACATAATTTATGTCATGGCCTGCTTTATATTTAAATTCACCATTTTGTCCATAACCTGTTAATCTTGCATATATAAGTTTACCATTTTCTTTCATAAGTGATGTGGGGCCCAGGCCCAATTTTTCTAATACACCTGGTCTGAAAGTATCCAATAAGACATCGGATTCAGCACATAACTTTTTGAATATCTCAACGCCCTCATTACATTTTAAATTTATTGAAATTACCCTTTTTCCATTTGACAAAACATCTAGAGGTGATGCATCAATCTGTGAAACAATATAATATGTATGGGTACTTATATCAGAAAAATAATGATTAAGATATTATTGTATACTAACTGATGCCCGCGACTTCGTTCGCGTGGATGTAGTTTAAAAAAATCCTGTGGGATCTCTTTGATTTTCCGGGATAAAAAGTAGCCTATGTGCTAATCCAGAGTATAATCTATCTCCATTCCAAATTTCAGCCAAATCCGTCCAGTAGTTTTTGCCTGAAGGAGTAACAAACATACACACACCACACACACACACACACATACATACAAACTTTCGCCTTTATAATATTATTATAGTGTGATTTGCCTTGCTTTTAAATGATAAGTATATAAATATAGGTAGTAGGTACCTACTAATACTTGCCTTTTGAACGACGGTAACCGATGCGCCAAAATCGGCTAATATCGCTCCACAGAATGGGCCTGGAGCTAATCCTAGCATTTCTACAACTTTTATACCCCGTAAAGCCATTTCACCTGAAACTGAAATTTAAATCTACCACTCAATTTTTATTCTTTGAACAAAAATGTTTCGAAGTTATAACAATTTCACTTGCAGTCACAGGGAGCATTATTCTTGCACCGTGGTTGAGTATGCACTAATAATTAATATACTTTATTATCAGTACCTAGTCAGTACAGTTATTTACCTGTTCGGCTTCTGAATTCTTTTAACCTTTGACTTTGATTTCCGTATCATATGTATGTCGAACTATGAAATCAATTATCAATAGGTAGGTACGAACCAGTAGGTACCCAAAAAGTATGTAATCACTACGTTATCAGTGCCTACTAATTAATATACTTTTTTTTTAATACAAAGGATTACTGTTATTGCTCTGTGGTGATTACCTTACCTTTTTTTCTGTTAGTTCCGTCATCGATTAGTCAATGAGAACCGTAAGGTTCTTATTGACTAATCGCAGTAGGACTAGGCAGTAAGAAAAAACTTATTTTAAATATTTTGTCGGTGGTGGTTGTATTATTCTTAAAAGAGTTACATTTAGGGCCGTAAAACAAATTAAAAAAAAAAGCTTTTATAATATGTTAATAGGCTCAAAAGGCTAGAACCCAGAACCGTAAAACTAGTTTTTAAAACCTGTATATTATTGGTCTGTGGTTTTGACTGACGCTTTCTGCCATTTCGCTTTCAGTTTTTCTAATTTTACCTACAATTTGCAAAAATTGATTACTCTAATTCTGTGCGGTTTATACCTCCCATACCTGTGATTATATTTGTTTTTTAATCAAATGATAAGGTCTACATATTCAAGAAAACAATAATAATGTCGGTAGCTTTCGCACCTCGGGGCAACCGGCCTCCATTAAGCCCAGCTCAAATACAAAAGATGTTGGATGAGAATGCTCATTTGATTCAAACAATACAAGAATACCAAGCTAAAGGCCAGCTGATGGAGTGCCATCAGTACCAACAAGTGCTTCATAGGAATTTAGTATACCTGGCATCAGTCGCGGACGCTAATCAAAATATTCAGTTGTTACTTCCAGTAAGTACATTTTTACTGCCAATATATTATTAATTTCAATCATTTAATCTTATGAATATGGCAGTGTCGTAAATTAAAATGTTATTTCATAAAATATTGTTTTCTAAAGTTGCTTTTATCTGGTGCAAATTAACATTTTTATCCCAATTTATTTTAACTAAAGTACTGTAATGATTAATAACAACTATTTTAGTTTTAATTGAATCTGGATTAAGTATGATGGCTGTTTCAATTTCGAGCAATTGCTAAATCGTTCACCAAAATAAATAATACCATAGAATTAATGAAATAATAAATATAAATAACAATATTTTTTTAGCCTCCACATCAATTGGCTGCAGGCAATGTGCAACAAGGACCTTTGAACCCACCCAGTAGTGGAGCTGAAGGCCCAGGCTCCCCACAGCAACCATACCGCCCACCCACAGGAGTGTCTTCTACTCCCACTAGGCCCACACAGTCATACGGCCAAAGACCTTACCCACAAAATCAATATCAAGGACAATACCAAGGAGCACCTGGTGGTTATCCTCCACAAAGTGGCTATGGCCCTCCAGGGCAAGGCTATGGACCCCAAAACCCCACACAACAACCACAAGGATATCCTCCTAACTCTACTTATGGCCCTCCTATCACTACAGCTCCTAGTAATTACCCTCCATCTACACATCCAGGACCTGGATACCCACCCTCTGCAAATCAGCAGCCTTATGCTCCACCACCTGGAAGCCCAGCCGCTGCAGGCTCTCCTTATCCTGTTAGGGGCTCTAGTCAACCAGCTTATACTGGAAATTCAGGATATCCACCTCCACAGGCAGGCCCAAACTACCCCAATGTAGGTGTTAGCTCCTACAACTCTACTACATCTCAACCCCAACCTTATCAGTCACAGCCATTCCCTAACACCACACCTACATCTGCATACAGCTCCACACCAGTGTCTCAGCCAAACCGCTCCCCCCAACCTCCACCTAGCAGTTATACATCCCAAATACCTACAAGTACAGGATATGGGTCTCCTTCAGCACAATCTCCAACTTATAATTCTAGTTCTCATGGGAACAATGTTCCACCATCCTCAGGAGCATCTGGAGCTCCACCACAAAGTGCACCCCCGGGGCAGCAGTATCCTCCTTCAGGTCAACCATCTCCATATCCACCTGCAACACAACCTCCCTACTCCAATCCCTCATCCCAACCAGGAAGCCCTGCCCCTTCAGTGTCAACTGCACCTCCTCAGTCATCTTACCCACAAAACCCACAGAGTTATCCCCCTTCCGGAGGGGCATATCCCGCCCATGCTTACCAACAGGGCTACCCTCCTGCTCAGTATCCACCATCTCCATATCCTTATGCTCGTGCGCCTGCACCGGGAGCTCCGCCGCCTGGGGCCCCACAGCCTTATCCTGGTTATGGTTTCCAACCCCCAAACCAACAGTAGGCAACTGCATATTATTAGAGCATCCCTAACATTAATTAATTCAGTGTAAATTAGTTTTAATTAATATCTGAGAAGCTGGGGAACAAAGTAAGACTTGTCACAATACCTAAAATTTACGGGAGAGGAAGTAGGAAGCATCATTAATTATTCAAAGTTTAAAAAACAAGGAAATTTTTCATATTCATCTTCTATAGATTTGAACTAGTTTTGCTAATTCATATTTTGTGGCTGTATACAATGTTGTTTGAGAACGCTACACAAGAATTAAAAAACCGTTAAGGCGCCGTCAAAGCCAGTGGCGCACTGCCTGCTTTGTAAATCCATATAAACAAAAACACGACTGCAGCGCTACATCCGCACATAGTTCATTGATTTTTTTATATGGATTTACAAAGACACTTGGCCGTAGCGCTGCTGCATTTTGTGGCAAAGTGGAAGGCGCACTTAGTGTGGACAAGTCTATTTTGCTTGCTATTCTTTTAGACGTAGGTATGTTTGTAAATAGGAATTTTATTGATGTGAAACTAAAATGAAATAATTTTTTAAACAAATAAATGACTTTTTCAATAGTATGTAGGGTATGATTATTATGAACAAAAGTATACAATATACACATTAATGAGATTAAAGAATGGATTATAATAATTATTATTGTAATAAGTATGTGGGATTTGCAGTTTTAAGTATACAGTGACATTAAATAAATTTAAAATATCTGTTGTTTTATTACATCTCTGAAAAATACATACCTATTTCATTCTGCTTAAAATTATATAAGTCACTTTTACCTCTTACTTACAATGGAACAAGTCCTTGGTATGGGATAAAACATTGATTTTGGAAGCGCCACCCGTAAAAGGTGTCTGTTACCAATTTCATTTAAACCACTTGGACCAATTTTGATGCAGTTTTTACATTTTATAGGTATGATCTAAAATCGGCAGCATTTTACTGGCAAGTTAAAGGCCATGTAGCAAGGATATTTACTAAAACATTTGCTGCCTCACATAAGCTAATGCACATACAATATAATGTTAATGTATTAGAGCAAGTTTTTTTAGACAAGATATTTTAATATTATGGTCCACTAGTCGATGCCCGCGACTTCGCCCGCGTGGATTTAGGTTTTTTGAAATCCCGTGAGAACTGATTTTCCGGGATAAAAAATAGCCTATGTGCTAATCCAGGATATTATCTATCTCCATTCCAAATTTCAGCCAAATCCGTCCAGTAGTTTTTGCGTGAAGGAGTAACAAACATACATACACACACACACACATACAAACTTTCGCCTTCATAATATTAGTGTGAAGTGTGATGTGCTGCATCACTGCTATCAGTGGGTTTGGTGATAAAAAAATCAAATGAAAACAATTTTGGTGTTATCTGTGATAATTTTATTAAGTTTTAAATTGTGACAAACAACATAAAATGTAACTAGTTACACAGAAAAAAAATTCTTGCACTTTTTGTATACACCTTCCTATCTACAATCCCAACAGCAATAATTTATAAATACAAGAAATATTCACTTTAAGACTCCTCAAAGGTTATTGTAGGTCTATCAAATGTATGTATTGATTCATCATAATATTCCAAAGGCAAATCATCTACTAACGGCTGTGTAGGGAAAGGAGGGGGAGTTTTTAACTTTCTTAATGGCAATACCGTGTCAAATAAATAACACATAGCACCTGTCTCTCCAGGTATTCCTACTCCCAGTGTCCAAAGTATGTTATACTTTGTATTGATGCGAAGAATTTTTACTCCCCTTAAAATTCGCCACCTGGAAATATAATAAAAATAGTTTAGATAAGATAGTTCATCAAGGTTAATCCAAGCTAATTCAAATGCAAGCCTTAAGGCCTTAAGCCATGCAGCTTGATCTCTTAAGTATGTCAACCAATGAGTTTTGGGTATCTAGTATAAAAATAGGTGATATTAATGTAAGTTTAATGTGAATATCTCTTATAGCAGTGTTCAAATTGAAAACATGTGTAGAACATCCAGAATTTGTATTCATTTCCATCCATCGCTCACTGCCGAGTACTGAGCATGGACATCCTGTCAAAATCATTCACCTAGGTGTAAATAAAAGTAGCTATAGAAAGATATTTTTGAATTCACCTGTTGCCCATGTGACCTGGCATTTTTGTGCCAGGCCAGACTCTTGCTTTTTCACCTCCTGCACCAATGTTGCCTGGCCTTCTATGAGTTTTGGTTACACCATGAGAAGCTGGCATTCCTTTAAAACCCCATCGTTTCATTACTCCTTGAAACCCACGATCCATTCTAAAAAAACATTTATCTCTTGAAGGCTTAATAATAATACTATAAGATAGTGGCAATTTAATTTAATCTAAATATGTAAAAGGAAGAGCTGACTGTCTGCCTGACTGAGTGATCTATCAAAGTGCAGCTCAAACTATTGGATGGATCGGGCTGAAATTTGACATGACAATAGCTATTATAACAAAGATATCCGTTAAGAAAGGATTTATGAAAAAGCAAACCCCTAAGGGGGGAAAAAGGGATGAAGTTGCGAGCATAAGATAGTTTAAATTAAAATGCATAATATCCTGGTAGCTGAAACCAGGTAGTGGTTTGTGAACCTTTTATGATAACATATACAATACTAGATGATGCCCTTGATTTCCTCTGTATGGATCAAGAATGGTGGTCTGGGATGTAATCCTCGGCCCAGTACAAATATGTATTTATGTAACGTGTGTATTTTTATAATGTATGTAAGTGTATTATATTCTTTTTTGCCTTTTATATGTATTTTACACAGACGTGAGAGTATAGAATACAAGATAATAATATCTATATTATACAGATAGCTTTCAATAACCGTTTTTAATGTTTAAAAAAATTGATACAAATTATTTGGAGTTTTTCAAATGGATACAATAAATATGTATCCTTATCAAACTAAATATTTACTAAAGTACTTATATATATAATCGAGGTAACTAAAGTATTTACAAATACATAATTGAGGTAACTATAGTGTTTGCATAATTGCCTTTTACACCACACAATTCAAATTAATCTATACTAATAAATAAAATTGAAGTGCCTGACTGTTTGAACCATAGAGATAGTATAATACGTCCATGGTTTGAACCGTCTAATCTTTGGAATGGCTAAACCTATTTTGACAGGACTTTCACAGACAAGTAGAGGATTAACCAAGGAGTAACATACTTTTTTAACCGACTTTAAAAATGGAGGAGTTATATTTTTCTACCTATGCACTAATATCTCCGAGATTTCGGAACCGATTTCCATATCATTTTTTTATCGATAGAACTTTGTGACATTGTTCCATAAAAAATTTGGATTCCAACTCCTTAATCCTGATGCTGCAGAGGATCTGACCAATCCACACGGGTGAAGCTGCAGGCATCATCTAGTTAGTATCTTATAAAATATTTTGACAAAATTAAAATAATTGTGTGACACAACTTAGCGGTCCGTGCCGGCATACCCGGACATCTATATGGCCGAACCGATCTACATTGCACCCATGCGAAGCCGGGGCGGGTCACTAGTTGTAAATAAATAAGGTATATTGGATTTTGTACTAACGTTTTGGCTCTGACATCAATAAAATCACCAACTCTAAAATGTGTAGCGAACAATGGTGTTCCTGTGGGCATTTTTGCATGTGGCGAAATCATGAAGCGACACAGATGTCTCTTCGGCAACATACCAACACTGCTGAATAGGCCACAATAGTCCTTTGTAACTGTACTTGGGTCAACAGTCTCTGAACCAATTAAAAGACAACCCAGTTTCCGCTTTACTCTCCAATTCGGTTTAGTTGTTTTCATTGGTTTAAATTCTTCCGGTGGTATATATTTAATAACATGATTGTCCACAACCTAAAATAGAAACAACGGTCGACATTAAAGTTTTATTAATCTTTTATAAAAGTAAGGGTCGCTGCATATGTAACGTGTTTTTTCACTTCAGAAATCCTTATAATAGTACCCAATAGTAGTTCGAGAAATCAACACATTTCGTATGCAGCGACCTTAAGGCAACTCATCAATACCTAGCCCTAAACCCTTGGATCTAGAAAGCTGAGATTTTCTTTGTGATGAAGACAAGGAATAAGGCCAGATTATTCGAAATTGATAAGGAATAAGTTCTTATACCATCTAAGTTAAAATTAACAACTTTAGAGGAGAGTGAAAAACCTTACTGTTTTCAGAGATCAATTTGTTAGATGGATACCTGTAGTTACTTTTAAAAAGTTTCTGTTAGATGTTTTCTTATTTCTAACTGGCTGATACGTCTCTCGGATTCTCTAGTAAACTGTATCAAAATAAACGCCAAAAGATAACTTACGTGTTGTTAGAAATTAAGCGAGGAAACATTACTAAATATGTACCTGTAATAATGTTGTCTGGAACTTTTTGCCATCTTTAGACCATAGGGGATAGTTTCCTATTTTACGTGCTATGAGACCCGATCTTCGAGTCGCGGTATCCCACTGGGCCACTTCTTGCGTCTCAATTTTCGCCAACGGTGATTCCAAAGCAGTTTGCAAATTCAATTTATCTTGTCTAACTTCCTCTATAAAATCTCTATTTTCTTGCGTGAGCAAATCTTCGCTCATCTGTAAATAATTTTAACTATATTGTTACAATCTAGGTAGGTACACAGAGTTTATTCTTATTTAGATTTATCCAAAGTAAATTAAATGATTTGAATGAAAATATAAAGTAACATACAACTCGATCTTTCGGCGAATACCAATACGGAGGACGATATTTAGGTTGAAAATGACAAGATCTGGTCGTCACGCAATCGATCCTGAAATGTTTTGAACATTTGAAAGTTGAAACACGTTTAATATGAAAATTGGAGGAGATAAATAATTATTTAGGATTTGTGATACTACAATAATATAAACTTTGGGGTTAGGAAATGAATTTACGAACCTCATTTTGTTTAGAGCACTACAAATCAATTTCAAATTGGACCTAGACATTATTTTCAAATTAAATTTATTTAGAAAACAATAAAACTGAAAATAATAATTGAACAAATATTAAATATGCTACGGTTTTTAGAATAAATTACCAAAGAGTATGAAATCACTACGTTAAATTACGTTAATTATCAATCCAATTTTTTAACTGGTTTTAACGGCTCTGAGTTCTAGGCCTTTTGAGTTATCAATCCAATAATCTAATCATCTATTATCTGTGAATCTAATCACCCAAAAAGAGTACGAATCCAGGGCCGTTAAATAAAAAAAAAAAAAGAGTACAGACTAGTTTTTTTCATCTAGCTTTATGGTCTGGATTCTTAGCTTTTGAGCCTAAGTCCGTAAAACACAGAGATAATTCATTCCAAATCATTCATCCAATCTTCGATCATAGATTTATAATATAATACGTCCATGCATCCAAGCCGTAGAATAAGCGTAGAATGCTATCAAAGAAGATGTAATCAATAGGTATAATTATGTATTAGGCTTCGTACAGACCGGGCCAACGAACGCCCAACGATGGATATTTATCGTTCGCTAGCGTTGGCTTCCGCACGCTCGTTGGAGTTCGTTAATACGTCCAAATACATTTAGTGCTCGAACGAACGTTCGTTGGCACTTGATTCCGGTTCTTTTCTCTTTCATTCGCAATTTAATCATGGACGACGACGACATCATTATAATTGCTAGTTTTATATACCAAAACGAGTTAGCAAGAACAAGAAAAAATAAACGTAAGCGAAGATGGTGGACAACCACATATTTTCATCTGAATGGCGAGAAATATCCAAGTAATTATCAAATTGGACGTCTACACGCTACGCACTCTTGCTTCAACTGAGCGTTCGTTCGTTGGCCTTCGGCGACCGTCCAAACAGAGTTCGATCAAACAGCTCGATTTCTTTGATGTTACCGCCACGCTTCGGATCGCCGGCACACGCCAACGAGCGATCCTTGGCATTCGCTAAGTCGTCCAGATTGCAGCAACGACGGTCAACGAAACCCGTTCGTTGGCGTTCGTTTGGCCGGTCTGTACGCAGCATTACAATTATGAATTAACATAATGATTATTATTGGTGATTACAAAATATGGTAATTACATATAAGTATCTACTCTTTGTGTAGCACCGACCAGAAAAAAAGTAGCACATGTTGTTGTCTGTGGTTGGTTTGTTTTCATTTTTTTGTAAACAACTCAACACAATATTAGGTATCTCTTCAGGAATTTGAATTCAATTTTCAATTTATGTGCGACAAATACGGGTATCTTATGCTTATGCTCATAGCATAATTGCGTGACTTGATAAAATAAAAATAACATGTCTCCACGCTCATACTCTACTTTTATCTTTCTGTTATCTTTTTTATTTCACAAGTGTTTATGTTATGATTATGAGATAAAGGTTTTCGGTCCTGGATTAAGACCTGAAAAAATTGTTATGCCGGCGAGATATTTTTTCGTTAATTTTACTTCCATTGATGAAAGCACGTAAGTTAAAAATCTTTTAAAATACATATTTCCATTAATAATAACCTGCTTGCAAGGTGGCTACCTACATTAAAAAGAAAAACACTGTTACAGATATTCTCGTGAACTAGCTTCAAAATTTGCTGTGGAAATTAATGGAAAATCTTTTGATAAAGACCACTGCCGCCTGTGGACTAACACCTTAGACCGCAAAGATGGGACTTTCATTGTTCGATATAAACTTTATGAAACATGTAATGAATTATCCATAAGCATTTATTATAAACACAAGCACATTCGGGATTCTCCTTTTAAATTTACAGGTAATTTATGTAAACACTGTGTTGTAGTTAATTTGTCCACTTTATAGTGGCAATTTTTATAGATGTTATTATTTTCTACAGGCCTTATCCAGCCAGACCAATGTGATTGTCCAGAGAAAAACTTACAATCTTGGATAGAGCAGTATCAATGCCCATCATCTTATACTAAAATTGATGAAGATCTCAAGCCATTTAAACAGCTAAATATGAAGGATCAAGTATCCAAAATTATTGAGAAATACCATAAACCTGAAAGCACAAGTTTTTGCCATTATGTTATTAAAGATAACCAGATTTATAGAGATTGTTATGGCAAACATATTGGGTTCAATATGTTTGCAGATAACATTCTATTATCACTCTCAAGAAAGGTGGTAATGCCTGACATGGAAATGGTGATAAATTTAGGTGACTGGCCCTTGTTGTTTAAGGGAATGGAGCCTTTACCAATCTTTTCATGGTGTGGTAGCACTGAAACAATAGATATTGTCATGCCTACTTATGATATTACTGAATCTGCATTAGAAAACATGGGAAGGTAAGTATTTAAGCACTGAATGTGGTTAGTTCAGTTGTAGTCGCTAAAGGATATCTAAACTATAATGACAGTCTAAATATTATGCTATTGCCTTCATAATGCTCTCTACAGAAAAGCATAGCACATGATTTAGACCTGTCAATTTAGGTTAGAGATTGTGGACAACAGAATTAGCCATTGTTATTTATTATTCTATTATTATATTATTACTTATTTTGTTCTAACAATAATAGAAGTAGAAGTCTAATTATGTATATAATATTAAAAGAAAACTGTTTCAGAGTTACGTTAGATACCCTATCAGTTCAAGGCAACATAGAATGTAAGTGGGAAGATAGAGAACCTCGTGCATTTTGGCGCGGCCGCGACTCTCGCGCAGAGAGGCTCAAACTTATTGACATAGCACGTGCTCACCCAGATCTCTTTAATGCTTCTCTTACAAACTTTTTCTTCTTCCGTGAAAAAGAAGCTCAGTATGGACCAAAGTTGCCACATGTATCTTTTTTCAAATTCTTTGATGTAAGTTTAAGGTATAGTTTCTTATTGCCTTACCAAGTTAAATTTATTTGTCTACTGTAATTATTTGTTTTTAGTATAAATATCAAATAAATGTAGATGGAACAGTTGCAGCATACAGATTACCATATCTTCTGGCTGGAGGCGGATTAGTCTTAAAACAAGATTCACCATACTATGAGCATTTCTATGGACAGCTGCAGCCCTACAAACAGTATGTGCCAGTGAAAAGAGACCTCTCCGACTTGACTGATCAACTTAATTGGGCAATAAAGCATGATGAAGAGGCACATAATATTGCAAAAAATGCAAGGCAATTTGCAAATGATAATTTATTACCACAACATATTATCTGTTACCACGCTGTACTGTTTTCAGTAAGTATAACTATTATAACAGAAATTAAGTGCACTGAAATATTGCACAAACATGTTGCAGTGTTCAAATCAAATTGTTATTCATCATCAAAGCGTGAACCCTCTTAATTTTCAGAGTTCCATAGCCGAAGGGTTCCAACAGAGCCCTTTTACTAAGCATCCTCTGTCAGTCAATGGGCATATTCTGTGAATCATAATAGTAGAACGTTGAAATGTTCACAAAATGTGTATTTCTATTGCCGCTATAAAACAAAAATCCAAAATGACCACAATGAAAAAACTGTTATTTGTCGACTGATGTTACGGAACCCTTTGTGTGCGAGCCCGACACGTACTTCACCGATTTTCATGTCTCTGTTGAACTTCAAACATAATTTACATATTATCTATTAATTCTTGAAAATCATTTTAAGGAATGGAGTAAAAGAATATCTGGAGAAGTCAGCGTGCATGAAGGAATGACGCACGTGCCGCAAGCTAAATTTGCGTGCCACTGCGATAACAGTCAAGAAAGTACTAGTCATGAGGAGTTATAGTTAGGATTTGAATAAGGAACAATCTCAACATTCTTAATCTCGAAGATTCTCGATTTATATTTTTTAAAAGTGTATGTATGTTAATTAAAAGTTGTATTTTTGTGTTCAGTATATTATATAACTAGCTTTACTAATAAATTTAACTAATATGGGAAGAATAGGGTCATGGACTGTACACATCATGTTATTACTACAATCCAAGGCTATTAGTGTTAATATAAAAAACCTAATGTGTACAAAGATAATGTTATTTGTTGTCTATACATATTACTAATATTATAAAGAGGTAAAGTTTGTTTGTAGGAAGTAATCTCTGGAATTACTGATTTTGAAAATTCTTTCACCAGTGAAAGCTACATACAGTAAAGCGTCACTCAGGGTGACAGCCTATATTATTTTTATTTTCAAAAATTTTGAGATCCTACGAAAATTGTAATAAGCTACCCGCGCGAAGCTGGGGCAGGTCATTAATAAATTAATATACACGAAAAAAACACAAATTAGTTTTATTTCATCCTATTATTACACATTAGAGCTATGTACTATGTTATTTAAATTAAATAATAATTTATAAAATATATCTATAATATTATAAAATAATACATTCTTTTTTTTTGGCTTCAGCATTTACAAGTTTCAAGAACATGTATTTGAGGCTGATGGAATGCTTATTTGCAACTTAGAGCCATTACGCACGGTCGACTAGTTGCCCGGCAACTCGATCGAGGGCGACGTAAGAATCTGCAATAATTTATATGGAAGTCGCCGTATGTATACTCGTGCACTCGCCGCAACTTCGTGCGCATATACAGGGTGCAAAATTACAGATTTCAATGGTTGCCAGGTGGCTAGTCGACCGTGCGAGGCATTACTTAAATATTAGGTTATTTTGATGTTTGAATGTGTCAATATAAATAACTTTCATTAAAAAAAATGCGAGATAAATTTATGTATAGCAAAACAGCGTTATTGAACAAAATATTTATATACAATCTAGTATTTGTAAAAAAGTCGCAGTGAAAAAAATTTAGTCTGAAATAGATGTCAAAAATCGTGTTTAAACATCCAGTAAAGTTTCGTGGCATCTGATCATCATTGTTGCCGCCAGAACATGCAGGAGAGGAAGCAAACTGATACACCTGGTGGAGCCATCATTCTGCCTCTCCTGCATATCAGAGCTTGTCTGTGTGGGTTCCGTTTGCAGAGTTGGCCATTCCAACTGCATATATTTCATTTTGGAGATATTTCATACTGGATTCAATATCTTCAGAGAAAAAAATGACCCCCTTATTATAAAATGGGTCCTTTTTTCAAGTTTGTCTGTCAAGACCCATCAAAGGAATCGAAAACCGGGTACTTCCCGTTGACCTACAATCTTGAAATTGGGCAGGTAGCAATTTCTTATAGCACAAGTAAAGCAAAAAATCCGAAAATCGTGAATTTGTGGTTGCATAGCAAAAAAATCAAAAAGTGTTATTTTTTGTATGATGGTATGGAAATCTTCGGCTGCAGGTCTGACTCACTTGGCTGGGTTTTTAATGAAACGTAAGCACGACAGTGTACTGCTGCAGCTGGCTACTTAGCGGTACATGGCCAGGTCGGGGCTGCGGTAGAAGCACATGTAGGCGTCGGCCAGCAGGCGCTTGGCGGGCGCGGGCAGGTGGCGGTCCAGCGGCGCCGCGTCGTGCAGCGCGCGCCCGCCCTCCTCGCTGAGCCACGCGCCCAGCTCGGCGATCTCCACGATCTCCGGGATGTTGTACCCGTTGCGCTCCCCTGAAACGTTACAGAGGTCTCACCACAAAAACTCAAGGTCTAAACTAACGTTAAACATGTGCGTTTGTATGGATTAATCGAGTCTATGAAGTTTGTGAGACAGGCTTTCTCTTGACTACAATCATGCCTGAGAAACAGCAATGATGAGGTCTATGTAGGTATATATTCTACGCGTTTGCCTAGATGCCTATTCACTCATGCCTCGAAGGTATTCAAGTTATACTTGGCAGTAAACACGGGCATCGAAAGGGCATTCCGCGTTTTAGTTTTTGTGATCAGCCTGAGTCGGAACTCGAGCGATAGGACGTCATCACTCACCTTTCCTATCGGCCATGGAGTCGAAGAAGCACCAAGGCGCGTCGGTGCCGGCGCCCGTCTTGACGAAGGCGACGTAGTGGCTGGTCTCGATGCATAGCACCGCGAACAGCTCCATGTACACGCGCGGCACGGGGCACGACTCAAGTATGTTGGCGTATTCCTCGCAGACTGATAGCGGCGTGGCCTAAAAAAAAAAGTAAGATTGTTCGCGCTGCACATAACTCCGGAATACAATGATGACGGATACAGACAGTAATTTCTCAAAAGAACAGTAGAAATAAACAGCGTGCAGAATTGAATAAAGATTAACTAAACCAAACTTCCAATCAATGACAGGCTGCCTCCACAACCGGGATTTCTTACTACAAATGACTAGTTTTGCCTGATGGATCCAGATATCTCCGGCCGCGTCATCGTGTGTAGCCTCTATTACCTTGTGGTGCGGCCTGGTGGCGTGCGCGAGGCGCAGGCACGCGGAGCACAGCGCGCCGGCGTCGAGCGCGCCGTTGGCCGCACACGCGCCGCACTCCCAGCGCGCCAACCCGCCGCATACCGTGCACTGCCGCGGTACTGGAATATAAAGCTGTCTTATTAGGGCATTGCTCGATTAATATTGATCGTTGGACGTATGTTCACTCTGGAAACAACGCATTTTTAAGTACTATTAAAAAGGTATGAGTCGCATTTAAACACTAATAAAATCATGGTCAGCGTATGAAGCGAAACTTCTTACCGGACGTTATCCACTCGAATTTCGGATAACAGTAAAATGAGAAAAAAATCGTGTTCAGCGTAATGAAACAAAACTTCTTATTGGATGTTATGCGCTCAAATTCAACGGCCCGGGGAGCGAATAGCGCTTGCGATCTCTCGCGATTGATGGTACAGTTTTTTTTTATAAAACTAATAGTTTTCTACATAGCATCTTATCAGAACTCTGAACCGCTCAGGCGAACGTCTTTACAGATAAGTAAGGTGCTGACCAACCGCGGCCGAAGAACACAGGAACACAGCACCCACCATTTCACCAGACCAGAAGGTCATATTTGAGAAAGTTTTAAAATAAATAATTTGACTTACATCCTTCAATGAGATCAGTGACATCCAATAACGGTGATGGTTGCACTCGCTGGTACAGTTTGTATTGCTTTCCGAAACGAGGCATTTGAATAATAAATGCTGCAGGTACCTGAAAAATTAAGAGAAAAGTCAGAATTTTTGTCTATATTCTGAAAAACGTTACAACCCACAACTCTCAATTATTTTGACTTCATTATGGGTTGGTCATTTTTCAGAAAATACATCCAATTTATAATTTAAATCTAAACCAATATGTTTGTAAAGCTAAAAAAAAAGGAGACAACAAAACATAGACAAATTTATTGGACAGAAGAAGATGATGATAGTATACAAAAAACTTAAAAATACCTCACTAAGTTTGACTCCAGATGTAGCGAAGGATTGCTCTAGAAGTTGTTGAACACTGGGCAGGGAGATATGTTCATCTTTTTCCACAAACAGCTGATAGCAGTAGGCTTCCTGACCCGAGGATAGCTTCAGAAACGGCTCTGCTCGTAGGAGTTGTGCTACTAGACCATTTAAAAATTCCTCTGGATCCTGTAAAGCAAAATAAAATGCTAAAATCAAAACTAGTTTTCTTCTGAAAAAAGTCTGCTGACATAGCCAGTGAACTGCGAAATCGAAATGGCGGAGCCACTATACATTAACATTGTGCCCCTCGACAAATGTAAACCCGGAAGAAGATGAAACTAGACCATAAATTATAGACATTTATTTAAAATTAGTTCTACTATTTATTGATGCAATAAGATTTCTTATTTCTAAAAAGTGTACATACAAAAAATCCTTCAAAGTATTGGACTGAAAACAATCATGCATGCCACATACTTAGTGGTGAGAATAAAATAGCAAATAGGTCGCAAGTGGCAATCAAGACTTTGCTTTTTGCAATAAAAATGCATTTTATGTGATTGTTGTAATATAATAGTGAAAAGAGCCGTGGAAATAATATGGCAAATACGTGAGGTTGATATGTGTACGAACAACTCGGAGCGTATTATGTGGATGTTTGTGAATCACCTTTTCCTCGGACGTGAGGCCGGGCACGTCGGAGAGGCGCTCGAGCAGGGTGCGCAGCTTCATGACGCGGTCGGCGCGCACGTAGCCGTGCTTGCGCAGCGGGTTCACCACCTCCTCGCGCAGCACGCGCTGCACTTCCGTGTAGTGCGGCGAGTCCTACGACGGAACGACCATTAAATTATACACTAATCATAGCTTTACGCAAACGATCGTTGCGTCACGCTATAGTTGTTCAGCCGGGCGAAATTATTTTCATTGTAAAATTTTTAGCATCTACTTTTTACTACTTAACTAGTAAAATTAAGATACAATCTGAAGCGCGGTGCGGGGAGTCTAGTGTTTAGCTGCAGAGGCATACACGCACACACATACAGGCACTCACGACCCTGCTAATTCGTTGCTATCTGTTCAAAATGGCGCATATTGTACTAATGCAGGTATATGGCTCGTGTCAGTAAAGAAATGAATCAAACTGAAGTGGAGCAATCATTTCGTCTCACTCACACACTATAGACGGGTATAGTGTGTGAGCGAGAGGGAATGATTAAATCACCATTTTCGATTCGTTTCTGTATTGGACGAGTCATAGTCACCTCTGGTTCAGGCGGGCGGTAGAGCAACGCGTCGAACACGCTGGTGAAGGTGAACATCGCGAAGAGCGTGGCGTCCAGGTAGCACGAGTTGTGGTGGCCCTGGATGCCGCGGCTCTTGCCGGCCAGCGAGCCCAGCGCGCTCAGCGGCGGCACCACGCCGCGCACCACCGGGCAGTCCGGCTGCAAATATACACGTAGGTACTTCACATAACTAAGTACAACACATTTTTTTATGGCACTGCTGCGGTGGCGTTACTTACGTATAGCGTTGTCCTTGTCCCGCTCGATTGACTTTGCTCAGATCTAAACTCTACCAGCTCTACAATACTTACCCACACACACACACAAATCATGCCGGTATTCCGGTAGTAGATTAAACTCGCCTGTACCCTCTGAATGAGATTTTACTTCTCACCAATTTTGATAGTATTCGAGAGTTGTAACAAAATAACGTCAAAGTATAATGGACCTAAAGGTCTTTGATTTAAAGTCAAAAATACAGTGCCATTGATTTTAATTTCGCAACGTTTCCACACGGAACGCTGGCTGTAAATATATGTACAAAATTGAGCATTAAAACAAGGCAGTCAAGGGCCACTTTAATGCTAAAGTGTTTCGACTCTCAAATACTATCAACGTTGGTGACAAGTAAAATCTCTACTCCAGTTCCACATATATTATGTCGTAGTACCTGGTCATGGTGCTCGTTATGGTGGGGCTCGGGGGGCGGCGTGTCGCGGAAGCGCGCGTCGCGTCGACACAGTGGCAGCGGCACGAACAGCGCTCGCCCCGCTCCGCACGAGAACAGCCGCTGCCCGCGGTGACTCCCGTCGCCCAAACCACACACGCTCTGCTCGAGCTCCACGCCCGCTGTCGCTATGTCTGACAGACAATGTATAAACTGATCAATTTCGAGAAAGTATTAGCCATTTATGTATTTTGTTCTGTGTCGAATGTCAGAAGTATGGTTTACACTCTTTACTCTTATGGTGTTGTGCGCCAACATACTGCAAACAACATACAGCAAGCATCGGCAAAGACCACAGAGTACTTTACAGTGTTTAGCTGTAAGGCTTGCAGCCAATCGGATTGAACAATAAGTGCTCCACGTCTTGGCAAGCATACGCACACACACCTTTCCACAAGCTTGCCAATGCTTGTTGTTTGTGCTGTTTGTCTCAAGCGTCTGGCAGCACCATTAGATTTTCAATCACTAAAATCGTACTTTTGACAACATTTGATACACAGAGCAAATATGGCGAGATCTTCTCATTTATGCACTATATGTATTTCATTTACTGGGTGAACGTGAGCTGATTTCAATGAGTGCAATAAACAATGTACAACTCACCATCAATCAGACCTATCCACCTAACAACACCATAGTAATGCTGATCGACATCTGTCGCGACTTCCACGAGCGATCCTACACCGATATCGTCTTGCAGACTTTGCGACGGCTGGTTTGCCTTTGCTTGCACCGCGCGAGGGGACCCCAGAGATGGTGAATCGTAAAACTCATCTTGAGCCTCACTATTGCACACATCTGCAAAGAAATGTTTAATTATTAATTATATACATTTTGTAATCATTTAGGCTGTCTATTACTCCTACACTACATACTCTGCTCATATTGAAGCACACATAGCGGTATTTCGTCGATAGAGAGTTCGCGGAGATAATACGCGTGAGACATGTCGATGTAAACTACGCTATAGCGGCCGCTCACCTCCCGCTACCGTACGCCTAAATTTAGAAAATAGGAAAGCTAAAATAGGACGCATAAACGTATGCAGTCTGTGCTCTACATTGAAATTATTTGTGTGTGCTAATTAAAATGTGACTGTTTTAGACCATTAGTGATAGTTATTCAATATGTATGACAACAATAACTGTACAAATAGAAAAATGGTAAACAATGCCCATTTTCTAATACTTTTACCCACATTCCGTTCACATAATGTATGTGACATCAAAGAGGGCATGAGACATCTCATTACAAACATTCTTATCATCAGTACTATAGCTATTGTATTGTATATTGAATATTAATAAATGCACATATATTATACATATCGTATCCTCTATCGTAAGGTTTCCTAGAAAAATTGCTATTTTAGCGATAGCTACAAAAATATAATACCACTATATTAATAATACATACCCACTAAAAGGCCGGTTTCAATTTTTTTAGGTTCATGAACCATCTTAGTAGTTTGAACAAACTCGTCAGAGCTGATGTTTGTGCCAGATGTAGTTGGCTTATTCCTTCGTCTTTCTAAGTGGTTAATTAGGTTTATAGACTTGATCCGTTCATGGTTTGACCTCTGCATAGTTCGTTTTGGACTATGAGGCTGTGACCCATACTCGGGATGTTCTGGTGCCTTAGGTGCTGGTGGCCAACTTCCTCCAATTAATTTTAAATAAGTCCAGCTATAAATAAAATAGACACCTTTAGGACCTCCTTTTTTGAAGTTTGGTTAGGAAGCAACAAAATGAGGATTGCTTTGAAATTGAGTACTTCATTTTACTTTATTCGATCATTGAATTTTAGGCATAATATGAGGGGATTAATAATAATAATAATAATAATAATAAATTTTATTGAGCAAAACATAAACACATAAACACACAAATTTAAACACTGTTGAACAATGTACTAAGACTAGATTATTATACAATTTGGTACTTAACAAATATTTGATGACAAAGTAAGATAATTAGGAATTAGTAACATAACTTTGTTTTTAAGTGTTGCAAGATCAAGGACTGGCTAACCTAGCTAGATTTTTTACATCTGTGTTAAGGATAGCCAGCCCTCTCCCTCAGTTATCAAAAATAAATAGGGAAATAAAAAAGTAGGGTGCACAGTGTGTGGGTGTGTGTTTGTATGTGAATTTCAGTGTGTATGTGTGTGTGTGCGTGTGTGTGTGTGTGTGTGTGTGTGTGTGTGTGTGTGTGTGTGTGTGTGTGTGTGTGTGTGCGTACTATTATTACTTAAGAAAAACATAATAAGAAAATAATGATGGTTTAAACTTTAAACTTATAAAAGTGGCACACCATTATGAAACTATATTAATAATTCTTAAAATTTTCTTTTAATATAATTTTAATACCTAGTGTTAAATAAAGGTTATTTTAATTAGTAAAATAACAACTCATTACCTATTTTGATAAGAACCAGGCAATGTTATTTAGAGATGAACATTAAATTAATTATAAAAATTAGCCCAAATGAAGACACCCACCTAGTCCTCTATCCCAGTCAGTAACAAATTATACCATATATTAGTAAACCGGTGAAGTGCGAGTCAGACTCACACACAAAGGGTTCCGTACCATCATACAAGGTTTACCTAACTCTTTTATGTAGAACACTGCAAGTTAATAACGGACTGCGCCATCTATATGTGATTTGGTAAATTAATTTTTTCATGAACACATTTTAAATTTTTTGTGACATATAACCACAAATTCACAGTTTTCGAATTTTTTCCTTTACTTGTGCTATAAGACCTAACTACCTACCAAACTTCAAGATTCTAGGTCAAAAGGAAGTACCTGCCCTATAGGTTTTCTTGACAAGACAAGACAGACGGACAGACCAACAGACATACAGACAATAAAGTGATCCTATAGGGGTTCCCTTTTTTCTTTTGAGGTATGGAACCATAACAAGCTGATTAGGTATGTATATTTATGGTATTCAAACATGTAATAAGAAGAAGTCAAGTAGATAAAACCCATTTTCACAAGGTTAGGTAATTGGTAAGGGATAATTGTATGGCAAATAAAATATTTTATTCAAAGTAGATAATAATAATATTGTACACTTTTTAAATATCAATAGTTGGATACAAACAAATAATTAATCACTACAAATTATTATCACAAATCATTGACGGGATGGCAAGGCAATTATCTTGCAAAACACTAACTAACTGAAGGAAAAATTTGATGTTTTAGCAGTTTGTCTATTAAAAACTGATGTCCAATTTATACATTACATATTAAATGATGCCCACAAGTTCGTCCTACTGGATTTATGTTTTTAAAAATCTGGTGGGAACATTTTCCGGAACAAAAGTAGCCATGTTCTTCACTGTGATGCAAGTATAAAATATCTGAACCAAATTGCATCAAAATCTTTTAAGGAGATGAGCTGTCAAAAGCTAGCAGACTAACAAACTTTTGCATTCAAAATATTTTAAGGAAGTATGGATTTGGTGACCGAAATATCTGCTCATAAACAAATAGGTACCTAGTTATTTATACAAATTGGTCTGATTTTTGCAAGGAAAGTGGTTTTTATCTAGGCTCTTGGTCACACAAAACTTTCAAAACAGCATTGTTAAAAGTAGCAGACATTTTGTGACCTAAAACATGCTATAATAATGAACAGCTTATGTATTTTATGAGTAGTGCATTTAACCATTCCTGTGTAGTTAGTAAACAATTATTATTGAAACACAAACAAAATAACTCATAAAAAACCTGTCCATCTGTGCTGCTCGTATTCCCCTGGTCCTGGTGAATGTCATCATTCATTCTTCTGCCTTTAGTTTGGAAATGTTGTCAAACTACATAAAGTTACCTTCTGATTGAACCTGATTCTTTTGAGTAATGTTTTGTTTCTACTTATTAGGTGGTCTAGTATTACTGAAATGGCTATAAGTTGAAGGCTTAGAATACTCACTTCTGTTTTTAATGATAATAATCACAATCTAAGACTATCAACCAGTGATGTAGAATGCTTATTAGCAAATTCCACTAACTTTAAATTGTAGGATAGTTACTTATAAAATATTAAGGAATAAGGCTAAAATAATAGGGTTTATTACATTTTAGTTAATTTGTTTTGTTTTCAATTTTCAAGTTCAGACAATCAAATCTATGAATACAACTTTAAGTATAAAACACCGACCAGAAACAAAAGTGACTGTGGTAGTGGTATAAAATGACTGAAAATGACGTTTAGTTTACTAACTTTACGATTTTTTTCAACTGGCTTTACAGCTCTGGGTTCTAGCCGTTTTATGTGTGAAAGATTTTAAATTACTTTACGAAAGATTTGGGCATAATAATGTATGGATTAGGTCAAAGAATAATATGTAATCACTACATTATGGTTGACTCGAGCAGTTGCAACTGCTCGAGTCAACCACAATGTATTTTAATTACTGGCTAACTGCTCAAAAGGCCTATGTAAGGCTCCCTGTATTATTTATACTATATATAGCTCGATTACCACTCACTGACTCATTGACATAATTGTTCTCCTAGAAGGAGACGGAAAATGATATAGTGATGTAGATGAGATGTGTTTGGGTGAGGGAGATGACTGGGGAAAAATTATGACATTTCGGAAAAACAAGATGGCGGCCGTCAAGTTTTTTGCAGCTCCTTTGTTTTTCAACCGATTTTGTTTAAACTCGCAACTATTTAGGAAAGTAAAAAACAGTTAATAGAAAAGGTAGAAAAAATTGGAAAAACAAAATGGCGGCCGAGCTGGAGAGTTTTCAAAATTTTCATTTTTCGATCCCTAACCGCGGCGCCACTGATCCAAGACGGAGGAGTCGAGGATAATTATTTTTTCGTGTTTCGCCCACAATTATCCTGTATTTTGACAAAACGGGAGTGGTTTTTAAAAATTCAAGATGGCGGCTGTCGTGGCGGCCGTTTTGTTAGAGGTACGAAAAAACGCAATTTTAAAAGTTAAATATCTGAAAGTTGGCAACATCGGAGCGATTCAGCTTCTATGTAGCGATTGTACGTATAGGCTCGAGGTATAGATTGGAGGAAAAAAATTACCCCATTTTTCGGGAAATTTCAAGATTTTCGGGAAACTGTAAAAAATCGAAATACGGACTTTTCGCAAAATCCGAGTATGAGCGATTACGTGTTTTGCTCGTACAAATGACATTTGGGTATTTTTGTCACCGGAGACTGGCAACACTGGAATTTATCAAAGTAAAAGTGATTTTCGACACGGTCTTTTTCACGGTATCCCCTTTCGCGTGGGTGCGAGCGAGAGGAAAGATTGAAACGTCATCGGGAGCGGTATATCCTGTAGTTAATAGGAAAATTATGAAACGGTGTAAAATTTTTCTGTGAAAGGAGTTGGCGGCCATTTTGTATTTTTTTTTACTTTTCGAAATTTTGATCACGTTTTTGAGGCAGTTGGCAACATTTTGGAAAGTCAGAATGTATGAATCGATTGTGTATCTCGGCTTGCAGTATGGAGATATGCAACCGGTGTTGCCACTTTTGGGGAGATTTTCGAGATTTTCAACTAAGAAACTCCTGTAAAATTTTGTATGAAATTTTTTTTTTTCACTGATGGTGTCGTATAGAAAACAAAAAGTTAGTAAGCCAAAATTATGGAGAGAGCTGATGATTGAGGGTTTCGGAGACGGGTGGAGGGCCCGCGTAAGGTATTGAAGATAGGTGGGGGGTGCTCGAGCAAATGTCATTCATGACGTCATCCAATTGCCAAAAAGCTGAAAAAAAATTCAAAATGGCGAAGAAAAGATGGCCGCCATACAAATTTCGCCGGTGTCCAGCTCGGAGGGTATAAAAGATGGAAGTGTGGTTTCGTGGCAAAAGAGGATCAGGATCCAAAGGTCTACTCGATGAATAGAAAAAAAATTCAAAATGGCGGAATTTATTTTTCCCCGTAGAAAATGTATGGCGAATATTGAATGTCTCATTCTCCTAGAAAGAGACGGAAAACGATACGATAATGTAGCACAGATGTGTTTGTCTGGTGGAAGCAAGTAGGGAAAAATTATGACATTTCAGAAAAACAAGATGGCGACCGACGTGATTTTTGCAACTCTTTTGTTTTCCAACCGATTTCGTTGAAACTCACAATCTTTAAAGAAAGTAGTAAACGATTGATAGGAAAAGTGGAATTTTTTGGAAAAACAAGATGGCCGCCGTACAAATTTCGTCGGTGTCTATCTCGGAGGCTATAAAAGATGGAAGAGTGGTTTCTTGGCAAAAGATGATCAGGATCCGAAGGTCTACTCGGTGAAACAAACTCTGCATGCTCGCGGACCACTTTAGTGGTCCGCGCACCCACGCACCCTACTAAATTATTATCCTAATTTACAAAAAATAATATGGATATCGTTTTCAGGGTTTTCCAGGGTGCTGATTTTGATAATGACATTTATTTTCAAATCCAAGATGGCGGACATGCACTTTTTAAGAAAAAAATTGATATGGGTGTCGTTTTGTCTATCATTTGGTTAATTATAATAAAGTTAACATAACCACGTCACGCGAGCTGCTTTAGCAGCTCGCGCACCGAGCGAAACACTAGTTATTTATACTATATATAGCTCGATTACCACTCACTGACTGACTGACTCATTGACATAATTGTTCTCCTAGAAAGAGACGGAAAATGATATAATGATGTAGGGGAGATGTGTTTGGTTTCGGGAACCCTCTGGGGAAAAATTATGACATTTCGAAAAAACAAGATGGCGGCCGACGTAATTTTTGCAGCTCCTTTGTTTTTTAAGGGAATCCGTGTAAACTCGCAACTATTAAAGAATGTAGTAAACGATTAATGGGAAATGTCGAAAAAATTGAAAAAACAAGATGGCGGCCGAACCGTAGCGTTTTCAAAATTTTGATTTTTCGACCCCGAACCGCGGCGCCACAGATCGGAAACGGGGTAATCGAGGATAATTATTTTTGTTGGTTTCGCCCACAATTATCCTGTATTTTGACAGAACGGGAGTGGTTTAAAAAAATTCAAGATGGCGGCTGTCATGGCGGCCGTTAAGTTAGAGGTACGAAAAAACGCAATTTTAAAAGTTAAATATCTCAAAGTTGGCATCATCGGAGCCATCATCATTTGAATTTTATGAAGCGGTTGTATGTATAGACTGGAGGTATAGATTGGTGTAAAAAAATTACCCCATTTTTAGGGAAATTTCAAGATTTTCGGGAAATTGTAAAAAATGGAAATACGCACTTTTAGCAAAATCCGAGTATGAGTGATTACGTGTTTTGCTCGTACAAATGACATTTGGGTATTTTTGTCACCGGAGACTGGCAACACTGGGATTTATCAAAGTAAATGTGATTTTCGACACGGTCTTTTTCACGGTATCCCCTTTCGTGTGGGTGCGAGCGAGAGGAAAGATTGAAACGTCATCAAGCGCGGTATATCCTGTAGTTAATAGGAAAATTATGAAACCGTGTAAAATCTTTCTGTGAAACGAGTTGGCGGCCATTTTGTATTTTTTTTTATTTTTCGAAATTTTGACCACGTTTTTGAGGCAATTGGCAACATTTTGGAAAGTCAGTATGTATGAATCGATTGTGTGACTTAACCAGCAGTATTGAAATATGTAAACAGTGTTGCCACATTTGGGGAGATTTTCGAGATTTTCCCCAAAAACTCCTCCTGTAAAATTTTGTATGAAAAATTTTTTTTTCACTGATGGTTTCGTATAGAAAACAAAAAAAAAATCGAGGAAAAATTTGGAAATAGCTGATGATCGAGGATGTCGGAGACGGGTGAAGGGTCCGCTCAAGGTATTGAAGATAGGTGGGGGGTGCTCGACCAAATATCATTCATGACATCATCCAATTGCCAAAAAGCTGAAAAAAAATTCAAAATGGCGAAGAAAAGATGGCCGCCATACAAATTTCGCCGGCGTCCAGCTCGGAGGGTATAAAAGATGGAGGTGCAGTTTCTTGGCAAAAGAGGATCAGGATCCAAAGGTCTACTCGATGAATAGAAAAAAATTCAAAATGGCGGAATTTATTTTCCCATACATTTTGTATGGCGAATATTGAATGTCTCATTCTCCTAGAAAGAGACAGAAAACGATACAATAATGTAGGGGAGATGTGTTCGGGTGGGGGAGGCAAGTAGGGAAAAATTATGACATTTCAGAAAAACAAGATGGCGGCCTATATGATTTTTGCAACTCTTTTGTTTTCCAACCGATTTCGTTGAAACTCGCAATCTTTAAAGAATGTAGGAAACGATTAATAGAAAAAGTGGAAAATTTTGGAAAAACAAGATGGCCGCCGTACAAATTTCGTCGGTGTCTATCTCGGAGGCTATAAAACATGGAAGAGTGGTTTCTTGGCAAAAGATGATCAGGGTCCGAAGGTCTACTCGGTGGAACAAACTCTGCATGCTCGCGGACCACTTTAGTGGTCCGCGCACCCACGCACCCTACTACTACTAAATTATTATCCTAATCTACAAAAAATAATATGGATGTCGTTTTCAGGGTTTTCCAGGGTGCTGATTTTGATAATGACATTCATTTTTAAATCCAAGATGGCGGATTTATATTTTCTACAAAAAATAGAAATGCCTGTCAATTTATGGGTTTTTTCGGGGTGAATTAATCGGGGTTAATAAATAAATTTAGTTTTATATAATAAAGTCTACCTTACCACGTCACGCGAGCTGCTTTAGCAGCTCGCGCACCGAGCAAAACACTAGTTATTATACTATATATAGCTCGATTACCACTGACTGACTCACTCACTCATTGACATAATTGTTCTCCTAGAAGGAGACGGAAAATGATATAATGATGTGGGGGAGTTGTGTTCGGTTTCGGGAACCCTCTGGGGAAAAATTATGACATTTCGGAAAAACAAGATGGCGGCCGAGGTGATTTTTGCAGCACCTCTGTTGTCCAACCGCTTTCGTTGAATTTTGCAATCTTTGAAAAAAATAGTAAACGATTAATGGGAAATGTGGAAAAAATTGGAAAAACAAGATGGCGGCCGAGCCGTAGCGTTTTGAAAATTTCGATTTTTCGACCCCGAACCGCAGCGCCACAGATCCAAAACGGGAAATTGAAACTAATAATTTTTTTTTGGGTTTTGTCTACGATTATCCTGAATTTTGACGGAATGGGAGTGGTTTTTAAAAATTCAAGATGGCGGCTGTTGTGGCGGCCATTATGTTAGAGGTACGAAAAAACGCAATTTTAAAAGTTAAATATCTCAAAGTTGGCAACATCGGAGCGATTCGGCTTCTATGAAGCGATTGTACGTATAGTTTCGAGGTACAGATTGAAGGAAAAAAATTACCCCATTTTTTGGGGAAATTTCAAGATTTTCGGGAAATTATAAAAAATCGAAATACGCACTTTTAGCAAAATTCGAGTATGAGCGATTACGTGTTTTGCTCGTGCAAATGACATTTAGGTATTTTCGTCGCCGAGGACTGGCAACACTGGAATTTATCGAAGCAAAAGTGATTTTCGACATTGTCTTTTTTCAGGGACGATCATTTCGCGTGGGTGCGAGCGAGATGAAAGATTGAAACGTCATCGGGAGCGGTATATCCTGTAGTTAATGGGAAAGTTGTACAACAATGTAATTTATTTCTGCAAAACGAGTTGGCGGCCATTTTGTAATTTTTTGAATTTTTCGAAATTTTGATCACGTTTTTGAGGCAGTTGGCAACATTTTGGAAAGTCAATATGTACGAATCGATTGTGTATCTCGGCTGGCAATATGGAGATATGCAACCAGTGTTGCCACTTTTGGGGAGATTTTCGAGATTTTCAACTAAGAAACTCCTGTAAAATTTTGTATGAAAATTTTTTTTTCACTGATGGTGTTATATAGAAAACAAAAACTTAGTAAGCCAAAATTATGGAGAGAGCTGATAATTGAGGATATCGGAGACGGGTGAAGGGCCCGCTTAAGGTATTGAAGATAGGTGGGGGGTGCTCGAGCAAATGTCATTCACGACGTCATCCAATTGCCAAAAAGCTGAAAAAAAATTCAAAATGGCGAAGAAAAGATGGCCGCCATACAAATTTTGCTGGTGTCCAGCTCGGAGGGTATAAAAGATGGAAGTGTGGTTTCTTGGCAAGAGATGATCAGGGTCCGAAGGTCTACTCGATGAATAGAAAAAAAATTCAAAATGGCGGATTTTTTTTCCCCATAGAAAATGTATGGCGAATATTGAATGTCTCATTCTCCTAGAAAGAGACGGAAAACGATACGATAATGTAGGACAGATGTGTTTGGCTGGTGGAAGCAAGTAGGGAAAAATTATGACATTTCAGAAAAACAAGATGGCGACCGACGTGATTTTTGCAACTCTTTTGTTTTCCAACCGATTTCGTTGAAACTCACAATCTTTGAAGAAAGTAGTAAACGATTGATAGAAAAAGTGGAATTTTTTGGAAAAACAAGATGGCCGCCGTACAAATTTCGTCGGTGTCTATCTCGGAGGCTATAAAAGATGGAAGAGTGGTTTGATGGCAAAAGATGATCAGGATCCGAAGGTCTACTCGGTGAAACAAACTCTGCATGCTCGCGGACCACTTTAGTGGTCCGCGCACCCACGCACTCTACTAAATTATTATCCTAATTTACAAAAAATAATATGGATATCGTTTTCAGGGTTTTTCAGGGTGCTGATTTTGATAATGACATTTATTTTCAAATCCAAGATGGCGGACTTACATTTTCTACAAAAAATAGAAATGCCTGTCATTTTATGGGGTTTTTCGGGGTGAAATATGTATCTTAATAAATCAATTTGTTTTTATATAATAAAGTTAACCTTACCACGTCACGTGAGCTGCTTTAGCAGCTCGCGCACCGAGCGAAACACTAGTTATACTATATATAGCTCAATTACCACTGACTCATTGACATAATTGTTCTCCTAGAAAGAGACGGAAAATGATACAATGATGTAGGGGAGATGTGTTCGGGTGGGGGAGTCGACTGGGGAAAAATTATGACATTTCGGAAAAACAAGATGGCGGCCGACGTGATTTTTGCAGCTCCTTTGTTTTTTAAGGGACTCCGTTCAAACTCGCAACTATTAAAGAATGTAGTAAACGGTTAACAGAAAATGTGAAAAAAATTGGAAAAACAAGATGGCGGCCGAGCCGTAGCGTTTTCAAAATTTTGATTTTTCGACCCCGAACCGCGGCGCCACAGATCCGAGACGGGGTAATCGAGGATAATTATTTTTTCTGGTTTCGCCCACGATTATCCTGTATTTTGACAGAATGGGAGTGGTTTTTAAAAATTCAAGATGGCGGCTGTTATGGAGGCCGTTTTGTTCGAGGTACGAAAAAACGCAATTTTAAAAGTTAAATATCTCAAAGTTGGCAACATCGGAGCGATTCGGTTTCTATGAAGCGATTGTACGTATAGATTTGGGGTATAGATTGGAGGAAAAAAATTACCCCATTTTTTGGGGAAATTTCAAGATTTTCGGGAAATTGTAAAAAATCGAAATACGGACTTTTCGCAAAATCCGAGTATGAGCGATTATGTGTTTTGATCATACAAATGACATTTGGGTATTTTTATCGCCGGAGACTGGCAACACTGGAATTTATCAAAGAAAAAATGATTTTCGACGTGGTCTTTTTTTAGGGGCGATCGTTTCGCGTGGGTGCGAGCGAGAGGAGAGATTGAAACGTCATCGGGAGCGGTATATCCTGTAGTTATTGAAAAAGTTGAACAACGATGTAATTTATTTCTGCAAAACGAGTTGGCGGCCATTTTGTATTTTTTTTAATTTTTCGAAATTTTGATCACGTTTTTGAGGCAGTTGGCAACATTTTGGAAAGTCAATATGTATGAATCGATTGTGTATCTCGGCTGGCAGTATGGAGATATGCAACCGGTGTTGCCACTTTTGGGGAGATTTTCGAGATTCGAGACTAAGAAACTCCTGTAAAATTTTGTATGAAAAATTTTTTTTTCACTGATGGTATCGTATAGAAAACAAAAACTTAGTAAGCCAAAATTATGGAGACAGCTGATGATTGAGGATTTCGGAGACGGGTGAAGGGTCCGCTCAAGGTATTGAAGATAGGTGGGGGGTGCTCGACCAAATGTCATTCATGACATCATCCAATTGCCAAAAAGCTGAAAAAAAATTCAAAATGGCGAAGAAAAGATGGCCGCCATACAAATTTCGCCGGTGTCCAGCTCGGAGGGTATAAAAGATGGAAGTGTGGTTTCTTGGCAAGAGATGATCAGGGTCCGAAGGTCTACTCAATGAACAGAAAAAAAATTCAAAATGGCGGAATTTATTTTCCCATACATTTTGTATGGTGAATATCGGATGTCTCATTCTCCTAGAAAGAGACAGAAAACGATACGATAATGTAGGGGAGATGTGTTTGGGTGGGGAAGGCGAGTAGGGAAAAATTATAACATTTCAGAAAAACAAAATGGCGACCGACGTGATTTTTGCAACTCTTTTGTTTTCTAACCGATTTCGTTGAAACTCGCAATCTTTGAAGAATGTAGTAAACGATTAATAGGGAAAGTGGAAAATTTTGGAAAAACAAGATGGCCGCCGTACAAACTTCGTCGGTGTCTATCTCGGAGGCTATAAAAGATGGAAGAGTGGTTTCTTGGCAAAAGATGATCAGGGTCCGAAGGTCTACTCGGTGGAACAAACTCTGCATGCTCGCGGACCACTTTAGTGGTCCGCGCACCCACGCACCCTACTTTATTAACCTCAACTACCCCGTTTTTATAAAAAATGATATGGATGTCGTTTTCAGAGATTCCCAGGGTGCTGATTTTGATAACGACATTTATTTTGAAATCCAAGATGGCGGTCATGCATTTTTTAAGAAAAAAATCGATATGGGTGTCGTTTTATGGTGTTTTTGGGGTGAATTTTGAATCTTAATAAATAAATTCGTTTTAATACTTATCAACCTAACCACGTCACGCGAGCTGCTTTAGCAGCTCGCGCACCGAGCGAAACACTAGTTATATTATACTATATATAGCTCAATTACCACTCACTGACTCACTGACTCATTGACATAATTGTTCTCCTAGAAAGAGAAGGAAAATGATATAGTGATGTAGGGGAGATGTGTTCGGATTCGGGAACCCTCTGGGGAAAAATTATGACTTTTCGGAAAAACAAGATGGCGGCCGACGTGATTTTTGCAGCTCCGTTGTTTTCCAACCGATTTCGTTGAATTTTGCAATCTTTGAAGAAAGTAGTAAACGATTAACGGGAAATGTCGAAAAAGTTGAAAAAACAAGATGGCGGCCGAACCGTAGCGTTTTCAAAATTTTGATTTTTCGACCCCGAACCGCGGCGCCACAGATCCGAAACGGGGTAATCGAGGATAATTATTTTTTTTGGTTTCGCCCACGATTATCCTGTATTTTGACAAAACGGGAGTGGTTTTTAACAATTCAAGATGGCGGCTGTCATGGCGGCCGTTTTGTTCGAGGTACGAAAAAACGCAATTTTAAATGTTAAATATCTCAAAGTTGGCAACATCGGAGCGATTCGGCTTCTATGAAGCGTTTGTACGTATAGACTCGAGGTATAGATCGGTGGGAAAAAATTACCCCATTTTTAGGGAAATTTCAAGATTTTCGGGAAATTGTAAAAAATCGAAATACGCACTTTTAGCAAAATCCGAGTATGAGTGATTACGTGTTTTGCTCGTACAAATAACATTTGGGTATTTTTGTCGCCGGAGACTGGCAACACTGGAATTTATCAAAGAAAAAGTGATTTTCGACATGGTCTTTTTTAGGGGCGATCGGTTCGCCTGGGTGCGAGCGAGATGAGAGATTGAAACGTCATCGGGAGCGGTATATCCTGCAGTTAATAGGAAAATTATGAAACCGTGTAAAATCTTTCTGTGAAACGAGTTGGCGGCCATTTTGTATTTTTTTTAATTTTTCGAAATTTTGATCACGTTTTTGAGGCAGTTGGCAACATTTTGGAAAGTCAATATGTATGAATCGATTGTGTATCTCGGCTGGCAGTATGGAGATGTGCAACCAGTGTTGCCACTTTTGGGGAGATTTTCGAGATTTTCAACTAAGAAACTCCTGTAAAATTTTGTATGAAAAATTTTTTTTTCACTGATGGTGTTGTATAGAAAACAAAAACTTAGTAAGCCAAAATTATGGAGACAGCTGATGATTGAGGATTTCGGAGACGGGTGAAGGGTCCGCTTAAGGTATTGAAGATAGGTGGGGGGTGCTCGAGCAAATGTCATTCATGACGTCATCCAATTGCCAAAAAGCTGAAAAAAAATTCAAAATAGCGAAAAAAAGATGGCCGCCATACAAATTTCGCCGGCGTCCAGCTCGGAGGGTATAAAAGATGGAGGTGCGGTTTCTTGGCAAAAGAGGATCAGAATCCAAAGGTTTACTCGATGAATAGAAAAAAAATTCAAATTGGCGGAATTTAATTTTCCATACATTTTGTATGGTGAATATTGAATGCCTCATTCTCCTAGAAAGAGACGGATAACGATACGATAATGTAGGGGAGATATGTTTTGGTGCGCAATATGAGTAGGGAAAAATTATGACATTTCAGAAAAACAAGATGGCGGCCTATATGATTTTTGCAACTCTTTTGTTTTCCAACCGATTTCGTTGAAACTCGCAATCT
This sequence comes from Maniola jurtina, assembly GCF_905333055.1. NCBI lineage: Eukaryota > Metazoa > Arthropoda > Insecta > Lepidoptera > Nymphalidae > Maniola > Maniola jurtina. The sequence goes on from NC_060029.1 coordinate 4,284,472, forward strand.
TTGAAGAATGTAGTAAACGATTAATAGAAAAAGTGGAAAATTTTGGAAAAACAAGATGGCCGCCGTACAAATTTCGTAGGTGTCTATCTCGGAGGCTATAAAAGATGGAAGAGTGGTTTCTTGGCAAAAGATGATCAGGGTCCGAAGGTCTACTCGGTGAAACAAACTCTGCATGCTCGCGGACCACTTTAGTGGTCCGCGCACCCACGCACCCTACTAAATTATTATCCTAATTTACAAAAAAATAATATGGATATCGTTTTCAGGGTTTTCCAGGGTGCTGATTTTGATAATGACATTTATTTTCAAATCCAAGATGGCGGACTTACATTTTCTACAAAAGATAGAAATGCCTGTCATTTTATGGGGGTTTTCGGGGTGAATTATGTATCTTAATAAATCAATTTGGTTTTATATAATAAAGTTAACCTTACCACGTCACGTGAGCTGCTTTAGCAGCTCGCGCACCGAGCAAAAACTAGTTATACTATATATAGCTCGATTACCACTCACTGACTCACTCATTGACATAATTGTTCTCCTAGAAAGAGAAGGAAAATGATATAGTGATGTAGGGAAGATGTGTTTGGATTCGGGAACCCTCTGGGGAAAAATTATGACTTTTCGGAAAAACAAGATGGCGGCCGACGTGATTTTTGCAGCTCCGTTGTTTTCCAACTGATTTCGTTGAATTTTGCAATCTTTGAAGAAAATAGTAAACGATTAATGGGAAATGTCGAAAAAATTGAAAAAACAAGATGGCGGCCGAGCTGGAGAGTTTTCAAAATTTTCATTTTTCGATCCCTAACCGCGGCGCCACTGATCCAAGACGGAGAAGTCGAGGATAATTATTTTTTCGTGTTTCGCCCACGATCATCCTGTATTTTGACAAAACAGGAGTGGTTTTTAAAAATTCAAGATGGCGGCTGTCATGGCGGCCGTTAAGTTAGAGGTACGAAAAATCGCAATTTTAAAATTAAAATTTCTCCCAGTCGACGACGTCGGACCGTTTTGGTTTCTATGAAGCGGTTGTACGTATAGACTCGAGGTATAGATCGGTGGGAAAAAATTACCCCATTTTTAGGGAAATTTCAAGATTTTCGGGAAATTGTAAAAAATCGAAATACGGACTTTTCGCAAAATCCGAGTATGAGCGATTATGTGTTTTGCTCGTACAAATGACATTTGGGTATTTTTGTCGCCGGAGACTGGCAACACTGGAATTTATCAAAAAAAAAGTGATTTTCGACATTGTCTTTTTTCAGGGACGATCATTTCGCGTGGGTGCGAGCGAGAGGAGAGATTGAAACGTCATCGGGAGCGGTATATCCTGTAGTTAATAGGAAAGTTGTAAAATTATCTAATTTGCTTCTGCAAAAAGAGTTGGTGGCCATTTTGTATTTTCTTCAAATTTTCCGAAATTTTGATCACGTTTTTGAGGCAGTTGGCAACATTTTGGAAAGTCGACATGTATCAATCGATTGTGTGACTCAACCAGCAGTATCGAAATATGTAAACAGTGTTACCACATTTGGGGAGATTTTCGAGATTTTCCCCAGAAACTCCTCCTGTAAAATTTTGTATGAAATTATTTTTTTTCACTGATGGTTTCGTATAGAAAACAAAAAAAAAATCGAGGAAAAATTTGGAAATAGCTGATGATCGAGGATGTCGGAGACGGGTGAAGGGTCCGCTCAAGGTATTGAAGATAGGTGGGGGGTGCTCGACCAAATGTCATTCATGACATCATCCAATTGCCAAAAAGCTGAAAAAAAATTCAAAATGGCGAAGAAAAGATGGCCGCCATACAAATTTCGCCGGTGTCCAGCTCGGAGGGTATAAAAGATGGGAGTGTGGTTTCTTGGCAAAAGAGGATCAGGATCCAAAGGTCTACTCGATGAATAGAAAAAAAAATCAAAATGGCGGAATTTTTTTTTCTATACATTTTGTATGGCGAATATTGAATGTCTCATTCTCCTAGAAAGAGACGGAAAACGATACATTGATGTATGGGAGATATGTTTGGGTGTGCAATATGAGTAGGGAAAAATTATGACATTTCAGAAAAACAAGATGGCGGCCGACGTGATTTTTGCAACTCTTTTGTTTTCCAACCGATTTCGTTGAAACTCGCAATCTTTGAAGAATGTAGTTAACGATCAATAGAAAAAGTGGAAAGTTTTGGAAAAACAAGATGGCCGCCGTACAAATTTCGTCGGTGTCTATCTCGGAGGCTATAAAAGATGGAAGAATGGTTTCTTGGCAAAAGATGATCAGGGTCCGAAGGTCTACTCTGTGGAATAAACTCTGCATGCTCGCGGACCACTTTAGTGGTCCGCGCACCCACGCGCCCTACTTTATTAACCTCAACTACCCCGTTTTTACAAAAAATGATATGGATGTCGTTTTCAGAGTTTTCCAGGGTGCTGATTTTGGTAACGACATTTATTTTGAAATCCAAGATGGCGGACATGCATTTTTTAAGAAAAAAATCGATATGGGTGTCTTTTTATGGTGAATTTCGGGGTGAATTATGTATCTTAATAAATCAATTTGGTTTTATATAATAAAGTTAACCTTACCACGTCACGCGAGCTGCTTTAGCAGCTCGCGCACCGAGCAAAACACTAGTATTATTATACACTTTGGTAAGGCTGGCCTTACATTTCTTTTATCACACCATTATATAAGTACCACCGTAGTCCAGAGCCCTTAAGCCCGTAAAGCCATAAAAATATATATTTGCCACAGACCACATACTACAGATAAATTTGACCTTCACCATACCTTCATTCATCAATCATCATGAGTGTTTTTAAAAAACTGCTGTGTTTTGAAATAATTATTTTTATATGAAAATTAAACATGAAATAAATACAATCAATTTACAATATCTACATAATTTATAAGCATTTCCTATACTTTAAAACAGGTAAAACCATAAGTCATAATAAATAATGGTAAACAATATGTCATATCATGATAATGAAACACTTTGCAAAGTATAATCTACATAAATAAATAATAACAATTAATTATTATTAATATATAATACCTACTATCTATACACATATGATCCTTGCACAGCTAAGGTACCTATTAACATCTGTTACACAAGTTATTACTTTCTAGGGAAAATAAACTTAACATTTCTTGAAGTATAAATTTAAGTTACTCCTATACTTAAGTTACTAAAATTATTTCTAGGCTTTTCCTGATAACATGATCCGTCAAGGCAGTATTGATGACATCAATGCGCAACAGTTCCTAAAATTAAACAATTATGAAGACACAGTGAGACAGCTAGACATATATTATGCCATAGGTTTGGTATATTTTGTTAGCATGTTATATTATTAATTAAATTCCCCCATTCCATGCTTGAGCCTTATACCTAACTGCTAAATGTAAGGCTAGCACAAATCTCAAAGTGCAGACACTTGTTTTGTCTGCTATAACACATCAGGTAATCTGACTTATTTTATGAAAACATACCATCTGATGTGGTGCTCTGTCACGCTTTGCTCAAAGTGAGCTCTGGTTGTTCGATTGTTGCACCAGATTGTGTAGCAATACGCCATAACGTGGCGTAGTGTTAAAATCAGCTGCTGAAAGTCAACAACTATGCATAGCATGATAGCATATTGTCAGGTTGGTGTGAACGAAAGATTGAAAAGCAGTGAACTGCACACTTGCTGACAGTTTGCAGTGGACAATATCTTCATTGTGAAGGAAATGTGCCATGTTTCCTTCTCTTTCCATCAATTTTCACTTGAAAAGAGAGTTTGCACAGAAAATACTTAACATAATTAAATCATTCTGTAAATGTATTGTATCAGAATGTATCTCTAGCAAAAATGTCACAACATGGTGTAAATTTATTCCTGCTCTTAGTTCTGATGCGCTATAATCAAATGAACCTTTATGACCTCACTAGAGCCTATCAAAATCAGTAATGTATCACTTTCATTCTTTTGATTCTAGTAAAAAGACAACTACTAAGATTTCAAAGTCCCATAACTGGGTTGTTTCCTGTTTTGTCGTCTGATCTGCACATTGGCAGTGTACGAGACAGTATTTACTGTGCTGCAGCTGTATGGGGCTTGTATCAAGCTTACAGGTATGATAAATCTCAGACATTATAATACTTATAGCATAATTTTCTATGTATTTGTAGATTAGAAATATTTTGGTAATCAAAAGTGACTACTAAGTACCTAATAAGGTTTCATAAGAGTTATGATGCATGATAGAAACTATAATACATATGGATTCAATTAAATCCTCTATTGCCTATTAATTATATACTAGACTATCTGTCTACTACTACTAGATGCCTGCAACTTGTCTCTGTGGGTTTAGATTTTTATCTACATATCTTTTGTCATCTATTTTGAAATTTTTTTGGGAGCACTTTTCTGGGATAAAAGGAGCCTATATCTGTCTCCAGGATGCAAACTGTTTCTGTACCAAATAGATGACGCCCGCGACTTTGTCTGTGTGAATTTAGGTTTTTCAAAAATTCCATGGGAACTTTGATTTTCCACAACAAAAAGTAGCCTATGTCCGCCCGAGATGCAAGTTGTCTGTGTACCAATTTTGTCAAAATCTGATAAACAGACAGACACACATTTGCATCTAAATATTAGTATGAATAGTATGGATTATGTGAATGGTGATAACTCACTGTGTCCCAAAAGTTCCCTAAATAAGTATTTAATGAGTGATGTTTTTCATTTCCAGACGAATAGATGACGACAGAGGCAAGTCACATGAACTTGGTCAGAGTACAGTAAAATGCATGCGTGGCATACTCGAGTGTTGGATCAAGCAGGCGCCTACTGTAGAGGCATTCAAAACTCGACAGAGTGCCGCCCATGCATTACATGTGAAGTTCCACCTCACGACGGGTGAACCAGTGCTGAGCGATGAACAGTATCACCACCTGCAGATAGATGTGATATCACTTTACCTGTTGTTTCTAGTTCAGATGATCACTTCTGGTCTTCAGATTATTTACACACAGGTTTGACTTTCTATTTTAAGTAGCCTAGCCCTTTTGAGCCTTCTTTCTTCCTAAGTCCCGGTACTACCAAAGCAAAGACATGTTTAACAGACCCATCACATTATCTAAATATACAAAAAATTTACTGACTGACTGACTGCGGTAGACTGATCTATCAACGCACAGCTCAAACTACTAGATGGATCGGGCTGTTTGGCATGCAGGAATTTAGGGCTTCTGGAAGACATCTCTCCATTAAAGTTAGACTTTGTTGTTGTACATGTCTTTTCATTGCATAATATTATTAATTTTAGTTTTAAGTTATTGGACATGATTAAATATATATTTTTTTTTAATATTTATTTTTTAGGATGAAGTTGCGTTTGTACAAAATTTAGTTTACTATGTAGAGAGAGCATATCGGACACCTGATTATGGAATGTGGGAGAGAGGCTCCAAGTACAATGACGGAAAACCAGAGATCCATGCTTCATCTATAGGTAATACTGTCTAATTTATGAAAATACTAGCTGATGCCCGCAGCTTCGCCCGCGTGGATTGGTCAGATCCCCTGCAGCATCAGGATTTAGGAGTTGGAATCCAAATTTTTTATAAAACAATGTCGCAAAGTTCCTCTATCGATTAAAAAAGAAACGACGCAAATCGGTTCAGAAATCTCGGAGATTTCGGTGTACATAGGTAGAAAAACACAACTCCCTTTTTGAAAGTCGGTTAAAAAAGTAGCCTATGTTACACCCTGGTCAATCCTCTACTAGTCTGTGAAAATCCCGTCAAAATCGGTTCAGCCGTTCCAAAGATTAGCCTTTTCAAACAGACAGACAGACAGACAGACAGACAGACAGACAGACAGACAAAAATTTTAAAAACGTGTGATTCGGTTATGGTATCGTTCAAATAACCATATGAGCTTTATATGAGGTAGTTATTTCGAAATTACAGACATACACTCCAATTTTATTTATTAGTATAGATAAATGTAATGATATGAGTATATACTTACTGCAAATGCTTCCAAATAATTAATTATTTTAAAATGTCCACAATGCTATTATCTGGGGGCACGGGAGTGCCCTGGAGAGTGGCATAAGTTTCTTACCCTTGAAAGTGAAAGAATTCTCACTGGATTTTGAAAATGATAAATCCACACAGACGAAATCTGATAAATGTTTTTAAGACTTTGCGAGCATCAGCTAATCTTCTTCCTGTCCTTATCCGTTTCCAAGTCTTCTTCCATCCTACCCTTTTTACATGTACATCCACGCAATCTTTTCTTTGGTATTCCTCTCCTCTTTTTTCCTTCTAAGTAACAGCTAATAAATAATGAAATGTTTGCAGGCATGGCTAAAGCGGCCCTGGAAGCCATAAACGGGTGCAATCTGTTTGGTGACAAGGGCGCGTCGTGGAGCGTCGTGTATGTAGATATCGATGCTCACAACCGAAATAGAAGCATCTTCGAGACGATGTTGCCGAGAGAGTCTAGTTCTAAGGTATTTACTTGTCTTCTAATTCACTTTTGCTCTGTGTACTTTATAAAGGGTTAGATAAATAAATGGTTAGTAAGATTTCAATTTCAATACATTTATTTTCGATTTAGGCTTGTGTTAGCTCTTACGAATGCCAATATACGCAATTACGAGACATTAAAAAATACAATAATTGAAACAATTATATTAGCTTTTAGGGTTCCGTACCCAAAGGGTGCCAACTGTCAATGGGAACCTATTACTCCGTTGTCCTACCGTCCGTCCGACTATCTGTCAGCGCGGTGTATCTCGTCAATCGTATTAGGTAGAGAGTTGAGTAACAGCATGCGTTTTTCTATTGCCGCTACAACAACTAATAATAAAAATTTCAAAATGGCCGCTATGAAAAAAATAAGTGTTATTTTTTAATTGTATATTATGTATATCACCTTCCAGGGAGTCGACGCCGCACTTCTGCCAACTATATCGTTCCCTGCATTTGCTACTCACGAGGAGCTACTGGTGCAGTTGACTAAGAACAATATTCTCAACCGACTGCAAGGCAAATATGGGTTCAAACGATTCAGTCGGGACGGCTACAAATGTGTGCTAGAAGACCCTAATAGGAGGTACCATTACTATTTATTCAGATGTTCATCATTGTTTTTACGTTCTTGACATTACTGAGATAGATAAATTTTCCATACCCTTTCTCCACACATCTTCTCCATTCGCTCCTTTGTGAAGTACGAATAAACACACTTTCTAAAGTACAGTCTTATGCTGCTCTTTCAACGGCACAAGATCATGCAGTGTGGCGACCTACCTCCAGTCTATCGGTTGATTCCGTGTGGCGATCATGAAACCGTAAATCTATTACAGGTATTATAATGAAGGCGAGCTGAAGGAGTTCGACGGCATCGAGTCGGAGTGGCCGCTGTTCTACGTGCTGATGATCATCGACGGTGTGTTCCGCACGCTGCCCGACCAAGTTGAGGAGTACCAGAAACTGCTCAAGTCCAGGATCTATATGGACGAGTATGGAGGTAAGCTCACAATGAAGGCGGGTGAAGGAGTTCGACGGCATCGAGACGGAGTTGCCGCTGTTATAAGTCATGCTAACCAGGTTGAAGAATACCAGAAACTGTTTAAGTCTAGGATCTATATGGACCAGTTAGAGGAAAGGCGTATCACTCGTAGGATCTAGAGGCGAGACAACGTTGCAGCACGGGCGTTCACGACGCGCCCTAGCCTCTAGAACTTGCAACTTGTCGCCATGTAATGGTCGTGGGTCTTGCTGCAGTTGCCTGAAGTTGCGCGGTGTGGTAGGGTGTACGAGTGTAGTGAGTGTTTGCGTTATGGCCGAAGCATGTTTGGCATTGACTACTCAATATTCATTCACAATTTTTATTTCATTTATCTATACTTCTATACTAATAAATAAAATTGGAGTGTCTGTCTGTAATTTCGAAATAACTACCTCATATTAAGCTCATATGGTTATTTGAACGATGCCAACACTGAATCACACGTTTTTAAAATTTTTGTCTGTCTGTCTGTCTGTCTGTCTGTCTGTTTGAAAAGGCTAATCTTCGGAACGGCTGGACCGATTTTGACGGGGTTTTCACAGACAAGTAGAGAATTGACCATGGAGTAAAATAGGCTACTTTTTTAACCGACTTTCAAAAAGGGAGTTGTGTTTTTCTACCTATGTACACCGAAATCTCCGAGATTTCTGAACCGATTTGCGTCATTTCTTTTTTAATCGATAGAGGAACTTCGCGACAATGTTTCATAAAAAATTTGGAGTCCAACTCCTCAATCCTGATGCTGCAGGGATCTGACCAATCCACGCGGGCGAAGCTGCGGGCATTAGCTAGTTTGTTAATAAAGGATATTCACAAGGTTTTTGTGATTGTGGTGTAAATCACCACAATCGCAATCTATAAACTCGGTTGAGCATGAATACGACTATATCGATGACAACATTGTGCTCGCTGTACAGGATTATGTCTTCGTCGTCAACCAATAGATCTCCATTCTACACTGCTGAACTCTCCTGTAAGAACTTCCACACGCCGCCGCGGTCTTTCGTTGCTTGGGTCCAGCGGCTCCCTGTAACTCGTTTGATGGCTTCTGTCACTACTATTCTCCAGCACCTTGGAACCCCTATTAGTCTATCAGTTCTTTGAACTATATTTGTAACACGTCTGAAAATTCGAAGTCCCCACTCCATAAGAATATACATATTTGCTAATTGAAGTGTAAAGATAAACACCATATTTCAGATCCAGTTATCCCTTGGTACTACTATGTTCCACGCGAAGGAATCGAGAATGAACGGAATGAGCCATATTCCGTACGCAGAATTCCAGCCAGTAAGTATTTTTAACTCACCTATTTTGTAATTTAAGCACTTAATTTTGTTTTTCAGGAAAAATAAAAGCTAATGCATAATTTGTGAACTCGTTTTTAACTTTGACAACATAAAAGTTTATACTGCGTGTTTTTGGCGAAATTTTCATTTTGTAAAAAAAGTTTTTATTTTATTTTATTTATTATACTACCTTTCTTTATTATATAGTTTTAATTTAAATTTGCTACCTATTTGTGCAATTGTAGCTGCCAAAATACAAACAAGTGTAAATTAAAAATTTACAAAACCCCCGACGATCCAAAGTATTTGAGTTTTCCAAAACATCATTTTCAAATAAATAATTATGTATTTAGGCAACGTCCATCTTGACAGCTTGATATTTGTCTATTGACATAATATTATGAACCTAATGGTTATCTAACCTTCTTTTCTACAAGAAAACTAGAAAAGAGCTGATAACTCTTAAACGGCTGAACCAATTTTTTTAGATTATAGCTAAGAACACTCTCGATCAAGCCACCTTTCAAACAAAAAAACTAAATTAAAATCGGTTCATTCGTTTAGGCGCTACGATGCCACAGACAGATACACAGATACACAGATACACAGATACACAGATACACAGACACACAGATACACAGACACACAGATACACACGTCAAACTTATAACACCCCTCTTTTTGGGTCGGGGGTTAAAAATGGGCATGATTTTCAGAAAGTTGCCTTAATTTATAGTCTTCTCCATCTATTTTAAAAACAGTTATAGGTAGTTTTAATTTAGAAAAGAAATATAATCCGTAACGTTTTAGAAAAAAATATTATAATCTGTAACATCAAGCTGCAGTTCAAATTAAATGTGCGAAACCAATGATCTTGTAAAAAAGTGCGTATACTATGATTGCAGACCATCAAGGGGAAGGCGATAATAAAGGTAACACTATTGGTATTGAGAATGGACTGCTGTGCTAATTTTCTGTGCCTTTCTAGCATAATAACCTGATTGTTTTCTCTCGCTGTCTAGGAGAGAACTTTTAGAGCTTTTTTGTTAACAAAACAACAATTTTATTAGTCGCACTGTAGTCGTAGCTGATTCATAATATTCATATTTTCAAAATTTCCGGTAGATGTGATTTATTTCACGAAGCGCAATAACTGGGTCTCGCCATTGCGTTCAGACGGGGCACGTGCTCAAAAGTGGCCGTGCTCCGTGCGAGCGCAAACGTGTTCTAGCCGCGATACGGCCCTGCACTTCCTTGTAACATCGACCATAAAATTGCATTACAAATTATCACCAGTCTAAGCGTATGATGAGACGCAGCTGGCTACCACAGCACAGTTCTAGTTAGCACAAACACATGTCTGCGTCGCACGTGCCTGCGCCGTAGCGTACGCAGCTTTCAGTACGTTTAAGCATTACGAAATCTGCTCTGCTCTGCACTTCGCTGAAGTACGTCGCCTGCGTCTCAGCATACGCTCAGCCTAATTTGTGAATGTTTTTGTACATCGCTTACACAATGTACAACCACAGCCACCATACATTTATAAAAGTCTGAGAAATTTTAACTTACTGGAAGCAATTTTATGGTCGACTATAAGTAAATTCATTTTGTTTCTGTTACATATATTCAAAGCTATATTTTGTAAACTAGCTGTCTTTGCTTATAACCTTGCAGGATTTTATCCCAGCTATCTGCGTTTAATTTAGTAATACAGCTAAAAGATTAAGGTGGCGGTTGATAATAATTAATTTGCTATTAAAAGTCCATCAGAACAGACCATTTTCTACCAAGAATTTTAAGCTTACAAGTTTTATTTCTAAAATGAAAACATTAAACAACATTGTTCGTCTGTGGTATCACCCAAAATGGGTACGTCATATAGTGCGCGCAATACAAGTAGTCCAATCTGAACACAAGGCCTATGAATGTGCATTGTACAAAAACAGATCTCAGTATTACGCAGCTTTTGTAAATACACAAGCTGTGTTAAGTGTGTATGTGTGAAAACGATTTCTACTAAACGACTAAATAGTCCTCAGTCACTCCTCACCTGTGCAAATCGCCACGTTGCAACTTCAGATTGGATTACTTATTTTGCGCGCACTATACTGCTACCAACTAATCGTCGCATCTTCAACACGATATACTACTTTCATTGTAAAATGTACTTCAAAGTGATAAGAATAAAGCTCAATTCTCAATGCTGTACTAGCTTATTGATTAGCAACAATATTCAGATACGGGCGGGTTGTTCCTCTGGGCGCAGTCACTTTTCGTGCTGGCGCAGCTGTTGACGGGCGGTCTCCTGCACGTCAACGAGCTGGATCCAATCCGACGCTATCTCCCCTCCTACAACCGGCCTAGACGCGCTGGTCGATACTCGGCTTTCCAGGTAGGTCTAGTTACTAAGGGGAAACAATTCGATAATCGAAGTTGGGAATGCTTTCGTATAGGACCACGGCCTATGTAAATCAGGTTAAAGCGAAGAATGACTATTAAATGAATACTGCTGTGTCTTCGATGGTGACTATAATTCAAGTTTTCTTAAAGTACCTATGGGGGGGTAATTTCAACAATATTTATTCTCTTTTGAATGACAAAAATATTCTGTCCATAGTGACAGACTGTATATGGGCAGCTTATTTAGCTCTTAATGAGATGAATAAACACAACGTTGTATTGTCACTTATTCCATGAAGTTGACTTTCTTTAAAAAATATTTTATTTTCATGCAGGCCAAACCGACATTGGTAAGTATTAGGCTAGATGAAGCATATATTGTATGGTGTATGCGGGCTTATTTGAAAGAGGTATGGCAGTTTAACAATCGCGCGTACGAAAACGAACGGAAAATACGCTAATTTGAAATCGCTCTAAATGTCCACTTGAAATTACTTAAACTTGCAGTAGATGGCTGTCATTGTAGTCGTTTCTGCAAGTTTTAGCAACTAAACTTGCAAATTTTACCTTCCTGCAAGTAACTTGCCAGAGCTGACTTCCGTGAGTTTTATTGTTAATGGACACTTGGCCTTTTGTTAAGCTAACAATGTATATGCAGGGAATAGCAACGGATCTGGTGGTGCAAGTCGTCCTGATCGCCGAGTCGATGCGTCTGCAAGCCATGATGGGCACATATGGCATTCAAACGCAAACACCCCACGAAGTCGAACCTGTACAGGTCAGTATCAAACTCACACAATAACCGGCAAACAACATCAGCGAATGCACATATATAGTGCTTACATCTTGAAATCTCACTCGCCATTTTAGCTCTGTGTCATACTGTCTTGTCAAAAATACGGTTCAACTTTAAAATAAGGACTAAAATCCTACCCAATCTAACGCTCCATCCACACACTGCCCGTGTAGCATGGGAGGAAGCGAGGAAACCATCGTGTTGCAAATTAGAAAAGCGACCTAGTGCGGCGCGTCGCGATTAATTGCGCAAGTATAGAGCTGTGTGTGGCCGTACAGGGCAAGATCGCGGCAACACGAGCACGAGAGCATAGTGTGGCCGGAAGGTAAAGGTACTTTACGACAAACGTATGTGTGTTTATATTTTTAGTGTAGGTATATTTTATAACTAGAGCCATTTTATATTTGTAGATATGCAGTTCCACTCAGCTAGTCCATGTGTACCGAGAGCTGGGCGTGTGCGAGAAGCTTAAACTGACCGGAAGACCCATACGACCTGTGGGTTCTCTCGGTACAAGTAAGGTACAAACAGCTACAGCCGGGCCTAGCATCACAACTGCGAGTTTACAGACTATCACCACTATCACTGAATCAAGAAATCCGGTTCTTTTCTAGCCCTTGGATATTTAAATCTAGCTGACGCCCGCGACTTCGTCCACGCGGATTTAGGTTTTTAAAAACCCCGTGGGAACTCTTTGATTTTAAAGATTAAAAGTAGCCTATATCACTCTCCAGGTCTTTAACTATACCCATGCAAAAAATCGACGTGCGACGTGATTGAAGGACAAACTAATAATCCAACAAACAAACACACTTTCGCATTTATAATATAAGGTTGTGATGAGAATTATCTTGAAGAACTTTAATTTTGATTTCCATGTGGCAAAAGTGATCACGTTAGAAGTATAGACTACAAGCCCATGTTCAAAAATGGATGGGTCATATGAACCACCAGGTGACGTATACAGGACGATATAAGAGCATAAAATAATAAGATTCAGCACTATGCCGTCACTTGTAAGCTGTCCAACAGAGTGCTGGTGAGAATTCAAAAGTGCAGGTAGAGTGAGTACATTTTGGTCATATATTTTTGTACGGCATTTTTACCATCGATAGATCCATGAAAAATAATAAGAAAGCGCGCAGTGCCGTAAAAAAATGGTGCGCCACAAAGTCAGTAAATTTTTTGATTTTCTGACAATTTCAAGGATAAATTTGGTCATTTAATTCTGTACGGCATTAGTTTCATACTGTTTCAATACAGCCTCTAATCCATTATTCCGCAACGCCGTACAAAAATCATGCGACAAGGGGAAAAAATTGAGGGTAGCAACCCCCTCTCTTTCCGTGGTCCGGGGGATGATTTGAAACAACATAAAATTAATTTATTTTGAAAGTGTTTTATGCATAGATAATATTTTTTTACATGCCGTACATTTTCGTTGGTCCAAAGGTTTGTAGGGGATGTGGATATTATATACACACCCGTTCACTTCAGTTAGACGGCATAGTGATTTTATCATATTATCAATTGTTCTCTTCAAAAATATGTTAATGCCGTACAGTATCAGATGGCCATAAAGTACTACACCCTTAAAATGGTAGCGTCATTTTCATCAGCCTAAAAGATATGGTCTGCATTAAAATGTACGGCATAATTTTTTCCTAATTTATTTATCTTAATACTATTTAAAACAAGAGAAAAGCGTAGATAATTGCTATATTTTATTAATCTACTAGCTGATGCCCGCAGCTTCGCCCGCGTGGATTGGTCAGATCCCCTGCAGCATCAGGATTGAGGAGTTGGAATCCAAATTTTTTATGAAACAATGTCGCAAAGTTCCTCTATCGATTAAAAAAAAAATTACGCAAATCGGTTCAGAAATCTCAGAGATTTCGGTGTACATAGGTAGAAAAACACAACTCCCTTTTTGAAAGTCGGTTAAAAAAGTAGCCTATGTTACACCCTGGTCAATCCTCTACTCGTCTGTGAAAATCCCGTCAAAATCGGTTCAGCCGTTCCAATGATTAGCCTTTTCAAACAGACAGACAGACAAACAGACAGACAAAAATTTTAAAAACGTGTGATTCAGTTAAGTTATCGTTCAAATAACCCTATGAGCTTAATATGAGGTAGTTATTTCGAAATTACAGACAGACACTCCAATTTTATTTATTAGTATAGATGAATATTTAAACTTTTGCAATAATTTGAAAAATTTCAGTTTTTGTATTTCTCTATAAGTTTTTTTAGAACAGTTTCTTTTGAACGGCAATACTATATAACAATAGTATTTTACACTATCATGTTAAAAAAAAAGTTGCCGTACAGAGTCAAATGATTTTACAGCTTTAAAAATCAAGTATACCATGAAATTAAGATAATTATTGATACACATTCAAATGAACACTAATTTTTTGACGGCATTATTTTTAATAGTACTTTTGAGTGCTAGATAATGTTTTGGAACCAAAGCCGTACTTTTTCAAATCACCCCCCGGACCACGGAAAGAGAGGGGGTTGCTACCTTCAATTTTTTCCCCTTGTCGCATGATTTTTGTACGGCGTTACGGAATAATGGATTAGAGGCTGTATTGAAACAGTATGAAACTAATGCCGTACAGAATTAAATGACCAAATTTATCCTGGAAATTGTCAGAAAATCAAAAAATTTACTGACTTTGTGGCGCACCATTTTTTTACGGCACTGCGCGCTTTCTTATTATTTTTCATGGATCTATCGATGGTAAAAATGCCGTACAAAAATATATGACCAAAATGTACTCACTCTACCTGCACTTTTGAATTCTCACCAGCACTCTGTTGGACAGCTTACAAGTGACGGCATAGTGCTGAATCTTATTATTTAGGTGTTCGAGCCTACGCTTGAACCACATGTGAGATTACCTTTCCAATATCCGTCGTCAACACCTTCTATCTCTTTCGCACACTAGGTAAATCCGTGATGTCTTGACTATACCTGTCCTTGTCTGTTATGAATGAATGGAATGCCTAGCCAGGCAGCGCGCGGTGGCCATCTTCTTCAGTACGCTTTCGATATTCGTGAAGTCAACACGTCACTCAAGTAATTATTATTACGCGCACTATCCGATCGGCGCTTTCAAGCCCATTGTTGATAATATTTTACCGCTCGGCGCCATAAGGCCCAGCGACGAACGAGTCACATATTACTCGTAAATACCTTAAAATGGCACGACGGCCGACGCCTCGTTCGAGACGGCGGGTGTCGCCTAGAATGAGGCGGCCGTCGTCGCATCGGTGGTACGACGGTACGTCCCAATTCAGGCGACGCGTCACACGTGTCGCATCAAATGGGACGGCGGCGTCGTCTCAACTGAAAAGACGGCTGTCGTATCGACTGCGATGTCATTCCGTTTAGTGTGACGACCGTTGTCTCACAAAATGCAGCACTGATAAACTAAATGTATTCTATGAAATGACGAGATCACTGAATTGCGCATCTAATTCCAGAACCATGGGCGCACTAACGTCAATGGGATTCCTTGCTGCAGTACCTACATTGCGTAGAAGATAAAAACACCAAGCACGTACACGTGACACGTGCGTAGTGACGCGCGTCAATCCGTAGGCATAATTGCACGCATTACGTCTACGCGAACGATTCACGCCACGCAAGTGGTATGCCATGTCTCATACAATTCCTATACATTGGTATGCGCTGCGTCTACGCTTACGCGACGCATATGGTTTGGGGGCAACCAAGGCCCGGCAGTAATGGAGGCAAAGCTAAAGTTTGCCATTCCTACAGTAGATCTAGCACGAGTTTTCAACCCATCTACAAGTAATGTCAAATGGCCTCTGGAAAGAGCTCTTCTCTATGTACCACACAACTTAATGGGGAAAATACTTTCCTCTTACTATGATGCCTTTATGAGCACTGTAAGGGAGCTAAAGCTGAAACTCACAAAAAAAAGCGGGAAGCTTCTTCAGAGTTGGAGCATTTCAGTCTACAAACGGAAATAAGATGCCCCTCTACGGCTACGAAACGATCGTTGGTGATTCCTGCCGAAGTGCATCATAGCGCAGCAAAGCGTAGAGCTTGCACAAACGTCTTGAGCTCATCTGCTCGTTCACAGTCCTATGACACACTAACGCAAGGTAGTGGCGAACATTTCGCTTCCGTGCTGAGTCGGTAAATGTCATTGTTTAACAAAGTACTTAGCTCGCAGACAGAGCAAAACAAATATATCATAACTATTACACAAAACCAGCAGCAGAGCGTTGCGTCGGACAGTACACAATCAGAAGAGGAGGAAAACGACCAGGTCCAGGGAAGCGAAGCTTCTCCCCATTGGTCTAACAACCGCGAAACTGAAGAAGATAATCTTCGAAGAAGGGTTGCTGAATCGCAGAGGAACTAGCGAGTTTGACGGAAGACAAGAACATTAATCTTACCGTTTTTGATTTTGCGCCAACCACCGTAGAACAAGAACCTAAGGTTGCGCAAGCAGATCCTCCGGCCGTAAAGCATGGTTTGAATTGCCATAGACTAGGTAAGACTAGTTGCTGTAACGTGAGATATGCGGACGTCCAAAAGTAGTTCCAAGCGACAACAGTATTTACTTCTTTAAAACCTAACAATCTCCGGGCAGTTGGCACCAATAACTCCAGTTGGGAATCAGTTGAGATTCTAGAAAAATGTGGTGGGCCGCTATTTTGTTGCAGCAAATTCCGAATTCAGGGAAAACTCGAATGCCCTTCTGCGATACGTATGTGGTCATTGAGCAGAAATAATAAAACAGAGAGAGACCCATAAACCTATTAGTTCAGGGGTAACCTGCACAATATCCCCCCTCCCCCCATCAGGAACTCATCTGTTCAAAGAAGAATCCCCAACAGAGGTCGTAAAAGAGTTGGAAGGTATGCATAAACTCTTTCCTAATAAGGAAAAGCCATACACGAACAAAACAGCGAAACCGAAAACCTCTCAACCGGCTCACTATAGATTTCGTAATTCACGAAACACCACTAAAAGAGATCCGCCGTATAACATAGGGGGTGTCATTAAAGACCCTTTCCTTACGCAACATAGCAGGGGAAAGGAGGGAAATGACTTCCTCACCGCAGGATGCCTAGCCAATTTCGTGAATCTGTGGGAAAAGGCGCCAGTGAATCTTTTAAAAATATTAAATGGCAACAGAATTCCGTTCAAGAATACTTTCCCCTTAGCGAAATTTTCTCGAATAAACGCTCAGAGTTAGCAGACACAGGCATCTGCAGAAACGTCTGTAGAAATACGGGAATGTTAAAATCCCGGACCTTACATCAGTCAGGTTTCTTGTTAGCAATGTTCCTGAGGAAAAAGACAGATGGAGGTCATGGGCCGATACTCAACTTGAGAAGGCTCAACGATTATATATTAGCCCTGAAATTTCGCCTGATAACGCAGCAATAGTTAGATTCATTTGGGTAAAGGAGATTTCATGATGAACCGACCTTTCGAAGGCATATTTTCATGTGCCCACCAATCAAAATCATCGTCGATACTTGTCACTCTTGTAACAGGAGAAAATATACGAGATGACTTGTCTACCTTTCGGATTAGCGAGTGCCCCTTCAGCGTTTGTCAATATTACGAACTGGGTGGGCCAGCAGATTCGTCAAAAAGTCATCCGGGTAATAGTATATCTCGACGATTTTCTGTTTATTGACTAAGATCCGATAATCCTGGAACAACAAGTTACAATTGCTACGGAATATTTAAATAGCCTGGGACGGCAGATCAATCAAACGAAACCTTCGATAAAGGCTTCATTCAGCATAGAATATCCGGGGGGTATTACCTGGAACACTCATCGAAACTCAACCATTGATGGTTCAAAAGTACTTGTAAAAGTCTAATTGAATAAAAATATTTTGAATTTGAATGTGAAAGGGTGTTTCGACACCGAAAATGCAAGAGTTTCAGAAGTGTTGAAGTCAGGATCTTCAAGAAAAAGCTCGATGGAGTCGGCACAATGCCAAAATAAATATCAAAGTTTCTATAGTAATTTTGTAATGCACTTGTTGCTTAATGCATTTGTTATTTATCAATACTTTTTTTAAGATTGATTAATTAACTAGGTATTTTTCAATGTTATACTTTGCAGCGCCCTGACGGGGCTTCATGTTGTAATATTATAATACATCAATAGGTGTGATTGTGGTCAAGCGCTTGCCTATAGTGAATAAAAAAAAAATATGTATGTTTTATGATGTAAGACATGAATGCAAATAAATAAATAAAGAATAAATCTGGGCAAACTAAATTTCGCATCAATCACAGTCCCTCTGGGTCGACTTCATTGCCACCTAATTCAGAAATCATCTCGCTTATTAAAACAACTCGGCCGCATCAGAGGCATCCGATTCCAGATGCTGTGCAAGAACATCTGGAAAGGTGGCTAAAACATATGCACAAAACATTACCGATCCATTATCAAGATCCATCAATCTTTGTTACTACAGATGCTACTACTGATACTAGAAGATGCGGCAGAGAAAGACTGGGGTGCCATAGCAAACAGTCGTCACCTGTGGTGGAAGTAGGCCCCCTATCAAAGGAAATGGCACAGCAACCTAAAGGAATTATGGGGTGTATACGAAGCCCTTCGAACACTAGGGCCCAAAATTTCCCACAAAACGCTAATGTTGCAATCGGACAATTGAACGAGCGTGGTTTATATAAACAAACATGGTGGCACCAAATGGACAAAGTTATTGAATGCTGCGATACAAATTCTAGAATTATGCGATGTAATGAATTGTCACATCATATTTCGTTATATACCGGGGTCTGTACAACGGAATAGCGGACAGGTTGTCAAGAGAGAGGGAGAGTTTTACCAGAATGACACCTCAATATAAGAGGTCTCTCGGGGATATCCCAGGAATATGAAATACCAGAGATCTCTCTGCCACGAGAAGGTCAGCAGTTGTTCTGAAGCAAGTCAGCGAAGATTTGACCGATACAGAGAGCCAATTTTGCGAAGCATTCAGTGGCAGTGAAAGTATAACTTGGGGTGGATATTTCCGCCACCAGCGTTAATTCCACGAATAGTTCGCCACTTAAGTCAGAAGTACAGTGGAACAGAGTATTCGGGAAACCAGAACTAGACCAAAGGAAAGAAAAGCCACCCCTGCGCTAAAATCTAATAGATTTCCGCACAAATTGTGCTCTTCAAGGACTGGAACACTTGGAGTTGGCGGCTTGGTTGGTGCGTCCAAACAGATAGTATATTGGTCAGAGGAGGCAGTTAAGCTGTGGGAATTATCTGGAGGTTATCGTTTCTGAAAACCTATAGACCAATCTGGTTAAGATGCTGCAGGTACAATCGAGGGACATCCTCGCAGATGACCCTAGTCCACAAGTTTTGGCTAGGTACTGGTGTTACCTTTATGAAGTTATAAGGCTGGCGCCCAGGACCATAGCAGTTCACAAGTTGGTAGTGGCAAACTCCGGAAACCTTGTAAGTTCCTCCGAGCTCAGTTCTCATCCCCTGGTTAGGCAAATACTGAAAGGTATCTTTGCAAAAAAAAAAAAAAAAATCTGCTTCATGCTCAGCAGAAGACTTGCTAACATTTTTACATTCATACCAATTTGATTACAAGAGCCTGTTTGCAGTATCAATACACACTTCGGTGCTCCTTCTGTTCTTTCTGCGAAAAGAAGAGTCCACCATTTAACACTTCTATCTGAAAGGATGACTTCGAAGACAAGGGGTATAAAATAATATTCTGGCCTAAGTTTGGCTCTAAACCTGATTCGGCATCATACAGACAGTCAAGTTGGTTACTGAAAAAGATAGAAACCAATTCAGATAATCGATTAGATCTAGTCTTTTTGGTTCAAGAAAACCATTTCTATTTCAAAGATAGTTACGCCGTAACACAGCGTGCTTGGATAGCCTGTTCATTATTACGTGGGGAAGAGTCAAGAATGCCTCCGAACTGTGATCGCAGGATGGATCAAAACATTATTTAAAGAAGTTGGCATATCTCCAATAGTAGGCAGCTTTAGGGCAGTAGTTGCGACTTACAACTGGGTTGGTACTTGGTATGCATTGTGATATTGACGGAATTCCGGAAAGGGAAAATTGGCGATCCAGAAACACTTTACTTCTCCATTATTTCAAAGAGATAAAACCAAACTGTAGCTGCAATCCAAATATTATAAGTATAAACTTTACGCCGATTGCGTAGCTAATAAATAATAATGGTATGAATCGCTATCGAATGTTTCAATTACGCATATGTTACTTAACTTATCAATCAAAGCAATTACGTTAACTTTGGGAAAGTCTGTTCTGTTGATGATATTTTATATTATTATGTACTGTCGTGATCTAAATTAATTTTGGTAAACAGTTATGTTATTTTGTAATAAACGTTCATAGTTATCGTAAATAATAATGAATTACTGTTATATTTTTCTGTATCAGATATCGTTTCATAAATTAAGAGTCACAGTACGCTTAGCACTAGTCTTGATATATCGAGTGTCATGCACTACGACTAGTCAGGCAGCGCCGGCAGATAATAAACACGTCTCACATGTGGTTCAAGCGTAGGCTCGAACACCTAAATAGAACCGTTTTTCCCCCGAAGGGTAAAAAACGGATATTTAGGTTTCAGCCGTAGCTTGAACCACACCTAAGGGCCTTGCCGGCTCATTGCTCAAGGTACTGAAGAAGATGGCCACCGCGCGCTGCCTGGCTAGGCATTCCATTCATTCATAACAGACAAGGACAGGTATAGTCAAGACATCACGGATTTACCTAGTGTGCGAAAGAGATAGAAGGTGTTGACGACGGATATTGGAAAGGTAATCTCACATGTGGTTCAAGCTACGGCTGAAACCTAAATATCCGTTTTTTACCCTTCGGGGGAAAAACGGTTCTATTTTATGCTCTTATATCGTCCTGTATACGTCACCTGGTGGTTCATATGACCCATCCATTTTTGAACATGGGCCCGTAGTCTAGTAGCTTAGCATTTAAATTTTTATTATTCGGTCATATTTTTATTGTTTTTGTATTATTTTATCAATACCCATGTGAAATATTTCTTATGGGTCATTGTAGGGGGTCATCTTATATTTTGATATTTTCAAAGAATATGCTCTAAACAACTAGTACAATCTGAAATCGTGTTCAGATTGGACTACTTGTTTAGCGCGCACTATTTTATCTTGTAATAAAATCTCTTTATTTTTTTGCAGATATACAGAGTGTGTGGTATGACGGTGTTATGTTATCCGTTGATATTCGAGGTGTCGGAGTTTTACTTGTACAGAGACATGGCGCTGCTGATCGATGATATTAAGACTGAGTTGCAGTTTGTCGGAAAGTAAGTGGCTCAAGATTTGCTTTATTTGTGTGAATACTAATTCATTTGTTAATACGGAAAGTTAAATTTTACCCATGAATTATCTTGGTGGTCTTAAAACCACTTACCTAGACCAACATTTTATGCAAAAGGAAATTAGAAATAGGTACTTATTTTATGTGATAGGTACTTATATCTTACTGTACTTGACATCACTGCCCATATTATAAATGCGAAAGTGGGTTTATTTGTTGGTTTATCCTTCAATCATGTCGCGACGGAGCAACTCACCTCTACCTATTACGGTTCACGAGATATAGCCCACAGGCAGACAGACGGACGGACGAACGAGCGGAGTCTTAGTAATAAGGTCCGTTTTTACCCTTCGGGTACGGAACTCTGAAAATCGAGGCGTGGTCCAATTGGTCGATTGTGGTGCAGGTACTGGCGACTGTCGGGGCGGCCCACGGTGTGCCTGCTGGTGCGCGAGGAGCACATGCGCGACCCGCACTTCAAGCAGATGCTGGACCTGTTCGCGATGCTCAAGAAGGGCCACTGCGACGGCGTCAAGGTGCGCCTCGGCCGACTGCAGAACCTCATCTCCAGCTCCTGTATTGGTGAGCTAGTGTTTGAGGAACCGAATACACTAAAATGAAAAATTAAGGTCATCCATATCACTTATCCCCATTTTTCATCACTTTCCTTTTGCAACATGCTTAAAATTGCTTTTCAGAGCATCTTGACTTCATGAGTCAGGGGGATTTCCCGTCAGAGATGTTTACGCAGTTCAAGCAACTGCAGCACGACTACATCGGCTACCAGTCGCTCACCGACGTGCCGCGAACACTCACGTACAGGGAAGAGACCCTCGACTATGAGACTTATAAAAACAGATCTACACCTGATGTGGTATCGGCTTTACGGACAACCAGTAACATATTCGCGCAGTGTCAGCTGTGGGGGATATTGATGCAGCGGGAAGGCCCTATGTATGAGGTAATTTAACTTTGTATGCATAATTGAGTTAGGGGTGTTTTATGTATACTGGTTGACCAGAACGGTCTGAAATATCCGAAGGTCCTCTTAACAAACGTACATTCTTGGATAAGGATAAGATGCTGTCACTAAATTAGTAATATTTTGTAATGACAACTAATGAGGTCCGAATTTAATAATAATAATAATAATAAACATTTATTTCGGACTATTTCATCCATATAGTGTTAGTAACAGGGTCTTATGAACTATGTTAGTGATTAAATTAAATCAAATCAAGTCAAATTAAATCAAATTAAATTAAATCAAACCAAATCAAATTAAATTAAATTAGATTAAATTAAATCAAATTAAAATAAATTAAATCAAATTAAATTCAACTAAACTAAATTACATTATTATTAATTGTCAAATTAGGCTCAATTCATGTAGCTTCGGGACCACTGGGTGTTCATATGTATGTACACCCAGTGCTTCATAAAGGGGTTTTCCCACTTTGCAGCCAATGTGTTCAAAATACTGTTGGAGCTCCCGCGCACTCTGCTCATCACATTTAGAATTTAGAATGATTTTGTTCGATTTTATTTAGTAAGATTTATTATCGCCAATCCGCACTTGGGCAGCGTGGTAGAACATGGCGAAATTTTTCCCAGTCTGAGAGAAGACGTGTATGAATTCATGTTGATGACAATGAAGATTCGTTAAGATCAAGACAAGGGTCTTTACTAATAAATTGTGTATATTCTCTGTTACGTCTGCAATAGTTGCGGTAGAATATTTTTTACGATTTTAATTAGACTTGCATTTATAAGGTTTTTTTGGTCCATGTGTTGCTTCACTACTTGTATCACATTTCGTCACAACACCACAATTTTTCACTATGCAGCAGCCTCCACATACAGACACTAGATGACGACTCTCTTAACGAAGGGTTCCACAGCCATCGCACGCTACGACGAAGTGACTTGCAACACACAAACTAGATACCGCCACAATATCTTCAATCTCTCGCCATAGATTTTCAATCGCGCTAACAAAGTTTTACATGGAGCAACACTTATATTGTGGCAGGTAAACGGTACGAGTGCGCTGGACGCGCTGAAGGGTCTGTACGGCAGCGCGGGCGTGCTGCGGCACTGGCGCGCCGTTCGCTACTGCTCGTCGCTGCTCAGCCACACCGTGGACTCCATCAGCCCCTTCATCACCACCGTGCTCGTCAGCGGCAAGCAGGTACACATGGTTGCGTGATGCGTCACATCGTGAACTGCAGGCATTTCCACTTTGGACTATAACATATGCATGAAATGAAATAGACTTTTCTAATGTTGAGCGCTCCACCTTAGGCTGTATCATCTGCCTGGCTTGATTACAGCCAAACGCTACTCTACTATAAATAAATAAAAAATGTAGACTAAGCTCTCATATAGTTAATCTAACGTTTTACAACATTTGTTGTCTCCACTTTGTCGTTATTTATTGAGTGATTGTAATTTTTGTAGCTGACCGTGGGCGTGATCGGGCGCAAGGAGACGGTGTTCGACAAGCCCATGACTCCCGGCGAGATACAATCAGTCATGTACTCCACTATACAGCCTTACGACATCATTGGTGCCGTGTTGCAACAGGTACTTTCTTTCTTCTCTCTGGGCTGGTTTCCGCACTTGAAAAAAGGTACAACAGGTAACAGGTATGTTTTCAAACCATTTAATGCCAGATGCAAATTGATTCAGTTTGGTGTACTGTTGAAAGGAGGAAGACGGTTAGTTGACTTGATATCTATTTACTATGTTGAACACAAAATTAATGTATCAAAACTCTCGATAAACCTCTACGCATTGTGATCAATTTCCGCGCGCAAGTTTAAGATAAGAACATTTTAATAACTTATCGCAAAATTAGTTAAATCATACCTGCTCTTCTGATATGTTTTTAAAAACTGCTCATTTGTAATAGATCAATTACTTAGTATATTAAAGGATCAAGTAATATTTTCTGTAGTGCAAAGAGTGTAAATAGAGGTGAACATAGTCAGTTTTTATTTCCAGGAAATCGTGCTTTACTGTGGTCGTCTAATCGGAACTAACCCTGACATGTTCCGCGGTATCCTCAAAATCCGCGTGGGCTGGGTCCTAGAGGCCATCCGTATCTACTTGGAACTTTTCCCTGAAGAGAAGAGAGCTGACGCCACGTTAGAGAGCTTGTCTCCGTATAAGCTCCGTACGTTACTTCAAAAAGTCCTTACCGTGTCTGATTGGGCGGATGAAAAAGGGTATGTACTATAACTAATTCTAGATTTGTCCGTGTTTCGTACGGATTCGATTCGTTTCATACGTCATATAACTACGCACACTAATCAAAACACCATCAGTGTGACATCTCGAATAAAACTAATTCAGTACCTTTAGTACATTTGTGGTTTTGAATGCACAGAAAATGAAATACCAAAGTGAAATCCTCAAGTAGTATCTGGAACTGGATAAATTCGATAAATATTCAGATCAGTAAATTTTTCAGTACTAGTTAAGGATTAATTTCTTTTTTTTTTAGATTAACACCTTTAGAAAGGCGAAGATTAGAGGGCTGCTTGTGTCGTGTGCCGAAACATTTTTACGTGCAAATATGGGATATTCTCTTGAGAACACCAAAAGGAATTATTGTCGAGGTATGAAGTTTTTGTGGACTGTATTCCCAGTTCCCACGTTTTTAGATTTGAGAATGGGTATCTTTTTGTATGGTCGATATTTCACAACATCTATTTGGCACATCCGTATTGTTATTAGCGTTTATGACGGGACAAATCGGACGATAAGGCTTGGACTGTAGACCCGGTGCCTTGCCGCGAAGCGCCACTTCCATATTGTCTTCGTTTCATGTCATTATAAATATTTTCACCCCCATTCCATGTTTTTGCTGTCACATAAATTTAAGGCCTGAGTTGGGCGTGTTCTGAGGGGAGGGCAGCGTGCGATCTGAGCGGCAAGAGATCGTTCATTCTGTAATCGATGGCTCAGGCCTACTTCACGCTTGTTTGTGATACAGGGTCACGCAATCCCCGCGCAGCCGACGCTAGTAAACATGTCGCGCTCGGAAATATCGTTCGCCCTGCTAGTGGAGGAGGCGCTAGTGCGCGTGCCGTCCGCCGAGCGGCGCCAGCTGTGCGTGGAGCTGCTGTGCGTGCTGGCCACCATCCTGCGCCGCAACCCGGAGCTGTACCTGCAGCAGCCGCTCAACCTCGACCGCTTGCTGGACGACGCGGAGCTCACGTACGCCAAGGTTAGTGTGTTACATCACGTCGCCTGCTAATGCGTGTTGCACATGTTTTAACCTATGGGTCGTCGATACAGGACAGACAGGATAGCGGCGTGGCGGAGGCGGGCACGCTGAGCGCGGCGGCGGCGGGCGTGGCGCTGGGCTACCTGGCGCGCGCCGTCGTCAACAGCGTGCTGCAGGCCGCGGCCGCGCCGCACGCCGAGGGCGCGTCGCACTCGCACGACGCTTGTCTAGTCTCTTAAGCTCTTAATGAACACGGTCAAAATGGGTGCCATTAAATATCTACTCGAATTCCAATTTTGTGCGCTACGACGAGTAAAAATTTGCACGTATCTACAACGTTGATTTATTACAATATTATTTCGAGTATCGAAACATAACGAAGCAATCTATATTCAGATTTCAGTTGTTTTAAAGTTAGAATTCGTCTATAGTGTCTATAGCATACGCCTAAAACAAAAACATCTTAAAACAAAAACCGTAGTACGCATTAAAAAACGACTTTTAAACAATCATTTTTGAGTCCATTTTATTTTGACTTTTAGTTTTAGGTCAACGTTGGCGAGATGAGCAAATGTACTCGAGGTACAAGGGTCGACCACAGTAAACAAACATCGCTTAATTTGTATAAGCCCGTTTAAAAAAATCAAAATAGCGTCAAAATCTATGATCATTTATTTATACCTTGAAAATGAACAGATTTTTAAATTATGATTAAATTAAATTATGAATGAATCATTGTACAATGCAATTACAAATTGAAATCTTACTTGGCACAGAAGGCTCACTCTGCAGGCTTTTAAATAAAAGCAACTCTTTTTACGACACAATAAAGTGCAATTCAGCTCCTACAACCTGCAGTCTAAAGTTTAAAAAAAACCGCTTTCTTTCGTGTAAACTAGTACTTTCTAATATTATATCTCTCTGTCGCTCTCTAATGAGATTGAAGGGGATCGGGAGCCGCATTGCGCATAGGAAAATCAATGGCATACTGTCAACTGTCATTTGAAAATTACAGTTGGCAAAGAAAATACTTTGCAAATGATGATTTTTTCTACATTATTTGACTGTCTTAGAAGACTTAGTGCTTACAAAATTTATTGAAAATATTTTTTAAGAATCTATTGAATCAAAATATATTTCCAGATAAGATGTCCCAATATGAAATTCATGCCTATTCTTAGTTGGTATGCATACTTAATTTTTTTGTATATCTTTAGTTTTACTATTTTTGAAATTGTTTTTTATATGAATATTAAGTATATCTTGATATGACCTATGGAATTTTAAGGTGCGATTTTTATTAAACCAATTATATTGTTAATTAAAAATATTGTTTTATAATGTAAGATTAAGCAATGTTTACTGAATTACCTGTATTGAATTTGACAAATTTATGAATCCTAATTTAAAGATTAGGACTAATATATGACTATACTAAATTACTTGGCAGTTTAGCTATACTGTCCGTTTTGAATATAATAAAAAACATGTTACAAAATATTATTGTGATATTTATGTTGATTATTAAAATATACAATCAATGCCATGAAATATTTTTTAGTGTAGTATAATATAATTTGTGTTATATATTTTAAGTTATTAGATAATAATCATTCGTTAGTGAGGATTTTATAAGCGAAAAGAGAAAAAGATTTATTACTTGTAATTGAAAGGCTGTTTTTCCTTTATTATAAGATCACAGAATTATTTCAAATTATATGAATGTTCAAATGAAACAATATGTTTGTTTTATTCTATGGTTTTGACATTGGTAATGATCATTATAAATTTTACAAAAAAATCACACTATGAATGTGCATTTTATTAATATTACGATGTTCACGTCACAAGCAACACAATTCATTCCCAAACATAAATCTGTTCACACAGTCACACTCATTTCACTACTTAAATAAATAAACTTGCAGTCACTATATACTATAGTCCATTGTATACTTTATTATTTGGTGACTGTTGTAATATTTTCTTCAATGCTGGAATAAAAAAAAAACTGTTATTAGAGATAGGTATAGATAAATACTCCTAAAGAAACAATTTGCATAATTACTAGCTTTCCCGCAACTCCTACAAGTGTTCCCACAAGTTTAGGTTTTAAATTCCATACTCAGTGGCATGAACTAAGTGGAGTTGATATGTCAACTACAACAAATGTACTGAGTGCAGGTTATCCTTATACAGTATATTGATTAATGTTAAAGTATAAGAATTACCATGACTTATCTACATATTATTATATCCATACTAATATTATAAATGCGAAAGTGTGTCTGTCTGTCTGTCTGCTACGTTTTCACGGCCCAACCGCTGAACCGATTTCAATGTTTAGTACAGACTTGGGATACATCCCGGGGAAGGACATAGGCTACTTTTTATCCCGGAAAATCAAAGAGTTCCTACGGGATTTAAAAAAATCGAAATCCACGCGGGCAAAGCCGTGGGCATCTCCTAGTATTATATAAAGAAGAGGTACTGTTTGTAAGTTCGTTTGTACAGGGTAATCTCAGTCTGGAACTAGGAACCGATTTTGAAAATTCTTTCACCAATAAAAAGGTAGATTATTCCTGAGTAACAAACTGTATTTTATTTTCGAAAAAATTAGAGATCCCTACGAAAATTGTAATAAGCTAGCCGTGTGAAGCAGAGGCTGGTTGCCAGTACAAAATAACAGTACATTTTCCCAGTTCTTGAGTTGAGTTTAGTGTATTATTTAACAAAAACACTTGGATGTTGTTACCCTAGAAAAACTAAACTAGATTTTCAGTGGTTTGGCGTAACAACGTCTAATTAAAAGGCGAAACGTATAGAGATTGGTGTGTTGATCATGTCCTTCCTTACCTTCTTTCTCATCATCGCTGAAGTCTTTTTTGGGGAATTCAATGTCAAAGGTGACATAGAGGTTTCCATGCAGGTTGTTGTTCTCAAAGTTGGGCATGCCCTCGCCCTTCTTGCGCACGCGCGCGCCCGCCCACGTCACCTTGTCGCGAGACACCGACACCTTGTGTCCGTCCAAATGAACCAGTTCCAGAGTGAACCCAGTCAATGCATCCTGCAAAGAAATTTTTTATGTTGACAAGTTTTTACTCTACATTGATACCACCCGTTAAAAAAACCTCTTTTAACTTGAACACATTTTTTTTATAGTATATTAATTAAATACATAAAAATAGCTTAAAAAAATATGTTTTCAAACAAAACTGGATTAATCTGATGCAATTCTAGTACATGTGGTGACCTCCACATAATAATGTTACCATAAATAGTTGTAAGTGAAGTTAGCAAGAGGTGTGAAACATTTGAATAGGATTGTGTTTTGATTGCTATGTCACTTTATAACAATGCTTAGAAAAAAGTGTATTAATCTGTACAGAGTATGGTAACTTAAAACTCAGGCTTCATTTATCCTAATTGGTTCCTATTCACCATCACCCAAACAGTAATGCCAAAGACACAGTACAAGTCATAAGCTAATGTTCAAAGTATCATCTCTAAGACTGAAGAAACAAACTTGAAGTTCCAGGTTTGTTAGATTTGTTGTTGCTTATAAAACCATTATAGTTTCATTACATTTCTGTATTGTGAAATAATGTTTCTCTCACAATTTTTGGAGAATACATCTTTTATGCTTTTATCATTTTGTTGTGACAACTATAGTTTTTGTATAAAAACTAACCTGTAATGAAATTGTAACATTTGTGTATAAATCGTCTCCTCGTCGTGTGTATTGTGGATGTCTCTCAGTTTTGAACACAAACACCAAGTCGCCCGGGTCTCCATCCATATGGGGTTCACCTTCCCCTCTTAATCTAGACTTATGATTATCAGGAGCACCAACTTCAACCTAGAAAAATTTGTGTCTGTTTATTGCCTATTCTCCGCTAAATTACTGAACTAAGTTTGTTAAAATTTGACTCAGTGATAGCTTGCATTCTGGAGCTATTAATTAAAATGGCAGAAAATTCTTAAGTCATAAACAGCACAATTTATAAAATAGCTAAAATCCACAAGAACAAAATAATAAAAATAACATAGTATATCCATGCCTCTTTATAATTTTTATAACTGTATTATAAAGGAGGATTTCAGGATTAACAATGTAACGACAACTTTATGAGTTATGACCAACATAAATAATTAAGATAAAATCATATCACAGGTCAAAAAAAAATTAAAAACAATTTTGATAAAACTTATCTTGGTATGAACTAACCATATAATACTTGTCTACTGGATTATTAAAAAATATAAAACAGATGTTTGGCCATTCAATAGGCGGCCTTATTGCTAAAATAGCGATCTCTTCCAGGCAACCTTAGGGTCTAAGGATATAATATAAAATTAAAGAAAGCAGAAGGGAGATATGATGAAACTAAGTATTTTCAGTACAATATATACCTCTATCTCGAGCAGCCTTTCTTCATTGACTAGTTTAACATTAGGGCACTCATCACACACAGTTTGCTGCATCATCTGGAAGCGGCCAGGCCCCAGGTTCCTGGTCACCATCTCTTGCCTGCAGTTGCATTTGCGAGTGCCTGGTGCTGGTTTGATAACTGGTTTGTTGCGAGTTATCTAATAAATTCATGTTAAAACATGTATATTCTGTTTTTTATGGATATAAAGATATTTTTAAAAGTACTTAGTAATTACATAGTATTATAATCACTAACCCATTGCCAGCTCTACTGACCATGAGTCTCCTCTCATAAAGAGGTTTGGTCATAGTTGACCACACTGGCCTAGTGCAGATTGGCAGACTTCACACACCTTTTAGAACATTATAGAGAACTCTTAGTAGTAGAGGTTTCCTCACAAAGTTTTCCTTCATTATTAAAGTCCCTCCAGATTTGATACAGTATAAAATTTGTAATCAAGTTTTCACCATAATTATGTGCATTTCATTAAGATCTCAAAACTTTAAAGAGGTGGCCTTCAATCTGAAAGTTTGTAGGTAGTCCTTAATATCTATTGCTTTTTTATGAAATCAATTTTAAATAAAGAAACAAGATGGTTTTTCTTGGAATCTAGTGTTTACGCTGCCTGTCAGTGGCACTTGTGGTTTTTGCTAGTGATATGTAGATTTTCATATTTTTAGGGTTTCGTACCTCAAAAGGAAAAATGAAACCCTTATAGGATCACTTTGTTGTATTTCTGTCTATCCGTCCGTCCGTTCGTCCTTCGTGTCTGCCAAGTAACCTATAGGGTACTTCCCGTTGACCTATAATCATGAAATTTGGCAGGTCGGTAGGTATAACAGCACAAGTATAGGAATAAATCTGAAAACCGCGAATTTGTGGTTACATCATTAAAAAAAAATTAAAATGTGTTTCAATTTTCAAAGTAAGATAACTATAACAAGTGGGGTATCATATGAAAGGGCTTTACTTGTACATTCTAAAACTGATTTTTATTTATTTTTATGTATAATAGTTTTTGATTAATTGATCAAAATGTTGGAAAAAATACCAGAGCACGGAACCCTCAGTGCGCGACTCGCACTTGGCCGGTTTTTTAAAGCTTGTCATAATTTTCCTTAAGTTTATTAAGTGTGTTATCTTGTCTTTTATCTACCCCATGTCTGTTTTGGCATCTGTGAATGTGACAGGATTATAGAGTCTACTTATGACAAACTTGAAAATAGAAGGAATTAAATTAATAAATTGAACTCACTTCAATGAAGTTTCCATTATACAGCTCTTCTAAAGAGACAGTGATTTCCATAACGATATCCGCCCCTCGCGGAGTCTCGTGGTGTTGCGGCTCGCCACCAAACTGGAAGCCAAAGTCACCGAAGAAACTAGCGAAAGGATCATTATTGTTCATCATGCCATCTTTCTTAAGACATTCCTCGCCGCACCTATCGTAGAGTTCCCTCTTCTCGGAGTCCGCCAGAGCTTCGTACGCCGCTCCGAGGTCTTGGAACTTTTGAGATGCATCTGGATCATCTTGATTCTTGTCCGGATGCAATTCCTTTGCTAACTTTCTGTAAGCTTTCTTGATTTCATTTGTGCTGGCTGAACGTGACACACCAAGAATTTGATAATAATCCCGACCAGCGAGAACTAATAGTACTGAAGAGCAAAAGTACACTAAACACACATACGCCGAATCAATTAACATTTTGAATTATATTTCCTAGGAACTATTTTATTTAATAATCTATATAATATAAATTTCACGCTTTCCGTATCAAAAATCCACGATACATTTTCGTGATTTCCATTCGTATATGCATTCGTAGTTCTCTTTTGACATTACGTGTTTTGACAACTCTAAAAAGACAATTCGTCCAGCTTTCATTGGTTGCAATTTCGGTTCGTTTCGTAAGGTTACATTTCAAATTTAAATTTTTACTATTTAAGACCCTAAATGTTTGGTAATAAGACACATTTTATTCTATCAATATTTTGCTAAAAAAACGACCAATCAAATGTAGCCATGTCCGTATAATCAGTGTTGTCATGTTGTCATCACGTCATTCACAAAAGTGGTGACGGCAAGGTGACGGCATGGCGGTCAAGATTGCCAGGTCAGTACAGATTTGTACTTTGTAAAACAGCAGGCGATTCTGAACATTTGATTTGGTATTTAGCACTTGGCAAAAATATAGTATATGAGCAGGTAAACATGATAGGTTGCAAGTCCATGGCCTGTCAATGGTTTTGATTATTTTTTCTCGATGTGGAAACAGGGACCGCTTTCTCAACTTCTCATTTAGTTAAAATTGCATACAACTTACTTAATTTTCAACGTTGTCATTTTCCTTTAAATTGAGGAGATATTATGTGCTGGCAGCCCTTTTTCTACAACTACGTCCCCTGTCAATGTCACTCAAGTGCCAAAAGATCCTTGTTTTTTTTCTCTCTCCTCTGGCTTTACAAAGATTAGCCAATGTCAAGTTTGTAGTTATTTACAAGCTATGGAAATTATACAAGTATGGACTTCGTCTGTCCGGCGCACACCAACACATGCGCGGCACGCCTTTAGAGCACT
Source organism: Maniola jurtina (assembly GCF_905333055.1). NCBI lineage: Eukaryota > Metazoa > Arthropoda > Insecta > Lepidoptera > Nymphalidae > Maniola > Maniola jurtina. The sequence goes on from NC_060029.1 coordinate 4,317,162, forward strand.
TTCCAGTCAGTTCCACCACCAAAAACACCAGCAAAACACAAAACCCGGCCACTTTTAACAAAAAGAAACACTCCAAAATGGCAGAGCACGCGCACCAGCCCACAGCCAACACCAACACAGACAAAGTCACCACTGTAATTTTAGTCAGAGACTAGTAATAATAGTAATCCATTAGTAATCTGTATACTCAGACTCAGACAATAGACTACATAGGACTTCGTCTGTGTTGGTGTTGGCTGGCGGGCGTGCTCTGCCTTTTTGGTGTGTTTTTTTTGTTAAAACTGACTGGAAAGCGCTCTAAGGGGGTGCCGTGCGTATGTCGGCGAGCGCCGGCACAGACGGGGTCCATACTTGTATAGTTTAACTAACTTGTTACAAATAACTACAAACTTGTCAATAGCTAATCTTTGTAAAGCCAGAAAGCCAGACGAGAGAGAAGAGATAGACAACACAGACCACGAATCCGGAGACAATACTCAGATAACAACGTAGTGATTACATACTCTTTGCAGATAACGTACGTATACTATCTCTATGGTACTGGTAGTGACCATAAAGCTATTAGGTCCATGGTAGTGACTAGTGACTGATTACATACTCTTTGACTCAGATTTCAGCGGGTCAGAGTCAGAGTGCCTACATAAACAAAATACAAAAAAATATGCATATTTTAAACTGGCTCGAGCCTCTAACGTTTTAATTAAGGAGCTAATTGGCATTAATTTAAGTTAAAAGTATTATATTATGGATACTAAGAAATCAGTTAAAAATCGCAAGACTAGAAAAGTATCTAACGAGGTCAGTGAACTTTCTGAATCCGAAAAATGTTTCTTCAAAAGTTCAACCAACAAAAGGGAAGTGGTAAGTAGTTCTATTTGTTAATACTTATTCAATTAGTAATGAAAAATATACCTAACGCATTTATTTTTCCGCAAAACCCTCAAATTTTTATAGAGAACTAAAAATTTCATAGTTTCATAAGCCTACCGTTAGTTTTGAGTCTCTGCCTCTCTTTATTCTAGGGAGATGGGGCTCCTGCCGAAAACGAAATTGAGACAACACACCCACAGATGACACCAACGATGCAAGATGTTGAGAAACCAATCCAGAGTTTATATCTACATATCAAAATAGATCTTATTTTTATTGCATTATTGCTAGTGGCGCTTGGTACAAGGCTCTACAATTTACAAAACCCCAAATATATTGTGTTAGTATTCAGTTAAACTTCTTGTAACTGTAGTTCATTCATGGTTTAAGTCAATCTGAATAGCATTTTTTTTAAATGATCTAAGGGAAAAAATTAGAATTTGGTGTCAATATCAAACTTCCTTCATTGTTAAAGCAAGTGATATTTAATTGTTTAAAACGCATATAAGTTATAGCTCTGACAAGTTAGAGGTAGCCTGCCCAGGATCAAATCCTTAAAATAGGAGACAATGTCCAATCATTAAGCTATTACAGCTTTTTAAAACAGTGACAGAACATATCTTGAACAAACCTGCATGCCTGAGAGTTCTTCATAATGTTCTCAAGGTGTTGGGTCATAAGGTTCTGAAGTCTGCCAATCTGCACTAGGCCAGCGTTGTGGAATACAGCCTAAACCCTTCTCATTCCGAGAGGTAACAGCTGTTCTTAGTAGTGGGCTGGCAATGGGTTGATCATGATGACGATGATGTTGATCACAAACTACTTAATTTTGCGATACTGATAGCAAATTATAATTAATTGAATGATACTAATTTTAATTTCTTATTAGTAATAAAAAAATAAACATTTTTGGATTTATCCAAAACACTATTAAACAAGTTAAAACTGATGAGTAAATTGATATTTTGAGTTTTGACAGTCTTCAATACTTATTTAAATTTTTTGTAGTAAGACTGTTTATTTTTAACTAACCAAGTTTACTGTAATGTTTGTGTATAATTTGTAGGTTTGATGAGTTACACTATGGAAGATATGTAACCCTATACACAAAAGGAGTTTTCTTCTTTGATGCTCATCCTCCATTAGGCAAGCAGCTGCTTTACTTGGCAGGAAATGTAGCAGGATATGAGGGCAACTTTACATTTGACAGGTATTTACAGTGTCATACCATCTATGCAAAGTGCAGGAATCATTTGTGTGTTTGAGTATATGCTTTCATAAAATGCTTCGGAAAGCGTTCTCAGATTTGGTATTCGTATAAATTTAAAGACTGTATTAAACAACATTTGTTATGTTGTGGTTATCATACCGTCTTAAGGTGCCCACGCACTCGAACTGAACTGCAGCTGAACTGCGCGTCGCGTCAGCGCCCCGCACGATATTCTCTCCAGCCGCGCCGCGCGGCAGTGACGTACGCGCGTCGCGGCTGGAGAGAATATCGTGCGGGGCGCTGACGCGACGCGCAGTTCAGCTGCAGTTCAGTTCAAGTGCGTGGGCACCTTTAATGACAAGGTTACAATTTAATGACAGGAAACAGTCAGCTTTAAGTTCTGTAGCTCACAAGGTATAGTAATAGTTACATTGTATATGTACTCTACATAAGTAACATGCTGAATTTCTTACTGGCTCTGCTCAGTAGAATCTGCTTTCTGAACCGATGGTAGAGTTTTAGCATATCAATAAATAAATTTATATCGTTTCAGGATTGGTTCGGCTTACCCAGAGTCTGTGCCAGTGAGAGCCCTGCGTATTGTACCAGCTATCAGTGGCAGCTTGCTTGTAGCTATTTCATATCAGTTGATGCTAGAAATATCAACCTATCAATCAACTGCCATACTTGCTGCAATCTTAGTATTATTTGGTAAGTTGATTCCAGATCATACTATTTTTTTTTTTTGCAGAATTATCACCATTTATCCATTTACAAGTTAGTGCTTTTATTCCCTGAACTAACCAGGCTGAGAAATGAACCTGAAACCCTTTATAAGACTACACTGTGCACCACTTAACCAGAACTTGCTATAACAGATTTTTATTTTTTCCAGAAAATTCTTTCTTAGCACAATCTAGGTTCATGCTGCTAGAAAGTATACAAATATTATTTGGCTTATGGGGCATATTGTGCACCATCAAAAGCACTCGCAAAACTGGTCCTGCCTCAGTTATATGGCTATGCATTGGTGCTCTTTCTCTTGGGTGCTGTTTCTCGTGAGTTTTTTATACATATAAGAATTATTATATTTCCAAAAATGTATTAAAGTTTTTCCATATATGAATCTTAGTAATATTATAAATGTGAAAGTTTGGCTGTTTGTTATCCTTTCACACACAAATGACTGAATCAATTTGGCTGAAATTTGGAATGGAGATAGATAGATAGATAGAAACTCTTTATTGCACACAAAAACACATATAAGAATAACAACACAGTAAGAAGAAAACAGAAAAAAACAATTGTGTGCAAAGGCGGCCTTATTGCTTTTACCCTGAATTAAAACAGGCTACTTTTTATCCCCAAAAATCAAAGAGTTCCCATTCCCCACCTGATTTTTAAAAAACCTGAATCCATGCGAACAAAGTCGCAAGCATCTTCTAGTAATATTTATTATAAATCAATGTGAATGTAGAAAATAAAATGAATGCTTGACCTTTATTGTCCAGTTGGCCAAGTGAAAGTGTTATTGAACATTTGATAGGAAGGTCACTGCAGTACAGCATGTCTTGTCAATAAATCGTAACTGTACTTGTCTAAATATATATAAAAGAAAAAGTTGGCTAACTGACTGATCTATCATCGCATAGCTCAAACTACTGGACAGATCGGGCAAAGGCATGCAGATAGGTATTATGATGTAAGACAAGAAAGGATTTTTGAAAATTCATTTCCCTAGGGGAGTAAAATAGGGATTCAAAATTTGTGTAGTCCATGTGGATGAATTTGCGGACACAACCTAGTACAAAATAAAATATACCTTAATATTCAAGTGGTGTAAAAATAGTCTGAGCCAGTTTGACCATATTATTACTCACAAAATATTGAGGTTAGCCACTAGTCTATTGTATGCAATCTCTAAACTAAACTAAAAGTCTAAATCAGCTTTTTTTCAACGGGGAGTGTTATGAAAAGGATAGCAATATAAATACCTGTTATTTTAATTAAGAAAGTCTACAGCATAATTTGCCACTGAGGCTTGGAACTTTTTATTCATTTCAGAGTTAAATATTCCGGTCTTTACACATACTACTTGGCGATATTCCTAGTTGGGCGTCAGATGTGGCGACGCATTGGCCACACGGAGTCTGGCGTAAGACTTGCTATATCCACAGTATGGCGGCTAGTTGTTCTAGTGTGTATACCACTGGCGGTGTACGTTGGTGTGTTCTACGCTCACTTGGCGATGTTACCCAAGGCGGGCCCGCACGACAGCGTGATGACGAGCGCCTTCCAAGCGTCACTGAAAGGAGGCCTCGCTAGTATAACTAGAGGACAACCGTTGCATGTCGCCCATGGCTCACAAATAACACTGAGGTATGTAGTTTTTTATTAGGGTCCCATACCTCAAAAGGAAAACTAATCACACATTAGGTACATACTCTAATAAAATAGAATCCACTTTGTCCATTTGCAGCAGGTTTAATTTTTATCCAAAAAAGTCATCACTGCGGGTTTTCTCATCACTGACAATTACAGCCACAAGATTTTTTGGGCATATGATAAATTTTATGCCTTTCATTTAGTAATCTTAAGGAGCCAGCTATAAGATCTGACCTTGCCCGCTCCAATCCAGCGTAAAGCGCGGCGGAGCGTGCAACGTTCGTCTCGAATCACATTTATACAAACAAGCAGTGGCGTGCATAGTTTCAATGCCAGGGTAGGCACAATAATAATATTGGGCTATGCAGCTATGGCTTTTATGCCCCTACGACTTGCACACCACTGCACACAAGGCTCCTGAGTGGCGGCGACACTGAGACACTACATACAAGCGCGCTTCACTCTGGTTATGTCGTCGGCAGGCACTCGCACGGGCGCACGTGCTGGCTGCACTCGCACGCGCACGTGTACCCGGTGCGCTACGCGGACGGGCGCGGCTCGTCGCACCAGCAGCAGGTCACGTGCTACAGCTTCAAGGACGTCAACAACTGGTGGATCGTCAAGCGCGCCGACCAGGCCTCGCTGGCCGTGTCCAGCCCGCCCGACGCCGTGCGCCACGGCGAGCACGTGCAGCTGCTGCACGGCATCACGAGTCGCGCGCTCAACTCGCACGACGTGGCCGCGCCGGTGTCTCCGCAGTCGCAGGTGTGCTACATACACGTGCGACAGTTTCAAGTTCATCAAGTCTACAAATAAATTTAAAAAAATATATATTCTAGGAGGTGTCTTGCTACATCGACTACAACGTGTCGATGCCGGCACAGAACCTGTGGCGCGTCGAGATCGTCAACCGCGAGAGCGACGACGCGACTTGGGACAGCATCCGCTCGCTCGTGCGCCTCATACACGTGGACTCGGGCTCCGCGCTGCGGTTCAGTGGCCGCCAGCTGCCGTCCTGGGGCTTCAACCAGCATGAAGTCGTGGCGGACAAGGTCGTCACTCACCAGGACACGATATGGAATGTGGAGGAACATCGATATACCAAAGGTAAAAATCTTTAATCAAGTATTGGTTTCATAAAATATGTAAACAAGTTTATAAATTAATTTTGTTTCGATTTATTTCCAAGTCTTGTGTAATTATACCTTACCATATTACTGTTAAATATGTGAGGAAGTAAGAGTGTAAACTTGTTTCTCGAGTCGGCCGAAGGTGTGGTGCCGCGTCCGCTGTCCCCACACCACACCGCGGGCTTATGCACGCGGTGTGGTGCGGGGACCGCGGACTCTCACTGTAGGGTATTTTACACCAAGCGATAAAAACTGTAAAAATGTTTAAACAAGATAGTATTAGCAATAATATTTCTATATTTCGCCACATGGGTTTTTATGTGATGTGTTTCACTAAGAAAATGTCGTTGTTTACCTATCCGTGTGACATCATGACAGCTCATGAACCCAAAAAAATGACAGCTAGCGTTTTCTTAGGGGAAATAGAAAATTTTAATGCATTTTTATTGCGCTTATCGATTGAATAAAATGTTTGTGAATATTGTGATAGTTTATTAGAAAGAAACTTTTCAAAAAAGGTAAAATACCCTATTACTTTTTATCAAAGTATTTTCATTATTTTAACAGCGGAAGATAGACGGGAGCGCGAGCGCGAGCTTGTAAGCGCAGAAATGATACCGACAGCGGCCACACAGCTGTCGTTCTGGGCCAAGTTCATGGAGCTCCAGTACAAGATGCTCACACACGCCGCTGACGCGCCGCAGGGACACATGTTCGCGAGCGAGCCCGTCGAGTGGCCGCTCCTCGTGCGCTCCATTGCTTACTGGCTCTCTCCCAACTCCAACGTAAGTTCACTCGCATAACAATCCCGATCTCGCGTGTAACAATCACCAATACGCGCGTAATAATCCCAGACATGCGCAAAAGATTCTTGAACACATGTGTACCAGCACACTGCTGTTTTATGATAAAACCATAAAACGGCAGACTTCAAACCCTTGTCCGCATTGAATCGGAACCTGTGAATCGTCTAGTGTTCTGTAGCACGACTGGGCAAAGGTCTCGCTCCGATTTTCCACAACTCCCTATTCTAAATAACTTATCGAATAAACTGTAAAATCTAATTCATTACGCCATCGTTGCCTCGGCCTGTCACGCTGGCGTTGATGATTTACGGCAGATGTAGCCCACAATTAGTTTTCTTTTCGTGATTTGGAATAGCACAATTTCTTACTTGATATACTAGTTTTAATCCAAGTTTGCTGTGCCCCATAGTTTTTATTAATAAGAAATATTAATTTCAGGCTCAAGTGCACCTCATTGGGAACATGATAACGTGGTATGCGGGCACCTTATCCGTGCTGTTGTACGGAGGCTTGCTCGCCGTTTACGCGATCCGTCGGAGAAGGGCCCACGCCGACCTCTCGCCGCGCGCCGAACAGAAGTTCTACGACGCTGGCTGCATACTGTTCTTGGGTTACTGGCTCCACTACTTACCGTACTTCTTTATGGATAGAACACTTTTCCTACACCATTATCTACCTGCATACATCTTTAAGATCCTACTCTTAGCCTATGTTATAGACCATATATATTACACTATTTGTATACATGAGAGTAAAAGATCGTTTACTAACATTTTTATACTATGCATCACAATATGGTTAGCGTATGTAATCATTACATTCCAAAAGTTCAGCGTACTAAGCTACGGTGACACAGATTTGACGGAAACTGACCTCCTGAATTTGAGATGGAAAGATACTTGGGACTTTATTTTGCACAAGAAAAATTAACTTTTGACTTCTATTTCTTGATGCCATATTGACTTATTCGAAATGAAACATAATACTCAAATATGATGATTCTTTTTGGGCAGAGTGTACCACGCGACTGATTCCATATTGACTTGTTTCAAATGAAACAATACTTACTTGAATATTTTCAAAGATGATTAATTTTTTTGCAGAGCAGACGCAACTGATGCCTTAATGACGTGTTTTAAATAAATGTAATATTTGAATGTTTCAATGTTGATTAATTTTTGGTAGAGCACACGTGACTGATGTCTTAATGACTTGTTTTAAATGAAACGTAATACTCGAATATTTTTAATGATGATTAATTTTTGGCAGTCTAGATGTGATGGATGCCATATTGACTTGTTCTAAATGAAACAATACTTGAATGTTTTCAGTGATGATTAATTTTTAGAAGAGCAGTCGTGACTGATGCCATAATATTGACTCGTTTTAAATGAAACAATACTCGAATATTTTCAATAATGTTTATTTTTACCAGAGTCTAAACGGTCATAACTAGTCGTAGTCGTTCAATAGATATTAAACCCTTTCTGGAAAAATATGACACACAAAGTACAGATGCACATCAAAAGTGATCTTATAAAGGTTTCGTTTTTCTTTTTTGAAGTATAGATTACAGAACCCTAAAAAATAGCAGCAGCATACTAGAAAACTCCATTAAAAATTGAACCTTATTTTGTTTGTGAAAAGGAACAAATTCCAAAAGCTAATAACTTGCAATAAAATATCTTAATTGTTTCCACTACTGGATATTGCGTTTTATTAAATGAGCACTTGCAGCCATCTAGACTCTTCATAAATTTTTACACTATTTTTAGTTTTAATTATGTGAAACAGTACAGTACAGTATTTTAATATAATTGAATCTATTATTTTCAACATATATAAGTATCAACATTAAATGGTGCTACTGCCATAAACTATCACAATTAATTTTAAACTTCTTTAAAGTCTGTTATTATATCACAATTTTTATTATTGTAATTTAAGATAATTTATGTTATAGTCAGCTAGGGGTATATCTATTTTGTTTTTATTATCGTTGTACACTAAACTAAAGTGATATATTTATATTGAAAATAGGTACAACGTACGTTCACTCTTATACGTACACTAAGAGTGAAGTGGCACCAAGGCGTACAACTTTTCTGATATCAACTCCAACTCGGCTTTATTTACTTACTAGCTGATACCCGCGACTTCGTTCGCGTGGATGTCTTCTTCTTCTTTGTCGTTACACTCTTGGCAGAGCGGTCGTGGTCATCATGAAGTGACGTTTTGGGGCGCGTGGATGTAGGTTTTTTAAAATTCCCGTGGAACTCTTAGATTTTCCGGAATAAAAAGTAGCCTATGTGCTAATCCAGGGTATAATCTATCTTCATTCTAAGTAGTTTTTGCGTGAAGGAGTAACAAACATACACACACACACACATACAAACTTTCTCCTTTATAATATTAGTCTGATGCATAGGTAGCGGTGGTGACTCTTGATTCCCTTTCGTCGTATGACAAAATTAATAAGGCTGACTTTAAAAGAAAGATGCTGTAATTTTTATTTAAAACTAAAACTCAGCCTTATTTACTTTGTCATACGACGAAAGGAAATCTTCTTTGATGTCAACCGCTATGCTAAAGTAAATAAAGCCGAGCTGGAGTTGATATCAAACCTCAATCTTGTTCATTCTGCAGGTGTTTTGCGCCTAGTGGCCGCTCTGCTTATGCCTTAGTGGACCATACCTATTTGTTTTTCAATTACAAGTAATTTAAATACTGCTCCGCTTTGGTTATAAGTTATGATAAAGTAATAAACAATCTGCGCAAACGACGGATTATTGTCCGCGGAGGACAAAAATTATCGTTTAAGAATTGACATCGCATCGCATAACGCACACTATGGCCTAAAAATACAGCGAAAAACCGTAGTAAGAGACGACAAATTTTGTCCTCCACGGACAATAGTCCCCCTACTGCGCAGGCCCTTAATCCTGTCCAGTTTTTTTTGGGTACAACAGAATATTGTACACAGTTTTTTGTTATAATTAGAAGTAGGAGTAATTGAATGTTTATGGTTGTTGTATTGACTGAAATTATATTGACGAACACTGTCCATTATTATATTTTTTATAAATTTTTTAAATAATTTTATTTTCTGTACCAATAAAATTATTCAAATAAGTCTTGGTTTCATTTATCTCAATTCTCAATACCATAACTTGTATATGATCCAGCATGGGAAACGATATGACATCTGCTCAGAGCATGGTGTTAAAGCCTTTAAAGCAGACTAATGTTGAGTTTGAACATAGTCTGTTCAATGGAAATCTAAACTGCAGCTTGAACTGAATTTGGTCAAGGCACACGTAATGCAAAAACTAGTATTTATATAAACAACTAGCTTTTGTAACGTAGATATCTATCAGTGAAAGATTTTTGAAATTATAGTTTTGAAGATAACCTCCTACATCCAAACTTACAAAATTCACCTCTTTAATATTATTATATTAGTACTAGAGGGCCCCCGACTTCGTCCGCGTGGATTTAGGTTTTGAAGACCTTGTAAGAACTGTTTGATTTTCCAGAATAAAAAGTTGTCTATGATTACAGGGACGCAAGCTACCTTGGTACCTTTCATACAAATTGGTTAAACGGATGGGTTTTTGGGAATCCCGTGGGAACTCTTTGATTTTCCGGTATAAAAAATAGCCTATGTCCGTCCCTGGGATATAAGCTAACCGTCTACCAAATTTCGTCAGAATCGGTTAAACTGTTGGGCTGTGAAAAGGTAGCAGACAGACACACTTTCGCATTTGTATGTATAGATGACAATAAAATTCAATAATGGGAAATGATCATTTATTTAATAGAATTGCATATTAATACATAATATTGGAATAACACATCAGCGGCTGGAGGTAGGCTCCACTTCCATGGGCTGCACCTGCCTCACTGACACCGCCTCCACCTCCAGGGGAATCACGCGCTGCCTCAACACTGCTGTGGTCCCCGGGGCATATCTGTATGAGCCTTGCTTCTTGCCCTGTAATAAACATACATACTAATGTTATAAATATGAAAGTCTGTTGGCTTGGCCCGCATCAGATCAGCGTGATTTTTTGGATGGATATATTTAAGGATCTGGGAAGTGACATAGGCTACTTTTCATCCCGGGAAATCAAAGAGTGCAAAGAGAGTGATGAACTTATATCCATGTGGACAAAGTCTTGGGCATCGATTAGTCGGTATATATCTAAACTTTATAGGAAGGATGAATGAATATTTTAAGAATGAAAATCTGATTTCATTTGATGATACACAGTTATCACACTGCTATGTCAGTGATTTTGGAGGAATTTGAACAAGTTCAGTAAATTTTGAAATCCAGGGATTTTTAAAAATCTGAACAGATTCAGATTCAGATCACACACCAAGTTGTGGGCATTATCTTATCCAGTGAAAAATATTTTTTTATGAAATCTTTAAAAATATGCAGAATTTATTCCACGACTTGCCTTAACATTCGCCTCTTCATAAGTCCTAAGATACTGAGCCGGCCCAGTGGTACGGATCACACACAGATCCACATTGGATCCAGATCCAAGATCATTGAAGATACCAGCGGCGATTGCGTCACGCACAAGTTTCTTGCCTTCCTCCTCACTCATAGTAGGTTTCCAACGGGATTCGAACACTGCCATTGCAGCAAGAGACCCAGATCCTAAAAGAAAATATTGCTTTATGAATACTGATAACCAACTTTTAGGTATAACATAATATTGTGATGTGTGTGTGCCACACATCACAATATGTTATACTATCTTTCTTTCTTTGGATCAAAATTTTAATGGACTGGTTTATATCCAGCACTGAAAAATGACACTAATTACTCCAGTCATTTGGTAGTTTTGCCAGGAAAGTTTTACAGGAATTTTGATAATTGGTGATTTTAAAGATTTCGACATGCTTTTTCCGAATTTACATTTTGCCACCTTATATCTTTGCCACTCACGCCGCCATCTTCGAAAAATGGCGCCCAAAAACGATATTTGACAATAACTTCTTTCTAACTCATTTTACTATGAAAATGGTTATGCGATAAATTAACTAATAAACTAGACACAATTTCCTACAATTATGTAGTCATCTTTTTTTGTAGAACCAATAGTTTTAGCGTATGAGCGCCGCAAAGTCTAATACAACACTCGTTTTGGCCAAATAATTCATTTCCACACCACCATGAGGTGGAGTGGCGCGGTGTTTTTGTGGCATAGATGGTAATCATCTTCAGTTTTGGCTATTTCAATAATACACTTCGAAATCTATGAAATCTCCAATTTTTAAAACTCCCTGAAAACTTTCCAGGTAACCTTTTTTTGAGCACCAAATGACTGTACTAAATATGTGCTGATGAATGCAGCAAAGATTGGTCTTTTCAGTCTTGTCAGAGTGAACTAGAGTGAAGAATAACCTCACTCTAGCTCATCCTGATTCAGTTTGATCCTGAATCAACCTGTCAAATACTAGGCTAGGGGTGACGTTTCTGGAAGAATAGGGGAAGACCAAATGAGGAGCACATTTATCTAATATTGAGATTTAGAACTGTGCAGCTGTGAACAAACTTGTGAGAAAATGAATTTACAATCATCTTGCTGAAATTATAAAATAAGATTTGTAGTTGAAAAATGACAGCCAATTTGGTGAATTACAATTATCATTGTTAGTGATTGACTGGTTTTGTTTGCTATAAAGGATTATAATTTTATATCTCATACCCATAGTAGCATAAGGTAGTTTATCAACTGAGCCATGGGGGTAAATGCAGTAGATGTGTGGTCCAGTGCGGTCAACTCCTCCCAGTACAAGTGCAGCACCAATATGTCCCTGGTACCGGAACAACATGCGCTTCAGTAATGTTGCAGCAGTCTCAACTGGCACTGTACGACCTGGGTAATAGAAATATAGGTAACTAGAATTTATTTGCCACAATATGGAACCTACATTTTGTCAATATTAATAAACTCATCTAAATGAGAGAAAGCCTTGTTAAGTAAGTAAGGTTAAATTAGTTTAGTTTGTAAACAAAATATGTTTGTATCTTTAATTAGTTAATGTATGTTGAGCTAGCAAGTAGGTAAACAATCAACTAAATGGGAATTTTAAAGTGTCAGAATAAGTAAACCATGTGTATAGTATTAATGTTCTATGGTGTATGGTTTACTTATTTTGATTAATAATTTATTTAATGAACCATTCATTGTAATCAGTGATTCATTAAAAAGCAGAAGCTAGCTTCAAAAGTTTTTTGTAAAAAAAAGGAATCTCATAATAACCTGTGTGCAAACGTTGAAGTTCCAACTGAGACGCCACAGTCTGAGTAGTCATCTCAGTATCAGCAGCAGTTCCTGCTCCGCAACAGTACATATTCCCAGCTAAGTAGTGTATCTTCTGACAATTCTTGTCAGACACCACTGTGTTCTCAGTGGCTCGTGTATCTGCACCCAATATCACTCCATCAGCGTAAATTATACCTACAATGGTGGTACCGGTCTTTGTCGCTTTGGGCGCAGGGAAGCCTTTTTGATCGAGGAAGGCGTTGCTGAAACAATGCAGGATGCAGTAATAAAAATATAGTACACCGAATAACACGATAGAATTGTTATCAATTTTTTTTTCAATTTGTTGATACTTACCGCTGACAATTTTCGAATGAGAAACCAGGAGCAGGTATTTCAGGTACAAGTACGGATGCCATTATTAAATTTAATCGTGTAACGTATTTAGAAAAGTGTAAAATAAACTTTTTAATGAATTCAAAAGTTAAATCTTGCGTGAGATTACAAAAATTGTAATTGACATTTGATTTGACAGTTGACAATTGACATGAATGTGATGGTGGCATAGACGATACATATGCTGGCCATACGTTTACTGTCTTGGCGGCGGTACATGCTTGCGACAAACAGCAAACGACAAGTTCTGGCAAGCGTGTGGTGTAAGCCTTTGCTTGCCAACGCTACGGAGCACTTGCCGTTCGATCCGATTGGCAGGCAAGCCAAACACTTTGTATAAAAAGTAATCTAATATGTGGTGTTTGCCGATGCTTGCTGTACATGTTTACTACTACCAGCATGTGGGGCCGCCATCGAGATTGCAGTGGATTTGAAACGGCAACGTCCACTTCAAGCAGTGTTGCAGTGATAAGATTTGAGTAACAGTGTTGCAGTGCATTTAGGTACATTGATTGCTCATGGTGGCGTCACATGCTTGCGACAAACAACGCACGTACAGCAAGCATCGATGAACATCACAGAGTAGGTACCATATACTCGTACCAACTTTTTGTGTACAGTGTTTGGCTTGCAGCCAATCGGATCGAACCATCAAGCGCTTCCAAGCGTTTGGAAGCATATGCAAACTCCCGTCCACATGCTTGTTGTTCGTTGCATGCATGTGGCGCTGCCATCAGCATTCCTAAGCCCATACAGTACACTGGAAACCGGCTAGAGAGTTTAGAACCCAATTAGAACCCAGAGCCATAAAGCCAGTTAAAAAAACAGATTTCGTATAACGTACTAGATTACATACTCTTTGTTTCGTATTTTGAATTTTGAATTTGATATATCAATGCTTGCATTATATTTTTCTGGTAATAATTTAATAATTTTAAAGTTAAATAAATGTTGCATATGTATTCACATTTAGTGTTTTTAAATGATTTTTTCGTTATAATTTAGTGGTGAATGGTGATGAGAACAAAAGTTTAACTAATAAATAAGATTTGAAAATTGCTGCCATGAGCGCCAAAAATGTGAATCCCAGCGATGATAAAGTTTTCTGCCCGGTTTGTAAAAGAGAATACGATAAAGAAATAATAGAAAAACATGTAAACAAATGCTTATTCTTAAATGTTGATGTATCTAAAAGAAATGGATCACATTTTGATGAAAACTGTTCTCAACAAAAGAGGATTAAAATTGATGTTAGTCCAGTTAGAAGTACATTAGAAAATACCTGTACCGGACCCTATAAGAACATGTCAAAGGTGCGGTCCAAAACAATAACTATACTTTACATTATTTTATAACTATGATTATTACGTTAACATTTGTTTAATGATCAAATAGATTTATTTACAGCTGTTCTATTTTTTTAAAGGTACTTTTGAAGGAGTCGCCTAAGTCATCAGCAACATATGAGCTCAGTAATAAGCCCAGTAAACAATCAAGTTCAGCTCTGATCAATGATAGTAAAAATATTCCATTGGCTGAGTCAATGCGACCTATGCTGCTAGAAGATATTGTTGGACAAGTTGAGTCTTTTGGTGCTGATTCAATGTTATATTCTATGCTTTCAAAGAAAAAAATACCAAATATGATACTTTGGGGTCCTCCAGGTTGTGGAAAGGTAATATTAAATAGTAGTTTTATTATCTTTTAAATTTTTATACCTACAGCTCTATAATTTTAATGAGGCAGCTTGAAATTGATTGCCACTCTTTCACTTTTTTTTATCATTCACTATTAGCTGAATATCTACGCCTGTAGGTACAGTTTCTTTCAGTGAGTACTGGCAGTGGCCAAAAGCTTGGCTTGGCTTCAAAGTTCAAACCCTATGCGGTTTGAACTTTGAAGTCAGGTGTTCCATGTTAGGTAGTATAAATCTACTTAGTTAATAAAATGAGCAACTATTTTCAACTAGGGTAAGCAATGTTTCTATGAGTCTATAACCTGCACACTATTAAGTATTGATCAATATTGTTATCAGCACATTTTTAAGGTATTATAAAGATATCACATAATCTTGCAGACATCTGTGGCCAACATTATTGCCAATATTTGTAAGGAACAAAATAATATGAGGTTTGTCAAGCTATCTGCAACAATGTGTGGCATCAATGATGTTAAAGAAGTGGTCAAGGTAGCTAAGAATGAAATTAAGTTCAAAAGGCAAACTGTACTTTTCATGGATGAGATACATAGGTATGTAAAATCAATCAAGTGCGAGTCAGACTCACAAAGGGTTCCGTACCATTGTACAAGAAATCTTGAACCAACTTTATTGCTCCAATGGCTGTACAACACTGCAAGTTAATGACGGACAGCGCCATCTATGATGCAACATCGTCGTCTTTGCTCATGGTACAGTTCCTAGGGTCAACTTTAATAGTTTAAAAACAAATAAAAAATAATAATAACCAGAGCTAGTCTGGGTCAGTCTTGCTTTTATTTTCTTTACATCTTCATTATATACAGATCTTTATAACTTAGATTTCCAAAAGATTATTTTCTCCCATAAACTATTAACTGTACCTCCATAATCACTAGCACAAAAGTACCTATAAGCGCGAGCGAAGCCAGCGTGATTTTTTTATTATTTAAACAGAAAAATACTCCTTATTTTATTACAGATTTAACAAATTGCAACAAGATACTTTTCTACCACATGTTGAGAACGGCACGATAACACTAGTGGGTGCCACCACAGAGAATCCTTCATTCAGTTTGAACAATGCTCTGTTGAGTCGCTGCAGGGTTGTGGTGCTGAGCAAACTAACAGTCCATGATGTGTTACTGATATTAGAGAGAGCCGTTGTCAGGAAAGAACTGGCTGTGGTAGTTGATAGCATTAGTGATAAGCTTGTTTGTGGAGATCAAAAAAAGTAAGTTAATATAAGTTAGTATAAGTTTAGGTTCATATAATATTGCTTATTAGCTTCACTCATGGGCTAGATTGTAATGATCTAATAATGTACTGCTGTTAGCACTTTACGATTAAAAAAAGGTGGTAAAAACCACCTGCAATAATTTGAAATTAAATTTAAGTTTTCAAATAACATTGTTAAGAAAATTTCTCAAAACAATCCTAATTTATAAAAATGTAAAGTCACACATGACTCCATATACTCACCGCATAGAGCTATAGACCACCGGTATCCAATGCGTTACTTTCTTTCTTGAGAATCATTCAGACCGAACTGCCAATCTACACGAGCCAGCATTTCTCGTCTTCCCGATATTATATAAAAGGTCCCGACGGTCGCACGACTGCTAGTCATCAGTCAGGATCCAACCGCTTTATAAGCAAAAAAAAAACTGAGTTACGTAAATTTTTTTTTTTGTAAATGTAAAGGTGTGTAATAGAGCGTCAGTCGCTGCAGTGGGTCGCGGAAGTGTGTGACGGGGACGCGCGCGTCGCTCTCGGCGCGCTCGAGCTGGCTTTGAGCGCGGCGCCGGAACACAGTCAACATGTCATCGGATTAGAGGACTTGAAGAGGGGCATCAAGGTGAGTAGTGCTGTAAATGTGAAGGTGTGTACTAGAGCATCAGTCGCTGCAGTGGGTCGCGGAAGTGTGTAACGAGACGCAGTGGGTCGCGGAAGTGTGTAACGAGACGCGCGTGTAGTATCAACATTAAGTATTAAAAAACTGGTCAAGTGCCCTTCGGACTCGCACACAAAGGGTTCTACACCATCATACAAGGTATATGGTCTATAACTTTCAGTATTCTACATAAGTAGAATACTGAAAGTTAATAACGGACTGCGCCATCTATATGTGATTTATTAAATTTTTCGTAAACACATTTTAATTTTTTTGTGTGAACAACAAATTCACGGTTTTCGGATTTTTTCTTTTACTTTTGCTATAAGACCTACGTACATGCGAAATTTCATGATTCTAAGTCAACAGGAAGTACCCTGTAGGTTTTTGTGATAGACTGCACGACGACAAACGGACATACAGACAACGGAATGATCCTATAAGGGTACCTTTTTCCTTTTGAGGTACGGAACCCTAAAAATGTGTATTGTTGTCAGCGATCGCACATGCTGTACGACAGACAAGGCGAGGAGCACTACAATATTGTGTCTGCAATCCACAAGTCGATCCGAGCCAGCGACGACAACGCGGCGTTATACTGGACGACGCGCGCCTTGCACGGCGGCGAAGACCCTTTGTTCGTTGCCAGGAGACTCGTCAGGGCTGCTGCTGAGGATATCGGTGAGCCTCGGTATTATACCTCTGTATAATGAGTTTTGACAAAGGACTCTTGTGGTCGATTGTTATGCCTCTGTCGCGGGAACAAACAATTGATTGATACGTCAGTCCTTATTTCCCGCGATGTGCCAATTTTCCCCCGCTACGCCGCCCTTTGCAAAGTTGTTTGCTACATAGAATAATATAAAATCGCTTCCCGCTGTCTGTATGAACGCTTAGATCTTTGAACTACGCAACTAATTCAAGAGGATGAGAGGAGGGTCTATCTATACACATAGTTCAATATTGTTTTGTGTTATTTTGGATAACAGACCTACATTGCATCCGTGCGAAGCCGGGGCGGGCCGCTAGTCCACTATAATTTTTTTACTAGACTAGAGTAGATACCTAAGTTTCATTTTTGGACTTAGGGATAACATTACAGTGAAATCGTTTCCGCAAAATTTTGTCAGGGCTGGCCGATCCGAACGCGTTAGTGGAAGCAGTAGCGTGCCTGCAGGGTTGTCAACAAATAGGCATGCCGGAGTGCGACGTGCTGCTGGCGCAGTGCGCGGTGAGGCTCGCCCGCGCCGACAAGAGCACTGAGGTGTACCGCGCCATGAAGAGCGTGCAAAGATCGCTGACTGAGGCAAAAGGACCACTGCCATCAGTACCGCTTCATTTGCGAAATGCACCCACTAGACTTATGAAGGATTTGGGTGCGTATTTCTTCCCATTCTTTGTCCTCGCGCCTCTGCCTCTTCACTATTTAGAGGTTCAGAGGTTGGCCGTCATCTCGTCAATATCATGTCCTTTGCTTTCTTCCCTAGAAATAATTTCTTATAAAATCTTTAGTTATTTATTTTTTTATTTCATAATGGTACTAATTCTGATAGCAACTAAATTTTAGAATATTCACATCTTTTTCTCATCAATGTAATAAGAAAAAGACAGATTATCTTATTTTAATTTAAAACTTTTCAAACCTCGTGACTTTATTTGCCGTGAACGTCAGGATGGCCGGTGTAGTGCTGGAAAACTAATGAGATATATTCCAAAAAATTGTACCTAAATTGTACTATTTAGTACCTATATAGAAATAATTAGTACCTTCATCAATTAAATAATAAACGAAGTTTCTCATACACCGGCGGTCCTGACGTCAAGTTGGCCGGTATGTTTTTGTATCTTGCATATAGGCTACGATAATTATTCTAAATCTTACATAGAAAATTTGTACCTAATTAGTACCTACCAAAACACCCAACGCACAATGAAAATCTAAACGGGATCCCACACAAAATAATATTATATCTTTTCGCGCCATACAAAATCATGCAATCGCGCGTTGCTAAGTAAATTCTTCGAGTACTAATTGCTTTTGACAGGTGCCCGTGGCATAGCGCATGTCAAATTAAATATCTAAAGCTGTTTCCGTTTCCGTTGTAAACATTTAAAAAAAACAGTTAAGCGCGCGTCGGACTCGTACACCAAGACTTCGTGGAGGTTTTTAACAAGTAGGTTTTATATTAATAAAATTCTTAAGTCTAAGACAGTGACTGAGGGAAAATCTTATATATCCTACTACTATTATATTTATTTATTTTTTATTTATTTAGTAATAGACTTAATTTAAAGAGAAACATTTTTCACCATTTTTTATAGACCAAAGCACTAGATAAAAAACAGACTGGTGTTATTATTATTATTACTATTATATATATTATCCATACTAATATACTAATAATATTATAAATGCGAAAGTGTGTCTGTCGTTCTGCTACGTTTTCATAGCTAAACCTCTGAACCGATTTTAGTGAAAGGTACAGACTTACCTAGGATACATTTCGGGAAGGACATAGGCTACTTTTTTCTCGAATGAAACAAACGGCTCCCGCGGGATAGTATACTATCTTTCACGGATTTGTCGTTCAATAGCGCCGTAGTAGAGCTATGAATTAACGTCATTTTTTGCATAGACATAGTCGATGTCAGAGGACCTACTAAAAAGTGATATAAGTGACCCTATTGTTTGCAAAGACATAGGCGAGGACCTAAAAGCAATAAAGGCTACTTTTCTCCCGAAAAAAACAAACAGTTCCCGCAGGATAGCGTGCTATCTTTTACGCATGTATCGTTCAATAACGTATAATAGTATGCTATCCCGCGGGACCCGTTTGTTTCTTTCGGGAAAAAAGTAGCCTATGTCCTTCCCCGAAATGTATCTTAAGTCTGTAGGTAGTCTGTCTGTAGTCCAAATTTCACTAGAATCAGTTCAGTGGTTTAGCCGTGAAAACGTTGCAGACAGACAGACTCACTTTCGCATTTATAATATTACTAGCCGATGCCTGTGACTTTGTTCGCGTGGGTATAGGTTTTTTTAAATCCCGTAGGAACTCTTTAACTTTCCGGGATAAAAAGTAGCCTATGTATTAATCTAGGGTATAATCTATCTCCATTCTAAACAGCCGAATCCGTTAAGTAGTTTTCGCGTGAAAGAGTAACAAACACACACATACACACGAATATTCGCCTTTATAATATTAGTGTGATTAGTATGGATAATATATATAATAGTAATAATAATATAATAGCAGTACGGATATATAGGATTTTCCCTCAGTCACTGTCTTAGACTTACGAATTTTATTAATATAAAACCTACTTGTTAAAAACCTCCACGGAGTCTTGGTGTACGAGTCCGACGCGCGCTTGACTAATTTTTTTTTTTTAATGTTTACAACGGAAACGGAAACAGCTTTAGATATTTAATTTGACATGCGCTATGCCATGGCACCTGTCAAAAGCAATTAGTACTCGAAGAACCTACTTAGCAACGTGCGATTGCATGATTTTGTATGGCGCGAAAAGATATAATATTATTTTGTGTGGGATCCCGTTTAGATTTTCATTGTGCGTTGGGTGTTTTGGTAGGTACTAATTAGGTACAAATTTTCTATGTAAGATTTAGAATAATTATCGTAGCCTATATGCAAGATACAAAAACATACCGGCCAACCTGACGTCAGGACCGCCGGTGTATGAGAAACTTCGTTTATTATTTAATTGATGAAGGTACTAATTATTTCTATATAGGTACTAAATAGTACAATTTAGGTACAATTTTTTGGAATATATCTCATTAGTTTTCCAGCACTACACCGGCCATCCTGACGTTCACTATTTGCCAGCCTTGTGTATAATGTTTTTGTAGAGCAGCACTAAAATTTAAAGTTGTTATTTTAAAATTCATTTTCGGCCCTTTTTTAGCAATACTAAAAATAAAGGGATGCAGCTACTCTGAAACTTTTTAGAGGACGACATCAGAATCGACGCCAATATTCGGTTTTTATTATATTTGAATGTTTCAGGGTACGGCAAAGGCTACAATATGAAGCATCGGGACGAGTCCGGTCTCACTTACATGCCGGAGGGATTAGAACATGTTAATTTTTTTGATAAAGAGAATGGCGGTTAATGTACTCGTAGTTAGTGTAGACTTAAGTTTTAAATTTTTTTATTTTATCTTTACGCCCGCCTTTATGAATGTGATAGTTAATTTTAAGTGTAAGTAAAATTGTATAGATGATGGTGATGCCAAACATCATGATCGTAACTTCAGAGCGATCAAGAAGTTTGGCGTTACTTATTAATAAAACTGTTATTTTTGGCTGAACGCACATTTTGTCTTTCGCCCGAGCATCTAGCAGCCTAAAAACATAAAGCCAATTAACCAATCGCGTCCAGCCTAAAAAATCATTTACATTTTAATAATAGGTAAGTAAGTACTACTTTAAAAAAATAAAAATGCAAAAAATCTAGTGTCTTGTTTTTTATTTGGATAATCTCATTTCACAATTCATATGACATGGTAAAAATTTACTATTTACAAGACTCACACATCACTGTAATATTACAAATTTCACCTATATTGTACCTTCTCTTCTTTACGCTGTCGATTTTACATCCAAGATTTTCGGTCCTATGGTTATAAAAAATAAAATAACTTCGTATCTTAATTTACAACATTTGCTACTGCACATTGTGCACAAAAATACATTTTAAATTTACACTATGCCAGTTGTAGGTGGTACAACTCTATTGCTTCACTCAAACGATAGCGCGAGGACAGTAGCTCTCCTCGCTAACATAATATACAAAAATTATTTGTATATGTACTAAAACTCCAATATTACTACTTTTGCATTTTGTCACTTTAACATAAAATTAACAAAATCTATTCTACACTATTAGCATGTATAAAGAATGGGTTCACTAATTTTCTTACACATCTCTTACAATGAAACGTGACTATGGTGCTGATTTGCTTGTGCACAATCTCTGGACTGACAGGTTTACAAGTAGGGCTTAATAACATCAAGCTTAATTCTCTATAATCCGCCAAAATGCACCGCCCGCCCTCCCAATAATAAACCTTCAGGAAAAACAAGCAATGTGCACAACCAAAAACTTTCTAAAACATCTTAGGTATGCTTTGCTTTTGCACAATTTACAAAGTTACTTTGCCAGTGCATCTTCAGTAGATGTTGAGTATTTTGGCGTTTACTAATGCGTTGTAGGGTCAATATTCTCTGAGGATGAACACTTGGCAAAGTTATGCAATTAGACACTTTTAATATGGGTACCTTCAAGTCAAGGGTGAATAGGCAAGTTCTAGGCAAACACCCTCCATCTTAGAATGCATCAACACTTGCTAGCAGGTCTGATTGCAGCCAAGCGCTAGTGTATTTAAAGTGCTTTGTTGTAAAATCAATATTATATAACCTGAAGATGCTGAAACGTAAATGTTTTAGATTTGTGTAGTGTTCTGTATTATGCCGTGGAAGTCGAGATGGTACTAAGTCGAAAAAGAAAGTTTCCGAAAAAACAGTGAAGTGACTTGATTACCATACCATAGAATTTCTTGCTTGCTTTTGCTGCATATTTAGTAGAGGGTGGGCAGGTGGACTCTGCCAATTCTCACTGGGCCGGCATGACAGATTATGGTCTTAGTCTTCTCATTTTAAGAGGAGACTCGTGCTAAGTAGTGGATCGACAGTGGGTTGATCAAGATGATGGGCAGGTGGTGCATATCGCAAGTTCCATGTTGTATCATATATTCTGTCTGTTATGGTAGATTATACCGAAATAAGCTTCATGTTCATTGATAAAAGGACGGCACTGCTTTTAGACCTGCCCATTTAGAGAATGTAAACAACCAAATAGACACGGACACCTTACACAAAACGATTGCAAAAATTTGTACAATCTTAAACTAGATTGAAATAAGACTAACTTAGCTACTACAGTAGTAGCATACTATAGCAGTAACCTAAAATAAATTAGAATCAGACTTCTAATTTAGATCCTAAAGGTGCAAGGAACAGAATACATAAGCACATCGAATTTTTTCATTTCTTCACAATCCACCAATTTGGGAACTCCGGTTAACTTTATAAAACAATAAATAATGATTCACGTAAACAATTGTATAATGTGGAACGTCTGCAGATTTGAAAAAATATTATGTATAAAGTATAATATAGCTAATGCTAAAGTTTAACTTAGAAAACGTAGTCGGGGCCGGCCATGTCGATCGCCCAACGGAATTTGTCGCGCTGTGTTTTGTTGTAAATCTTTTCTATGGGGACACCATGTTTTTTACACCTGAAACAGATAATAAATTAAATGTATCGATCGATAAATCAATCGCGATGATAGTGTAGAAGATAAGTTAGCATTATTAGATTTTAGAGTTACAAATCAACTCACCATGACACTGAGATACGTGGGTCTAGATAATTGAGCTTGGAAGTGCCGAGAGCGATCGTTTTGTTCTCGTCGCGATCCGTCTCCTGCACCTCCAGCTTCTTCAGCTGCTCCTTGAGGCGCTCCAGGGCCTTCTTCTTCTTGTCTGCATTTAGCTTCTCTTTGACGGAGCCTCGCTTGGCGGCCTTCATTGCATCGTGTAGGTCTGATTCAGCTTCATCGATTTGATCGCGTTTAGCCTGAATTTTATCCTTGAGAGCTTCCATTGACTTCGAGTGACCTAAGAAAAAGAAAAATAATAGTGTTAGTGCTTCGCGGCGATAGTCAGTGCAGTTTAAGATGTTTATAGTGTGTTCAATCTGGAACAAGAGGCGTTTGTATCTGTACAAAAACAAATCTCAGCCAGGTTTGTGTATTTAATCATTATGAATGACCTGTGCAAATCTCCATGTTGCTACTTCAGGTTGTTTTGTGCACTATATACAAAAAAAAAAACAATTATGTACTTATTGCCCAAGTAGGGTAATATTGTGTGTTCTAGCTCAAGTCTCTAGATGACGCGGCGCGCCAGCGCGCGCCGGATCTATAAGACTTAAGCTAGAACACACAATATTTTCACAATAGATATCAGTTACAAGAGAATGATCAGGTTATTGTTACTAACTCATGTAGAAAGATGATTCAATGGTTGATTTAGCACATTCTTAAGTGATGCAACTAGTTACGATACTGAGTTGGAATATTTTATAGAAATTCTATTCTTAAGCATCGATTAGATTATTTAGAATAATTTATATTTTGTACTGGAACCCTTAAGAACCTACCTAATGCAATTAATGTAGCATCTCAAATTTATGTTAAGCGGAGGTTCAGTTTAAGATGGGAGCATGTTAAAGCGGAACAGGTATGTCAGTTTATTAATATAAGTAATTAGTAACCACACTCCTTTATCGTAAAGTAAAAATTCAAGTGTTGCGGTATAAAGGTTCAAACACGATCGTTCAATTATTCAATCATTCATTTATTCATTTATTCAAGTATTCAACTCATGGTAAGTGGTGTGTCAGTTTAAGATGGAAGCATACTAAACCAGAACAGGTACGTTTGTCAGTTTATTAATATAAGTATAATTAGTGACCACACTCCCTTACCGAACATTCAAGTGTTGCGGTATAAAGGTTCAAAGACAATCGATCAATCATTCAATCATTCATTCATTCATTTATTCGAGTATTCAACTCATGGTAAGTGGTGTGTCAGTTTAAGATGGAAGCATACTAAACCGGAACAGGTACGTTTGTCAGTTTATTAATATAAGTATAGTTAGTAACCACACTCTCTTATCGAAAATTCAAGTGTTGCGGTATAAAGGTTCAAAGACGATCGTTCAATCATTCATTCATTCATTTATTCAAGTATTCAAAACATGGTAAGTGGTGTGTCAGTTTAGGATGGAAAGCATGCTATGCCGGAACAGGTAAGTATGTCGGTATATAAGTATCAATAATAATAATTACTAACCACACTCTTATAATAGAAGGTTAAAATTCAAGTGTTGTAGTATTAAGGTTCATCCAATTCATTCATTCATTCTAGTGTTATGGTATCCCACTAAAGCAAGTGTCCGAGTCAGAGGTGCATGCCCGGGATCGAACCCCTGCCCGACTTATAACCGGAGGCAGCGGACGTCTTAATCACTATGCTATCATGACTCATAGAGTAGATCGAGTTCGGTTGATAGACCTACTATTCCATAAAATACTTACATTAACACCTTTCTACCTAACTATTTTTGCCGATAAAATCATATTTCATATAAGTAAGTATAAGTACTTTTTATTCTCTAAATGGGCGATAATTTTTATAAAATTATTATTAATCGATCCGCTTTTGGTAAGTAACTAATGAAATATTATATTGTATTTTGGCATTACACTATTTCAACTGCTGTAAACATTACCTACATAGTGCATAATATGCATACTTATCTAATGTAGAAATACAGAACAGACGCCATAAGTGTTAAAAAATAATATCAAAGTAGGTATAGTCGGGATACATCATGTGTTAACTAAAAGTGATTCTTTTTCGGTGTCTAATGACTCGTATTGCAGGATTGCATATTTGCAGTTTGCTTCCTAATAGGGAATCCTAAACATGCATGCGGCATCTTATGTATGTGTGTAATAATGAGATCTTTGAATGTCATTCTAATTACTTTTATGTTTAAGAGTCATTATTCTATGCAAATACTATGAACTTTTGACTTTATTGATTGACTATTAGAAGAACCTAAATTCTGTAAGCACTGTTTTCACTACGCATTTCTTTTGTGAGCACTTCAACGAGCAAACGTTTACTTAATTCACTTAAAAAATCATTTTTTAAATTTCAAAAAGCAGTTGTTTAGCTTCAGTATGTAAGTATTTTTTTTTTTTTTATTTTTTTTTTTTTTACATATTTTAATGAAAGAGTTGTTGCATCTACAGAGAAATAATATTTTTTTTTAATATTAACTTCTTACCTAATAGTATTTTAAAAAGTTACATTAAGTACATACATGTTTAAATTTCATTTCACCAAAAAATCTTTAATTGTTTCAGAACTAGATAATAGTATGATGTAACAACATTAAAAAAATGTTTTTTCTATAACAGGGCTTCGAACTTTAGTAATAATCCTTTTAATTCGGATGACGAATTACCTATAACTTCAAATTCAACTTCAAAGAGTAAATCACTCAATAAATTGAAGAAATCAAAAAAGCGGCAGTCAGATTCAGAATCTGAACCGGAACCACCTGTAAAGCGTAAGAAAGCGCTTCAAAAAAAGCCTGTCAAGGCTGCACGTCCTTCATGGGAGTCTGAGGTGAGTTATTACACTTTATTTTTACTGTAAATATAATATTATTACAATTGTTTTCAAGAAATATTAGAATTCTGACTGAATATAAGCATCAACTAAACCCTTTAAGAAGATATTAATGGTTTTTTTTACATCATTATATTTAATTATTTAATTATTAGTTAATATTAGCTTAGCACGTTTGAATATGGAGCCTAAGGTCTCAAGTTCGATTCTTGAGCTGGATCAAATAAATTGTTAGCTTTAGGGAAGGTTTCGCAACTCAACTCTGGGGTTGTTGAATTTATTGATGGAAACCTATAAACAGTTTATTAATAAACATTTTACTAACTGAGTTAATATTTTTTAATAACTAAAAATATTATTTTTGTCTTTTCAGTACGAAGAAGAAGTGGTGCAAAAGCTTGAACCACTTAAAAATTTTATCACCAAGAAAATAGCATCAGGGTATTCTACACAGCGAAAACCAGAGAAATTAATAACGGAAGGCGATTATTACTTAGAACTCCGCATCTATAACGCTGCTGAAGCATCAAAGATAAGCCCGGGTAATCGATGGCGTCACGCCCTTTTTACTTATAAGTCATGTATGGATACCAACTCAGAAATTTGGCAGGCAACGAATCGCTTGGTCGCTGCTGCTAAGGAAGATTTTAAAGGGGTTAAACCTACACTATACCCAGCATGAAAATTTTAACTGCATTTTACTAACTTCAAATAATAAGTACTCTTACTTAGTATAATCTCATAATGACTTTTTGTGATATTTGTAATATAACAGTGCCAAAATACTTTTCACACAAGAAAAGTTATATTCATAAGTCTAATTGTTTACTTCGCACAGAATTCGATAATGTTCAAATAATTGGAACTGCTTTTAAGAACAGAATACTAAGCTATCGTGTATGTCCATCAAAAAAATTTTTGTTACCTGAGCAATTTTTATCTGAAGTTGTAAATACGATATGTAATTTAGTAAAAAGAAGTCTTGAGAAACATAATGCTCTTAAAATAAATTTTGAATTATTTGCGACTTTTACTTTGCCAAAAAATAATGAAAAATCTTTGAAGTCGTTTAATACTAAATATGTACAAATTTTTCAATCCACAAACATAAAAAATATATATTTAGAGTGTGTAAAAAGCCTGCTTAACAAATTATCAGAGTTTGAACATTCAGAATCAGGCTGGTCTTTTGACTCTTTGAATAATTTAGAAGTAAACATTAATAAATACAATCCTTTAAGGACAGGCTCCTATATTCCACTACCAATAAAAATTCTGAAAACTAGATCTTGTGTAAATATTAAAAATAGTGATGATAAGTGTTTTCTGTGGAGTATATTAGCACATATGTATCCCACCAATAAAAACTTTAATAGAGTATCTTCATATCCTCATTATTCAAAAGTTTTAAAAATAGATGGTATGTCGTTTCCACCATCTTTTGAGGATATCACATTATTTGAAAAAAATAATTCTGACATAAGTGTTAATATATACAGTTTAGAAAAAAATGGTGATATTAACGGACCTCTGTACAAAACCAGCAAGCGTAAACTTGTTCATGTTAATTTGCTTTACATTACTAAAAACAATAAAAGACATTTTTGTTTGATAAGAAACTTTGAACGGTTGGTTCATAGTCAACTTACTAAAAATAAGTCTAAAATTTTTTTATGTGAGGAGT
This sequence comes from Maniola jurtina, assembly GCF_905333055.1. Lineage (NCBI taxonomy): Eukaryota > Metazoa > Arthropoda > Insecta > Lepidoptera > Nymphalidae > Maniola > Maniola jurtina. The sequence continues at coordinate 4,344,817 of NC_060029.1, forward strand.
GCTTCATTTATTTCAATTCAGAAGAAAAATTATGCAAACATAATTGTGCTAGAATTAAAACTGTTCTTCCAGAGAAAAATAGTAAATTATATTTTGATAATTATGAAAGAACTCAAAGAATACCAATTGTGATTTATGGTGATTTTGAAAGTTTATTAAGAGAATATTCTGATAAAAGTAAATCTGGGCATACTGAAACCATACAGGTTCATGAAGCCACATCTTTCGCGTACTATATTTGTTGTGAATCTAAACCTGAACTTAATGAACTGGTTTCATACATAGGAGCTAACTGTGCTCAAAAATTTGTAGAAACAATTTCAAATGATGTCAAACGATTACATGCAATTTTGTTAGAAAATAATCCCATGAAACTACTTACTGAAACTGAAAAGAAATGTTTTCATAATGCAAAAGTTTGCTGTATATGTAAACAAAAATTTACATCCACAGATAAAATTGTGGCAGATCATGATCATTTTACAGGGGAATATAGAGGCGCGGCTCACAACATTTGCAAGTTGAGTGCAAAGAAATGTCCTTTTATACCTATTATATTTCATAATTTAAGTAATTACGATTGCCATCTTTTTATTAAAGAGTTAGCGAGTATTAACGGTCGTATAAATATTATTCCGAAAAATAAAGAAAAATACATATCGTTCACAAAATTTATATCAGTTGATTCAAAAACTGCTGCTCAACTGAAATTCATCGATTCTTTTAATTTTCTCAGTTGTAGCTTAGATAAATTAGCTAGATCTTTACATCAAGACGACTTCGTAAACTTGCGTAGGTATTACAGTGATCAGTATTTATTTGATTTGATTTGCAGAAAGGGTGTGTACTGCTATGATTATATAGACTCTTTAAAACGTTACGATGAAACTGAGTTACCAAAACGAAAACATTTTTTTAATAAACTTACTTCAGAACTTATTTCGGAAGAAGATTATAAACATGCATTGAAAGTTTGGAAAACTTTTAAAATAAAAAATTTAGGCGAATATACAGATTTATATTTAAAATGTGATGTACTATTACTAGCAGATAGTTTTGAAAAATTCAGGAAAATTAGCTTAGCAACCTATTGCTTAGATCCGTGCTATTATGTTTCTTCACCTTCTTTAAGTTGGGATGCAATGCTTTTGCATACCAATGTAAAATTAGACCTTATAACTGATGTGGAGATGTATCAAATGATTGAAAAAGGTATACGAGGTGGTCTAGCTCAGTGTTCATTAAGATATGCTAAAGCTAACAATAAATATATGTCTGACTATGATATCAACAAATCAAGTAGCTTTTTGGTATATTTAGACTGTGTGAACCTGTATGGTTATGCAATGATGATGAAACTTCCTACAAGTAATTTTAAATTTTTGAACAAAGACCAAATTGAGACTTTTGAAATTGATTCTATTACTGTTGACAGTAACATTGGGTATATACTTGAAGTAGATCTTAGTTATCCATCTGAAATACATGACGCTCACTCAGATTTACCATTTGCTGCTGAAAAATTTACACCTTTTGGTCATAGAAATGCCAAGCTTATTGCAAATTTATACGACAAATGTTCCTATGTTATTCACTATATCCATTTAAAAGAATGTCTTAAAAACGGTCTAAAATTGTTAAAAATTCATAGAATTCTATCATTTGAACAAAAAGAATTTTTGAAACCATATATTGAATTGAATACCTCTTTGAGGCAAAAAGCAGAGTCTGAATTTGAAAAAGACTTTTTCAAAAAACAAAATAATGCTATTTTTGGTAAAACCATAGAAAATAAAAGAAAACAAGTAAATGTAAAACTTGTTAATACATGGACAGATAAGAATAATAAGACAAACAGGATTATTGGAGCAGAAAAGTATGTAAGTGCGCCTAACTTTAAATGTTTGTCGATATTTACAGATAATTTGGTAGCAATCCAATTAGAACAAACGAAATTAATTTTGGATAGACCAATTTATGTGGGGTTTACTGTTTTAGAGTTAGCTAAAACACATTTATATAACTTTCACTATTCTATAATGAAACCATTATATAAAGAAAATATTGAACTTTGTTATACTGATACTGATAGCTTACTATATCGCATATATACTGATGATTTTTATTCAGACATGAAAAAGAATATTAAGTTTTTCGATACCAGCAATTTTAGCGATAAAAATGTTTACAATATCCCTCAAGCAAATATGAAAATTCCGGGGTTTTTTAAAGATGAGATGGGTGGAGATGTTATTGTTGAATTTGTTGGCTTACGAGCAAAATTGTATTGTATTGAATCACAAAAAATGTCTATTAAAAAGGCAAAAGGAGTGACAACATCTGTTACCAAAAGGTTGGATATAGATAAATACAAAAATGTGTTATACTACAATCAATCAGTCAGAAAGAATATGTGTGTTATTAGATCTAAAAATCATAATGTATATACCCAAAAAATTAATAAGTTAGTTTTAAATAGTGAAGATGATAAAAGACAAATTTTAAAGAAGCAATTTAAAACGTTGCCGTGGGGGCACTACAGTACAATTTTTTAGTTGTTAATTTGTACTAGATTTTATGTTATTCATTACTGTGCAATTTTGATTGTTCATGTATGCATGCAAATATTGAAATAAATATTTACTACTCATCATCACTGACATTTTATTATTTTACCTTTCAGTTTTTTATTTTTATATTTATCGAGATCAATAACTTGAGTTATAGTGATATCATAGCAGGTGATAATGTTTGCTTACTGACCTTTACGTTTGTTTATATAGACCTTCAATTTCAACATTATATCCTTATCACCTTGGTCAAGAAATGAAAATGCAGTAAGCAAACATTAAGCAAAATTAAAAAAACCTTTACATTTAAGGGAATCGAACCCTTGAAATATTTGAAAAAACTTGATTGTACTACCTAATATTTACATGGAATACGTTAATATTATTAGGTACTTAGTACAATCATAATGTTTTCAATTAATAATTTAAAATTTAAAAAAACAATTTTATTCTTTAAACCACGTTTATTTCATAAATAATGAATTCATGCTACAGCTCCTTACTCTAAAAAACACTATTTTTATAAACAAAAAATATGATGATATTTAAAAATAAGCAAATTACATTTCAACAATAGTTCACATTTATATGGAGTGAGTAATTTTTGACATTATTTTACCTATCAAATTTTCTGTAGCATCCATAACTTCATCGTAATTATCCTTGACTACATACTGTGCACTAACACTAGGAGTATCACCATTTATATTTTCATCTTGTTCTCCTCCATTTAGTCCATAAATATTTATTTTTATTAAATGAAGCCGTCTTCCAGTTGCTTTGCGAATAACATAGGATGTTGATGTAGAAGTCGGGGGTGAAACAGGCTTCAATAGTGATAAACTGCATTTTTTCTTTTTTTTCATCTCCTTACTAGATGCTTGAACTGGTTCTGCTGCTTGTTTTTGAGCTAAATCCTCGCAAAGTCTCTGAAATTCAGTTTCCGCGAACCCGTTTACATCTTGTGCGTAGTAAAAAGGATTTGTTAGATTTTCGTTGGGTAAGATAGGAGTCGACATAATTCTGAAACAAAAAGAAAAATAATTAATAAATAACGGTAAAAAAATACATGCTTTATTAAAAGTCAGCACATTGTTATAAAATAATTATAATAACTTACCAAGTAAAATACTCGATATTTATTATGATAAAATTATGAGCGCGGCTACTGTTTTCTTCGGGAGCTGTAGCAGGAATGAAGCTTTAATAAATAATAATTAATCTAATACTGTCTTGCGATCTAAAACGATGTAATTTGAGCAAAACGAAAACATAATGCTTTAGTGACACAGCATCACATTCCAAGATTTTCCCGAGAGCTGTAACAGGAATGAACATGCATCGATAATAAAATCTTATATAATCTTGTATTCTCAAATGGGTAATTTGAGCAAAGTGAAAACAAATCTTTAGTGACACAGCAACGCATTCCGAGTTTACACGTGTATGGTGTCATTTCTTTAAATTGGTTATTAACATTATGTTACATTTTAGTTATAAAATTATATAGAATATAATGTGAAGACTTTATAACAGGATTTTATCTTTTTTAACAGAAAACACAATGAAGTTGATCAAACAACCAGTAACATTGGAAATTAACAATTTAAATATAGAAGCGTCATCAATCCAAAAAAGGCATAGTTTGCTGTTGCCCGATACGATTCGCTGTATAATATGTGGACCGTCAAATTGTGGCAAAACAAACACAATGTTAAGCTTATTACTACATCAAAATGGTCTCAAGTTTCAAAATGTTTACCTATATTCTAAAACAACATTTCAACCAAAATATTGTTTTTTGAAAAAAGTTTTAAGCATGGTTCCAGCTGTTAAGCTCTTTACCTTCAAAGATGATAAAGAGGTTATTCCTCCTACTGAAGCCTTGAAAAATTCTGTATTTATTTTTGATGATGTTACTTGCGAGAACCAAGTAAATATCCGAGATTATTTTTCAATGGGTAGACATAAGAACATCGACTGTTTTTATTTGACTCAAACATATTCTAAGATACCAAAACAATTAATTCGAGATAACGTAAATTTTTTAATAATTTTTAAACAAGATGATATAAATTTGAAACACATCTATAACGAACATGTCAATTCTGACATGACTTGGTCAGACTTCAAAAAATTATGTTCAGATATATGGAAAGATCCATACACATGTTTAATAATTAACAAAGATTGTGAATTAAACAACGGTAGATATAGAAAATCTTTCGACGTTTTTGTAAAATTTTGAATGAAATTATTTAAACAGATTGTAATTTAAAATTAGTTTCATTTTAATTTTTACTACATAGTTCAATGGTTGTGTAAAATAATTAAAAAAAGAAATGGAAACAAGTTTGAAAAAAGAGTTAATTAAATCAGTAAAGGCTATTAAAAGTAAAGTAAAAAGATTACGTGATGAAGATGAAGAGTTAGAACTGAGGCGGAAAAAAATATTTAAACCACTGTCTGATCCTTTGAAAGCAATTGTTACACTAAGTAAATATGCTACAAACAAATCTTATCACGAAACTAATTGTAACAACGCAAGTGTTGGAAATAATCAATCGCCTGAAATTCCAAATATAAACTCAAAACAAGATGGTGATATTGAAATTACTTACAACGATAATAACTTTGAAGAAAATCCGAAAAAACAAGAGGAAATGTCTGAACCTTTGGAATTTCTAAATGATGAAGTCAATATTTCCGAAACACTGGCAGACAATGATCTGTTTGGCGAGCAAAGCAATGTATCTATACCATTTGGTATACGTCGCATTAACAAAAGATTGATGATAGGAAATACCCCCGTCAAATTTTCAACTGTAGATGATATGTCTTCAAACAAATTAACGTTTATTACTATTGATGATAAAAGTTATGAACTAACTGCTGGTTTAATAGAACTTTTATTAAGAAATAAACCAAACTTGAATAAAGTAACTGAAAGTGATAAAATCACATATAAAGATATCTTAATTAGTACTAGTGCTCATAAAAGAGATTACAATCCTGCTAATCAAATTAAAGGTGACAAAGGAAAAAAATATTCTCAAATCATCAAACCATTATTTTATGAAAAGGATATGTGTGAAACAAACAAATTAAAGTACGGTGGTAGGCTACCAGTTTTAAAGAAATACAAAACTGATACTGATCTCATCTATTGGGATGATCCTAATGAGTTAATTGAAAGATTAAGATTGATTATTGCGTCCAGAGACGCTGGCAACACTAATCATGATAATGAAATTCTTTCGATTATTGAAGAGTTAAAAGAAGCGGGTATAATAAAAGAATAAAAGAAAGCACATTTATGGAGCGTGTTCAGTATTGATAAGCAGGTTGAACATGAAAGTTGATAAGTTTGGACATCATGTTAATAAGATGCGAAGAATGAAAGGAGTGTTATTAGAATGCGCTTTGAAGTGTACAAACAATAATTTGGATGCTCAGCATAAAAGAGTAAAAAATCTTGCGCAACCGGTAGATTCTAACGATTGTGTTACAAAAGAATACGTTGATGTTTTGGCAGACAATCTTTCAAAAAAAATATCATCAATTAATCAGTTTATTACAGAAATAAATATTAAAGTAAGTAATTTGATCGAAATCACCGAGGCTAGTAAAGTAAAACATGAGCAAAAACAGCGTCGTAAATGAAATACATAAAAATGCAAGAGTAAACTTTCCTCGTCGACATGTTGTCATGAGAGATATAGACGATTTATGGCAAGCTGACTTGATTGATATGAAATCTCTTTCGAAACAAAATTCAGGTTATAAATATATTTTAGTTATAATTGATACATTCTCAAAATATGCTTGGGCATTTCCACTAAAGTTTAAAAATAAAGATCAGGTCTCTAAAGCGTTTGAATCTATATTAAAGAAAGGACGTATTCCAAAAAACCTTCAAACTGATTTTGGAACTGAGTTTTACAACGAAAATTTTAAAACGATAGTCAAAAAATTTAACATCAATCATTATTCTACATATTCCACTAAAAAAGCTTCTATAGTTGAAAGACTTATAAGAACTTTAAAAAATAAAATGTATAAACAATTCAGTTTCCAAGGAAACTACACTTGGATTAAAGGTGTGCTAGAAGAAATAGTTGAAAATTATAACACCTCTAAACACAGAACGATCGGTTTATCTCCTAACGAAGTTAATGAAAATAATAAGAAACTTATACTTCAAAGATTTAATGTAGGAAAACAGTTAAAAATCCTTAAGAAGAGAAATTTAAAAGTTGGAGATTTTGTGCGGATTAGTAAGTATAAAGGTGTTTTTGAAAAAGGTTACACTCCTAATTGGTCCACCGAAATATTCCGTATTAAAAAAGTACAGAAAACGAATCCTGTTACTTACCTTATAGAAGATGCTAAACATCAGCCAATTTTGGGCTCATTTTATGCAGAAGAACTTCAAAAAACAGAAAATCCTAATGTCTATCTTATTGAAAAAGTTTTAAAAAGAAAAGGAAACAAGATATTCGTAAAGTGGTTAGGATTTCCATCGAGTGAAAATAGTTGGATAGATAGAACGAATATTTTATAACTAACTTGTTCCCAATTTATTTATTGTTATTTAAGTGATAGTATAGTTATTTTACATTCATTGTAATAAAAGTAATGAAAGAGAGCAGTATTCTCAATTGGTTTATAAATCATTTACCATTTGAACTTCATCTACCTGGATATAATTACTGTGGTGCTGGTACAAAATTGTATAAAAGGCTTGCACGGGGAGATCAAGGTGTAAATAAATTGGATGAATATTGTAAACAACACGATATTGCATACGACTTGTCAACTTCATTAAGTGATCGTCATAAGGCTGATAAAATATTGATGAAAAGGGCTAAGCAACGTGCTTTAGCATCTGATGCAACTTTGGGAGAAAAGATAGCAGCAAATTTAGTTAATAAAGCTATGATAGCTAAATTGTATACCGGGTCGGGACTGACTAGTAAAGCCAACAATTCTAAAACAGTGTCGCCAAAAAAATCCGCTTCAGGCACTGGTTTGAAAAAACACTTTAAACATGTTGTTGCTCATGCAAAAAAGCATGTGCAAAAAATGAAACCCAAATGTAAGAAAATGGCTATAGAATTAGCCATAGCAGCGGCTAAAGAATTGACTAAAGACTCGTCAATAAAACTTCCTCGAATTATACCAATTCCAAAAACTGGTGGAGTACTTCCTTTGATACCTATTTTTGCCGGATTATCTGCTGCGGGTAGCTTAGCTGGTGGTGCTGCAGGAATCGCTAAAGTTATAAATGGTTTGAAAGACGCTAAAAAACGTTTTACAGAATTAAAGAGGCATCATGAAAAAATGGAAACCCTCCATATAGGCAAAGGTTTACATATCAAACCGCATAGAGGTAGTTTAGGAATTTACATTTCAAATGAAAAAAACTAAGAGAAAGGCTACCCAAACGAGCGCTCACCAATATCGACATCATCAACCATTCGCAAGACATTCCTTACTTTCGAGGGGTGTTTATGAGAGATGAGATGCCAAAACATCCTTTTCGAAAAGAATGTGGTATAGTTAATTTGGATAGCTCCAATAATCCTGGCTCTCATTGGGTAGCCTATGCAAAAGTAAATAATGAAATTCAATACTTTGACAGCTATGGAAATTTAAAACCACCTAAAGAGTTAATTCAATATTTAGGAACTGGTATGAGTTATAATTACAAAAATTTTCAAGGTAGTCATCCTTATAACTGCGGTCATCTATGTATAAAGTTTTTAAGAAGTTTTTGGAATACACAAAATAAAATGTATAAATAGTTCAGTAAAATCAGTAAATTTTTAGTTTACGATCATGTCTGTAACAATCACTATTACCGGGCACAAATCTGTGTTGGAATCATTTTTTCAACCTCCTCTTATTCTCGATGGTGAATATGAATGCGGTTTATTATATTTTTCTGCTCTGAATTCAATACCAAACATAAATCATAGCAATAACATATTTGCATATGGTGATGAATGTAAATATTTAAAAATTCCATATGGTACTTATGATTTATATGACATAAGAGAATATCTTGCGAGTAAGTTAGACAACTGTGAAATTGAAATAAAACCAAATAATAATACTTTAACATGCTCGCTTTTTTGTTCCAAAACTGTACATTTTGACGTAGAAAACAGTTTAGGACGCTTACTTGGTTTCCCAAATGTAAAACTTGAAGCAAATAAATGGCATGAGTCTGTTAATCCAGTTAACATTCTTCCCTTGTCTGTCATCAGGATCGAATGTGATCTTATATTCGGATCATTTAATAATGGGTTTGCATCACATATTATTCATGAATTTATTCCTAACGTTCCTCCAGGATATCGATATATAGAAATTCCAAAAAATATTATTTATCTTCCTGTTAATAAGAGTAATATATCATCCATAACTGTTAAAATCATTGACGAAAACGGTAACAATATTGATTTTAGAGAAGAAAATATCCAACTGAGACTTCATTTACGTAGAGCAAAATGATAGTGTTTAATAAAACACTTGGATATGAGGTGAAAAGAATCAATCATTTGCCTGCTACTAAAGCGCGTACACGTATTAAAGCAAATCGTAATATTGTAACAAAAAGAAACAAAGATTTTCTCCGATCACTCGGATTCAAAGTATGAATATTCTAAATATTAATAACACCCCAGTATTCGATAATTCTATCGAAAGTTATGAGATCCACACGTACAATCCATACAATAACAGCTTTAAAGAAAATGATGAAATTCGCATTCCAATACATCAGCAAGACATATACATATTACCATGTAATAGTTCAATTTATGTTGAAGGCTTTGCCACAGTGACTGGAAAAGATCAATCGGGGAAAGAAATAAAGAAACCTGTAAATTTTACTAATAACCCTGTTATGTTTCTATTTCAAGACATTAGGTATGAAATGAACGGTATTGAAATAGATCGCGTAAGAAACCCTGGAATAACCACAACATTAAAATCATACATATCGATGAATGAGGGGGATAGCAAAGTCGCAGCATTGTGGGGTTGGCAAATGGATGGTTTTAAAATGACAGAGGGATATTTTAATGCTGTTATACCATTGAATAAAATAATGGGATTTGCCGAGGATTATAATAAAATTATTATAAACTGTAAACATGAACTTATTCTGAATAGAAGTAATAGTAATTTAAATAGTGTAACAATTCACAAGGATGATAATATACATATAGAAGTACGAACAATTCAGTGGCGTGTGCCGCATATAAAAGTTTCGGATCGTGAAAGACTCTCACTACTTAAGTATTTAGAAAAAGACAAACCTATTCAAATAGCATTCAGAAATTGGGATTTATATGAATATCCTTTACTTCCTAAAACTACAAAACATTCGTGGTCAATTAAAACTACTTCTCAACTTGAAAAGCCTCGATATGTTATTTTTGGTCTACAAACTAATAGGAAAAACAGTAAGACTAATGATAGTTCTATATTTGATCATTGCAAATTAACAAATGTAACACTGTTTTTAAATTCACAATATTACCCATACGATTCACTTAATTTGAAATTTGATGAAAATAAATACAGTATATTATACGAAATGTACACTCAATTTCGTCAGTCTTATTATAATCTTCCTGTTGACCCGTTGTTTGATCTGATCACATTTAAAGAAAAGGCACCACTGTTTGTAATTGACTGTTCAAGACAAAACGAGAATTTAAAGACAGGACCTGTAGACGTACGTTTGGAAATTGAAAGTTCGCAAGAAATCCCGGATAAAACATCAGCATATTGTCTTATAATAAACGATCGCCTCTTTGAATATAAACCCTTAAGTAATATTGTCCGCAAGTTGTCATGAATGTCATCATTGATGTACAAGGATTCAAGACGGATTCCAATGAGTTTATAGTAAAAGAAATAGCTATATTATGTAATAACCATATCCAGACTTATTTAATCAAGCCACCATACCCATTTTATAATTTAACGAAAACGGAAAGAAAACAAGTTTGTTGGATAGAAAGAAACAGAGGAATACATTGGAAAGAAGGTTTTATTTCATACTTAAACTACAAAGGATATGTAAACATGAATAATTATTTAAATAATAAACGTGTTTATGCTAAAGGTGTAGAAAAAGTGCAGTGGATATCGAAAATGTTTGGTTGCGATAGTGTTTATAATTTGGAAGATAAATCTTGCCCTAGCTTATTAAGTTTGTATGAACAATACGAAACGAATAGTGATGTGTTTAGTTGTTTATACCATCCTTCAATATGTGCATTAAAAAACGTGCTTGTTTTAAGAAAATGGTGTCTCGATAATAAAATTTTCTAATAAATATATATCTAGTAGTTTTTATTTACTTTCCTTTTGTTAAGGGTTGATTAGTAATATAAGTATGACTAGCAAAGTATAGTCAATATTTTTATTAGTTGTTGATTAATACGACTTTAGTTTATTCATGTACATGGTCTAAGAAAGTCATTCCTTTTCAAAAACTCAAAGTAATCATCATAATTCTAAACAAATAAAAATGATATTAAAAGTTAATGATTTAGTTGACGTTGTTATTGTAAAATGGAATTTGTGTGGGCTGCATCATGTACATATATTAAACTATAAGGAATACGATGGTATTCTGATATCAACGATCTCAAAGAAATCCAACATTTATTATAAAGGTCTTAAAGTTTCCGCACGCGTATTAAGAATAAATAATAAGTATGTTGACTTGATACCATCAGCTGATTAATGTGTAACTAAAACCGTCTGATTTTCATAAATAACCTTATAAAACTGAGTCATTAGGATTTATCTGAAATTGACACATTAAAAGTAATTTGTTGAACGATTTAAAAAAACCATTACTTATATAAATCCAAATAATTCTAAAATGAGATGTCAATAGTGATAAGTAGGCTATCCAAGAATAATATCACCATTGAATCATCTTCGAGGAGTTTGTGACAACCTGATCATTCTCTTGTTACTGATTATATTTAACATCGATCGTGAAATTGGAAGTTGTAGCTCACGTCTATACGATGCGCGGCGCGGCGCAGCTACACCGCTAGACGCGCCGCGCTTTATCTAGAGACGTGAGCTACAACTCCCAATTTTACCCTACTTGCCCAGTTGCATTTTAGAACATGTTAAAACCAGATATGTTCATAAATAAGTACTTTCTTGAAGTATACAGATATAATATTATAAAGGATGGATTTGGCTGGGAATGGAGATAGATAATATCCTGGATTAGCACATAGGCTACTTTTTATCCCGGAAAATCAAAGAGTTCCCACGGGGTTTCGAAAAACCTAAATCCGCGCGGGCGAAGTCGCGGGCATCGGCTAGTACAGATATAAATAGTTACAATTACTTTACCTTTAGGAACAGCACGCTGATGGTTACACAGTATGGCGACGGCGCGGTTCGCTCTGTTGTATGCTAATATTTTCTCTGGTAGAGAAGCATCTGGGTCTGTGAGTTCATCCAGTTGCCTCTGCAACGTTATAGACGCGTTGTAAGTACGGAAGACTTTGGCGGTCAATCCGGGCATTAATTCCTTCAAATGCTCATTTAACGTTTGAGTTGTCAATCGGTCAAAGAGATCATCGCTATCTTTTTTATTCTCCATGAAGTGCTCGAGATTCTTGAATACTCTTTTCTCCACTGGCACCTCGTTGTAATATCTAATAGAATCTTTACCCAGAAAGTCGAAAACTACGACATATTCTTTTCCGTCTTTCTCTTTGTGCAACTCTATGTGTTCAACGCGTAAGGAACAGCAGCCTACGGTGTCTGCTTGGTCATCGTCCTTTTCGTTACCAGCTCTCAACGCTAAACGATCGATAAAGTATAGAGCGACGGCACGCTGCCGGATACGCATTTCCTTCGCTTTCCAGTCCGCCCTGTATGTATCCCGAATTTTATCAATACATTTGTGCAGTTTTCTAGCCGTTTCATACTTCTGCCAATCTTTTTCTCCCTTTAACTTAGAACTAGGGTTTAACATGACGTATTTGGCTTGCCCTTGGACGTTTTCCGTCCAAGACGCCAACCAGGTAACTGAATTATCGTGCCTCACTTCTCTCCATTTGTGACCTGGAGGTGGTTTCGGTACTTTGCTATCTTTCGAACAGTTTATAAGAACATCCTCCGGCATGACACGTCTTTTCAACATCCCCATCTTAGGATGTTCTCCGCGTCCCCTGAACAGCCCCGGAGGTTCTATTCTGAAATTGCCAATTTTTTCCTTGTGTCCATCTATTGTGCAGAAGCCGTACTCTTTTTGGATTTCTTCATTTTTCGCTTTGAGAGCAGCTTTCTCTTCTTTTGAACGGTTCTTATTTTTTTCTGATACACTTAGAAAATATTGCTGCATCTCTTTAAAGTCGCATTTCGAGAGATCCTTGATAGTCTTTGCTTCATCATGTGTCATGACTTTCTTCCAATCGGTGAAAAAGTTGTTATTAAATACTGACTTGGTGGTGTAGTCGTGGTCTAACATTCGCGCATAGAAGCCTGCCACTTCCTCTGCATCTTGGGAGAGCCTCATCACTTTGCCGTCATAGCGGAACTTCACATTTTGAGGCAATGGTTCATACGGAGGTGCAAAGAGAGGTCCTTTATGTTCCAGGAAAGTCCATTTAGTACCATCATCCTTTTTAGATTCCTCCCACCTAAAGAAAAAATAAAAAGTTGCATAAAATAGAAAAAGACAGTATTATTATTAAATTGAATCTCATTCAGGGTTTTAGGGAATATCATTACAAAGTTTAATTGAACCACAAGATTCTTGAGGATAAGAAAAACCACTGCTATTGTTTCTTGAAGTTGCATAACTTAGTAGTACCTATTTGAAATTAAATTGCACTGCTGTGACTTTTAAAAGATAGTATTAGTATTGTTACACTTAATCATTTCATTTTAATGCTTTTGGTCAAATAATATTTAGGAATCAATATCACAGTCTAAGTCAGAGATTGTTATGAATTATTATCTAGAACCCTGTTAGCTTTTTGTACTTTTTTCTTAAAAATCGTAGACGCCTTGTAATAAAAATGCTGTCACATGCTTTTTGAATTGGTTTATGTTGAATTAATTTAATTCCAACCATGATAAACATTGTATTATTTAGGTTAAATTTTAACCTTAAAATGTTATGTCATTGGACATTTCATCAATAAATGTCAACTTCATATTGTACGCGTAAACGCCATCTTTTGTCGTCTATACGAACTAAGAAAGTTGCTAGAGTAAAATAATAGAAATCCTATTTTTTAGGGTATTTAGTATTTCTATATTTCCGCCCAGCAAAAGGCAAATGTTAATCCCACCGATATATCCGACGTCAATTAGCAAGAAACGAGTTGGCAAGCAATGAGAAGCGAGCAGTACGATGGGCGAATAATCGCCCCTTATACATTAAATTAATCTGCGCGAACTGCGCGAGAATTTTGACCGCCAAGAGAGCATCGCTGAACGAGTTTTTTTATAGCTCTTGAAGCTAGCCGCTGCGATAAACAGTCAACGAAAGCGATATAATATTTGTCTGAATGAATCATACATCGATTGTAGGTTTCTTGAGCGAGAAAATAGTCGATAGCTACGAGGGGTGGCTGAAAAGTTCTGAGCCTAAGGCACTTGCATTCGTGCTAATTACTCATCCGGCGGGTCACTAGTTGAGCGACATCTACCCACTATATAAGAAAAGTTTCATGTCATTAGCTTCATTAAGCTTTGAGTAATTGAACCGTGAACATCAACATGTCTGAGTCATCGCTGCAGTTAACGAAATTGGAACATCGCGCCGTCATAAAATTCCTCGTAAAAAAGGGGAAAACAGCAAAAGAAATTTTTGAAGAAATGTCTAGTGTATACGGAGAATCTGGACCGTCGTCAGCCACGGTTAAACGATGGACACGCCTATTCCAACAAGGCCGAGAGACTCTGGAAGACGACCCCCGCTCGGGCCGGCCGAACACCGCAGTCACTGATGAAAACATCGAAAAAGTAAAAAAAATTGTACTGGACGATCGGCGAGTAAAATTGTGGCAGATAGCAGAAGAGCTGAGCATCAGTAAGGAACGAGTTGGAGACATTATGCATAATCATTTGCATATGAATAAAGTCAGTGCGCGTTGGGTGCCTAAAATGCTCACGCCACTGGACAAGCAGCGACGAGTTGAAACTTCCGAAGAATTTATAGACCTGTGCAAGGACAATTTGGAGGAAATTTGCACTCGTATTGTCACCGTTGATGAAACGTGGATCCGACAATACGACCCGGAGTCGAAACAAGAGTCAATGCAATGGATAGAGAAGGGGGAAAAGCCGCCGAAGAAGTTCAAGGTGGAAAAATCGGCTTCCAAACTCATGGCCACCATTTTTTGGGATTGCGAAGGAGTTTTACTCATAGATTACCTCCAAAAAAAAACTACGATGAATGCAGAGTATTATGCAGGGCTTTTGAAAAAAGTTCGCGAAGCCATTGTTGAAAAAAGAAGAGGCAAAATCAGCAAAGGAATTTTGTTTCTGCAAGACAATGCGCCGGTTCACACAGCGCGCATTGCGAGGCAAGCCTTGCGAGAAACTGGATTCGATGAAGTGAACCACCCTCCCTATAGTCCAGATCTGGCCCCTAGCGACTATTTTCTATTTAAAATTTTTAAAAAGGACCTTCGGGGACGAAGATTTGGAGATGATGAAGAGATGAAGGCGGCCGTAAATGAACATTTTCAAGCTAAAGACGCGGCTTATTTTTTTTCAGGGATACAAGCCCTCTATAAAAGATGTCAAAAGTGCATTGAAGTCCATGGGGACTATATTGAAAAATAAATTTTATTTAGATTTTTATCTAGACTTTTAATGCCCTAGGCTCAGA
Organism: Maniola jurtina; assembly: GCF_905333055.1. Classification (NCBI taxonomy): domain Eukaryota; kingdom Metazoa; phylum Arthropoda; class Insecta; order Lepidoptera; family Nymphalidae; genus Maniola; species Maniola jurtina. Next base: position 4,360,291 of record NC_060029.1, read on the forward strand.
ACTTTTCAGCCACCCCTCGTAGTTGCTTCCTTATCGGTGGTGGGATCAGTGCCTAACACACTGGTAATTTCCTTTGCTATCTTTTCCACCTGGTTATGCTTATATATTTTTATCCACTTGTGTAATTATATGCAAATGGATTGAATTGTCTATAATTTAAAATCGTCCGCTATTTACATTATAGCATTAAACCATGAGAAAAAAAAATCTACTTTTTAGTAAATAAATATAAAATAACATAAAAATAAAACAAAAAGTTTCTACTTTTATATGAATAGCTGATACATATTATTCTTACCACTTCCAAACTTCCTGTTCTTCCTCCTCTCCTTTCTTCTTGCGTTTGGTCGGACTGGGGCCTTCTTCTGGTTCAGTCTTAATGCTCCTGTTAGATTTACTTTTCTCTGGCTTTTTCTTCTTCTTCTTTTTAGGAGCTTCTTCTTCATCGTCATCATCATCAAATACATCTATAAAGAACAATTTAAGGTCAACCTTATACATACAACAATGGCAAACTCTTAAATGAAGTAGAGCAGAGAATTATTGATAAGGTAACAGAAATAGCTCATTCCCACTAGTTGACTGATAGCAATAATATAAATAAGTAAATTTCAATTTTCAGTGAATTCTCAGCAATGCCAAGTGCTGAGTTTCAACTATTTTGTCCCAGAACTTCAACTCTTAAAATAATTTTGATAGAATACCATCTCTGTGTCTGTTGTATTGTGGTATTAAGTGGTTGTTGTATGGTCTAAATTCCAAACAGTTTGAGCCATTACGCACGGTCGACTAGTCGCCCGGCGACTCAGTTGACGGTGACCATGAAAATCTGTATAACTTATATAGAAGTTGTAGGGTCTATGCGCACGAAGTCGCCGCGACTGTGTGCTCATACACATGACGGCTTCGATATAAATTACAGATTCACGGTCGCCGTTGACTGAGTCGCCGGGCGATTAGTCGACCGTGCGTAATGGGACTAAGTTTGAAAATATTTCAACATTCACTCAGAATCATGTACCTACTACAAATGAGAAAATACAAGAGTTTACGATTTTCTATAACAGTATTAATATTTTAGTTTCATAAATAAACTTACCTTTCTTGACCTTCTTTTTAGTTTTCTTGCGTTGTAGCAGAGGGGTGTCTTCTTCACTTTCACTGGCGGCTCTCTTTTTGGGCACATGGGCCACCCGTTTGGACTGAGAAACAAATTCATACTTAAGCAACTAAGGATTATTAGGATGTAGTTTTAGCCCACTCTCAAAAGGACTCAATCCCAACATAGGCTGACGTAGACTATTTTTATCCAGCAAAATCCAAGAGTTCCCACTTCCCACAAAATTTTTAAAAACCTAAATCCACGCGAACGGAGTCGCGGGCATCATCTAGTTATGTATAATTTTATTGGAAGTCTTGAAGCTAAGTAGAGATTGTAAGAGCATCTACTGCCAAATAAAAAATATCAGAAAAAATATATTAGAACCTCCTCCTTTTTTCAAGTTATAACAGCTACCTACCAGAGGGACATCTTCTTCTGCACCTTCTTCATCAGAAGCACTGTCATCATCTGGGGGCAGTTCCGACAGTGGGTCTTCCTTGAACTGTGGCACTGAGAAGTCACATGAAGAAGCTGTGGTATTCACATCCAAGTATCCGTCATCGTCAATTTCATTTTTGATTTTCTCGACTTTTTTGACCTCTCTTTCTATTTTGGGCTCTTCTACCTGTGGACAATTTTCTACAATTTTAAATATTTACGGCTAAGTATAATGCGCGCAAAACAAGTGGTCCCAATCTGAATATGAGGTGTATTGTGCAAAAAAGATCTCATACAAACACAAATCTCAAATACCTGCCCATGCTGAAACTTCAGATTGGATTACTTGTTTTGCACTCACTACACTGAAAACCAAGAAGCCTACAATACGCAAATTTAAATGCAAAATAGGCATCAACAATAATAAGTAACACGATAAACTGCAACGTGCATGTTGACGACGCGCGATAGTTGAAGCAGTTACGTCAGAACACTTTATGATCAGGTAAAACATTCATCTGACCTGGCAACATTCATAGTTTGCTTGGTCTAGTACAAAATTCAGAGTGCCTTCAGCATGCGTCCAGATTTTTTCTGACAATTGATAATAATATAACTTCTAAGATAGTATGTTCTCTTCTCTCATTCTTTATTATGGACTTAAAATTATTCTTAATTTTGTTAATATAATAATATTTTGTCCTATACATTTGTTTTATTGTCAGATAAAATAATAAATACCTAATTATCGTCACTCAGGTATAGCTTACCTCCATGGGTTCCTGTTTGACAGCAGAACTATCATGATCTGGCTCCGATTTGATTTTTTCTGGCTTCTCACTGCTACTTTTTTCCTTGTGTCTACTGGAACTAAAGAAAGAACATTTGATTAGAAGAAAAGGTCTCACAAACATAAATAAAAGATAATCACAAGATTTTTAGCAGCATGGGCTGCCAGCTTGTCAATTATAAATTGCTTGCATAAAAAGCAGATAGCTTATTGTAGTGCTTAAAAATTAAAACAATGCTGGCTTAAAAGCTTAAAGGCACAGTTTAAACAAATGTTAAACCTGTTTAGCTCATTTATAATATGTGCATGTCTAAGTTTAGTTGAAACCCTGTTAACTATGAGTTTATGACTCAACACATGTACATTAATAGCAATAACATAAATTAATTAATAAAATTATTAACTCATATAATTTTAAATTAAATAATAAGTTAACCTTTTACATTATTTTAATAGTGATAAGTGACTAACTGGCTAACCTGCAAGGGATATGGCAGTTTAAGTTTTCCTATTGGTTTCTAATTACTTTCAACAAGCATGCACCATGCTTGTCGAAAGTTAATTTGATTATCTAGAGAGCACTTAATAGCACAAGCATCAATTAAACAAGTCTCAATAGTTATTATTATTGTGTTTATTTTGATTCCTATATTATTTTGTCAATTATTTATTTTTATCTACACTTTAATGATGTCATTTCTTGTTCAAAAGTGCTTCATTTGTAATAAGGGGTATATGAAAGTAGTTTCCAAAACTGTAATGTATTGCTACCACATGGCGTTAAACAGTAACTTAAATTGAATTGAATACCTAATCTTAAATTCTGGCACTGAAGGATAAAGGAGCTATAGCCTAGTGGTATAAGCCACTCTGGGTGCAATACTGAGACATGAATTTGAATCCTGCTGGATCCATAATTTTTCATATGTATTAAAAATATCCATTACCCTATTTGTACACTGCATTGTATACTTATATGGGAGTGTAAAGACTGTAAAGGTAGCAATTCACTTGAGCTGACTGGGCGACGCAGTCAAATATAGTTTATATGAATTTGTCTGAAGCAATTTGTACAGTGCAAATGCGTTTGGACCTTGTTCAGCAAACAATTAGAGCAAATGCAGATAGTAAATTTTAAGGTCCCGCGTGGGAGCTCGGGTTTGGTTGATCAGTCACCCCTTATTTTCCACAATGGGCAAACTTTTCTCACAATTACATTTTTATTCAAGTTGTTTGGCAGTCACAGTATATAAACTGGTATATAATCTGAAAATAAGGCAAATGACTGCTGCATTTTACAAAAACAGAGCAAGCTTGTTTCTTATCCTTAGTCAAGCTGCACAAGCTGTTATGTTGCAATATCAGATTTGATCTTGTTTTGCAATCACTGTACCAGTAACACTTTTCATGAAAGGTTTTTCTTACCTGTGTTTATCTTTAGAACTGGAGTGCCTGTCTTTATCACTGCGGTGTTTGTCCTTATCACTCCTGTGGCGGTCCTTGTCACGATCTTTGTCTCTGTCCTTTGATTTGTGTTCCTTGTCTTTAGAGGATGATGACTTTTTATCACCATCACTTGATCTGTGCTTGTCTTTATCACTTCTCTCTTTGTCTTTGTCCCTGTGCTTGTCCTTGTCACTCCTGTGTTTCTCTCTATCTTTGTCCTTGTCACTCCGTACCTTGTCCTTGTCTGAGCAATCCTTTTCTTTATGTTTGTCACGATCCTTATCACGCTCTTTGTCTTTGCTAGAGGACTTGTGAGAGCTGCTATGACTTCTGCTGCTAGAATGTTTATCTTTGTCTTTATCCCTAAAAGCACACGGTTATATAAAAGTCTTATGTAAGATTATCAGATACATCTAAATTATATCATGTCTCTATAGTAATCAGCTTAGAATGTCATTTCATTTTGTACATCTAGTGGTTGGTACATAGCAAAACTAAAATTCATTACTTAGGCAAATCTGCAGTCAAAAACTAGTGAACAATAGTTGTTAAAAAATGGTGAATATTAGAAAGAATTGTATATCAACCAGTTCTAGTCAACCTGCAGGCTTTTTATATGCAGGTTATAATATAATGGTACACAAAAAATGAAAGAAATTTCGAGAGTATTAACCTGCTTGAACTGCTACTATGTTTTGAAGAGCTCTTGTGGTCTCTGTCTTTATCTCGGTGTTTATCCTTGCTTGACGATTTGTGGCTACTTTTGTGCTTCTCTGAGCTGCTATAGCCATTGTGAATACCATTCACGTGTTCACTTTTATTCCCATTTACCTTTCCCTGTAAATATAAAACACAATGTCATTATTACTGAAATAAGTCTTTGAACTTTTTCATTTACATATTTCATTGATAGTCTTTAAATCTAGAATTTTCTGTACAATTTACATATTTTTAAATTTACATAGTCCTTTCGACGCTTTGCTTCGTTCTTATGCGAGAACTATAGGAGACGCCATATTGGGACTTAGAAAATTTTCGCTTTGTAGCACCAACGAACACGAGTAAATAGAGAATTCCACGCATTAAATCGACAAAATGGAAGAAAAAAAGGAATCTTCTCGTAATTTAGAAATAATATGGTCACTTACTGCATCACAATCATTATCGCTTGCAGGATTTTCAACACTCATTTTGTCTACGTATACGCCGTTTATTCGAGACCCGTTCGAGATAACATGAGGCTGGCCGGCCGAACGCAATTTTCTAAGTGCTGCGATGTGACGAATGCGCATGCGTCGTTCGCAAATATCAGCAACTTCGGACGAACTAGTTCAATCAAAGTTCAATGATCTTCAACAACTTCAGTTCAGTCCTAACTTTTATCTCAATATTTTTGCTCAACATTATAATTATTCTTGAATCTATTCTTTCCACATACAATTATTATTCATATAAATTACATTTATGTACGAATTGTTCACGGTTCGCAGTGTTGATGTTGTATTGAGAATAATGTCAAATTCAACTTGAAACTTGAAAGGATTTTGCGCAAAGGATCAGCCTGGCTGTCCAGTCCAGCCATGCAGCCAGTATTCTTGATACCATTCTACACGGGCATGATTTGAACAGTAATCAACTAATCACACAGTAATTATGATGGCTCTATTTTTTTAAGTTTTACTGTCAAAAAAAAATAAAAATCTTAAAATTTAATGTCAATTCAATTTGATTTCCATTCACTCTGATCCTCGTTCAAACCATAGATAGTGTAAGGAGAGATGAAGGAGAGAGTTGCCTTTGCCGATGTTGCCGTCCTTGCCAATGTCCCTAAATAGAAAATTCCGCGAAATTCAAATTTAATTTGGTTTTTCGCATTTTTTAAACTAATACGACAGTCCAGTTTAAGAAATTAGCTCTAGTATCGACTAATGTGTCAGAATTGTATGTAAAGGAGAGGACTTACAAGGGACTTGCTCTATTTTTCACACGTTTTTATTCATGACTAGCCGATGCCCGCGACTTCGCCCGTGTGGATTTAGGTTTTCCGAAATCCCGTGGGAACTCTTTGATTTTCCGGGATAAAAAGTAGCCTATGTGCTAATCCAGGATATTATCTATCTCCATTCCAAATTTCAGTCAAATCCGTCCAGTAGTTTTTGCGTGAAGGAGTAACAAACATACACACACACACACACACACACACACACACACACACACACACATACAAACTTTCGCTTTTTTTTTTTTTTTTTTTTTTTCTTCTCGTCTGGCTTTACATAGATTAGCCAATGTCAGGTTTGTAGTTATAATTACAAGTTAGGGAAACTATATATTATGTATAAAATAATGAAAAATCGGGATTTGGAATTGGAAAGGAAAAAGATAAGGTTTTTTTTTTAATTATTACATAATATACATATATCTAAACATATACATAAATAATAATATAATATAAGTAACTATACATTAACTATATCTTGATATCATTATGTTCTATGAACAAAGATAGAACTTTGTAAACATTAAATGAATTTGTGTATAACAAACATAATATAGATGTAGGAAATGGAATGTGCAATGATTCGAGATTAGCAAGAAAGTCAGTTCGATCATATAGAGTGCATGCAAAGAAAACATGGTTCAAATCCCCATACTCCCCACAGGAACAGTGAGGATCGGGAACAATTTTCATCCTGTGTAAATGCGCCGGGGTACATACATGACCCAGGCGCATTCTACACAGAATAGAAGTAACAGTTTTTGAGAAAACTAACTGGCTAAACCATGGTTTCCTCGGAATGAACGTCTGAATTTTTCTATAATGTTTACCTACTGAACCATCGTTACTCCATACCCCATCCCACGCTTCATACAAATATACTTTGGATAAATTTATCAAATCAGAACAATAATTGGTGAATGGAACAGTATCTCCAACACGTATCGCCTCATTTGCCAATTGGTCAGCTCTTTCATTTCCGGGAATGCCCACATGGCTTGGAACCCAAGCCAACACAACATCACAATTTTTCTGTGAACACTTATATAAAAGATCTCTAATGCCAAAAACAATTGAAGACTGCTTATGGGATTTGAATGGAAATCTATTGATAGCTTCTAGAGCACTGCAGGAATCAGAGAATATGACTGTTTTTGGTATCTTTAAAATTAAAACATATTCTAAAGCTTTAAGTAAACCATAACATTCACCCGTGTAAACGGAAGCTTCAGGTGGAAGTTTAACTTGTTGTATACCTTTATATTGTGAATGATAGATCCCAATGCCAACGCAACTCTTATCCTCATGTTTAGAGGCATCCGTGAACACATAATGCCAGTCAGGCCATTTATCATTGAGAATGTTTATAAATTCCTGTTTTGAGTTAGGGTTATTTTTTAATTTGGATCCTATGTCGAATTTAATTTTCGGGACAGTAATAAGACCCTTGTAGTTGTGTTGATATAGAGGAAGAATAATACTTCGATGGGTGGGAGCTCCCAAACTTTCATATTTTCTAAGACTGTTTACAAGACATGGAGAATCCCTATTAGTCCAGTAGTTACCGGTATCAACCTGATAAGCAAGTTGACGTATCTTTAAAAACAAAGGATGAGAACTTAGCTGTAATGTACGGAAAAAGTATTTATCACAAAGGAACTGTCTCCTTAGATATAAGGGCGGATCACAACATTCTACCTGAAGACATTTTATTGGAGTTGATTTCATCGCACCCGTAACCAACCTCAAAGCCTTTGCCTGGATTATATCCAGCTTTTTAACTGCAGTTTTATTACCAGGATGTAATAAGAATGTTCCATAGTCTAAAACACTTCTTATTAAAGCATTGTATAGCAGTCTCATTGTAAAAGGATGAGCACCCCACCATACTCCTGTAAGACACCTTAAAATATTCAAATTTTTCTCGCATCTTAATAAAACATATTCCCAATGTGGAATTCCAGTAAGTTTAGAATCTAATATTACACCTAGAAATTTCGCTTGATCTTTAACTGCTAGCGGAATTCCATTGTAATTAATATGAGGAGATGGTAGATTTCGCTTCCGAGAAAATACTACAACAGAGCTTTTAGATGGTGACAAATCTAGACCATTATTATGTAACCAACATTTTAAGGCATTTAACGCTAAGTTTAACAACTCACTAACATTATCTAAGGATGGCCCAGCAACATACAAAAGCAAATCATCTGCATATTGAAGCACATTTGCATATCTATTTACAGAAATGTCCAAATCGTAAGTATAAATGTTAAATAAAATAGGGCTCAAAACAGAACCTTGTGGCAAACCCTTCCACACAGTTCTATAAATAAATTCATCTTCGACCGAATCTAGCGAATACTTTATATATCTTTCGTACAACATATTTACAATAAAATTAATTAATAAGTTAGGAATATTCAGGGCAAGCAATTTATGTTTTAGAATTGAAATATTTACATTATCGTAGGCGGCTTTTATGTCCAGGAAGGCAGCAACCAATGACTCATTTTTAGAGAAGCTTAGTCTTATGTCTGTGGTAAAAATGCTTAAGCTGTCAATAGTACATTTACCTTTCCTAAAACCAAACTGGTTCCTCGATAATAATGTATTATGTTCTAAAAACCATTCCAGCCTGATTTTAATAAGGTGTTCAGCAGTTTTAGCTAATACTGACGATAATGCTATTGGTCTATACGATGTTGGATCTGAACTCGGTTTATTCGGCTTCCGTAATAAGATCAAAGTTTGGGACCGCCAGGATTCGGGGACGATACCCGCCATCATAACGTTGTTGATCAAAGAAAGGTAGTACCTGAGACCATTGTCGTCAAGATTCGATAAGAAGGAATAAGGAATTCCGTCTTCACCTGGTGCAGAGTCTTTAGTCGTTGAAAGTACGCCTTTCAATTCGTTAAGTGTAAATGGCGAATTTAAATCTACATTACAATTATTAGACAATATGGGGGTTAAGGCCATGGGACATTCAGGTACATAAGGAGGACCCAAACGATCCATGACTTGCTCTGCTAGAACTGGAGATATTTTATTCTGTTGGGAATCTTTAAATGCAGATCTATACCTTCTTATATTTTGCCAAACAATTGATGGTGAAACATTAGGACTTAAGGATTTACAAAACCTGTGCCACCCTTCATATTTTTTTACCCGAAGTAGCTCCTTAGTAGTATTAGCAATTTCTAAGTAACGCTCAAAATTGTCATCAGTCATACTTTGGCAAAATTGCTTCTCTGCTTCCTTTCTTTGTTTAACTGCATTAGTGCATTCTACATCCCACCATGGTGGTGATGGAATAAATTCCATACCACACCTTTTTACAGGAAAAGTTTCATTTGCAGCTTCAATTAATATTGTAGATAATGCTTGTGAGCATTCTAATATGTTAGAGTGACTAATTTCTGGTAAATTATTGATTTTCTTTTCTACAGCTACACTATACAGACTCCATTTAGCGTCTATCAGTTTATGTTTTATGCGTGGCTGTCTTACATGTTTTGGAGGTTTTTCAAAAGGGAAAGTAATGATTAAAGGGTAGTGATCACTACCACCAGTAGATTCAGCGGGAGACCAGATGAGAGATGAAGCAAGATCAGGAGTGCAAATGGACAAATCAGGAGCACTAGGTGTCCGTGCCAACCGAGTGGGAGACCCAGTATTCAAAATGCACAGATTATGGGAGCTTATTAAATCTAACAACTTTTCTCCATAGAAGGTTGATGTGGCACAACCCCATAATTCGTGATGAGAGTTAAAATCCCCTAAACATAAAAATGGTTTCGGTAAAAAATTAAAAATTTCACTAATTTCATTAAATATATCCTTATTAGGACGAGAGAAATATACAGATACATAACATATACTATTTACAATAACTGCAATAACAGACAAGTTATCGCTATGTACAGGAAGAGTGATAGGTGTGAATGTCAGAGTATTTTTGATGAGTATAGCCACTCCACCATACCCATCAGGTCTGTCTTCCCTGAGACAAACATACCCCGGCATTTTGAATAAAAATTCCTTTCTCAACCATGTCTCTTGGAGACAGATGAGAAAAGGATCATGTTTATTTATGAGATGTATTAAGTCTTGTTTTCTACTGTTGAGACTCAAGCAATTCCACTGAATCACTCTGGCTCTGTGATCCATTATTATTAGATATTTGATATAAGGCTTCAATTACTGTGGCAACGTGGGACGGTGTAACTATATTCGATTGTGATAATAATTGAATCAATATTTTAATAATGTCTGCCATTTTCATGTTATTTTCAGTATTGTTATTAAAATTAAACTTCTGTTTAGGTAAAACAGGATCTCTTATTATTTCTGAGTGGGCAAAGTGGTCATAGCCTTTGTTAGGCTTTGAGGGTAATCTTGGCTTTGCGAAGACTGTTTTTTTATATGAATGAGGCACTGAGTTTGAAGTGGATGGAATGTTGGATTTTTGAGGACCATGTATATCCTGTGGTGGAGAGGATGATACAGGTGTTGAAAACAAAGCTTCAGCATATGACATGTTTGAAACTGGTGGATGCATTTTAATTGCTTCCATATAAGAAATACAACTTTTGCTCATGGTTTCTTTAATTGCTCTTTGTCTGTTATGTTCTAAACATTTTTTATTTATAGCTTGATGCGTTCCCTTGCATAAGCAACACCGGTAATCCTCCTCTTCCACCTGACAAGTATCACCAGAGTGCCCTTGGGTACATTTATAACACTTTGGCACTGACCTGCACTGATTTTTCACGTGGCCAAAACGGCAGCACCGGTAGCACTGCACAGTCGGATAAATATACAATTCAACAGGTAAAGCCGTGTAACACATGTATACCCGGGTAGGTAAAATTTGGCCATCAAAGGTTATTATTACTGTCCCAGTACTAATGAATTGGTTTGTATCATTCACAACGATTTTTCTTTTGATCCGCCTTATTTTAATGATTGGACCACAACCAAGTGGAACACTCATGTTAAGTAATACCTCTTCTTCGGACCAGTCATTAGGTACACCTTTTACTACACCCATGCGTGTGACATTAAAAGTAGGTATAAATGCCCTATATTTTTCGGATTCAAGAATTTTGTTTGTCAAGAAATTATTGGCATCCAAGTAGGAAGAAAAAGCCATACTAATGCGATTCCTTCCTACCCGTTTCAAGCTTCCGTTCACAACACCATTGAATTTATTATGTTTTAAAAAGCGACCAAAAGTTATAGGATGCAGAATTGTTGAGCCATCACTATTTTCGCATTCTTTTTGTATATGCACTACATATGGGGCACTATCGGATTGTTGGTAATAAGTACGGCCAATTGGCACTCGAGTTGGTAGTGAGGAGGTTCCATTATTATCGGTGGGGTTTGTAGATTCAGTAGGGTATGTCGGATTTGGGTTAGCCTTGTTATTATTACTATTATTATTAATTTCAAACTTGCAATCGCAACTGTACTGTTCTTTTCCATCTCTAGTTTTTGTTTTCCTTTTTCGTTTATTACATGTTAAACAAATGCGTGAGAATATTTTCCTTTTAAGAGTTTTGTCGACATTGGACACGACAGATGCATCAGTGTCCATTGACGACTCAACCGCTGCTATTAGTATATCCATTTTTGATGTATTATCCAATGATCCCGAAGGATTTGACCCCCCTGGATCGGGGGGCCGGATGTCCATAACGTTGAAATTTAAACTATACTAAATTTTAAAACTTACCTATATATACAGCTATCTACTATGAAAATGTCACTAAAACTACAATATTTACACTATAAAACAACACCAATCCCTTTCCAAATTGTATTAAAAAATTAAAGGTAGAAAATTTCACGTCCGCTTATGTACGCAGTTTCCCGCCCTTTTTTTCCTTTCGCTTTTATAATATTAGTGTGATCTCTCGCATGTCAATCCTGTGTATTATTAATCTGTATAGTGTCAAAGTAGTGTCAGACAATTGGTACCTAGATGAGGTGTCGTGACAATTTGACTGTGTCAAATGTCAATCACAGACCAATCTACAATACACAGACAGAATACTTTGTAAATATAGCATAGCATTCTATGAACCAGTCAAATTAATGGGTTTCTAATTTTTTACAATTTCTCAGTAAAGTAAAAGCAATAAACCTTAAATCAAAACAAGTGTAATAATAGGCAAGCTAAACTAAAGAAGAAGAAATAAGAAACTTTTGTTATCGTGGACCATTATATTATATCATATAAATATAACCTCAAAACCTATTAGAACTCAATCGTAAATTAACAAACATAATCTAATAAAGTAAAATGAGTGAAGATTCAGAAAACCATGAGTCTGTAATGAGAAAAGAAAACTCAAGTGAAACGAACGAAACAAATAGAGACGAAGACGATGAAGTGCCAGCTAAGCGCGCTTCCTCTCACGCCAATGTTGTTGCTGCTCATTACAATCATCTCGAGGAGAAAGGTGTAAAGGAAAGATTTAATTCACCCATTTTTTACCTCAGAAACTTCAATAATTGGGTCAAAAGTGTTCTTATACAAGAGTATACCGATAAAATACGGGAAAAAGACTATGGTAGAGTTTTAAGGGTACTCGATATTTGCTGTGGTAAAGGTGGTGATTTATATAAATGGGAAAAAGCACGCGCTGAACATGTGGTTTTTGCAGATATAGCAGATGTTTCGATAGATCAGTGTAAAAGTCGATACGATGACTTGCGCCGACGCTCGGGACGTTTGTTTTCGGCAGAATTCATCGCTGCCGACTGCACTAAGGATGTGCTACGACATAGGTACAAAGATCCATCAATAAAATTTGATTTAGTGAGCTGCCAGTTTGGTTTACACTACAGCTTTGAAAGTTTGGGACAGGCTCGTCGCATGCTTTCAAATATATCAGAGTGCCTCAAACCAGATGGTTATTTTTTTGGAACAGTGCCTGATGCATATGAAATTGTTTCTCGTTGTCAAAAATCTGAAGACGGAACATTTGGCAATCGAATTTTTAATATAAAATTGTTATTTGATCCTAAAAATGGATATCCCCTGTTTGGGGCTAAATATGATTTTCACTTGGAAGGAGTAGTGGACTGTCCTGAATTTTTAGTAAATTTTGAGCTTCTTGTTAAGCTGGCTGCAGAGTATGGCTTAGAGTTAGTGTACAAAGCAGGGTTTGAAGACTTCTATACAAAGTATTCTGATAAGTATAAATTCTTATTACAAAAGATCAAATGTTTTGAGGTTTACCCTGCATTGCCAGGCAAGGAGTTGATTGGAAGTGAATCTGAATATGCACATGCAAAGGCCTATTTAGACAATATGACAAACAACAGTGAAGGAAATAATACCCTTGGTACAATGAGTACATGTGAATGGGAAGTAGCTAGTGAGTCTAATTTTTTGTTTCTTTTTAAAAAATAACTACTCTTTAAAGCAGTTGTTGAGATTTTAGCCTCCTATTTAAAAAAAAAACTGGTTTGATCTCTGACGTGTACATCTTAACTTTTTGGTATCATGTGTCCTTTAAGCAATTAAATATTACTCATTTTAATGGTGAAGTAAAACATTGTGAGAAAATCTTTTGTTAAGTTCTCCATAATGTTCTCAAAGGTGTGCGTAGTCTGCCAATGCACTTGGTGGACTATGACCCAAACCCTTTTATAATATTAGAAGCTACTAATATTTTCTTTAGATAATATGACTATAAAAAAAAAATCATTTATTTATATTTATTTTCAGCTATTTATTTGGCATTTGCATTTAAAAAGTGCAAGAACACATCATGGGATTCCAGTGGAAAACCTTTGTATGCAGTTTCAGAAAATAAACCAACATCTACAACGTCCACAAGTGATAAATAGTATTTGCAGATTATTAGCTTACAATATTTATAACTGATGATATGATGATGATGGTGGTGATGAGTTTATACAAAGTTGTGTGTATTAATTTCCACATAAAGCCTCAATCAGTGCCTAACAGAAGATTAGAAATATTCATTAACTTGTTAAATTTTTGTAGTATTGCTCCGATAGTGAAAATTATGTTAAAAAATTTGCAACTGAAACACGCGCGCGAGATGTATTTTACCCAAATCTGGATCTACACACACACATCACTTTAACACATTATTACACTACTATATGAATAATGGAGAAGCAAGCATTCTATTATGGTGCTGCATAGAAACCTATAAGCAATATGGGTTCAATAAAAACTGCCATACCTCTTCTAGGTTAGCCCGCTTTTATCTTGGACTGCATCATCATGTACCACCAAGTGAGATTGCAGCCAAATGCTTACTTGGATCTGATTTAAAAAAACGTAATATTGAATCATAATTCCGCGTGCGTTCTTGTGTTATGTTTGTTTATTAATGTTAAATGTTAAACCTCGATAATACTGTGTTTTCACTGCACGTTTTTTGGAGGATAATCATACTGAATATGTAATGAATAACATTGTTTGTACTGCAAGAAGATGTATGTACATTGTACAATGCACATTAATTTAACCATGTGAGTGGTTCTATACTCAGTGATGTGCTACACATAATCGGTAAGATGTATCCTGCAAAAAAACGTGCGGTGTTAATGCAGTGTGAATGGGGACTTGGAGAGCATGGACAAGATGTTAATGAAAAATTTTTTCCACGGCCGACAGATTGTTCCCTAGGTTTATTTGACATATTGAACTTCTGTTCTTACAGAATGTAAAAACAGTATTTAAAAAATTCGACTTTACTTTCTCAAATCATATCTTTATGATACAATCAGACTTTTTATTATATTTTGTTTAACATGTTAAATTACTGCAACAAACTCATAGTTATATATATTTATGGTATTGAATTAGGTTAGTAATAATTGAACATGTTAAGGGAAGTTAAATTATGAAATATAGAAAAATACTTGATTTTTAGATACAAGTTTGAGAAAGTTAAGCAAATTTTGTATTTTTCACATAATAAGTTTTTTGCCACATTTGGTTGTAATGTATCAATACATAAATTGGATAACTACGTATTGAATGATGGTTGGGTATAATTTATTTAAGAATTTAAAGAAATATTGATTTATGGAATAAATTTCATGAATCATATTATTTAGGTACATATTTCCAATTCATGTATTGGCACACTACATACATGTGCCGAAATACTACTTGTTTGAAAAAGACTGTATAGGTAGTTATAATTCATTCAGTTTGATAGTTGACTAGTTAGTAGTTAGACAGTTTAATAGTAACATGAAAAATGTATTGTTTAAGGGGCATGAGATGGGCCTGTCCGCGAAATTCAAATTTAATTTGGTTTTTCGCAATTTGTAAACTAATACGACAACGTAGGCTTATGGTATTTTAATTGCGACAATGGCAGTATCATCCTCACAGGTTTATATGAAAATCTTAACTTGAAAGGGTCCAGTTTAAGAAATTAATTCTAGTATCGACTAATTTGTGAGAATAGTCAAACCAAATTAAATTTGAATTTCGCGGGCAGGCCCGTCGCTTCCACCTTAAGGCAGTATCCTTAATTTTACATTTAATTTTAATTTACATTTCATACACATCAATCACAGTCCAGTTTATATTATGATACATAAGCATTTGAACTTTTAAATTAAGCTAATGAAGTACAACTACGGGTACTATTTTATTTAGTACTTGTTCACGATAATATTATGTACTGTAACAAAACTGTTTGAAGAACAAAATGAATTAGAAATGAGTAGGATTAATATTGATTTTATCTTTAATTGACAGAGGTATGAATCTATAACACAAATAATAATACTAGGTTAATTTGGCAAGTCTCTATTATTAACAAAAAAAAATACGACAGGTAGTAAAGGTAATTAAATAATAATAGTATAACTCTGCAGTCTGACTAAATATTCATTGAAGTATGACTATGGGTTTAATAAAACTGCCATACCTCTTCCAAGTTAGCCAGTTTCCATCTTATGACTATAATATTGTCACCACCAGTTAAAATCTCAGTCAAGGCAAGGGCTAACTTGTAGTCGATAAATAAAACTATTAAAAAAAATTAAATTTCTAGTAAGTTTTCTGGGTTGTGTTTTATGCTTTTCTAGGTAGGTACCTAGTTACTTGTCTAATACAAATTTAGTTGGCGTCAGGTGATAAGAACTCCGATCTTGAACCTGCGTAGTGGGTGATTTATCATCTATTTGGCGAAACGAGGTGCCACTCCGTTGGCGTTTGTTTCGTTAATCTATCTCTGTATTGTATTTTCGCACTGTAGGAAGGTACAGCATCATAAGATGACGTCCTAAGCTCTTTTTACCTGACGCCCAAAAGAGTATTGAATTGATATTTAAGTTTAGTAATAAATAAAATAAATAATGTACCTCAGGTTATAATATTATGTTATTATGTATATGGTGTAATGAAATATAATACTTAAGTAATTGTTTTTTATACAGTTTTTAAACTGTACAAAATGATCAGGGATTTTTTGTGCAGTGTATTTTAGTCTAATATTTTAAGCCTTTTTATTTATTTTTCTTGGCACATACCTATCCAGTATCCACCCTGTTATAGGGTCCAAGTTATCACTGCGATCATAAAAAAATACCGGTGACAGACAACCGAAGACGCAGAGGTGAATTTACAAATTTTTGAGCATGAAGTAATGTACTCGTAAATACTAAATAAAAACCATTTGGACTCGTCATACCTACTTACAGAAAATATGTAGTATAGGAAGGTACTATAGGTAGGAAGTATTTTAATTAATATCTAAGCTGCAATTTGGATTTTGGCATAATATTCTTTGAATAAATGTTCGAGTTAAAGGATGTATTTATTATTTCCTTAGCTTTTATGGTTTAAAACAATGAACCTGTCTACGAAATATCAACACAATTTCTACAATTCTGAGTGCTGTACAGAAATTACAGGCACGTAATAATATAAAGCACTTCTATATGATACCCCACTTGTTGGTATAGTTAGTTATCTTACTTTGAAAATTTAAACACATTTTAATTTTTTTTTAAATGATGTAACCACAAATTCACGGTTTTCGGATTTATTCCTTTACTTGTGCTATAAGACTTTACCTAGGTCTACGGGAAGTACCTACCCTATAGGTTTTTTTGTCAGACACGGCGGACGGACGGGCGGACAGACTGACAAAGTGATCTTATAAGGGTTCCGTTTTTCCTTTTGAGATACGGAACCCTAATAAAAGAAAGGGTTTACGGTCCTCAGTGGCAATGTACGATTAATGTCGATGGGTACGATCACTGGGTATGACGCAGAGAGAAACTCAAAGCTTAGTTTGAGTTGTCATGAAATGACATTGAGCTGTCTCTGCCACTACACTGCGAGTTATGTGTGTGCTTTGCGCCTTACGTTTCAATCATCAACCCATTGTTGGCCCACTACTGAGCACGGGTCTCGAATGAGAAGGGTTTAGGCCAGAGTCGGCCACGCGGATCCAGTGCGGATTGGAAGACGTATCGCTGAGAACATTATGGAGAACTCTTAGGCATGCAGGTTCTCAATCGAACCTCCCACCTCCCGAATAGGAGGCGGAAGTCTTAACCACTAGGCTATCACGGCTCTTCACGCTTCAACAGCCCAACCAATAAGGTCGTAGGTTCGAACCAGTTGGACTATATTCACTTCTACTCTTATGTCCTCATAGTTAGGTACACAATATATAATATTTCACTTTGCTGGACACGTAAAATTGAAAAATTAAAAAGTGGGTGACGAAATTTTGTAGGTAATAGTTATCTATCTATGACATTTCGAAAGCAACAGCCCAAAGATGTAAGTATTCCGTGTAGCCCTTCAAAAGAAAGATACAATCACAGCAAGCCAATGTCGATTGCATAGGCTAGGCGTATGTGTAGATACTCGTAGGTTGGCACATGTCGGATTAGTTTTTGTGAGGTGAGTCGCAAGCGCAGCGTCGGGCGATGTTGAACCGTGAGACGGGGCACTGCTGGGCAGGCAGGTTCGGAGGTCTGGGGATAGGGGGCGGGGGCCTTGCCGTTACGTGTGCACGCGCGGCGGCCGCGCTGCCACGAAGCGGACGTGCTTCACTCAGTTCGTGCGCGAAAGTCATTACCTGCGTCACACGATCGCATTTACTTCACACGAGAACACTATTTGGTGCGATTGGGTGAATCGAATCGGTTTACGAAGCGAAGAAGATCAGTGTTGGGTGTTCAGTGCGCGATTTTAACATTGTTGTGTTGTGGTGGAGATATACAACCTTGTGAGGTGCTAGAAAGCGCGTGACGTCATAGGGCCGGCCGGAGCGATCATATGTTGAACACGGATGCAGTGATGGAATGTTGCGTGTTGTGGTGACGTGCGATGGTGCAGTGGCTGTATTTACCTGGTCTGCAGTAGCGCCGTCAGGGCGCGATACCTCCACGGGAACCATGCGTAGAAAAAGATGAGCCAGGATGCCGAGAGCTTGGTAATATCATTTTTATATCACACATTTTTATTTCACGAATTTTTGGCATGTTTTTCAACATAAGGGAGTTAAGTAACTAGATTTTGATTTCGTAAAAATTATGCCACAGAGCATGTGTGGCTATGGTAAATGTTGAATCACTATTAGCAAATTTATAAAGTCGAAGGTGTTTCAGTTTATGCTATTTATAATGATGATATTGTAGAATGTAAACGTTGTCCATGTAGGTATTCAAGAACAACTGATTTCAAGGTTGCCTGCATAGACGCTTTCAATTCTTTTGATAACAGTTTCCAAATGATCCTTCCATTAAAATTTTGAATGGTATGAATTGGAATAAAATTGATCAAATACCTAAATATCATAGCAAAAATACGGTTATTAGTAAATAAGTATGTTATTTCCTCGTTATAGGTACCTAAGTACCTACTAAACCACATTATACCTACCTACCTATTTTTAGGTAGGTACAACGTATCCTCTCAATTTAAGTAATGAATAACGTCATACTTTATCCCACAGCTTTATCCTTATTTAAACTTTTAATCTGCAATCCCCGAAAAGTCCCCGAATTGATCTTTTTGTATGTGTACTTATTGAATGAAATCTGATACACTGAGGGTAATGAGAAAAAAACTCAGCCCTATATCTACGGTAGTATGTATGTACCTTATACCTATACATGCATAAAGTTCAGAAGCAATAGTCTGCAGTTTAAAAATTTTAAATTTTGAATAATAGAAGTTCATACTTACTACACCTGGAATAAAAAAGTACAGTAGAAAAGACCTTGATTTTAAAATATCATTTCTTAATGAACTTGGAACCTGACAAAGGTTTTGGCAAAGTTAATACTTAATATAATACCTACGCATATTAAGTACAATAATTCGCCTGCAGTTTATTTATTTATTTATTTACTATAGTACCGCCCACAGAGTTACACATTTAGATTAAATACATGTTGTTCCTTAAATTCTAGGGCTCTTATGCAACTCCACTTACGGGCAGTCACAGCATGCATTAACATAAACATAAGTCGTACAGTAAAATATAAAAAATAATATAATAGCTAACCTATTTACCCAGTTGCAGGTAGGTACGTATTACAATAGGTAGGTATCTATCTACCATCTACGTTAAATTATAAAGTAAATGTTTTGATAAATAAAAACCTGCGCGAGCGCAGATAGCATTGGAGTCGAAGTCAGCAAATCAGTAGAATAAAATTCCATGTTTCTGCAATTTACTTGTAAATTGAACAACTATTTAACTAACTAAATCAAGATAATGAGCAAGAGATTTGAACGATAACCTCAGGAAAGTAGTTAAAAATATATAACTAGGACTTAACTTTAGTTTCACAAGAAAATGCATGGATACAGGATACGTAATAGGTATTATACGAAATACCTGCATATTACATAACACATATACTTACCTAAGTAAGGTAAGTACTTACAAGTTCAAAATCTAAAAGTTAAGTTTTTAACTTTATTTTAATTAGAATATTGAATATTTATCAGTGGAAGCAGAATTCGTGATGCAGTAGGTACTGTACCTAAGTAAAAACCTGGAATAATATTAATAAACATTTAATAGGAATTCAGTTATATTTTAGAATGTTATGCTTATAGTCTGGGAAAATTGATTAATTCTTTACAAAACACGTCTATTGCACGTATATTGCATAAGCTGTTGTTCGAGCGATATCAATGTTGAAAGCATTCGTGGGACCTTCGTCTTGCTTCATGGCAGCCGATACTGGACTACAATCGGCGTACAAAATTAAATTAACATAAATCTTTTAAGTTCAACAGGTTTATTTTATTCGCAATAGGTACCTATTCATAATCTATAGATCCTCCGTCGTAAGAGAAGCTGTTCGGACCTGGATTTTAAATGTATAGGTATTGGACGCATAAATTGATTCAAAATTAGCAAATCTTCTTTAGGTACTCGTACTACGTTACTTACCTAAATTGTAGACTAAGGATAGATACTCGTATATACAACTACGGTAATAATTGGCCATACACGATCAAGTTTACCGTCACGTTCGCAGCAGACTTAAAGCAGCGCCCAAGTCAACTGATAGCCATATCTAGTGTGGATGATATCATGCACACTTATAGCCATACACCGTCAAGTTTACTGGACGCCCGCTTCAATTCCGCTGCAAACTTGACCGGTAAACTTGATCGTGCATGGTCAGCGTAAGTAGTATCTATCCCAGAAGCGTCATGATTGAGGAGTTGGAAGTTTAATATCACATTCTATGCTTGGTTTCCACAATAACGGAAACTCAAAACTAAAAGATGGTCCTAAAGCAGCCGTGTCGTCTACCATAGCTACACGATACACATGCATGAAGTTGTTGAAGTTGAGAGTCAAGACTTACCTTACTTGGCAGTAGGTACTTGTAGGCTGTAGCCTACAGAATACAAATCTTACTGTGAACTCGGTTGCCAAGTGTAAGTTAGTATAACTGGCGGCAAATTGTGTAATTCGACAACGCATTTTTCTGTAGAAAGTACGAGTAAATGGAATGGGTAGATAGACCTTCAACACTCTCGTTGCACGCACCGTGGTGCGAATCTAATGTTTATTTACGAGTAGATTCCTATTTATTTATCGATTTATAATGGATTAATTGCAAAATCAAGTCGCCACGATATGATATGATCGGGTGGAGGTAGTGTTTTCAATTAGAATTGCATTAAAATTTCAATACCTTGTATAACTACTATTAATTTATTGATTCTACTTTCTATGTAAGAGCCAAGAGGTAACAGTCTTATAGGGTCTGCTACGGTTACCTCCCACATCTTTTATATACTTGCTTACCTATTTATCTATGTGTTATTTAATTATACCGTTTGTACGTTGCTAGCAAGTTGGCGGTCTATGAAATGAAATTTTAATGTTAGTGAAAATCATGAGAATGAATGCACATAATTTTCAGCAAATTTTTGCATAAGCATAAACAGTTGGATTTTTTGAAACATTTCATCGGGTTCTAGTTATTGCTATTTTGTAGCGACAGTATTATGATTTATATTTATACGTTCACTGCGTTCGGTGTACCTATCCAATATTTTAATAATGTACAAAAATGTCTTTGATTAAAAGAAATGTTTTTAGTTACGTTAATGCGACCAGATTTTAACGCGTTGAACTCTTTTCTAGGTGTCTCTAATACTTTGTCACTCTCTAATGTTCGTGTCTTATACCTACTAAAGGACAGTAGGTACCTACCTACACATTTCATTTTTTTCAATCATTTTTCATTCATCAGCTCAAAATTTTCAGAACTAAAAATTGGTAGGTCGACTCTGTGCCAAAAATGTTCTAAGTACGCGCAGGCACACTTTTGAAAACTTTGAAGGCTTTAGAGATGTGCGAACGTGTAACTATGTAGTACGTAGGTACTACTTGGTACAAGAGCCTAATTCGCATTAGCTCTTGAATCTATGTATTTCAAGATAGTTTGAAGACATTTGAATTCCAGCATTCCAGACACATTCCTGTTTATTATTACGGTAGCGACCGTGAGCAACCTTGATAGAATCTATAAATAGATCAGAAATCTCGGGCGTGATATGAAGAGCTACGTCACAATTTATCGTGAAACATAAGTATCTAGAATGTCTCATAATATATGCCTCATAGTATAGTTAAGTTCTGACGTAGTGATGTGACATCATTACTGTGATGATTCGGAAAACCGCGTCCCGCACATGCGTACTATATTCCTTGTCGATGTTTTACTCGTTTTTACTCTTGCCATGTGCGACGATTCGACGAGCCCAAGCTCACTCTCAGACGTCTCGCGCCGGGCGATCGGTACGGACTGTAAAAAGGGCTCGACAAAAGTGTACGGGTGATGAAAATATTCAAATTTAGCGCGATTTATATAAACAGTTTAAAATATCTGTGAAGGTACATCTTATTTCTGGATGTTGACAAATTAAGTGCAGTGTCATTTTATGGTTGTGCCCAGTTCGCTTTTCTCACGTAATGTTTTGTGTTTAACATGAAGTGCCGGTTTTGTGGATGGGGTAATTTCCACGGTAATGTGTTCTGTAATGAGGTCTAAATTATCGCAGGATGTACTCAATGCCAAGCGTAAAACTTAGGTTACGAGCTATTAGAATTGCTATCCATTGAATTTATGGCTTTAGATATTGCAATCTTATTCAGAACGAGTATCCTGTACTTATCATCAGTATTATTTAGGAACTTAACTATTGAGAATCAAGAAACTACTATTGACTATGATATTCTTGATGCTTTCAAAGCATGATAGGTCACGTGGGGAGCTCACAGGCTACGTATGCGTTTTCAGGCGACTTTCACTCAGCTTTGGTTAAAAATAGTTGCACCCGCCTATTGAAATTTCGTTATAATAATATCAAGGTCTGGGTAACTATATCTATTTATTGAAAATAAACTCAGTTGAAACTAAATACTTATACCACGCTACGGTTCGTCTAGCATTTAAAAAAATATGTTCCAATCACACCAACAAAAACCTGTTATTAGAATTCACAATACGGCCTATAATGAAGTTATGTAAGTAGATCCTAAAAATGCTCTAAAATCGAAACTATCATAATATTCTATTGCAGTCAAAAGGAGCGTTGCATTTCATTTACAAAATGCACAGAAATATCACCCCAACACCCCAATGTTTATTGAGTGCACCCTACATCGCTTCCCAGGGGATCGTCTGTAGATGCATTGCAGCGTCAAAATAAAAATGCGGAGAGATGTTCTCAGTCATAATATTATAAGTAGCTCATCCCACAAAATGGCTTCAATCTGTCTGGTTCACAAGGACACTAGAACTGCTTTTCCTAAATAAGTGAATTTGCGCAGATGGTTGAAGTACCTACCTAATCTTTAGTGGCATGCCACGTGCAAGTCATAGAGGCATGAAAGAACTGCCTACCCTAGACTGTTGTAATAGGTAATTCAATGCTTGTTTTTCATCATGACCTACCAGTAAATAGGTTTGTACCTAAATGTAAATAAAAATATGTAAATGCATAATACATAAATGCCTGAGTCCTGACTTACCAAAGTATACTAGAACTATTAGGTACTACATAAAAAAGCGACGCTCACTCCACACGCGTCCTTGTCCCGCTCGATTTGCTTATAGAGTTGCGTATGTACCTAGATGATTAAATCTGTTCGCTTGTATGAAGTTTCGGGTAGGTACTGTGACAAATCTATACTAATATTATAAATGCGAAAGTGTGTTTGTTTGTCCTTCCTTCACGCTCTAACTAAGCAACCAATCCACTTGATTTTACATAGAGAGAGAGAAAGGACGGAGAGTAACGTAAGTTTCTTTTTATCCCGGAAAATCAAAGAGTTTCCACGGGATTTTTAAAACTTAAATCCACGCGGATAAAATAGCGGGCATCAGCTAGATTAAAATTTTAAATTATATCTTGAGCTAAATTCGAAGCAGGTATTTTAGACGATTAAACAGTTGGTAGGTAGTAAATTAAGCAGTAACAAAATGCAATGAATCAAGTGAATCAATTGTTAGGTTATTTCGGGTAGGTAATCTAATGAATATTTAATTGCGAAACTCATTGTCATTGTGTGAATTTGACAAGTAAGTATAATAAACAAGGTCAACATTATAATATTATAACATTACGGAAATTCGTAATTTTAATTTTAGACTGAAGAGTTGAAAGTACCTGCCTGTCTTACGACAAATTGAGCCTAGATATATTGAAATCGTAGACAGTAAATTGATGTAAATATAGTATACTAGCTGATGCCCACGACTTCGTTCCCGTGGATATAGGATCCTATAGGTAGGTTTTTAAAAACTCCGCGAGAACTCATTGAATTTCCGGGATAAAAAGTAGCCTATGTGTTAATCCGGAGTATAATCTATCCAAATTTCAGCCAAATCCGTCCAGTAGTTTTTGCGTGAAAGAGTAACAGACACCCATACATACATACATACCAACTTTCGCGTTTATATATTAAGTAGGATAACCTAGTTACGTTACCTACCTTTTCATTTACCAAAAATTCTAAATCTACACTATAGAACTATCCCTTGTTATAGAACTATCTGAAAAACAATATACTCCGTTTTGCTCACTCACGCATTCAGGTAGACGGTAGGCAATAAAAAAAAAACTACACCTGACAAAATGCTTCTATCCCACCTGTCTGCATCAACTTTTGCCGAAAAGCTTTATTCACAGCTTTATATGGGTCAGTTTGGCCTAACAGGTTTGTACAGTTAAACACTGCATCTGGCCCGCCAGGTGCGTTACTTATCTACTTAAAATGTGTTGTTCAACTTGAATTCCGGTTATCTTTATTTTATCTCTTTGGCACCTATACGTAGGTATATAATATGTACCGTATCTGCTTGTAATTTTTAAAGAAATTATGTTGTTCTTACCCGACTGCAGCGAAGCCCAAAAAGAGGGTTTTGTTTTTGACCTGTACGTTTGTCTATGTATGCCCGTTCCTATGTCCGCTCGTGACTGGGTACTCATCGGCTTAACCGATTTTGATAAATGATACGTC
Source organism: Maniola jurtina (assembly GCF_905333055.1). Taxonomy (NCBI): domain Eukaryota; kingdom Metazoa; phylum Arthropoda; class Insecta; order Lepidoptera; family Nymphalidae; genus Maniola; species Maniola jurtina. The sequence continues at coordinate 4,385,109 of NC_060029.1, forward strand.
ATTAGATTCGTCTTGATGTGTGTCACTAGGTATGTAAACTTCTTAATTTGTAAAAATGGATTTATGCGCTTTGATGTGCGGGCCGAAAAAGAAGCATTGCAAACTGCGGTCGGAGTTTTTTGAAAACGTTTTAAATTACGTGTTCTTTCTTGTCAAATATTATTTTGGAAAACTACAACTGCTTAAGCTTTACAGACATAATATATATTTATTACTTCGGTTAATAAGTACAAGCATGTATATTGGTTGTGTTATAGGGTTTAGTACGGTAGGGACATAATTACATATACCCTACCACCCCTATGGCAGCGGCGTTATACCTAGGTCATTGAAGCATAAAAACACTGCTTACCCTAGTGTAAATAGGCGCAATGTTTTTGGGAATTTGGAAAACTTTAGCTTTCTATATCCAAGGAGCTGAGCGTTGATAAGTCAGTCAGTGAGTTGGGACTGCTTTTTTATGTCATAAGATATAATTTACTCTTTAACTGTGAGAGTGTGCACAAGAACTTCTCGACCTGGTCCCTCCTTCACCTTTCTACTATCGTGCTGCAAGGCATCGCCAAGGTCTGTACCCGTACGTAGTCAATATTCCACGGATCCTACGTACGAAGCGATTTGCATCCTCATTTCTAATTCAAACCGCTAGGATTTGGAATGCCCTTCCAGCATCAGTTTTCCCCTCCAATTATATGGGTATCTTCAAATCAAGGGTGAATAGGCATCTTCTAGGCAAGCGCGCTCCATCTTAGGCTACATCATCACTTACCACCAATTCCGATTGCAGCCAAGAGCTAGTCTATAAATTAAAAAAAAAAATCTAGACCATTTTGTAATACAAGTATTTCCTGTTCTTGCCTCAGCCTAGTTTACGGGGAATTTATATTTGAAAATTAATTCGAAATTACGACATGCCGCTAGCTTGTGTGATTAAATATCAGACCATGTAAGTATAAGAGGCAAGGTAGCTCGTATGCCGCTCCCTTCCTCAATTACCCAATATCCTCATCAGACATCGACCTAGTTGTTACTATTTGGACATCTTTCTTTTTTAGTCCTTCCTTTCATGCTCTTAATAAGGTAATGATTAACATCCCAAGTGGTCAAGTAATATCCCGCACCGGGTTAGCGTGAGGGCTGTGCGGATGTGCGGAGCAGCCCATCCCGATTGCCATCTCGAACTGTCGCGAACTATACTTACCTTTTATTATTGTCTTGAACTTTTACGTATGATATAATATGTAAAGATCTTGGTGTAGATATATTTTTGTGCGTAGAAGAAAAATTATTGTAGAGAAATTAAAATCTTCTAGGCGAAAAGTTCATGCTAGAAGACAATGTTTACAATTATTGTATAATACATAACATTATAGAAGTAGATAGGTATCTAGGTAGATATTAATAAACAGCTGTAAGTATAGGTACATTTTGCAACTTGAGAATCAAGGTTACATAGTTACATAGATAAGAGATAAGTGAAAAATTGATAACAACAAACAGGATTAGGATGTTTGCACTTTGCAATATATTAGTATTATATAATATCATAATATATGTTCCGTTTAAATGAATTTATCAGTTAACCCATCATGTGTAATTTGTAACCATGTGTAAACAGTAAATACCGGTTTTTTTTCTTTATCCTATTAATTCGGAATTTAAGACAGCCAATGTTGTTTTTTACACGATTGCGCAACGCAAAGAGCGTTTATATCAGACAGGAATTCATTGAAACCATAAAAACACTCTTCCACACCCTTTACAACCTCTCTCACTGCGAAGGGTCACTGGTAGAGATCTCGTATAGAGTAAAGTGCTTCCCTGTCCACTTTTTCTTTCTTTTTCTCTTCATCGTACAACTTTCTGGTACAAAATAAAATAAAATAAAAATATGTTTCACACTACCCAGGGCCATCGGCGTGACATTGCCTTAACTCTTGTATCGAGACGCGGGAATGAACTGGGTTCATTGTGGGCGTTATCAGATTGCTAAAGCTATAAATAATCTCGGAACATCCTCGACCTTATCACGAGTTCTTGACCTAGACCTTGGTCAGTGGCGGGACACTTATTACTCCAAGGTTCAGTTGCATGACAGGCGCTTAAACTCATACCTATTACCGTTAAAGACCACTAATAAAAAGCAAAGTAGATTCGATAAGTCAGTAACTCCCTATGGATTTCTACTTCCATGACATTAAAATCGTGAGAAAATCTGCATGCCAGGGTTCTCCATAATGTTCTCAAAAAGGTGTTTGAAGTCTGCCAATCCGTGCTTGACCAGCGTGGTAGACTATGACCTAAACCCATCTCATTCTAAAGAGCGACCCATGCTTACTAGTAGGGCGGTGATGTGTTGAAGACACTTCCATGATAAAGATTAATGGTTTTTTTTTGTTCAGTTACCAAACCCTGACATGTACCACTCGTTTTGGTTTAACGGATACCGTAACGTATCTTTAAGCTGTCTGTCGTGCGACAGGACCTTCCTCTCGTAACTACTACGTAACTAGGTATTCATCGCATCACTGATTAGTGATTACTAATTACTTGTTTATCAGTTACCTACTATAGTTGACTATTGAGAGGCTTACATTTTAAAACATAATTATTATTTAGACAAATTGGTTATCTACCTACTGAGTAGCTTACTGCAATACGCGTAGATTTTATAGTCAGATGGGAAGGGTTTTATTTGTATTATTATATTCACTTATTTTATCTTGTAGAGTATATTCTAAGGCAACGCAAAGCAGACCAATGCCAGTGAGAATCGATTCACTGAGTTACTTTTCATTTTGATCATATCATGATAAAAAAAAATTGGTTGTCTGTAAAGTTTACTGACGATAGTTGAACGTGACAACAAAGGCCGATTGTGCTTCTTTGTCGCTCGTTCCGCACTCTCGCTTGCACTTCAAGCCTTACATGGAACGCCTCAGAGCGAGGTAACGCCGCATGAGTCATGTTTTTTCGTGCGTGCAGCCGGCTCTATCGAATTATAAGACGTTGTCACGTCAAAAATCTTGTTGTTCTGATTTTTATACCACTTGGCATTGACTACATTATAAACTGAATAGAGGTACAAACTTATTGATTTATAATTACGGCTCACAAGGTAGACTGTCCGAGTGTTCAAATCGAAAGCAAAAGTAGGTATTTACTAACTTTAAGTCATGATTGATATTATTGGGAGGCATAGTGCGCGTGAAAGCAAAGGAGGTTGAATTAAAAAATGTTGGTGCGGGGTTGTGCGGGGGCTGGCGGAGAGCTGCGCCACTCCTTGGCGGAACGGACCAAGGCCTTGGCGGCCAAGTGCCATGCGCTGCGATCCCCAGCGCTGCCGCGCGAATCCAGAAGCGCTGATCGTCGTCGCATCAAGGGCCGCAAGTCGCAGACGCGTTGGTACGTCAAGGTTAGTTGAGATCCTGCTCCTTATGAAAACTGTTATCGACAGAAGAGTGTCAATTCTTCTTTCAGAACCTACTCATCTATACCTAATTAAATTAGATATTCTACTCCAAACACTCAAAAAGTAGATCCTAACTTAGGTACTTAACTGGTTTTAAGACGTGAGTAGGCCTTTGGTAGTCACGTTGGTCTTCATGAAATATGTTGTTTGTTTTATAAATTAACACTGGTAACAAAGTTAACGGAAACCGATGCTCCAATCATCTGGTGAATCACTTCCACGCAGCGGTAGTAGTGATCAACTGTTTAGCGATTGATTTTATTATTCATAGTATTTCATTCAAATGAAAATGTGTCATGTAAAGTAAAATATATAAGTACTTACATATAAATAATTGCGGTATTTTATCCCTCGACATCAAAACACGGGCATTAGTATTACCTACTCGAACACAGTAGGTCCTTATCTTCGTATCCACTAAATAGAGTCAGCCGCGGTTTTCAAGCCAAGATTTTGCCAGTTGCCAGTTGCCACAAGCACAGTTGTACGAATTACGATTCAAATACCTATACTTCCAACCCGAGGGACAGGTTGGCGTTAGATTGATTGACGAATGATTCAATCTGTGGCGAAAAACCTCAAATGTATAGGTAAGTACAAAGCTATTATAGATGCGCTATTACTTTTTGTTATCGTCATCATTATTTTAATCATCGTCGGCCTACTACTTAAAACGAGTCTCCTCTCATGAAGAGCCATGCCATAATCCACCATGCTCGCCAGCTCTTAGCCATGCAGATTGCAGGTATTATCCTTACGACCATGTTTTCCTTCAACGTTAAAGCAAGTGATATTTAATAGTTTAAAACGCACATACCTAACTCCGAAACGTTGGTGGTGCGTGCCCTGATCGAATCCCTGACCCCCCGATATGAGGTTGACGCGCGACGTCTTAACCATACTAAGTACTTAAATGCATATTAATACTTTTTCTTTCTATTAGGTAGAGATGCGCTCTAATACTTTTTGTTATATAAGCAGTTATGGTACTATTTTGATATTCATTTACAAGCACCTACAATGTGCTAATGATGAGTCTAAAACATTATAACCGCATAGTTAAAGGCTTCGTTAACAATGCAGGCCAAGGCTTTGAATATGTGTACGCTTGTCTGCGCCTACGTTTAGGAATGCACAGTTGAAATCCAGTACAGTTCCGTATAATGTTATTGTAATGTTGAATAGAATTTCTAGTTTCCAGTTATATTTGCATACTGTTTAAACTCCGTGTTAACATTTTAAAAACAAAACTTGGAAAAATACCGGAAAGCGCACCCCATAATTGGATGACGCATAGAAGAAACAGGTTTAAGTTAAGTTTTCATTAACTAAGAAGAAGCTCTGCTGCCCAGCTACAAGCCAGAAGACAAAGATTCAGAAGCTTCTAATTAGAAACGTCGATTTCTTTTCTGAAATACGCTCTTGTCGGCTGTTGAATTCTGCATCAGTTTAGCAAATTGTGGGGAGACAGTCAAGTGGGATAGGTCGGCACTTAAATAGGCCGTGCTCAAGGATCGCTTCTGAACACTAACCCTAACACAAGTGGTATAGTCCCATCGAGACACGTCTTTTTACTTGAATTCCTTTTACAGTAGCTTTTCCTGACTTTATTAAATTTTTACGCATCAATGAGAAGGGCAAAACTGAAGAGCTTTTACTTTTGCAATGCATTTTAATTTTTTCTTACTGTAGAGGTGTACTTACGTTTATTTTAAAGCAGAGCTTCAAAGGCGTCTTTTGTACAACAAGACAAGCAACGAGACCGTCATTTGTTTGTAAATTGTAGGTATGTAATTAGTCCTAATGAGCGTCTAGACTCTAGCATCTCTAACAGTCCTGGCGTGTCAAGAAGAAGCTCAACCTTCTCTACAGTAACTATAACATGCTCAAACGCTTCAGTTAAACGCCCGAGCCACCGCAAGCTTGTCGATGCAATAAGCTGCTAAAAATCAACCGCATAGCTGCTGAAAAGCGATCGTTCAGGCGATAGTAGCTATTGCGCGTCCAGTCCAACCAAACCTTGGAAAATGAGACGTGCACCTGCGAACGGTGGTCTTGACATTAATTGGTTATCATCGGATCGATGACTACTTTCTTGGAATTTCGATAAATATGAGGCTTATAGATGTCAAAAACTGACCGTGAAAATAATCCCTCAACTACGATTCGGCGCATATTACTTATTGAGCGAATTATACTGTGATAAAGAATTAAATTCTTGTATCTGATTCATATCTTGTCAAAAACGCGGCAAAATTTATCTAAGAATTGGAAGCCACGGATGATTTCTGCTTAAAATTACAAACATTCTAGGTACTAGCTTCATACGTAATCTCAGAATTCATATCCACTTATAAAGGAGATGAGATGACATCATTATCAGTTATTAGATAACTGATAGCAAAGTCGAGTATAAGTTATCGGTCAAGAGGGTCAACTTTTATTTTACAATTAATAACAAAGAATACTCAGAAGTATGATACAGTTGTTGTTCTTTAATTATGTTATTATGAATCACTGGATGTCGAGCGTCATTCGTGAAACAAAGTAGTGGGTATATAAGTAGGTAGGTAGGTATATAAGTACAATTCTCGCTAATTACGTACCGTAACTGCTCACCGCTGTGTAACAAGCAATCGTTATAAATCGAATATAACAATACCAGCTGATGTTGATAATAATATGTACTTTATCAGTTGCATATTTGTAATTTACTCGGCTTTTAAAGGAGGAGGCATTATTTTAACGGTGGTCAATATTTTCTTCTGGTTTAGATTTGGTTGAGTTTGGTAGGCCCACTGCACCCAGCGCACTACTGAGCATGGGTCTCTTCTCAGAATGAGTAGGAATAAGAAAGGAAGAAATAGAAAGAAGACCACAGTCCACCAAGTTGGCTAAGTGCAGATTGAGACACCTTCGAGAACTTAATGAAGAACTCTGAACCATGCAAGGTTCCTCACGATGTCTTCCTTCCTCGTTAAAACAAGTGTTATTTAATTTCGTTAATTCTCACGATATCCAAATAGGAGGCCGACGACGTCTGAAGTCTTAGACACTAACCTAGGCTATCTCCGTTTAGCCTAGCTAAAGACTATGTAAATATCATAATTATTTTTTTCTTGACAAATCGACAAATCAAACACCAATTAGAGCTAGATTTTTAAAGAGAGCTCGTCTAGCTTACCGGACGATGCTCTCATACTAAGCTATCGATTGCGAGGAAAGGGCGACGACCCGCCGGCCTCGACTCAGCTGTTTTCATTGTTTGTCTTCTATACTTAAAACATATTATAAAACTTTAATCCCAACATTTTTATTTTTAACTCGTTTGATGTATTTATGAGATAACTCGTCATCGTCAGTTGAATACTGCCACTTCAAAGAATTTTAGCTTTTCCGTTTTCTGTTGTTTTATTTTCGAACACTATGTTCCCATCATTATCATAATAATATCATTACTCTAATGACACATAGAACATATTTGGAGTCAATTTAAATATGTATGACTAATAGGTATTTTCAAGTACTATTGTATGTTAATTGCTAAGCGTATAATAGTGGATATTTTGTCGGATAACATCTAATGCCATTTTGGGGTTCCGTACCTCAAAAGGAAACAAGGAACCCTTATAGGATCACTTGGTTGTCTGTCTGTCTATCGTGGCTGTCAAGAAAACTATGGGGTACTTTCGTAGGCTAAGGGAAAAAATTCGAAAACCCAGAATTGTGGTTACATCACAAAAAAAATGTGTTCATGAACAAATAATTAGTATTTTCAACTTTCAAAGTAAGATTAATATATCAAGTGGGGTATCATATACATATTATTATAAGGGATTTAACACAGATTACAGAAATAAAACAGATTTTTATTTATTTTTATGCTTAACAGTTTTTGATTTATCGTGTAAAATGTCGAAAAAATACCCGAATACGGAACCCTTGGTGCGCGAGTCTGACTCGCACTTGGCCGGTTTTTTTAATTAAATACGGTGCCAAACGGCAGGCATGGCCTGCCCACTGCCACTACAGCTTGCTAATATAGTTTGGGCTGTGTCAGTGACCTTGGGTCTCCTTGGGATCTTATCCCTCAGGGCAACTTCTAACATAGCCCTCTTCATAGCTTAGCTTGTAGAGCAACTGAATTTGTGGACAAGGCCGTTTGTCAGTGTCCATCTTCCGCGCCATAGGTGAGGACGGGAAGGACACACATGACTTTTGTTTTGAACATTGATATAGGATAACAATTTAAACTAACTATTTTACGTAATATTTTTACTTTTACGGTTTTTTTTATGGTAATATTTACTATGCAGACTGTGTTGTCACAGTGTTGTCGCCGTGAAAGTTGGAAACGTGAAGTGTTTGTTTCTCAAATAAGGTAATCACTTTACTTGGTTTAGTTGGGGAAATCATGTCAACTCTCGCATACTGACTAGGTATTTACGCCACGACCAACGTGGAACGTAATGATCATAGAATCACATTAGCATATCGATAACATTGACGTCTTACCTGCAGCTGCAGATGACTAGGTGCAAGTTTAATTACCTATTTGGACCTGTACTTAGAAGAGTTTATTCGTAGCGTGCAAAAAACATATTTTGGCCCTTACTTCAATAGGTACCTACTAATACTAACCAATCAAAATTAAAAAAAAAAACTGCGTCTATGATTTTCCACACAAGATTTACATATAAATCTTTGAGCCTTTGTAACTTTGAAACTACCTACTTACTTACACATTTTTACGAAAATCTGGCAAACCACAAACACAGGTATTTATTTGTATCCAGAACGTGTTTGCTTTCATTGAAATTGATTGGTACTATTCAAATAGAACCAAGCTACGTTTATCGAAGAACGCTAACAGTTCATTCTGCTAGTGCTCTATCAATCAAGTTTCAGGAGTAGAATAAAATAGAAACCTAAAAATATAAATATTCTAAGTTTTGTATGCGTTAAACAGTTTGTTCAGCGTGATACTTAGGTGTGCTAAAACGCTGTGTCGGCTAAAAAAATAATGATGTAGGTGCGTAACTAAAATGCAGCCGAAATACTCTGTTGATGACGAAAATAGCTTGGCTGGAGAGAGTCCTACCCGGCTGCGATACAAAAATATCGATTAGAATTTAGATAGGTTACATTACAAGACAAACAGGAAGAAAGTTGGAAGCCACCCAGGCGGGGTTTACTTACCGATATTATGGCGCGACCTAGTATAATAATATAATATCGGCGCAATTTTAAATTTTGGCTCCTTGGGCGAGCACAAGACGTGTATAGTTTAGGGCGAAGCTTTGCGGGGGATGGAAATCTCGCACCCCATTAACGATTAAGGCCATACAAACACTTGCACTAGGTACCCGAGAAAAAATTCTTATTCGGTGGTAGAACCTTTATCCGCAGACCTGACGGCTTAAAAACACCAGAATTCGTGTCATTGAACGTCGTCCTGTATTCTGCAATCCAGTACCTTCTTGCTGCATAGGATGGTGGAAGTCGATGTTATTATAGTATTGTAGCGAAGGGCCCGTCGGCAACCAGCCGCATCGGTCACGGTTGTCGCGTTTATAATGTTCTGTCTCTAGTTGTTATGTTAAGATACCTAGGTACCTACGTCAATAGATTCGGTACTATTTATCACCCACTTTGCTAGTATTATTTGCTTTTAGAATAACCATCGTTATTTGCTACTAACTAAAGGCTTCTATACATAACATATACAAGGTATAACCAGAACACTAGCTTAAAAACTTAGTATTGTTATACTATACCTTATCGCAATCCACTGCCAATGACCATTTACCTGATCTTGTAGTTTTAGTATTTTTCAAACCCGTTTTTTGTACAGCGTGCATATCTAATTATTATGGATGATTATTTTAAGTCCATCTCGAAAAATATCGATCTATCCTTTGGGCTAGAGAGCTTTTGTTCAAAGTTTGATGAAGTTCGTCTAGGGCCTAGGCGAAGTTCTTTAAGAAGTAGAAAGTATGAACATTTCTTAATAAGTAGGTAGATACTAGGGTATCTATATATACATTTATACTCTGCACTTCTTCAATTTATCTAAGTGACTTCAATAAAACAATGTAACGCTGAGTTTCTACGATTACTATTCCATTACCAATCGGTTTCATTACTCTACGTTTTATGATTTCCATAGTGCCAGTATACCTACTTTGGTAGGTAACGTTTTTCTGCAAGTAGACAATGTGTTATGTAACTGTACTGAGGCGAATGGATTTATCGTGCTTTCTTTACGGAAATTCGTATCTATTTATTAGGTGCAAAACGACGGAAACCGGATATAATAGATTTACGACTTACAAATGAATTGGAAGGCCTTTGCTATCCAAAAGCTTACAATAGGTTAGGTAATAGTAGATAGTAACAAATCTACGTTAACTATTCTCTTAAGAATATAAAGGTGCCGATTTTTTCGATAATTATATGAGAAGCCAAATATGTATTTTTTTTTAACAAAATAATGATAGAAATTAAATAATAGAATAAAAGAGTATCGTATCTTATCCTTGGATATCTTATCCACGTGGACTACACTACACGTCATATTTCGAACCCCTATTTTACTCCTAGGGGTTTAATTTGAAAAATTCTTTCTCTGTGAATGTCCACGCCATTATAGCTACCTGCATGCGAAATTTCAGCCCGATCCGTCCAGTAGTTGGAGCTGTATGCTTTTAGTTAGGAGTTGATAGATCAGTCAGTAAATCAAGTCAGTCGGCTTTTCGTTTTATTTTATTTAGATGTAGGTACCTGAAGATCTTTTGCAAGGAATTCCACAGGACATGGTCTTGTGTTATTTGAGTCCAGCGGCTCGTTATTTAAGTAGGTAACTAGAATCTAAATACATACTTAGTGCATAGGTTACCTTACCTACCATAGATTACGCCTATGATAAAATCAGTAAAATTATATAATAGAAAATAGATATTGACAGTTGGCATTTCCTTTTCCCCTATTTAGCAATGGTAATATTGCCAGAAGTTGTAGTTTGTCACGGCCATGAACATGATGGAGCTGCATGGTACCGTGGGCGATGACAGGCCTTCGTAGAAAGCTTTTAATAGAACACCGTGCCTGCCGCATTCGTTTCTGATCGATATTTTGCTTGATATGAAATCCATTACCTCAACCACTGATGTAAGATATCAAGAAAGTTAACTTTATTTAGTATCCAATTTTCCAATCCAAAATGATATTGTGATTTTTTGAAAATCATCAACTATGTATTCGAAAATAATATTTGTAGTTAGTACCTATGTAATGTATGTATAGTTACCTACAAATTACAGATTACCGTAATTTCTGAGTAGGTATATTATTTAGATGATAGTTATATCAATCGATGTTAGAGTAAATTTCTTCTTAAAACATCTAACACATTTTTGTCTAAAACAGGTCAATATGCAAATAAACTGCTTCGATATACAAAAACTTAACCAATGCAAACTAGGTATTTTCCCAATATGAATAAAATTTCACTACATAATCTAGCCAATCTGTATCGACCATAATATGATACCTACCAAGTACCAACCTATTACCCTTCAAGGCATGGCCTAGAACACTAGAAGTGCATTACATAATATGACCACTTGTATGCAATTAACGGTATTTAAATGTCTATCAATGTCTACGTTAAGTGCCTCTGCATACGACGTATCCTTGCCTTGGGTTCAACAGGATCGAGCTGGTTTTAATAAAGGGGCAGTACCTACCCACCTATTAATGACGCTTAAAATCCTGATGGCTTTGTTTTTAATATGCATGTAACCTTAACTCTTTAAGCAAAAAAAACATCACGAAGAAACCTGTAAATTTTCCTGAATTTCTAAAATAAAGCAGATCTGTTATATCAATCTTTAGATTCTTATATTATTCTAGGTTTGTGCGTATTGTTTTTACATCGTTCAAAACGATGATGATAGTTAAATGATGATCATTCGCCTACTTGCTTCCACTGTCGGACATAGATTTTTCCGAGAGCGCTATACCATACACGGTACCTCGCTTTTCTCAACCACACTCTTCCGCTTCTTATGGCTATCCTCCGCCTTCCTCATCCACCTGCTCCCCGCCACCTTCTTCAGGTCATCGGTCCAGCGGGTTGGAGGTTGTCCCACACTGCGCTTACCGGTAGTCGGTTGTGTGTAAACTATTAAACTTGCTAAATACTATTTACTATTCTGCTAGGGCGTCGCGTCGCTAATCTTGGTTTTCAACGAATTCCCTTTTTATGAATTATGTTCCTCAGAGAGAACTGAAACATTTATAGCGTCAGACCTCTGAATATAATCTCATTAGTATTCTTTTGTGAATCCGTTGGAGCGGTTGTTATGTGAGGAGCTTGTTACCCGCCTCGTTTATACCACGGTAATATTATCTATTCTATCTAACTCGGCCGTTTCTTTGAAATAAATACCTACAGCTGCGCGGTACGTAAACATGCGGTAGGGCTGCCCGCCTCCAGCAGTTTAATTACATTTGCCTACTTTGTGTTTCCATCTAGTTTTGTGATTGTAAATATACTTTTTTATATAAACAAATAAAATACTTTGTGAATTGCATAGGAAATGTTCAACAAAATGCGTGTTGTTTTTTGATTGGTAGATTTAATTAAAAACTATGTTTATGATTGAATAACAAATCGGTCTTATACATTTGAGACCGAAAAATATTTGCGCCTCGACTGAGACGTAGGAAATTAAACGAACGTTAGGAATTATTAAATTTTAAAGTTTAAAAAATCCCCATTCTAGTATAAAGCTTTTAATCAAAAATTGTTTTGGGTGACATGGACAAGATGGAGAAAATGGAATATCTTTTCCTTGGTTATAGATACCTGCAGTTACTTTACAATTTATATACATGGTTTTAAATGAAGTTCGGAATATTTTCTCCATTTTTTGCATATTTTTCATAAAATAATCGCTGGGTACAATCAAAAAAGTTTGCGAATTAATCTTATTGTAGTCCCGGTACCTGAAATACCGACATTCTGAGCTGAAATTGTGGCTTCTTTGATCGGGTTTCACATACAACGAAAAAATCGCGTGGTAATTGTTAGAAAAACAAAACACCGCCCGTTCGTCACTGTGGCACAGTCGCGACTGTCTGCGTGTCGAGCGCCTGCCGACATCGAGGTGCGTAGGTATAGCTTGCATTTCGCCCGTTTGTATGAAGTTGGAATACTGTATACATACCATTACCGTGTTTATACTTTATGTTAATGCCTATGTAAGGGCGTTCAGGCACCAAACTCTTGTATTTGTGTCAAAATATGTACGAATATCTTCCTAAAGAAACAATATATACATACCATTTTAGTTATCCAGATATATGTTTTTACATTAATACAAAATAGTGAAATGATTTCCCTTCTACAATGTTCTCACTAGTCAGAGAGAAGAAGGGAATAAGTTTTCAAGTATTGGGTGATCCCAGGAGCAGATTAAAATAAATTATTATTTAGAGCTGGCAAGACATTGCAGATTCCCGGTGCTGAAAAATATTCATTGACTAAATAAACATCGTACTGTAGGTCTTATTCTATTATTTCTATTAGCAGAACAAATCAGTACGAGTATGTGTTGTTGTTGTTGAGTGAAGTAAATAAACTGTTAAAAAGTTGCACTAACTGCAGTAATAGTATAAGTGCTGCTCATTTAAAATACAGTACGTAACTTCATACATAATTTACATATTAAGAAGTGTGTAAACTTGCCCATTTACTCGCATAATAAGACAGCCAACTAACCAAAACCTTTTTTAAGTGAAATTTATGAATCAAATAAAAAAAATATGTAATTAATAAAAATAGCTTGAAGGTACTTATCACTGTTTTATTCCACTCACTGCGGTTTTACGTACAATTATTGTTGTATCGTGGTAAATACCACACAGAAGTTATTTTTTTCATTCGAGTGTGGTTTACAAAGCAAGCAGAATTGCTCGTGTTTTGCACGACCGCATTTGTGATAGCAATTTAGTTGTTACCAGTACATCTAAACGTATGTTTGGCGGACAATTAGCGCTCACTCGATCAAAAAGTTGATTGGTTTTAGCACAGAACTCCACTTTCATGTGACCGTTCTACTGTAATTTAGATTATTACGTGTCAAGAAATTTGGAGCACAGCGTTTGAAATCTACGAAAATATGTGGTTTTGGTGCTAGGAGGTAAGAAAGACAAATTTTATATGAAACGCACTACGACTAATCTACTAGAAGACACAGGTCAGGAAAAATCGATATAAAAATAAATCGATTGTTATCAGGATGCATGCTGCTGCATGTCTGCAGTGCTATGCTCGCAAATCATTGTTCCTCACTGGATGAGGCTCACGACTTCTTTCGCGTAGGTTTAGATTTTATTCAAAATCCTGTGGGAACCCTTAATTTTTCAGGATAAAAAGGAGTCTATGTTATTCTCCAGATCTTTAACTATATCCTTGCAAGAAATCACATTTACCCACAGCATCTACATACATATCTCTTACTTTATTGCGGCATAATTGAAGGACAAACTAACCAACAAACTCACGTCTTCAGTTATAATAGTAGGATGTGTTCCCGAGGGCTATGTCTGTTTATCCTTCAGACTTTGGATTCAAATCGGTGGTTAATATTTAGATCTATTATGCAGTGTTTGCACTACGAGTAGTTCTATTCATATAAATACTATAAATAGAGCGGCCTACGTGTTCGCTTTGATACTGTCGGAAATGGGAAGGAAATCAACTGACGTGCTCAGGGACGCAACATCAGTTGCGACCTCGTTTCACACTCGACCTATTCCCATTTCTCTAAAGTGCGTACCTACGAATTTACATTTAGGATGTTTCACGTTTTCCCCATAAATAGGAATGGGGTCGAATTTTTCAATTGGAACACTTTTGAGAACGAGCGTCTTCAATTGGGTTGGGTTCTATTCAAATAAAAGGGGAGTCGTTCTAAATAGCTGCAGCACTATTTTTTAATTTTTACTTTATTTATTTAGAAGCCAGCGGTATACAAAGAGTAGACTACTTAGTTATTTCAGCTTATTACTGCCTATCATTGCATACCTACTTAATTACATGCTAACTTCAAGATTACTGAAGTATCACTTAAAATATCGAAGATATTGTGTACTAAGTAGGTAAATACAAAGAAACTGTGTACATAAATAACCCGAATGAATATACTATGTATTTGCAATGTAAAACTGTAAATTATGTTGCATGCTGATTTGGTAATATCGTGTAATTCAAGCAATAACATAATTTACGTATGTAAACCGGGAATGCTTAATTAGCGAATGTATCGATTGCAAGAAGTTAGGTAGTTATATAAGCGTTTGCAGCTCGAATGATCGGATGTTATGTAGCTGTACTCTCATAAAATATTTATGAAATCCTTGTGTGTTGTCATATGACGATGACAGCATAATCGGAAAGTAGCCGTTACATAGGTTTTAAAATTAACGGTACAGCGACAACGCTCGTTAAGGTAGGCACTTTTACTAAAACTTTTCGTGGGAAAAAAAGGGGAAAAATTGATATTTAATATTTTTGAAGCAACTTCATTTTCGCCATTTCGGCGCTGACAGCAGCATGCAGTGAGCGTACTCGGAATTAAATATTAGTGATGATATGACACAACACACGAAGACCTTGACACCAAGTGTATATTTTAATTCCCGGTACACTCGGTGGGGTGCTTCGAAACGGTTAAAAAAAACTGTCATTTTGTATGCAGCGTGCCACTTCCAGCGTACCTACTTGGGCATTTCCATTTCGGTTTGAACTAATGACTTATAAGGTGCGGCTAATCTTTTTTTATAATAAGGCGTTAGTCTTAT
Source organism: Maniola jurtina (assembly GCF_905333055.1). Lineage (NCBI taxonomy): Eukaryota > Metazoa > Arthropoda > Insecta > Lepidoptera > Nymphalidae > Maniola > Maniola jurtina. The sequence continues at coordinate 4,400,452 of NC_060029.1, forward strand.
CAAAAAGTCGACAGTATGTCGATGTCCCAGCTAAAAATTAAATAGTGTGGAGCATTTAGCATTTTAAAGCTCTGTTTGACCATCTTAGAGTAATGTCGTGTTTATGTAACTGAAACATCGATTGAAATCTGTTACACTTGCAACAACTTAATTACTGTGATTAGAAGAAAAGCGATGATTCACACGCGCACACCAGCGAGGTTTCCTTGTGTTGTGAATTGTAACTCCGGAGCCAATACAGCGTCATTCATGTGCTCTATTGAAGTTTTTCACGCGATCTCTCCTCGCCTCCACGAGAGAGCCAGTCGCTGCGTCCGAGCCGCCCGCGTCGCGCCGTCGTCTCACGATCTCTTTAACTTTTCTAATAAAAGTTGAAATACGTACTTATAATCGCGAATAAAAATTGATAATCCACATTTATCAAGTAAAAAGTTGTGCGCTAGCAATGTAGTTGAACTTACCGACTTGTATAACAACAACAGTTTTGTTTAATCATAATATTTTTAAGATTTTTTGCACTATTAGTTTCGTTCGCGTAACATGCAAATCGTGATTTCATAACTTACAGTGAAAATGTGTTGTTAAAACCGGACAATAGACATTGAAATAAAATTCCACAGTTTTTAGATTGTGCCGTTAATGAGAGAGAGTTGTTTTTATGTAACGTTTTAATAAATCCGTTGATGCAAAAATGTGATAGATATAAGTGTGGGTCGGTTAGTTTTTGATGGTAAATGATTTAACATTAATCGTAGAAACAAGTCGTGCCGGATGAGTTTAGCAAGTGTGCCGTGTGACTGCGATTTCACCTGCGGCCGCGTCACGCACGTTCGCGTACCCGTCCATGGTTCTTGCTTCTTTCATGAGCGTTTGGTCCGATTAGAATTATATTAACATGAGCATCTCTACCGGATTGTATTTGTACGTGATACGTGATAGTGAAAGTGCGCGCAATGCCCGCGATCAGCTGAGTGCCGAGCAGTGAGCTAGTGCCCGTTTGGTGACGTCTCGATCGCGTGCCGTCGACGACATGGGCCATGTGGAGAATTTGCGGCGTCAGTAAGGCCGAGCCAGTGCTGTTCTCTAGGGGCATCGATGACGACTTTGTAAGCCTTACATAAGTCTCGCTAATTGATTCTACATACATTCACACACACATAAAATATCTATGTACTTACTACCATTAGCAAACTGGTATGTGTAAATTACATGTTGACGTTCTGGGCTTCTAATTATGAGGATGTTTTAATTTGCGTTAAATAACAACAATTTATTTAATTCGTTGAAACATCAAGCGGCATATTTACATAACTAGTTTCTAGATATACCACATACCATCCACTATTGTAAAAAGTATATCTTTGTATTAATTTAGTAAGTACAGGCGTCTCCACTAATAGATAGTTATGGTAGGTAATTTCCTACACTTGTAGCGAGACGAAGCACGTCGAGAATGAGAGAGAGAGAATGTAGAGCTAATAACATGGTGAAAAAAAGCTTTTCTTATTTGATTTAAGTTTTATGGTGTGTGTATTTTACTTAGGACATTACTTTGTGAAAATGTACTTAATTGAAGTTATGTGAAAATGAACTTAATTGAAGTTAGTTCAGTACCTACGTAACGTATGGAAAAATCGTCGCGTCCGCGCTCACGTAGTGTCTTGTACGTAAACACACACTAATCGCGATATATTACTGAGAAAAACTTACTTAGATATATCGTTATGAATGGAATATGATTTGTATATAATGTGAGGACCTGACGAATAAAACCGTGTAATTACACGAATTTAAATTTTACAAGAGCAAAAAAATGGAATGTAAAACAGTTGAATTTTTTCTGTACCTATTGTACTGTTTTGATCGAAATCACGAACTTTGGATTCAATTAAATATAGCACAGTCTTAGTGGTCTTAGGTCTGTTTGCTTGAAAAGGAGTACGTTTTAAATTCAGTGATTAAAATCCACGAACTTACTATCTAGTTTTAGGTCGTTTTGCTTGCATATGAGTTCAAATCTGTTTTCAGATCTCGAAATCACGAACTTTGGACTAATTTTGGCTTTAAGCACAGTTTTCGGCATTTTTTCTTATAAATTACATCAAATTTGTAATTCACTGGGCTAAAAACGTCCGAATTAAAAAAGTATTTTGATAAGAAGTTTTGTTCGCCAACTCGTTATAATGTAAGGATTTTGTTTATAACAAGGTGGTATTGATCAACTGGTGGTATGTTCCAGCAGCCGACATGGCGGTTGTGGGGCGAGGAGCGCGTGGACGGCGCCATCTACACGGTCTACCTCAAGAAGGTGCGCTACCACCGCCCGACGCGCTGCGCTTCCAGTGTAAGCACCCATTATCTTTTTATCCGATTATATAAGAATAAAGTTTATATGCGTCTCGCTATCATATATATTTATTTCATAACAAGGAAAATTATGGAACTAGGAATCAGCTTAGCTTAAGGTCAAGAGGAAAATCCTAGTTGATCGTAGTATATTATACCTACGTTATAATCTTAAAGATCTGATTCTGTTTACAAGTTCAGTAGGTAAGTTTTAGTGGCTTATCGCAAACGGGAAAATCAGTGGCATAAAATATTTTATGCGTAATACAGTTAGTACCCATGGAATGAAGTGCTGAATCACAGTGGCAATGTTTGATAACATTGTTTATTTGTTGCATCCATGACTTATAGCATGTAGGCAGTAGGTACCTACCCTTTGAATGGTAAAGGCCCTGTAGAGTTATCTTGAAAAAGTTGATAGATTTCGAGTTTCGAAACACTATAAGTTAAATTAAAACAAACGTAAACAATTATATTATTGTTCGTTCATATATCCACAGCCAGCGGCCCAAGCTACTGAATAAACGGCTATAAAACCAGGGAATTTAGGTTTGTTCTATAAACACTGGCTACGGGTACACCAGATCCCTAACGTAAAATGACTATTTCATTTTAAACTATTTTAATTTTATATTATACTAGCTGATGCCCGCAGCTTCGCCCGCGTGGATTGGTCAGATCCCTGCAGCATCAGGATTGAGGAGTTGGACTCCAAATTTTTAATGAAACAATGTCGCGAAGTTCCTCTATCGATAAAAAAGAAATGACGTAAATCGGTTCAGAAATCTCGGAGATTTCGGTGTACATAGGTAGAAAAACACAACTCCCTTTTTGAAAGTCGGTTAAAAAAGTAGCCTATTTTACTCCCTGGTCAATTCTCTACTTGTCTGTGAAAACCCCGTCAAAATCGGTCCAGCCGTTCCGAAGATTAGCCTTTTCAAACAGACAGACAGACAGACAGACAGACAGACAGACAAAAATTTTAAAAACGTGTGATTCAGTGTTGGCATCGTTCAAATAACCATATGAGCTTAATATGAGGTAGTTATTTCGAAATTAGACAGACACTCCAATTTTATTTATTAGTATAGATTTTGTATTTTTTACTGTTTATATGGGTCCCTAACCTGCAATAAAACGATTTTTTTATTTGTTTTACTCAACCACATTAACGTTAACGTCAATGCCCAACAACGCCATAATAATCACGATAATCAACGCGTTAAACTGAGTAGCCATACTTGAACGGTTAACGTCTAGTGCCGATTGAATTTGGGTTAAAATCGTCTAACGCCAAACGGCATTGTGAATGCCGTTGTACGTTGATTGTGGTTACATCTACGTTTGATCGGAAATGCCGTTAAACATCGCCTTGTTGGCCGATAATGTGGCTGGGACATAAAGTTATAGTATAGCCGCGTTGGACACACTGCCGTTGCGTTTTCTATCTGTTTGAGCCTTACATGAAATAAATAGGTAGTGGTAGTACGTGTAGTCTACTTTCGGACTTCGGTAACGGTAGGTTAGGTAGAATATTGTTTTCTGTGTAGGTACTCTGTATTTCTCTTATCTCCGTAAATAATTAATTGTGTTTTTAGAACAATAGGAGCGATATTTCATTGCTTTTTTGCCATTGTTGGAAACAATACGGCATGTCCTTGTATGTTACTATCGTACAGTGCAGTTTGTGTTTTTATAATATAGCTATTTATCTATTTATCAAAGGTTTGCACACATTTTTATCAAGGCTGAAAGAGGATGTTATCTATTTAACAAAAATGATAATTTTTAAACGGCCTCCAAAAAGAGGTGGTTTCTCTCTCTCTCAATTCGATGTATTTTTTTCTTTCATAAAACAGGTATAAATCTTATTTATGTTTAATACTAGAGGATGCCCACGGCTTCGCGCGAGTGGATTTCGTTTTTAAAATGCCGTAGGAACTCTTTGATTTTCAGGGATAAAAAGTAGCCTCTGTCTTTCCCCGGGATGTATTCCAAGTCTGTACCAAATTTCTTTAAAATCTGTTCTGTGGTTGGGCTTTGAAAACTTACCAGGTAGACAGACAGACACACTTTCGTATTTATAATATTATTAGTGTATTAGTGTATTAGTGTATTAGTATGGATTGTTACCAGCGCTATGTTGTAGTCAGAGCAGGTTTCTACCTACGAATACCTGTGTATCTACCAGTTGTAAAAATATGTTTTATTAGTTCATAAACCTGAATGTATATCTGTGTCAGCTGGCATGACATTTTAACCCGGCAGTGGGCGATTCCGGATACATAGTACCACAACAGAGTTAAATCTCAACTTTACTTTTTACTTGCTTATTCCTGAGTCCTGACACCTATTTACATAAGAAACTTCCTCGGAAGTACCTATCTGCACGCTCTTTTCAGACACCAGAAGATTTCAGAGGATATGGATTATGGACGTTCAAATTTTTTTAAATAGAATTTGGCGGAATAAACTTTTAAAAATGATATTTTTGGTATTTTACATTAAATTCTATGGGTTCATGATTTAAATAAGTTAGAGTTTTTCCAGAAAACATATTGTTTTATTTATAACTAGCTTATGCCCGCGACTTTGTCCGCGTTGACTACATAATTTTTTAGCCCCTATTTCACCCCCTTCGGGTTTGACTTTTCAAAAAGCCTTTCTTAGCGCGATAGCTATCTGCATGCCAAACAGCCCGATCCGTCCAGTAGTTTGACCTGTGCGTTGAACGATCAGTCAGTCAGTCCTTTTATATGCTTATCTAGATATCCATCTGTAAAATTAAATATTATTTGTGTAAGTACTGTGGTATTTTTTGTCAGATAGCGAGTGTTTCTATCTAAATAAGGGTGCGTCTTTTATCGGGTTAAACTCATAAAAACGGATAATGGTACAAAGTTGTTTATCTAGCCGTATAGCCGAGTCATTATACAAGCCATTACACTCAGAGCCGTGTTTCAAACCAAGAGCCCTCGAAGGTCATAATGCACTGACTGCAGATAACATCTAAGTATCTACCTACTGTAATTGATGTACATTTAAAGAGAAGATGTTCGACTCTAGGTATAATATATCTTCGTCCGTTTAATTCGAATATATGTAGGTACATTAGGTAGGTGGGATTATTTTTTTCCTTTGGGGAGGTGTAAAATCCTCATGGATGCTTCAGGTATACCAGACTCCATTGGAAATAGTGCCCAATGCTCCAAGGACTAAACATTCCTCCTCCACTCCTTCTTTTAGGTACCTAACACCCTTGCATTTCATTTGAAGACACTGTAAATACTGCCATCAAATGAAATCCGTTCTCTCTCTCAGTTCTATGGTTACATGGTCTAAGTTCCCGCTATACTACAACCTTCACCCACCCGATAACCAGATCAATGATGTTTCATATGAAACATCGTAATACCCAACCAAACTATCATGTCCCGCACGGGTTGCTTATGGAATCAGTTCAAGGCTACCTTAAACTTAAGTTAAACTAACCGATTTATTTTCGATTTCTTCACACATATCGGAAACCAAACAAATTGAAAGCAGGAACTATAAGAAACAAGAAACATTTCCCGATTGTATTAAGGCTCAAGCCATCATGCAAATTACTTGAAAATGTGTGGGAGTCATATTTACTTTCAATCCTGTGATTTCTGCAACAATTTCTACTTTCTAATTGTTGGACAGTTAAATGTAGAGTTTAGTGTAATTGCTATTGCCATTCAATCACATATCCATAATTTCTATTTTACACCTAAGAAATAACGACTTCTCTCCAATTCCCGCTAGGCAGCTTATCACTCTCTAAGCTTCGTGGAAGTTCGCGCGCTTTCCCCTGCCGTAATGACTATGTTTTAAACTTGACTATCTAAACCTGTTATTAAAATTTTGCTTAGTTTGGTACTATATAATCTCAATTTGCATTCTTCAACTGCCAACTAGTAAGTATTGATAGAGAAACCTTAGGTATTAAGTATATTTAATGAAAATTATCTATAAATATTCTAAAATGTTGCAAACTAAACTGAACTTATCTTCTCTAAATCCTCAGTACATGACGAAGAGAAACAAAAAGAAATTAAAAACAAAGCCAATCAATTCAAGTCGGTGTCCATATTTGTGCTTTTTTTTCATTTCGCTTTACAGAAATGTGTACATTACGTGTTTCTCCTCAGTTGTTAGGTTCTTTCAATGAATGAATTGTTTCCATCGGCTTCTGTTGGTGGCCATTTTCGCGATGTTGTAAAATTAAGTGTACTCGAGAACGAGTATGTGTTCGAGCTCTAAACGGTAATTGCCTCACTTTGCCACATAGATGAGCGAATCAAAATATTATTATATCAATAAATCAATAAATTGAATATATCTAAGGATTTCGTTTACTTTCCAGGAGTCTGACGACGAGATCTCACACCTGGAGTGGGAGACGGTGCGCGTGCGCTTCGTGAAAGCCGGTACCGTCGAGAGACTCGTCGAGGCCCTGGCCACCGACGATGGCGAGCTCGAGTCCACTTACGTCAACGTCTTCCTCGCCACATACCGGTAAATAGACTAAATAGCTATTATAGTTATAATGGAAACTGGTTCCACAAGTTGGAAATGTGATCCCATGAAAATATCAATAGAAGATTGACATAGTTCAAAGAATAGCCTATTTCACTCTCCAGAGTTTTGCTTTTAGTCAAGCAAAAATCATGTCGATCTGTTGCAGCGTGATTGAAGGAAAAATCAACAAACACACTTTCGCATTTAGGATTTTGTTGTAATGTACAGGCGGGTCAGCTAGTATCTCCATAACTTATTTGTGTTCGTTTGTTTCTATGACTTATTAGTGTTTTTTTGTTGTTTCAGCTCCTTTGCGGAGTGCAGCCGTGTTTTAGATCTGCTATTGCGTCGGTACGAGGCACTGGCGGCGGAGGATGTGCTCCCCACGATCAGTGACACGTCGCAACAACATAGAAAGTGGGTGTCTTTAGATCAATGTACTTTCCATTACTGTCTATATGTCTTGCACTTCTTCAAAACGCTGTTGCTTTTAATTCTTTATTGATATAAGGGCCTAAATTCAAAGCCGCGAGGCGCAAAAACTGCGCTGTGTGATTTCGCGGCTCGAAGCGTATCACTTTACCCTTTTGTCTTTAAGAAGTTTTTGACGATACGATGTCGGGTCGCGGTTATAAGTTTCAACCCTAATAAGGATAGGAGTAGGTATAATGGAAATAAAACTGGTGTAATGGATTTTTCTGAGGAGTTTTTTTAAGTATAGACCTTCGCTGAATCACAAGTTTGTCTTTATTATGGGCGGGATGAAATATTATGAAAACCTCTACAAGAAGTTTTACAATAATGCGGTGGGTTCTCAAGTTCCCCGCCAGAAACCTAAGGTAGAGTTACTAAAATTAGACCTAGTACTTGACTTGATACTACTTAAATACTTAAATTAAAAATAATAAGGCTTCTTTGGATTTTGGTTCGCAGTTTGTTTGGGAAATTGATGGATACTTAGATTTTTTTTAAGGTTAGTGAATAAACTAGAATGTCACGCAACAAAAACGTGTGATTATTAAAAAGGGCATTATTTCGCACAAAATTGATCCAGTTTCAGTCACGTTGCAAACTACTTGATTGAAACGTCTCGTAAAGCAGGGTGCGGGCTTCGCAAGGGTTACGTCGAATTCTTTTATTTTTACATTCACTGTCCCACAACCCACATTCTACTGTACAAGCTGTCTCAGAGAAACGTTATACATACCCATAGTAGTTATGGTTAAAAATGGCTGAGAGGTTAGGTTAGCTTTTCGGAAAATTAAAGAGCATTTCTGGTTTTGGTTGTTGTAGGACTCTGGTGGCATGTCTCCACGTTTGGCTGGACACCTACCCGGAGGACTTTCGGCAGCCCCCGCACCACCCCGCACTGCAGCAGCTCCTCGCCTTCACGCAGCTCCACCTGCCTGGCTCTGAGCTACACTCGAAGGTTGCTTCACTTTCTACTTTATGCTGACGAGTATCTTATTAGCTGAGCTTTATGCATCTTCTTCTGTTTTATGCAACTAATAGTACATACTTGGTTATCGAATTTCGTAAAAAAAAATCATCAATTATGATGGGATTATCCAGATTGCATCTAATATCATCATTCGCTTAGCATTATCAGTTGATAACAAGCTAAGATCTAATTTACTTTTGTGGAGGCCTATGAATCTCCCTCATTTTTTGTTTTCAGTATATTAATGGAAGTTCATAAAGTTGGCTTATAGTTGATATCAAGAGGTCCCAGTTTACTCCGTTGGTATCCGGGTGGTCCGTCGGACCTAAGATATGTAACTTATGTAGCGAAAGATACAGAAAATGAGTTCTAGCACGCTAATTCGTTTAAATCGTTGCAGGTGTTGCAGAAGCTAGCGATATTCAGTGCGGAACGAAATGGCAGCGCTGGCGGCGGTGGTGGCGGCGTGTGCCTCGCGCCCGGCATGCGCGTTGCGGCGCACCACACCAGCGCCTACCGCCTGCCGCACGTGCCGCACCGCCACTTCGCCGAGCAGCTCACGCGAATGGACATGGAGCTGTTCAAGAAGCTCGTCCCGCACCAGTGCCTCGGCGCTGTGTGGTCGCGCCGCGACAAGGACCGCTCGCACGACGCCGCCACCGTGCTCGCCACCGTCAACCAGTTCAACGCGGTGTCCTTCCGCGTCATCTCCACCGTGCTCGTCGAGCCGCACCTGCGCCCGGTCGATCGCGCCGACATCCTCGCGGCGTGGCTCGACATCGCCCGCGAGCTGAGAGTTTTGAAAAACTTCTCATCACTAAAAGCCATAATTTCCGGATTACAAAGTAATACCGTTTATAGGTTAAGGAAAACGTGGGCACTGTTGTCCAAAGAGAAGAGCGAACTGTTTGAAGAATTAGCAAGAATATTTAGCGAGGATAACAACCGTTGGGCTCAACGGGAGCTCTTGATGAGAGAAGGTACGGCAAAATTTGCAGATACCGTCGGTGAAAATGACCGACACTTGCAAAAATTGCTTCACGAGCGAGGATCCCCGGGCGTCAGCCACGGGACGATCCCTTATCTAGGTACGTTTTTAACAGATCTCACGATGATCGACACTGCCATTCCCGACACTGTTGCCGATGGACTGATTAACTTCGATAAGAGAAGAAAGGAGTTCGAAGTTCTAGCTCAAATAAAGTTATTACAAGGTGCTGCGAACGCTTATCACTTGCCTACCGACCCGATGTTCGACAGGTGGTTCGATTCTGTGCTAGTGCTCGACGACAGAGAGGCGTACCAACTATCCTGTCAAATCGAACCACCGACCAATCCACCGAAAGAACGGCGTGCGAAGAAAATTAACGAGAACAACAACCACTGTCATAGGAAAAATGATTCCATCGCCAGCACGAGTTCTAGTAATAGTTCACAGTTTTACTGCGAGACCGACGGCGCTGGAAACGCCTGGAAGAGAGATAGCTTAGAGAGACGGATCTCACCTACTAGATTATCACACGGTTCCTCTTCATCATCTTTGCCATCGTTAGATATATCGCTTTCAAGTGCGAACAGTGGTCAAAAGCAGGCGAATGGCAAAGTAGTTGGTACTAGTCCTGCTCACGCGAATAATACTCGGACGGGTCCAGATTTCTATATAATAAGAGTGACATATGAAACAGACTGTGTGGAAACGGAAGGTGTAGTGTTGTACAAGTCCATAATGCTCAGTAACAATGAGAGAACGCCGCAGGTGATCCGCAACGCCATGCTCAAACTGAATCTCGACGGCGATCCTGACTCTTACACTTTGGCACAAGTGTTGCCTGACAAGGGTACGTACTTTCTTTGCCGTGGAATTGTTTTATAGATTTTAATGTGATAGAGATATTTTATAATGCAAGTACCGTAATACAATTCGATTTCAAAAAACATTGAATTACTGGTCAGGCTAACATTTTCTATGGGACATAAACCTACTAGACAGTATGGCACTCAATTTTTAGAAAATATACGTCAGTAATATTCCCGTGTAACTTATTGCTTTTCCGGGATAAGTGTCACTCTCCGGGTCTTTAATTATGTGCCAAAAATCACGTCTATCCGTTGCTCCCTTGAAGCGTGATTGGAGGACAAACACACTTTCGTATTTATAATATGGGCAGTGATTATGTAGCAGTACTACAAAAATCTGTGGAGTAACATTCTTTTTGGTTTTGATTAGCTAGTTCTTGCCTTAGCAAAATATTCAGGTGCGTTTTAGATTTTTGCTCGTCGTTTACAGAGTCTACAAATAGAACTCTGTTAGTGGTAAGAAGCGCTAAGGTAAAAAAAAAACGGGTCGAGTTGAGAACCACCTTCTTTTTGGAAGTCGGTTAAAAACAGCATAGTTTCGCATCCTGGTACTCTCGCTATTTATTGCCCATTATTTTACTAAAATATAATATGCTATAATTGGAATAAATGACAATTTCAGCTTTGAGTTTCTAATTAATTTTTATATTTTGCAGAAATGCTGTTGCCAGCGAACGCCAACGTTTACTACGCAGTCAACACGGCCTATAACCTGAACTTCATACTGAGACCTCGAAAGAACCAGCAGGATGAGCCTCTTGTGAACGGCAAAGCCAGGAATAGACGAACTTGATTATACCTCAACGTGCAATCTTTATTCTGCTGTTCGTTTACGTGTAAATAATACATCCCATTCAAGAACAGGATATGCTTAAGCCTAAATCGTACATAACGCGCGACGGAGACTGCGGTAGTACTCACACCGGACGCGCGCGTACACGTGTCCGACCTGCATTACAGTACGGTTAGTATGAGTTATACACCTCACCAACGTTGATAGAATTCGAGCGTCAATACACAATAACGTCTGATTAAAATCAACCTAAAATTCGTTGATTTAAAGTCAAAAATTTAGTACCATCGATTTTAATTTCGCAAAGTTGTAGCACTGGCTTTACATAACATTACAACAAGGACGTTTAGTTCAAATTTATTTTGATGTTATTTATATTAATTCGACTGCCAAATTCTATCAACGTTAGTGAGATGTAAAACTCTCGTACTAAATTGAAGTGGCTTTGGACACGTCCCATCGCGCACTGGCTTTGATACAAAGGACTTTCATTACTAGTGTAGAATTATTCATTAACTACTTCCATTAGGACTATAACTAGTACTAAATTACTTGTGCCTCATATTAACTTAAAATTGATTGAATGGTGATTGAAAGTTGCGCTTAGAGCGCGTGTGTTCGTAAATCTGAGAGCAGGCACTTTTAGATATTTTGTAAAATAATTCGAACCGGAATGTTTAGGTGGTCCTTATTTGCATAGTGAGTACTATCAGGTTGAAATCTTTGAGACTTTGCTTAGACAAGTTTCAGTTAAAACGAGACAGATTTATGCCAGCCAATGCCAGCTATATAACGCTGTCTCTTTTTAACAGTCTGAGCAAAGACAATGCGCTCTATAGATCTCAACCTCAGACTAGGTTCATTTAGTCACGTGACCCAAGAAAAATACCTACGGCAGACTGCTCGCCTTCGACGGCTCGCGCGTAAATCTTGTCTCATACGATAAAAAAATTAAAAGAAATAAAAGTTTATGTGATAGAAAGAGAAGTGTTTGTTAAATAGACCGCAGTGCTATGCGAGCTAAAATACACTTTTTTTTTTTTTTTTTTTTTTCTTTAATCTGGCTTTACTCTGATTAGCCAATGTCAAGTTTGTGATATTTTCAAGTTATTGAATTTATACAAGTATGGACTCCGTCTGCGCCGGCGCCCGCCTACACACGCGCGGCGCCCCTTCAGAGCGCTTCCCAGTCAGTTCCACCACCAAAAAACACCAACTAACACAAAAACCAGCCACTCTTAACAAAAAAAACACTCCAAACAAGCACAGCACGCGCGCCAGCAAACGCCATCGCAGACGAAGTCCGAAATACACTTAATTGCGTCGTTACAAGAATGACGTTTTTGAGCCTTTTGTATCTGTAATGTCGGGCCGTCAATGGTTGATCATGATGGTGATGTTGATTCTGCAATTAAAAAGAAAACATGCGGTTAATGTCTTGTACTCGGGGTCTTGTAATTTAATAAATTGAGAAAATCTCTCTAATCAGGTTTGGTGCAATGCATAATAAAATGTAACCTGATTTAGGGTGTATTTACTGTTAATACTATTTAATAATAATAATTTTGTACTACGTATGTGTGTGTAAATAACATGCTCTCAATGCCACCTGTAATGTAAGTGTTATATATTTTGAATTACCTTTTAATGTGATTGTTTATCCGTATCTGTATATATTGATTAAGATATCTTTTCTATAAATAAGAATCTCTTAATGTAGTGTTTTGTAACAATAATACTTAGCCAAAGGCGATATATTTGTATGTAATGGCAAGGTGCTGTTTACCTTTTGTATGATATATTTAGAAGCTTTAAAATTTAATACGTTTATAAACCGAATTTCAACTTACTTATTATTATGTCAGACGTTTTATACCTGCTAAATAATTCATATAAAAGCATCGGCAAGAATAAAAATAAGTATGTAGTTAATATAGAAGTATGTAGAATGAATATGTGAATTAAAAGACTTACTAGCTAATTCATATTTACACAATTTGTGTAACTAACATAAACTCAATTTGAAGTGCATTTGTAATATGTAACGTGCCTATATGATATTGTATTTTATTTATATTCTTGTTTTTGGGGCATTTCATACTGACTCTTTAAATACTCTGCTACTTATATAAAACGTGTTCATGTTACCCACAGTTGTAAAAAGCTTCCTCGAAATGATATACATAACCATGTTTGTAAATATAGTAGGTTTGTACTTTTTAGCGATAAACCATTGTAGCTCTCACCAGTGGCCCCGTGTAACGTGTTATATATTTTTGTCTAATAAAACTATTAATAATTTCAGTTGTTTTTCTTGTGCCCATAACCCTGAGTTTTACTTGATTTATACAGAGGACATCTAAGTATAGTTCGCGACAGGTCGACATGGCAATCAGGGTGGAGACAACCCACACACCCGCACAGCCCCGGTGCAGGATAGCGCGGGCGCCGTGCGGGTGTGCGGGGCGTCCCCACGCCTCATACCCCGATTGCCATGTCGAAACTATATATTGCTCAACAAGTTTTGTATCTTCTCTTCCTGCGTCGTTTCCTCAATTTTGAGGATCGTAGCTCCCCTTTGATGCAATCTTTGCTAAGATATTCTTCCATTGCTCTGTTTCTTGCCGCGTGAGTTGCATCGCAGATAGGTGTGTTGACCGCTTCTTTTATTTGGTCTGACCAACCTCTCGGGCTACGTTCGCGGGGTCTCTAAGTTTTGTATAGAGATACGAGTATTATAAAGCAAGTGGTAGGACCAATTAACTTATTGACAGAATTTCAAAAAGCATGACTAGTTTATACCGACACCAGTCAGGTTAAAGCAATGGTCTGCCTACTGATTCGCTAACTCAGTGTTTAACACTGAATGATAGCCACCGAACTCATTTGAAATTTATTTTTGATCCATTGAGGGTTTTCTACAAAGAATTATTTTAATAGAACTCAATGAAGCAGCAATGTAGAACGAACCAATGTAAATTGAGCTCGGTGGCTATAATTGAGTGTTAGACACTAAGTTGGCGAATCACCCCGCTGCATAGGTTTACGCCATTTAGGCAACGTGTTGTCAATTATAAGGATTGTCATAATATTATAGAAAGACCATTACACCGCCTCTCGTAGCCGAAAACAATCTGAAAAAACAACCTTGAATTTCCCGTTGTCCCTAAGCTAAAACCACCTAAAACTTTTTTCATGAAATCATCAATCTTTCGATCGATCGTTTCTTATAAGAATAGAAAAACAAGAGTCTCATAAGGAAATAATCCCTCATCTACTGAAATTAAAAGTCATTTCGTATTCACTGCTCCAGTTATACCGAGCGTCAATGTCACGATGCAGAGCCAGGCTGTCTGCTTCAGAGAGTGATCTGCATATACATAGACTCCTCTTGACATTAAACAGCGTGGGAAGACCGTTTACGATAATAAGCAATACTAATAGCCATAGAGTAATGGAACACATCTGATAGGGCAAAAATCTTAGTCAAAAATCTTATTGGTGAAATTTTTGAAAAATTCAAAATGAAGTTCGATATTCTGATTGATTTATATCTAGCGAGAGGCTTCTGCGGTAGCTAGCTACCATCCTACCGGCAAAGCCGTGCCACCTAGGATTTAGCGTTTCGGTACGATACGTTTAGAAACCGACTTTCTAAATCGAATTAGAGGTATGGGTAAGTATGGGATAAGTATGGTAAATGAAAATTACCATACCTTTTCCAAGTTAGCCCAGTTTCACCTTAGACTACAACATCGCTTATAACCAGGTGAGATCGCAGTTTTTGTATGTCTTCAACTGGAAAAGATTGAAAAAAAAGATACTGTGTAAACGTTGGCCTAGGCCACTTTGCCAGGGGGTGCCAGCCAGGTAACCTCCACGCGTGCCCGAGTGCTGCGGGTCCCTTTCGGATACGTCCGGGGGGAAGAGCTGCGCTTGGGTCGGTGCACCCCGGTAACATGGTAACAATTTCTTACAAGGGATATTGTTAGCCATGGCTAATAACCTGGTGGGGGGGGAGGTTTCTCCGCGTGCCCCTCTGATTAGCAGAGGGCACAGTGGAAGAAACCAGGGGTAAACACCCCAAGGGGTGGAGAGCTGTGAAGCCTATCGAGAGGAAGAAAACCTCTTTAAAAATAACCGAAGCGGGCGGGAACGCCCACCTAATCTCAAGGTTTGACGCCTGCCGATGGGATGAGTGGCTGATGGGGGATCAGTCGTTAGGGCGTCACATTGGGGGGGAACTGGGGTTTAAAAAAAAAAAAAAAAACATGGATAAAGCGTCGTATAAAAATTCTACCCGGGAGGGTCCCGCTAGCGGGGAATCCCTTGGTGCTTCGGAAAGCCGGAGCATCGGCCCCATCGTATACGGGGGGGCCAACCGACGTTTAATGGGGGTAGGTGCACGAATGGGGGATAAGGAAGAAGGAAATGTGCTGGGGGAAACAGAGAAGGAGGAGAAGAGGAGAGAAGAAGAAAAGAAGGAGGAGGTAGTAATGGAGATAGGAGAAATAGAGTCCGTGGGACCGAGGGAGGCAGGGCTGACGGAGTCCGTGGGAATGAGTGAGGTGGCGCTTTCGTTGCCGGGATCCGACATGATCGTGGAGTGCGGACCCAGGTCAGATTCGGATGCCTCTATAATCGTGTCGGGTCCGGGCCGCCTGTGGCAATTACAAGGCGTTAAAAGGCCACGTCTTGGGGAGGATGCTCCGGTGTCAACAGAAACCGATGATGAGATGTCGGAGGCAAGGAAGCCGAGAAGAAGGGGACGGCCTCCTGCTGCTGGCAAATCTATGGGGTCGGCCAAAGCCAAGGCGGAGCTGGCCAGGAAGAGGCGCCAAGATGTCTCTGAGAAGGCAGAGGAGGAACTGTTGAGAGCCTCTGTCGTCTCTCAATTCAGGAAGGAGCAGGGGCTTTCCGATTCGTCGGCAGCCGGATCGTTGGAGTCTGGGCCAGCAGAAGAGAAGACTGTGGCTCAGATCCAAATGCGAGTGCAGGACAGTCTGGCGGCGATCACGACGGTCGCCACAAAGTCTGGCCATCTCAAAGGGACATTTGTGCGTGTCCTGAAGGACGCTGTGGTCTCCATTAAAGAGGCTGTAGAAGTCCTCAGCTCGCGCACAATGTCAGAGGAGACCAAGAAACTGCAGGCCGAAAACACGCGCTTGCAGGCTGAAATGGCCAGCCTCCGTAAGGAGATCGCTGACATAAAAAGGGACATGGAGAGTGCGCGGAAACAGGGTTCCGTGCCCTCTCCCTCGGATATGGCTGAAGAGCTGCCCCCTGTGTCGCAGCCTTCTCAAAGGGGGAAGAAGGGTCGACGCTCTGAAGCCATCTCGGCTGCGTCCCCGATAGAGGAAATCTGTCGCTCGGTGATGGTCCAGGTCGGAGAAATGTTAAATGCCCGCCTGGCCTCCTTCGAGGACAGGCTCCTCCCGGAAAAGCGACTCCGCCCCCCATTGGCGGCAGATAAAAAAGAAAAGGCAGCAAAGCAAGCAGGCCCCAGCCTACCTGTGAAGGAGTTGCGTCCCACAGAGAGGACGCTCTCCGGGGAAGAGTTACACCATACACCACCTTCTGCATCATCCTTCCAACCCCCTCCCAAAGAGGGTCTTTGGGAGAGGGTTGGAGGGAGGAAGAAGGGGAAAAAGGGGAAGAAGAAGAAAAAGAATAAGAAGAGGTCGAAAACTGGCGCACATGGCGATGGACCGCCCTTGCGGCCACAAGGCCAGTCAAAATCACAGCCACAGTCTCAGCAACGGCCTCAACCCTTGAACAAGGCTCGAAAGCTCCGACCGCCTCGTTCTGTTGCGATAGTTATAACGCTGCAGCCAGGGGCTGAGGAGAAAGGAGCTTCCTATAGTAAAGTGATACAAAAGGCTAAGGAAAATATCTCACTGTCTGATTTTGGCGTTGCCGCGGTACGGTTTAAAGTGGCTGCGACCGGAGCGCGGATTTTGGAGCTCCCAGCGGCTTCTGGTGGAGAGAAGGCGGATGCTCTGGCCCATAAGATCAGGGAAGTAGTAGGTGAAGAATTTGTGCGAGTCTCTAGGCCCACCAAATGCGTCGATATACGTGTTTCGGGCCTGGATGACTCCGTCACCAGCAATGACGTGGTGACCACCGTGGCACGTATAGGAGGTTGTTCTGTTGATCAGGTGCGTGCCGGAGAGGTAGTCCGCAATTCCTCGGGCCTTGGGACGATTTGGCTGCGTTGCCCAGTCATGGCTGCAAAAAAGGTGGTCGAAGGAGGAAGACTATTAGTGGGCTGGGTTTCGGCCCGCGTTAATCTGCTCGACGAGCGACCCCAGCGGTGCTACCGCTGCTTAGAAAGGGGTCATTTGAGGGCTCAGTGCATCGCTGAGACTGACCGCAGTGACACTTGTTACCGCTGCGGGCAGATTGGCCATAAAGCGAAGGGGTGTTCGGCCGCGCCACATTGTAGTGTGTGTGTGGCAGCTGGTAGACCAGCGGATCATCGGGGGGGCAGCGGCGCATGCAATCAGCCCAGAAAGTCCAGAATGAAGAGTGGTAAAGCTGACGATGGCCCCCGGGCCTCCTCGCAGTCTGCCGGCCCATCCATGAACAATCGGGCTGAGGAGGTTGAGATGGCCGTAGGATAATAAATGGCTCTCAGATTTCTTCAAGGGAATATCAACCACTCTGCTAGAGCTCAGGACCTCCTGTTCCAGAGTATAGCGGAGTGGTCGATACACGTTGCCGTGGTCGCTGAACCGTACTACGTCCCATCGGGTGACGATTGGGCAGGGGACCTTGACGGCTTGGTAGCCATCACAACCCGGACCGCTGCTGGATCTCCGAACTTCGAAAGAGTTGTGAGGGGGCGGGGTTATGTCTCAGCACAAGTGGGTGACGTCACAGTAATTGGCGTCTACTTCTCACCGAATAGAACTCTGGCGGAATTTGAGTCATTTCTGGTGGACCTCGGAGCCCAAATCGATCGGAATCGCTCAGACCGGATGCTCGTCGCCGGTGATTTCAACGCCAAGTCTATGGCGTGGGGATCTTCGGTGACTGACGCGCGTGGTAGGGAGCTCGAGGAGTGGGCGCTCTCAATGGGGCTGTCGGTGGCGAACCGGGGGACGGCTTACACGTGTGTGCGGCAACAGGGTGGCTCCATTGTAGATATCACTTTTGTTGATGCTGCTCTGGCATGCAGTGTCCATGGTTGGGAAGTGTTGGAAGGTGAGGAGACACTCTCCGATCACCGATATATTCGGTTCACAGTAGCCTCATCTGCAGCATCTGCAGGCGGTACAAGTCAGATCTCACGAGGCAACTGTCCTCGCTGGTCATTGAAGCGCTTAAACAAGGAGGTCTTGTACGAGGCGGCATTGGTTCAAGCATGGGTAACGGGTTCTGAAAATCCAGTGGAGGTGGAACGGGAGGCCGAGTCATTCAGCAAAGCCATGATGCAGGTTTGCGATGCGGCTATGCCACGAGTCGGTCCCTGCCCGCCAAAAAATGCAGTGTACTGGTGGTCAATGGAGATAGCGCAGCTGCGTAGATCCTGCGTAGCAGTGAGACGCCAGTACCAAAGGAGCCGCCGCCGTCGAAATCGGAATGAGCCAGAGGAGGCGCGCCTCTACGCGCTGTACAGGGAGGCTGTCGTTGCCCTACAGGTGGCCATTAAAACGGCAAAGGAGCTGGCGGAAGAGGAGATGCTTGAGAGCCTCAACGCTGATCCGTGGGGGCGACCATATAAAATGGTCCGACGAAAGCTGCGCCCCTGGGCACCACCCCTCACACAAACTCTTCAGCCTCAACAGCTGGAGATGGTCGTGGATTCGTTGTTCCCACAAAGGGTCATTCAGGAGTCACCTGGCATGGTGCCGCCTACAGCTGGAGAGGACGAGACTGTTTCTCACGCGCCCGAAGTCACCGAGGGTGAACTAAAGGCAGCGGTGCTGCGGCTCCGATCCAAAAACACCGCTCCGGGTCCTGATGGAGTGCACGGCCGTGCATTAGCACTGGTTTTGGGCCCACTAGAGCCTCGACTAAGAGGGCTTTTCAGCGCATGCTTGGAGAAGGGACAGTTTCCAGGTCCTTGGAAGACAGGGAAACTGGTCCTGCTACGCAAAGAGGGTCGCCCAGCCAGTTCTCCATCAGCATATAGGCCTATCGTGCTACTTGATGAGGTAGGCAAGCTCTTCGAACGTGTGGTTGCCGCGCGTATTGTTCAACACCTGGAGGAGACAGGACCGGGTCTCAGCGACCATCAGTTCGGCTTCCGCCGGGGCCGTTCCACCATTGACGCAGTCGCACGGGTGAAGGCCCTAACGGATGACGCAGTTTCTCGGGGTGAGGTAGTCTTGGCGGTGTCTCTTGACATCGCTAACGCTTTTAACACCTTGCCTTGGAACAGCATCAGGGAGGCGCTGAGATACCATGCGTTGCCGGCATATCTCAGACAAATCGTGGAGGCCTATCTCTCGGGCCGGGCTATTGTCTATCCGGCACACGGTGGAGAATGGGTACGGCGAGAAGTGTCGTGCGGTGTTCCACAGGGTTCGGTTCTTGGGCCTCTCCTGTGGAACATCGGCTATGATTGGGTACTGCGGGGGACCAACATGCGGGGTGTCGATGTGACGTGCTACGCAGATGACACTCTCGTGACAGCTCGAGGCAGCAATTTCAGGGAAGCGCGCGTCTTGGCGACGGCTGGAGTGGCCCAAATTGTAGCGCGTATCCGGCGGCTGGGACTTCAAGTAGCCCTCAATAAGTCTGAGGCTCTGTGCTTTCATGGGCCAAGGAGAGCACTTCCAGCGGGCGAATATCTGGTAGTGGGCGGAGTTTCCATCGCTGTCGAGTCGACGATGAAGTACCTAGGACTCGTTCTCGACAGTCGATGGAAATTTGAGGAGCATTTCCGGCGCCTGGCCCCCAAACTAATTGGGGCTGCCGGGGCGCTGGGACGGCTTCTTCCAAACGTGGGTGGGCCAAGTGCCAGTTGCCGCCGCCTGTATACGGGAGTAGTGCGGTCGATGGCTCTCTACGGGGCACCTATCTGGGCGGATGCTCTGAACTCCTGCATTCGGACCCTGCTGCGAAAGCCGCAGCGAGTCATGGCGGTCAGAGTCATCAGAGGTTACCGCACCATTTCCTGTGAGGCAGCCTGTGCTTTGGCAGGGACTCCTCCATGGGACCTGGATGCGGAGATGCTGGCAGACATGCACCAGCGAAGGGTGGATGCCCGAATGAGGGGCGAGTACCCTACCTCCACTGAAATCGCTGGGTGGCGGCGAAATGCGCAGGTCGAGCTCCTCCACCAATGGTCGGCAAGGCTCGAATCACCCAGCGCAGGTCACATGACAGTGGCGGCGATCCAGCCCGTTCTACAACGGTGGGTGGAGAGAGGGCATGGAGTACTCACCTTTCATCTTGTGCAGGTCCTTTCGGGGCACGGCTGCTTCGGAAGGTACCTGTGCAGGATCGCTGGTAGAGAGCCTACTGAGGAGTGCCATGAGTGTGGCAGTGCCATGGATACGGCGCAGCACACTTTGGCAGAGTGCCCAGCATGGGATGAGTCGCGAGAGACGCTCGTGACAGCAGTGGGGCAAGACCTCTCCCTGCCAGCCGTAGTCAGAGCCATGGCGAACAGCGATAGGTCTTGGAAAGCGGTAGAGTCCTTCTGCGAGGAGGTAATGTCGCAGAAGGAGGCGGCGGAGCGCATGAGAGAAGATGATTTGAGCTCTCATGCCATCCGTCGTAGGAGGGTTGGGCGTAGGCGAGTCGCCCACGACCGCCGCCTACCCCCTTGAGAGGGGCTCTCGGGCGATGGACACGGGGAGTCTATCGCCCGAAAAGAAACCAGTCCCCGAGTCGGGAGGCGCACTATTGTGTTCCTAGTGTGCCTCAGACGGTGGGTAGGGACTATATTGGTCCCCCGAGGAGAGTCCTTAGTAGGCGCCGCTGGCCAGGTTGCGCGAACGTGTTTGGCCCCGTAACCTGACCATCAGGCGATGCGTGGAACGCCGTGGGGTTTTAGTCGGTAAAAGTCCGACATAACCTCCGTGCCTCCCCGGGCGCGGTGGTATCCATGAGGATTTCCCCACGATAAAAAAAAAAAAAAAAAAAAAAAGCCACTTTGCCAGCCGCAATGGGAGATTACTAACACATACATGCTTATAACAATAGCAATTGCACTTCGCAAAGTATAGGAGCTCTCTTAGACCTTAGTTTGGACATGTACCTGCTTAATGCTTAATGAAGCTCAAAATCATAAACGGTTGAGATGGGATTTGCTATAATTTAGTCAGAGACGCTGTAGCCCACTGTCCTAGATAAAATACTGATTAATTACTTTAAGTATGAGTCTATTTAGGTACCCCTTTAAATCTGGATAATGGTGCTGCCAGGCTTTTAGGCAGGTGATGCGCACCTGCGGGCCGCCGACCGGCATCGGTTGACAGCGGCTGAAATTTTCATGGCCGGTGTATCGAGCGCGGGCGGGCGTGCGGGCACTGGGCAGACCGCACCGCGCAGCCGCGCCGAGCCTTCACCACCTCGCCGCCACTCGCTCAGAGGCCTGCCCTCACAACAACAAACGCGCGCGATCCACCGCCCCGCTCCGACCTCTCACCCCAGTGCCGGTTGCGTGTGCAGTGCCACCACGTGAGCCCGTCCTCGGGGCCGCTATGTGAATCAGTCTTTGTGTCTGCTCCCGCTGGAGCCATGGCGCGTCATCGCGTAGCGCGCAAAATGAAATAGTAAGGTGAGCTCACCCCCAAATCCAAAGCTTTCTACTTATATTATTTTCATACACAAAACCCATTCGTTTCCATGAAAAAAATGTGCTAGAAACCTACTTTTTAAGCGAATAAAAGAGGCTTTGCATAGCAGCTAGTTTGAAGGTTAACTTTTACAAATAGTCCTTGTTCATTCATAGGTATTATGTATGGTTAGGTTGTATCTTGCTGGGAGCGGCCGATGTCTACGACGAAGCTCTACGAGTGCCGCAATCTGATTATGGCACACCCGCTGAAATATAAGACACGTTCCAACTAATCTTTTGATGGCATAATTAAGGAAGTTATTAGTGGAAGGAATGCAAATGGGAACTTCTTTGACGTAGTCGCGCGTAACGACGTTGACGTAGAGGCACGTAGCTTTCGTAGCGTTTGCGTAGCAAGTAAAAATAGTAAGACAATTATTTTGTTATTTGATTTCTCTTTTTAGGGTTCCGTATTTCTTAAACAGATTAGAAACCAAACCTTTCTTTTATAGTTAAATAAAGTTTTTCTATTAGATGTTTTTATTTAGATTTTTTTTTATGAAAAGATAAAAATTTCAAAATCATTTTTTCCATAAGCCTTGCATTTAATAATATTAACTTAGTGGGTGACTGTATTCGAGCTTTCTAAGCGATGCATTATTTATTTAGATTTTAAACCTAGGTCCGACCACTGGATATCTGCCCTACATTTCTAGAAATAGTGACACTTTAACAGTTCGATATATACTTATCTCTACATTGGCTTCTATTTTTTGGTTTGTTGATTCAGTATTGATCAATTTGACATTGAATTAATGGAAAGTTTTGTGAAAAGTAATACATCAAACTACTTTTTCCTTTTTAAGCTTGTTCTAGGAGAGGGTACGACATTGTGTGGCGTTCTACTTGAGCTGTTACGACTGATAGATGCATATTTTTTATCTTTGATTTTAAACTTTAAGATTAGATTATAGATAGTAGATTAATAAACTTTCGTTATCATCGTCTGTTTTTGCTATTAATACAGACTGATTTTACGGAATTACCAGGAAGGTTTTGCCTGTTTTTTAATGAATACTAAATAGAACCGTTTAACTAATTCTGTGTTCATAACAGTGAAATATGGGGTTGGGGGAAATCGCGTGACATTAGAGCCTGCTGCACGCAACGGCCGTAATAATTCAATATAATAATTTAGTTTACCATATAACTTGATCGACATTGTTACCCGAGGACAAGTAAGAAAGCTTTATCAAGCAAGTCAAACAGGCAAGGGGTTAACTTCAGAGGTTTATTTGTGCGGTTAAACTGCGCCGGTAGAATGGAGTGCGTAAGTAGGATTGCGGAAACCTTCACTAATTGTTCATACACGCTCCATTTAACTGCAGTTTTTTTAATACATGCGATTACACTTGGTGGTGAGTGACGATGCAGTCTAATATAGAAGCGGGCTAAAAGTAAACGCTGCGCTTTCAGGTGCGACGTGACGTCACCAATCTAACACCTTGGGACCCCCAACTTCTATGGGTTTTTTGAATTACGAGTACGTGCCCTGCCCATTGCCACTTCAGCTTCGCAACCCTCGGTTGGGTTACTCTAGAGATCTACTCTAGTTCGGACCTCCTCATTTCGGATTTGATCACGTAGAGAAACTCGAAGCATAGTTCTCTCCATTTATCGCTGAATGACTCTGAGCTTTCTTATGAGGCCCATCATCTACTTTTGTCAATCATCACCTACGTACCTACCTGTCAGTAACTACTCAATCACATTATGATTTTACTTCTAAAAAGTTTGATTAAAGCCCGATTTTTCAATCGTCAAATAACTTTTAAGTAAGTATCTATTCAGAGAGAAGATCGAACTTCCGAGTTCCGACCTCCCTAAGAGGTCGGAACTCGCTAACCACTACGCTATCACGGCTCTGAGGAAGCATTCCGAATAAACTCTTCATTGGGGTATCGTAGTAGGCATTTGCACCCTTTGACATGGCAGCGGCAGCAAAAGACAAAGACGAACCAAGAAGTCAATTGAAATTGAAGACAAGATTATTAATTGCTTAGTTGGTTATCTCTTGTACAATACTTCCTCGTTTAGAAGTGGCTCTATAATGGAATGGTATTATATTATTTAAGTTAGCAAATATAAGTTTCGCAGTAAAAAGATTTCACTTCGCCTTTACGGCTTTGTTTACGACATCTCCCCTGTTTAGTACCCTAATTTCTATTCGCAAAATGTAGTCGTAAAACAAAAGTAAAGGCTACCTATTGGGTAACTGAATCAATTAAGTACCTACTCTTCACTTGCATAATAACTAGATTGTATTTAATTAAATCTCTCAAGGGCTGATTTTTAACCCCCAACCCAAAAAGAGGGGTGTTATAAATTTTACTCTTTTCAGAGTTATGTTGTATGCAATTGAACATTTTCCTATCTGTAGGTACTTAGACGTAGTTGTCCGTTGTACGTGAGTGTGTCTGATTATTCAGTATCCAGATAAAAACTTTAAATCCAATGGATACTTAAGTTATTTAGTAAATAGAATTTAAAAAATGTAAATAGCAACAAAGATATGTTTTAAATTATCATAACCATAATGTTCTTTTAAAAAATGTTATCCACTTATTGTGTTTATTTTCACAGTATTGTAAGGCTTCAGCTATGAACGACTTATTAGGTACTTACTAACGTACGTAGGTAACGTAGGTTAAGAGCAATCTATTATTGATATTGTACCTATTAGAAAGATTTTTATTGTTTCTTTTCGAAATATGTTCGAACCTGAACTATGGGACCCCAACGTCGACCTATAGGTTTTCGAACTATGTGCCCTGCCCATTGTCACTTCAGCTCCGCAACCCGTTGTTATGCTATGTCAGCTACTCCGGCTCTCCTACGGATCTCCTCATTTTCTGATTTGATCACGCAGAGAAACTCCAAGCACAGCTCTCTCCATCTGCATCACCCGTTGATGCACTGAGCATTCTTATGACGTTAGTAACCATATAATGTTAACATGTAAAAGGTTATGGAATATTTCAGTCTTCTCTGACTGGAATTTTTTGATTTTCGCAAGTCATTAAAAGTTTTAAAAACATAGTTCGTAACTGATGACCGGTTTTGTTTCCCCATTGTTATAAACTGTGACGGAAAAGGGCTGCGTATGAAGTTATCGTAACACGCGAACTTTGCGTTACGATGCGTCTTTCTTTTAAAGTTTTTTTTTAAATATGAAATGAATTATATCGCAAAGTTATACCTCCATTTCGTCATCTTTCGGAAAATATAATATTTTCAACAAAGGTATAATTTATTTTCCACTATCATAATTTACAATGAAGTACTTATTTTAATTAAATAAATAATGATAAGAGATTGGTATTGCGCATTGGTAGGGACTATTTCTTTCGATAGGCGCAGGTACATTTACCAAAGGTATATATAGGTAGGTACGTTTACGACAAAATGCAACCATGACTATATGAAGTACCTTTCTATCAAGTATTTGGTACAAATTATCTTAGATATAAAATACTTATACTTTTAGATTAGAGCGTCAATCCCCTAATATCACCATAATATTTGCCTGTCCCTGGCCATTCGGTCCATCCACATAGTAATAGGATATCCATCCTTGACAATTTTCTTGACCTGCCCCATAAAATCTATCATTGGTCTCCTTTTCTCTTTTAGAATGACTTCTTTTAGATAAGATTTACTTCTATCCATATTATATCCATACTAACAAATATAAATGCGAAAGTCTATTCTGCCTGAACATTAGGTACCTTTTCTCGGCCCATCTGTTTGGCCAATTTTGAGAAAATTTGGAACTGATGCACATAGATTATTTTTATCCCAGAGAATCAAAGAGTGCCCACGGGATTTTGAGACAACCTAAATCCATGTTGACTAAGTCGTGAGCATGACCTACCTAGTTAGACATAAAGCCACTGATTAAATAGAAGCTGTAGGCAACGAGTAAGATAAGACGCCTCGACATTTCGCTTCGGCTTGAGCTTCATTACACGACGCGAAATTGCTTTACCTGCGCCTGTTTCCATCCTTTATAGTTTATACAGTCAGTTACGACCGCAATGTGCATTTACTGATGCCGACTTTTATTTCTAGTGTGTGCTTGCCCGTAACTTTGTACAGTAGGTACCTACACTTATTAGTGATGGCGAAGTGAGGGTGTAACCACATGTAGGTGTGCCGTCGCGTTAGTTTATACCAACGATCTCTGTTTGTGAATGGTCTATTATGTACTCGTATGTGTAACGTTATATGTATCTATGTACAAATTCAAATTCAAAATATTTTTATTCAATTAGTCTTTTACAAGTTCTTTTGAATCGTCAAAAGCATCTTCCACTGGTTCGGAATGCCTTTCCTACCGAGAAGAACCAGCAAGAAACTCGGCGGTTGCTCTTTTCAAAGATTTGACATACAATATTATGCCATCTATCTATACATATACAAATATAATAAAGGGGTAAACGTTAGTAAATGTAAATGTTTATATTCGTTACAATGAAATTGTTTTTCCAGTGCTTCAATCAAGATAGTTGTTTAATTAATCAAAGTGAGTTCTCGCTGTTTGATTTCCTTTTCGGAACATGAAATTGAGTTTTATCAGATTATTTCGTCGGTGCTCGCTCGAATAATCACTGCTATTTGATAAAGATACGGTGTTCCCGTTGCGTTTTTATTTTTACGCTGGAATAAAATTACTTACCCTGGTATAATTTTTTACATTTTCCAAGTGATTTTATATCAGTACGAAATGATGTATAGTATAATATATTAAAAGAGAGTTAAAATAGTAGAACAGTATTTCGCGGTATTGGGTATGCTTTATACACAAGTGGCCGAAGTGTGGCGGAGACGTAGCACTGACACATATTGTTATCTGCTCTATATAGACTGTACGGCGTTTGTTATAAAAATAAGGTAAAAGTGGCATACCATCAGATTTATTAACACCATAAAGACATCATACCATACAGTATACCTACCTAAGTTTGGTAACATATTGTATTCACATCGACGTGACTTGCCATTTCTGTATAAGCTGAGTTTTACTTGCGACAAAAGTGACCATTTCAAGCCATCGAAGCTTTTCGTATATTTCTCTGGGGAATTATTTTCATTCAGAAATTCCATTTCAACACACAGTATAGAAAACATTCGTTCCGCTTTTTCCGGTACTCTCAGATAAACGTTGTATTTCCTCAGAGTATTGAAACATATACAGGAAATATTTTTTCACGTTCATGATTGCTCGTGCGCGCATCCTCCCACGACAGGGTCTCTGATTAGCCGAAGGCCTCGAGGCATGGCCTCCTTACCCGGGTGAGGCGCAGGGCAACTTTGCACCCTAGTGGAGATCTCTAAGCCGGAATTTGACCGGCTAGGGCCCACCATCTTGGCTTATGGCCCAGTGGGCTTATTGGACATGCGTTTGTACTCCGCGCCGCCGCGCGCGGAGTTTTCAATCCGAGATTGGTCTCCGTGCAACGGCGTTGGGTTGGCCGTCGAGCGCGGAGACGACGTCATGTCCGGTGAGTCTCTCGTCGTGGAGGTGAACATCGCTTTGGTTTGGTGACATTTAAAAAAAATATTGCATTTTTGGCAAAGTCACCAAATAAAAATTATGACTCTGGTACAGTTTCGGAGCCCTAACTGGAAAACCTGTAAAGATTATTATTATTTTAGTACTCACAATTATTAATTAAAATGTCTGCTACTTAAAAACTTAGTAAAAAGTTGACAATATGCCTCACTTTTTTTTCAATTAATTTTAAATGAAACAAACATGTATTTTTTTTTGTAAACGATCAATAACTCAAAAACGGGCCCTTTTTGCCTATAGATGTTTAGAGGTCATTTGATAGCATTTGTCCTACTCTACAACCCCTCAAAGAGAAGGTAACGTTTTACTGGACTTCATCTATAAATATCAAACATATTATGGATTAAAAACTATTAAAAATTATTTCCCCGCTTCAAAACGTTTCTGATTTTAAATAATATATAAAAAACTAAAATTTTAAAAGAAAATATTAAAATCAGAGCTGTATCAGAGGACTTCCTTGAGGATTGGCTATTTTACTACTTTATCGTCTGACTCCACCAGTTAGCTTATTTCAAGTTCGAGACAAATTAAGGTTAAGGTGCATGACACACTGTCAAGTCTGTCCGCGAAATTCTAATTTAATTTGGTTTTTCGCAATTTGTAACTAATACGACAAAGTAGGCTTATGGTATTCTAATTCCGCCAATGGCAGTATCATCTTCACACACACACTTCACAGGTTTACATAAAAATCTTTACTTGAAAGTGTTCAGTTTAAGAAATTTGTGAAAAATTGAATGTGATCTAAGCTACATTTCATCCTGGGAAAACAAACGTACAAATACAACGTACGTACAAATTAAAAAACAACATAAATCGAGGACGAAGTCATAGCAGTCAAAAGCTATTTAGAAAATCACATTTTATAAAAAGTAATTTGGGAACGAAAATCTTTTATAATACAAAAAAATTGTTTTCTAAACTTTTATACGCGAAATTCCTTTAGTGTAAAAGAATGGAAATTCTTTGATGTCAGCAAGAGCGAACTTGGTCGCGCGGAACATATACTTTGATCACCCGACGAGCTCCTTAATCGTTTACATTCGATTGATTTTGCTACGTAAATGTGAACACGTCCTTTGTTCTCTTCTATGAAGTAAGATGTTTCTTTTCAATCTACCTGAATTTTACTAGATATAGACCTAAGGCTTGTGGTTTAGTATTTAAATACTGCTAGTTCCTTTTGGTTTGGCTGGGTTTTGTAGATTGCTAGGGATTGCAGATAATAATTAATTAAACTAAAGCGAAAAGTCCAGAACTAATTGTTGTATTTATACAGGTCTAATACCTATTGGGCTAACTCATAATATTCGCTTTGGAAAAGGATGGAGCTAATTTTTAGACCTGTCAAATTTTGTAGTTGAATTTTAAGATTTGAATTTGTGTACCGCCGCATTTTTAACCCCCGACCCAAAAAGAGGGGTGTTATAAGTTTGACGTGTGTATCTGTGTATCTGTGTGTCTGTGTATCTGTGTATCAGTGTATCTGTCTGTGGCATCGTAGCGCCTAAACGAATGAACCGATTTTAATTTACTTTTTTTTGTTTGAAAGGTGGCTTGATCGAGAGTGTTCTTAGCTATAATCCAAAAAAATTGGTTCAGCCGTTTAAAAGTTATCAGCTATTTTCTAGTTTTCTTGTAGAAAAGAAGGTTAGATAACCCTTAGGTTCATAATATTCAAGTGTCAATTGACAAATGTCAAGCTGTCAAGATGGACGTTGCCTAGATATAGGTACATAATTATTTATTTGAAAATGATTTGTCGGGGGTGTTGAAAATTTTTAATTTACACTTGTAACACCGTTGATTATGAACGTCTAACCTCTCCCGCAGAGAAGACGCTCAAAGTTCTCTACGGTAGCCACTGATCTCTATTAATACACGCTGGACTTGCAATTCTCGGCCTGTTTTTGTAGCAACTTGATTTACAGCCGAGCGAGGCTATAAAAGCTCGAGTGCTAAAATCAGTTTCAGCTTAGTTTAGCTATTCAAACGTTTTGCTGTTGATCAAAAATACATCTTGTGTTTTTTTCCATTATATAACCAATGGGAATCCAGCTTTACGAAAATAGAGCTTTGTATAAAGCCGCACTGTTATAATACAATTTGCATAAAATGCTTTTAAGAAATGTAAAATAATTTTCAACGTAACAAAGAATGAAATGAAGGTGCAACTTCGAGAATAATTTTAATGTAATAAGGAAAGTTTTTATTGTGTAACATGTTTTTTATTCAGAACTTAAATTTGTGGATACTAGCTATCTTATAATTTGGTTTTAGGTTTTTAAAATTCTGTACTACAAGTGTAAATTAAAAATTTATAACACCTCCGACAAGTGTAAACTAGAAAAGAGCTGATAAATTTCGAACGGCTGAACCGATTTTCTTGGATTATAGCTAAGAACACTTTCGATCAAGCTACCTTTCAAACAAAAACTAAATTAAAATCGGTTCATTAGTTTAGGAGCTATGATGCCACAGACAGATAGATACACAGATACACACGTCAAACTTATAACACCCCTCTTTACCCACACCCTACCTACCCTTACCTACAGTTTCTTTCTCTCCGTCTTTCTGTCTCTCTGTCACAGCCATTTTGAAAATCAACTATAATAGTAAGATTGAAATTTAATACAGTTATAGAAACACCTCCACTCCACCACTACACAGATGTAGAGGTGTAGCTAAATATTGAAATAAAACAAAATTCAGGGTATCTCAGCCTCTGAACAGGAAAATCGCGAATCGAAAATAAAAATAATTTATCTCCTCGTGTAAATACCTTGTTAAATAGGTACTTTAAAATCATTACGACATTTTTTAAGAGGTAGTTTTTGAAAAAAAAAACGAAGGTGGACATAGATAGCCAAAAATTGTAATAACTAGCTTGGCTGCAAAATCCTTCCTTATTTATGCGTATGCTCATAAGTTTTTCTTAAAGAAAAGAGACATAGGTACATCGACTACTTTTTATCCATGAAAATCAAGGAGATCTCACGGAATTCTTAAAAATTTAAATCGACGCGGACGAATTCGCGGGCATTATCTAGTTAGTAAATAGTAAGTTTCATTTAATTTAAAACAAATTTATTGTTGACTAAATAACAAAGAGTAAGAATACATAAACAAAGGGCGACCTTATGGGCGACATTACGTGAAATAAATACATATACATGTTGGAATAGTACATTTTTCAGCATAAAAGGGTATAAAGTTACAGAGTTAGAAGGTACATTAATATTTGTAGCAATGTCGTAGCTTCGTAGTACCACCGTAGCCCTGCTCCGTCCGTGTCCCATTGACCCAGTTCCCCGGCCTTGAACCCTGGCCCCGGGCTCCCGTGACGTCATGTTTTCATAGATGTCATTTTAACTACATCGCCAGTGTCCGACATTATTTGGATGTCATTCATTAATGCAGGTTTCGTAATGAGATCTTTTGGTGTTATAAAATATCTTACAAAAACATAATTTTCTACGGCTTTATCATTCTTTGTGTTTTTACTGAAGAGATTTTGCGGGGAAGAATATTTGATACAAAGGTCGGTGGCGCCAACATTTTTAATAACTTTACTTAAAATATACCAAAGCAAAAAATGAATAAATAGTAGGTACATTTTGGATAAAACAAGCAGCTTAAAAGTAACTGAGTAAAATATGCGACAAAGATATTAAATATGCTTATTTCATTCTTGGTCTCCAGTGATGTATTCAAGGGAAAAGAAACCCTTATAAGATTACTTCGTTGTCCGTCCGTCTCTGTCTGTCTGTCAAGATCTTTTTATCAGGATATTAAGTTGCAATTAGTATCAAATATTTAAGTTTACGGTTCCTTGAAGCTATAAAAAATATAGCCATTATGCTGTTTATTTTAATATTCGCAAATGAATCAAAACCTAAAGGGTACTTACTCTCTTTCGACAAGAAGCAAGGTGTCACAGAAGTTACATGTAAAGGAAAAATTCTAAAATCGTTATTTAGTTATTTCACATAAAACAATTATTTTTTTGCAATCACAAATTTAAATTTGCAGTTGGAGATAATTTAAATAACAAAATAATTAGACGAAACTCGCACTTGCCTGCCAAGTACGAATCGGCGTCGTGCACTGAGTTCTATTTAGGACCGCCTAGGTTTCTATTTATAAAAAATCGTTTTACTCTTTCAAAATTAAATATTCAATTGTCAGATACAATAAGGTCTGGATGCTGTACGTTCTCGATAAGGCTGATACAAAGCGGAATTTATATTAAATTTTGACCTTCTTTCCGGAATGCCTATAATTACATTTCTGTACTTGACGTGTTAGCCGATGATTCCGATATTCATCGTGACTCGGTGCTTTTACTGATCCGAGGCGTTAAGACTGCCTGTCATCATCAGTTGTGTTAGGTACTCTCTTAATGCTCCTTTATCCACGTTTAGCCAACATGTTGGGCCAATGCGCTCGACCAATAAATATAAGGACATTATAAGGACATTGTTTAATATTTAGCGTATTTTTATTTTGTACTGGCAGAAATCGGCGAGAGGTTGGCATCTCCAAAAATCCTAAAATTCGTACTTTTTCATTTTATCGAAAACCTAACTTCTGTAACCCTATAACTTGAAAAAGACCGATCTGTCGCGTACTATAGGCACATGTTGCATTGGCTACTAAAGGTATGTTATTGGCGGCCAATACAGAATGAAAACATAGGTCCCAAACAAACCTACGTCTCTCTCTCTCATCTGGCTTTACAAAGATTAGCCAATGTCAAGTTTGTAGTTATTTGTAACAAGTTAGTTAAATTATACAAGTATGGACCCCGTCTGTGCCGGCGCTCGCCGACACACGCACGGCACCCCCTTAGAGCGCTTTCCAGTCAGTTTTAACAAAAAAAAAAACACTCCAAAAAGGCAGAGCACGCCCGCCATCTAATACCAACACAGATGAAGTCCACTTACCTACGTATATCATGCATTAGCATGCTTCGGGTACGGAACCCTAAAACGACTTTTGATAAAAGTTTTAATTTTCTCATTGTATCAGGACGTTGGTTATTCAACATGTATTCAATAATAGAGAATTTTTCATCGGAATATCTGTAGAGGGAATTTGTTTTCCGATTCAGTGACCTGCTTCATCGATGACTAGTCAGGCTGAACGTGATTAACACATTCATCTGCTCAACTTTGTTCGGGTAGGTAGCTTTATCGTAATATTTCACCTGTTTACCTGTTATTATTGAGACGTTGTGCTGTTTCTTGATGTTACTAGATAACGACTGATTCCTTAATAGTTGAAGCAATTCGTATGCGATTAACTCGTCGTCGGAAATGATAATAGAGTTTGGAAGCTTGTAAACAAGAAAAACCGGTCAAGTGCGAGTCGGATTCGCAAAAGGAGGATTCCGTACCACCGTACAAGAAATCACACATTTTTTAAATTTAGATGGCGGTCATTTTGAAATATTTATTTGTTTTTAAAGCGGCAATACAAATATTTATTCTGTATTTCCACGCTCTACCTATAACGGTCCATGAGATACAGTTCGCTTCGGGTAAGGAACCCTAAATATAAGGATTTCACGGTAAATTGAAGCTTCCACGAATGTCACTCTGTTAAACATAATAAAGCCATTCATTATAATATTAGGTATGGTACGATAAACATTACACAGCACACACACAAAAGTTTCGCAACTAAGGTGTAAAATTAAATTAGTACCTATTTCGCTGATGAAATATGAGGCTATAAACAACGCTATTAGCCGCTAAAACGGTAAATACATTCCTATGGGAACACCCCGTTTGAGAAATACGCAGTGCATGTCGGCAACATTATGTGGAAGCTTGCAAGGATGCGAACAGCCTGCTTGGCGCCACGCCAGACTATCCGTCTATTTTAGCTTATCAATGTGAAATGGTCTCTGCGATATGCGATAAGTAAACTTGGCAAATTTTTAATCAAATAAGAAAAATATATAAAAGTACCAGGTATTAGCTACGTAGTATTTCGATAGTAAGGTAACAATCTGTAGGAGAACCATAGTGACCGACATAGCTAAACGAATAAGCCACTTCAGCTGCCAAATCAAAGTGTAACGTGGTGAAGCAGTCGATGGTTCGTCGGCTACTCCGCCACGTACATTGATTAGGATTTACCCTATCGAGGTTTTGGGGAACGGGGGTTTCGAGGAATAAAACCCGGATTACTATCTAACGTGCTTATTTATTTACAACCTTAACCTATCTTGATACAGGCTAGTTTTATCTACACTAGTTATCGAACACGCGGGTATATCGGCGCGGCGATCCGAAATGCTACAGTACGGAACCTACCACCCTTCTAGCGGTGCGGAACTCTAACGTGTCGCGGGACTCTAATCAACGGACGACCGAGGGTGGATGTCGCGCGCGCGAGGGGAGAGACGGCGGAGCTGGTTACGGGGCAACGGGTTGCCGCGTACTCCAACACCTCCAGCGTCTATCCTGTGGTTGCGTCTGCCCGAGTTCCCGCGAGCCGACACAGTGTCCACAGAACGACTGACTGCAGTCGGCGGCCGCGGGCGTTATATACCCGCCCGCGGGTGTCGGTCGGCGGGAGGGCGGCGCGGTGTCGCCGACGGATCACGCATTCGCGGCGTGACTGGAATTTTCCATCATATCTCATCGGTGCGGGTACTTCGCGCTTGCTTCGCTACAGGCGGATCATGCATTCGCTGTGTGGCTGGAATTTTCCATCATATCTCGTCGGTGCGGGTACTTCGTGCTTGCTTCGCTACATCCTCCTCCCGGGAATGGAGACTTTTACCTGTAAAAGTCACAGTTATAAAAACAGAATTTGCTCCAGCAGCCCCTCAACCGTTAAACTAGTTTTACTGATATATTTATAGGTTAATTTTACTTTTTGCCTAGTTGAGGGTATTCTGAATTTAATTTGTATTATCTCTTTTCCCCTTGTACACTTTGTACTGTTTGAATGTAAAAAAATTTTTTCGTTACGGGTAGTTTCTCATTTACTTCTTGTGGCCAGTGATCTACTTTTCCACTGGACGGGTTGTTTCGGTTATGATACCTGATTTTTGTTCATTTCGCGTTCACTATTCTTCATATTTTCTGTTTTTCGGTGTGTGGGTGTTTTCTACCCTTTTATAGTGGACGGATCTTAGTGTATGTCCCGGTGTTTTCCCCTTTCTTATGATGTATTCGGTGTCCATTTTGATTATCGGTGTGGTAGTTCCATTGTACTGATTTATCTTGTTGCTTATCATGCGTTGAACGGTTAACAAAGTTTTTATTCCCCCATATCTTGTTAAAATGCATTCTTTCATGGCGTTGACTACCACGCTCGTCGTTGCAGTCCTCAAGGCTTTTACTTCTGACCCTTTTGTGAATTTGTCGTGAAAAACGATGATCCACTGGTGTCCCTTTGAGGAACGTGGTAGTGGGCCGATGAGGTCTGTTGTGACTACCTCCCACGGCTCTTCCGCGTTTTTTATGTACATTAGTCCCGGTTTTTTTGTTTTGTGTACTTTTGTGTTTCTGACATGTTTCACAACGGTTTACGTATTTCTTGACGTCTCTAAGAATCCCGGGCCAATAATAGCGTTGTGCTATTTTCTTAAAAGTCTTTGACGTTCCTAAGTGTTCGGTATTTGGTTCGTTATGGTTATATTTTAAAATATTTTCTTTATCGGAATGTTTTATGCATAACTTCCATTCGGTTGATGGATCTAGGTACCCTCCGTATCGTGGGTTTCTTATTCGCCTATATAGCTTGTCGTTGCGTATGCAGTAATCGGTATTCGATTCGGGTGTCCTCTTCACCTTTGTTAGCTTTTTTGTGTACCAATCTTTCTCTTCTATGGTCGCTGTGCATACGTGATTTCTTGACGCTTCGTTGGTTTTTGTGTTTTTTCTTTTTGACCTTGTTCTCTTTGCTTGTTCGCACGACGTCTTCCATCCTATTGTGAGTCCTAGCCTTTTCAGTAGGTCCATACCCATGATCATGACCGTCGTCGATGGCAAATATACAACCTGATGTGACAAGACTCTTCCGTTTACCTCTAAATCTATGTTTATGGCTTTGTCTGTCGTTCTTTGGGATCCGTCTGCTAATTTAATTGACGTTGTTTTATTTATCGTTTCATGAGTGTCTTCCTTGAGTTTGTCCATGATTTCTTTATTGATGTATGTGCTTGTGGATCCTGTGTCTACTAGAGCTTTGAACGGCTGTCCCTGTATTTTTACTTCCATGAATATCCTGTTGTCTTTTTCTGCTTTTGTGCATGCCGTGTATGCTTGTGGTTTCTTTTTTTCTGGTTTGTGTCTGTCTTTACAGCAGTTTCTTGTCAGTTTCCCCATTGATCCGCAGCGGCTACAGAATATAACCTGTTTGTTTCTGCATTCTTTTGATGTGTGGTTTTTCTTTCCGCATTTCCAGCAACAGTTTGTTGGGTCATAGTACGGGTTTATCATTTTCCCTTCGGTTTTATGCTCTTCAGGTCTTGGACTTGTTGCTTTTCGTTCCCCTTGTTCTGGTGGGTTGTATCTGCGTTGGTATGTTTGTTTCCCTTCGTCACCCTTGTATCGGTCTGCGTTTATTTTCTCGTAGTCTCCCGCCAACTGTATGAGTTCTGTTATCGTATCAAAGTCCTTCCTTTTGATGTAATATTGATAGTTGGGTTTCATGTTGTCGTATATCCGTTCTAGTTGTTGTTCCGCGGATAGTTTTCCGTGTCGCCTCATCAGTGTCTGTATGTCGGTCAGGTATTCTACAAAGGTTTCCCTGTGTTGTTGGCGTCTTTTTATAATAGTCTCCAGCAGGTTTTTATCGTAGTTCCTTGGGTAGTGGTATAGCTTGAAACAATCTGCAAAGTCGTTCCACGATTGCCAGTATTGGTTGTTATTCCTGTACCACAACGAAGCTTTTCCTTGCAGGCATCTTGGCATTACGTGTATTATCTTGTCTTTGTTTACTTTCAGCGTCTCGGCTAATTCTTCTACCCTTTCGAGGAATTCTACTGGGTCTCCTGACGAGTCAAACCTAATATTCCAGCGGGATATCGCTTTATCGAATTCTTTCGTTTTGTTTTCTTTTGCCATGGTGTCGTCCTGATATGTTTCGTCCTCTGTTCTTATTAATTGTGCTAACTGTCTCCGTAATTCCTCGACCGTGCTCGTGGCCGATACTTGGGTATCTCTCTTGTCTAGTTCTTCGAGTAATTTCTGTTTAGTTAATGTGTATATCCAAGATGTTGGCATCCTACTTGCCCAATTTGTCTTACTTTTGACGAGTTTTCCTCGTGTGTAAGATTTAGGTTATATGTTCTTTCAGAGCTATTCGTTTGTCAGTATGTCGGACGTTTTGTTAGATATTGCGGACGGACTTTATTTTATTTTTCTAGGGTACGGAACTTAATTTATATTTATTTCCCTTACACGGTACGGAATTTATTTTCTATTTATTTATTTTTAACGGAACGGAACTATAAATTACACGGTCCGGGGTTCCTTTGTCTCCCGACTATTGTGTATCTGTGTTTCCGTGTCTGTCTCCCCTTTCTGCGTGTTATCCCTTCGGTAGGATGCTTGTTCTTGATTCTATCTGCCCGAATTGCCACGTGACCGACCGACCAAGAACTCGCATCCGATTCGCGCTAACTTTTGTTAAGATAGTGTCCTATGTTTTCCGGTCGGATATTCACCCTTGTCGTCTGCCCGAATTTCCGCGAGCCGACATTTGCAAGAGTTTGTATCCGTTTTTCTTTTCAAATTCCCGGTTGCTATTACTTTCCCCGTGTAACTAATGTTTCTGTTTCAATTTATTTTATACGGAACCCGGATGGCTGATATTTTAAATTTTTACAATTTTATACGGAACCTTGACGCGTGATATTTCGCGACGCGGAACCCGGACGGCCAGGTGGGTTATTTACGTGGGCGCCAAATGTAACGTGGTGAAGCAGTCGATGGTTCGTCGGCTACTCCGCCACGTACATTGATTAGGATTTACCCTATCGAGGTTTTGGGGAACGGGGGTTTCGAGGAATAAAACCCGGATTACTATCTAACGTGCTTATTTATTTACAACCTTAACCTATCTTGATACAGGCTAGTTTTATCTACACTAGTTATCGAACACGCGGGTATATCGGCGCGGCGATCCGAAATGCTACAGTACGGAACCTACCACCCTTCTAGCGGTGCGGAACTCTAACGTGTCGCGGGACTCTAATCAACGGACGACCGAGGGTGGATGTCGCGCGCGCGAGGGGAGAGACGGCGGAGCTGGTTACGGGGCAACGGGTTGCCGCGTACTCCAACACCTCCAGCGTCTATCCTGTGGTTGCGTCTGCCCGAGTTCCCGCGAGCCGACACAGTGTCCACAGAACGACTGACTGCAGTCGGCGGCCGCGGGCGTTATATACCCGCCCGCGGGTGTCGGTCGGCGGGAGGGCGGCGCGGTGTCGCCGACGGATCACGCATTCGCGGCGTGACTGGAATTTTCCATCATATCTCATCGGTGCGGGTACTTCGCGCTTGCTTCGCTACAGGCGGATCATGCATTCGCTGTGTGGCTGGAATTTTCCATCATATCTCGTCGGTGCGGGTACTTCGTGCTTGCTTCGCTACAAAAGAGTTCCCCACGGGATTCTCAAAGGCCCATCCGTTTAACCGATTTGTATGAAATTTGGTACAAAGGTAGCTTGCGTCCCGGAAATTGACTTGGGCAACTCTTTTTCCCGGAAAACCAACGAATTCCCACAGGGTTTTGAAGAACATAAATCCACGCGGACGAAGTCGCGGGCATCATATAGTAATATAAAATATTTCGATAAATTTTCTGAAACTATCGAGAAATAAAGATACGTATCTTCTGCAATTGGCTTTTAAAATAGAAAATGAAAATTCTTATCTAACCCTGCATATAGTGACGTCACAGAAAGTTAGTAAGGAATCGAACCTGATTGGCGCCTCGCCAGGCTATCCGTCTATTTTTAGCTTATCACGGTGAAAAATTTTCTGCAATAATTCATAACATTACTATTTTTAGGCTTCCGTACCTCAAAAGGAAAAACGGAACCCTTATAGGATCACTTTGTTCGCTGTCTGTCTGTCTGTCCGTCCGTCCGTCGTGTCTGTCAAGAAACCTATAGGGCACTTCCCGTTGACCTAGAATCATGAAATTTGGCAGGTAGTTAGGTCTTATAGCACAAGTACAGGAATAAATCTGAAAACCGCAAATTTGTGGTCACATCATTAAAAAAAAATTAAAATATGTTTCAATTTTCAAAGTAAGATAACTATACCAAGTGGGGTATTATATGAAAGGGCTTTACCTGTATATTCTAAAACAGATTTTTATTTATTTTTATGCATAGAAGTTTTTAATTTATCGTGCAAAATATCGAAAAAAATACCGTAATACGGAACCCTTGGCCTCGGTGCGCGAGTCTGACTCGCACTTGGCCGGTTTTTTATTAGGTATATAAACTACTTTACTTGTGCTATAAGACCTACCTACCTGCCCATGATTTTAGGTCAACGCGAAGTACCCTATAGGTTTTCTTGACAGACATGACGGACGGACGGACGGACGGACGGACAGACAGACAGTAAAGTGATCCTATAAGGGTTCCGTTTTTCCTTTTGAGATACGGAACCCTAAAAATAAGTCTTTGGTCTTTTCTATTAAACTACTCTTGTAGGAACTTCCACTCACCACAGTCATAGATACTACAGATGTAGTAATTCATTAAATAACTGTGTATTTATTGATAAGCTGTAACATAATGTTTACGTAAACTTACACAGACCGCAGTGCGGACATTTTGCCGGCTACGCTCAGGAATACATCAAATCGTTGTCAATAACTTCGTAACATTATATTCCCCTAAATGTCCCCCAATATTCATCGCCCGTAACTGCCTTCATTGTATGATATGAATATTTATGATTCTTGTACATACCTACTATTTTGGTGGCGGAGAAGCGATTGGCTCTGTTACAAAAAAGTCCTGAAAGCTTTATTTATAATACTAAATAATAAAAAAACATAAAAGGTTTTTCGCAATTTTTATCTCAATTTTTTATATGATAACGAGTCAACGCAAGACTACCAAGTGTTCTGAATGGTTAATGATAATCGGTTGAAGATATACAAGGCTGTTTATTTGATATATTTTATGCTATACCTATCGTACTGGAACTTTAAATTGTTTGATAGCATCATATAAATTATTAAATACAACGCGGTGCTCGCGACTTCATACGCGTGGATTTAAGTTTTTTATATTCTCTTTGGGAACTCTTTAATTTTCTGGGATAATAAGATGCCTACAGCCGTCGCCGGGATGCAAGCTATCCCTGTGACATATTTCATCAGAATCGGTTAGGCGGCTGGGCCGTGAAAGGCAGCAGATAGACAGACAGATAGAATTAGACACACTATCGTATTTATTAACCCCCGACCCAAAAAGAGCTGTGTTATGAGTTTGACGTGTGTATCTGTGTACCTGTCTGTGGCATCGTAGCTCCTAAACTAATGAACCGATTTTATTTTAGTTTTTTTGTTTGTTTGAAAGGTGGCTTGATCGAGAGTGCTCTCACTATAGCTATAATCCAAGAGTGCTTAGCTATAATCCAAGAAAATCGGTCCAGCCGTTTAAAAGTTATCAGCTCTTTTTCTACTATAACCTTCACTTGTCGGGGGTGTTATAGATTTTTAATTTACACTTGTAATATGAATATGAATATGGATAATAATTCTAGGGACTATATGACTTTGCCGGTAAAGGGCCATAGCAGACACGATGCTTTTAGCATCAGCGATCTGCGATTTTGCGACTGCATTACGAAGACTTTCTGCGTTCGATCTCTTTATTGAAATCGCGCGTTTTGAAACTGTGTTCGATCGCTGTATCCAAATCGTATGTTTTAGCAGAGCGTCCAAAAGCTATATTGAGCTTGCGAAAAACAACTAAGTCGAACGTTGAATATACTAAAAGCATCGTCTCTGCTATGACACAAAAGCTTGATTT
Organism: Maniola jurtina; assembly: GCF_905333055.1. Classification (NCBI taxonomy): domain Eukaryota; kingdom Metazoa; phylum Arthropoda; class Insecta; order Lepidoptera; family Nymphalidae; genus Maniola; species Maniola jurtina. Next base: position 4,440,837 of record NC_060029.1, read on the forward strand.
AATAAATGAAAATATTTCTATAGATAAACCGCGCTCCAGCTATAATATCATTGAATCAAATTAAATCGCCGTGAGCTTTTACTGCTTTTACCGAGCTTTTACATACCAACGAATCGTGTTTTAATTCCTCGGTTCATTTCGCTTTCAAGTTTTTTTTTACAAAATGTTCGACAGAATTTTGCGGCTGTGTTGTCTAGTTATCATTGTGGTATGTCGGCAAGCCTAATATTTTAAAAATTACCTGATAAATTTATTCAGTATTGAAAAAAACTGGTTAAGTGCATATCAGAACACGCTTAACATAGGGTTCCGTAGTCATGATATATACACTTATAAACTACGTAGCTATATACGAAAGCATGCCGCGCAGGTTTCGCTAAAAGCTTTTAAACATCATCGTTTTCTTCAAGTAATTAGGGTTGTACGGTGAAATATATTTCCGTGGAATGGCCAAAACTTCCGTGAACGCGAGTGCCGGCGAAGCAAAAGTAGCCCATTTCCGTTCCTTGCTGCTATTAGATATCATAATTAGCCTTTTGAATGTTACGATTGGCTCTAGGAAAAACATGAGGTATCTTCTGTTTAGATCATTTAGATACTTAAAAATTATTACACGTGGATTTAAAAACTTTTGGTGGTCAAATCGTGTCTGCACGTCCTAATGATGCCTTTTTCAGTTCTAGAACAGCTATCAACAGTTTTCAACCGCGAAAACGCTTTTCTAGACAATATGGCGCTTTATATGCCATCGTGACGTCACCTGGTAGTATTTATGTACGAAACTCACTATACACGCAACTGTTTACAAGTAGTTGACGTCATCAACTATTCGACCAATAACAATCGTTTACGATCACGTGACTAAAGTAGACAAAAAATATTTTCCTTGTCGATTTTCTCTTAAAATATCTCGTATTTTACTTAACTTACTAAATAGTTGGTTCCTAAAATTCATATTCATGTCTTTTCTTGTTGCAATAAAGTATTTAAACTTTATATAAATAAAAAATAAATGTATATAAAAATAAATGAACTAATAAAATAATAAAAAAAATAAAAAAGAGAGTTATATAAACAAAAGCCATAATAGTGTGGGTTTGAAATAAACTCTACTACGGCTAACAGAGGTAGTGGTTTTGTTAGCATGTCAAGGAAAGTTGGTAAACTTCAGAACACCTTGTAACTTGAACTCATTAGGCGAATGAGCGGAAGCAACAGTGGTGGTCGATGTACGGTCTACGGACGGGCGAACTTGTTCTTGTACTGCACCCTCAGGGCGAACATATTATGTACGCGGAGTAACATAGGTATAAAGAGTTAAATAAAAAAATCATTTCTAATAGTTACTTACCACGTTTAAATGCTAACCAGCAGCCGAGATTTTTTTAAAGAATGAAGTGACATCTTAGTATGGGCGTTTGTCCCTATAATAATATAATAATATATTCAATGACGTGAAACTGAGTTTGTGATACAAAAATAATAATTCAATTGCGAGAGCAATATAAGCGCGAGCGAAGCAAGTGCGAATTTTTTTCTTTAATCTTGCAGACACACCGAAAAGCGATGTATTAATACAAAAAACTCTTTTTTTTTACCAATGAGGCGGCAACCCAGATTTTTCGCCGCTCCGTTCATCTACGGCTGGCTCTCCTAATAGGCATGGTTTGACAGTTCTTGCTAACTTCTCTCACGACCTTGTGTTATCACGCAGATCGCAATTTTTTTTTTCTATAATAATTAAAATGAAATTCAAGCAACACGTTTAAGCGGCGAAGAAGCTTAATTTTTGTAAAATCCTCCTACATGAGTTGAAAATACTGAATACCTACTTAATGGTTTTTTGTTTCCAAGTTAAGGTCTTATAAGAACTGTACTTACTTAGACCATAAATTTCCTTTCTGCGTGCCTGCGCTAGGCCTGAAAGTCGATGGACTCATAAATTGGACCGCGCCCAGGTGCTACGAGCCTCCGCAAATTGCTGTTTCTTGTAAAGTCCATTTATTTGTTGTTATTTATGCCTTCGTATTTCTGTCCAGTTTATTTTTGGCGCAAAAGACAAAACTTTGTTCTAAAAGCGGAAACGTCTCTAAAAACTGGGAAAACCACCAAGAAATACGACCGAAAATAATCACCAAAAATATCTATAAAATAATTGTCACTATTTCAGAACACTATACTGTAGTTACGTAGTAATAAATCTATCTACATTAGAAAAGCTTATCATTTAGCTAGACTGATGCAGGACCTATCTTCTAGACTTAACTACCTATCTTAGGTCTCCAACATCTATCGGTACTTCAAAGTTCAAACTATGTATCCCGCCCAGTGCCACCTCAGCTTCACAACTTGTTGAGCTATGTCTGTCATTCCGGTTCTTATGAAGAAATGTTGTTTTGTTGCAGAGTATCAGGTTACCCCCGGCATGAGGTCGGGGGAGGGCGAGGGCTCGGAGCTGGCGGAGTTCGGCGCGCGCTGGCCGCCGCCCTACGCGCAGGGCTACGGCTGGCGCTCCGCCACGCCGCAGCACCCGCCCGCGCACCATCTCGCGCGCCACTCGCGCTCGCAGCAGGTAAAAACACTATACTTTCTATTCTGAAAATTTGGTTTTGTTGTCCAAATTAAATAAAGATATAAGTACGGGTCGGATTCATAAAAAGCTATGGTGGCTTGTACATATCTCGTCATAGATATGCCTTTGAACTAAAGCGCGTCGAATAGCCGAACGACACGCTTTGAAGTTAGTCTTTGTTGTCTTTAATTGATAAAGATACCTATGAATCAATAATTTAATCAAATAGTTGCGGACAATTAGCTTACAACGTGTGTGCCTCCAACTAAATTGCAAATAGTATATTATTTGTATTATAGGTAATAATCTCTGAAATAACCTATTTGTAATTATATATATATGTGATACAGACGAATGCCTATGTATAATAAAATAGTATATTTATTGAACCTAATAAATTGAAATCTCTTTCCTAAAAGGGAAGAGATTATTTTAAAAGTATGTTGGATACGACCAGTGGTTGCAGGACAACCGCCACACCAGCTACGAGGCGGAGGACGCGCGGGCGCGCGCGCGCGGCGGCGTGTACTACTCGCCGCCCGGCACTTCCTACACCATTGTGGAACGACCTGCCTCCTCACATGGTCACCATGCGCCTTATTCGCAGCACCACTACCCGGGGAAACTCTCCCGGACTCCTTACCTTGGTTCTTCTACGATAGCTAACAGTGCAGGTTTGTGGAAATTGCGGCCAACACTGCTGATAAAGGTAGCAGGTGGCTTCAAGGCCAAAACGTTCGCGCTCCAGTACGGAGTGGCGTGTACTACCTGCTTGCGACCACCATTGTGAAATGACCTGACTCCTTACATAGTCATCGCGTCTTATTCGCAGCACTTTCTATACCTTGATTCTTCTACGATATCTGAGTACCATACCATCATCAGTTTATATCGATATAATTTTTTTGTCATCTTTTTCTTACCCACCAGTTCATAATATGATGACCTGACGTTAATTTTAAACTCTTTTGTAAGCACTTATGTTATTCTAAAGTTAATCTAAATGTAGCAATCCAAGATTCAACAAGTTTCATTAGAGAGAATTGTGTGGACTCATTGAGAAAGATGTAGCGTCATTAAACATTCCCGTTACCTGAAAAGGAACTACAAAATCCGTTCTAAAACACAAAGAGTGTAGGTACGTTACGCTGATAACAATACGACGACGCCTCTGCAGAAACACATTAGGTATACACTTTTCTAGACTCGTAAGTTTTTGTGCTTCGTACGGTTCCTGTAAAAACTTTTTTCCTGAATAGAGGAAACTCGAGTTTTATTAAATAAAATACGGAACCCAAGTGAGGTTAAGGTTCGCGGTAAATATTACGAGTAAATTGGGTATGCTTATATGACGGTTTTACGTGCGGTATTTTTATTTCTTTCTTCCGTGTAGGCGTTTCATATCCTCTATCCGTTTAATACAGCTACGTGGGAAAATAATATGGAAAAATAACGTGGCTGTTTTTGTTTTATTGCGTTTTGTTACTTATGGGGCTTTCACAAAATTATTAGAAAAGCATACCTACTACTATACCGTCGCACCAAGGGAGTCAGAAAACATGGCATTGACTCCGAGTTTGGCCTTTATACATATAAATACCTAATATAGAATGGTCCTTTTCTCAGATTAAATCATTAAAACATTGCTCTATTTATACAGGAGCAACCAGTCTACGCAACAGTACAAACCACCTGAGCGCAAATGGCAAGAAGCGCCCCATATCGCCGGAGCAGGTTCTCCGGTTGTTCGGGCAAGGGGGAGCGGCGGCGCTGGGCAAGGCGCTGCCGCCCTCGCACCCGCCAGCGCCGCTGCCCGCCCCGCTGCCAGCACCTCTACCCGCCAGGCGGCACTCACCAGCCAGCAGCCCAAGCAGCACAACACATCATGTGAGTTAACCCATTACGCTCACCATAATATAAGATCATTCGGAAACATCTTTTCTATAGGACCAATCCTTAAATAATGAAAAAAAAATCTTCATTCAGATCCATACACTTTGTAAGTGATATTGACATTTTGTATGAAACAGTTGATTTTTGCGTAGATCAGGGCTCTCTCCATCACTCGTTTCATACAAACCTAGTTCCAAATTCATTTGAATACTAATACTAAGCAACCAAAGTCCATGAAATTTTGCAAACATATTCTAGAAACTAATATCTGTGTCTGTGGTGTTTTAGATTTTTCTAAAAATATGTAGTTTTAAAATTACAAGAGCTCAAAGGTTGATATGTGAATTTTTAAGACCGCGTAACTTTGAAACCGAATATTTTAACAGAAATCTGGAAAACCACAGACATAGATATTAGTTTTTAGAATATGTCTGCAAAACTTCATGGACTTTGGTTGCTTAATATTCAAATGAAATTGGAACTACGATTGTATGAAACGAGTGACGGAGAGAGCCCTCGCTGTAACGAAGTTACGGAAGTATTTCTATGCTTTGTCGTTACCTGATTGAGGCCAGGTACCTACCTATTATCT